>NC_085975.1:2335822-2986233 GCF_910591565.1 Cydia splendana
AATAACCGCTACCTGATTGAATCAAATTCAATTATTTCAGTTATGACACTTATAATGGGACCAACTTCGAAATCACTTAAGTTTTTTTGGCCGTTTCATACATTTTGATCGAATGGATGTCGACGTTTTCTATGGGAAGGCCAATATTTTTTTTGGGATTTCGGGGTTGGTCCGATAGAAAAAGTTGTTCAGTATGACCCAGTATGACGGGCGTAAGCCATAATGCTATGTTGGGGGCTGCAATAGTGTCCTGGCGTCCTTCGTCGGATGCTGCCATGGCGCTATTGCAGCTTGTACGAAAGGCTTTAGTATATAGAATAAGTTAGTTGTAAGAATGTATAAATTTGTAGTTTTTTATGGAGCGACAAGTTCACCTCGGTGACAAGCTCTAAAAATAAATAGAAAAAAAAAAGTATGACGGGCGGCTATACTAATCTGGGCTGTAACCGCGAAAATCGAAGTTCGCAAATTGCGGGCATTTTTCTCTGTCACTCTTATTACGCCTTCATTGGAGTAAAAGAGAAAGATCCCCGCAATTTGCGAATATCGGTTTTCGCGGTAGCCCCTCTGTAGACACATATTATTAACCTGTGAGCTAGTTCAGCTAATATTTCACGTGCATCTGTTATTTGTGCACGCTTTTTGGAAATAATTATATCTCTGGCGTCAACAATCGGAATCTTTTTTTGAGTTGAGGGATTGCGATGTTGAGGCTTGATTTTTGATCTGAAAGAAATTCAATCAAGATTAATTTTATCATGAGCAATCCAAGCTATTCAATAGCAATACACACCAGTATAAGCAAGTTTATTTTTATTCCGTCGTATTTGTATGATATCCTTTAAACTCTTGTCAATAGGGAATATTAGGCAAAGCTCTGCATAGGTGGCACCTTTGTGGCACATACAGTAAACAAACCACATTGACACATGGCCTACCGCGAAACAAGAAAATCGAAATTTCGTTATCTAATCTCTCTATCACTCTTGCATATTCGAGCGATAAAGAGGCAGATAACTAAATTTCGATTTTCGCGTTTACCGGTAGGCCCTTGTTAACAAACCGCCTTGATGCATCAGGCCCCATTCGCACGACAGCTTAAAAAGCGTTGCGTTAAAACCCGACGTTGGCGCTTTTTTAACGTTTCCAATATTTGTGTTCATATGAACGCTTAAAAATCACTTGTGAGTCGTACTGCCACGTACGCATCTCAGCAAAGCCATACTTTATTTGCTATTACGACGTATTATTTGAATATAGCTTGAATATTTCAGGAATTTGTAAGCATAAGTTGACATTTTTAAGGTGAAACTAATAATAATCTTGACGATTGACACCAAAAATTGACACTTGACAGCCAACTGACAGCAGCGCCGGCGCTTTTTTAACGCTTGTGAGAACAGATACACGGAGTTCCGTATGCTCTATTCAATTTGACGCCAACGCTCAACGCCGAAAATCGAACAGTGCTCGATAAAAAAGCGCCGCGCTTAAAAACCGCCTTCGTGTGAATACATACATGGTTATCCATTTGCGTCATTCAAACGCTTTTTCAACGCGCGTTGAAAAAGCTGCCGTGCGAACGGGGCCTCAATGTCATATTTTATTGTCTGTGAAAATTTGTCAAAAAACAGTTTAAGGCACAGTATGTATAAGTTAGTCTATGAATTTACTGAGTCGGTAGTGCTGCACTCTGGCGGCAGGACATTGCAGTAATATCCCCTATTAAAGGCATATCCAGATTAGTAAATTTTTAGCCAATCTGATTCAATTGCCCGATCGAATCAGGAGGTGCGGACGCAAATACCAATTTGGCTCACCGAATTCAACCACCGATAATGACCGATATTACCGATAAAATGAGGTGCGGACGCAAGAATACTTAGAATTTGTGAGGTCAGTATTTTCGTTCTGGGGCATTTATTCAATTTCATCATCATCATCATCATCTCAGCCATAAGACGTCCACTGCTGAACATATGCCTCCCCCTTTTTTGGGGGGTGAATGCCATAATCGCCACGCTTGGCAAGCGGGTTGGCGATCGCAGTCGAGTACACCGAATTTGAGGGACGCTGCTGCCCGTCCACCGGTGGTCTTGGACGTGGTTTAAGGACATACCCGTTTATTCAATTTAGAGGGCTCTAATATCACCATAAATCTAAAATTGGAGATTGACGCCAATTTCATTACTGATCAAATCGACCGATTCGATCAGACCCGAAGGAATAAGGAAGTCATCGTTAAATAATACAAAAAGAGAGTGTGTAACTCAGAAACTTAGGTCAGCTCCAACGGTCTACTTCTGTTAAAAACTATTAATAAGAATTCTCTGTAAAGGCTTCGTCACACAGGCGCGTTTTCCGGGCGGCGCGTGAGCGGGGCGCGCCGCGTAGCTAAAGCCCCTCATTCACACTCCTACCTTGTCGTCCGCCTCGCAGGACTACGGCGTAAGATATAGCTCACACACCATTCTACGTTGTAGTCCGCCTCGCAGGACTACGGAGCAAGAAATAGCTCACACACGGTACTAAGGGCCTACCGCGAACCACGTTGGACGTGCTGTCTCCCTGTCACACTTACGTACGAATTTACACGCGCGACAGAGGGGCAACACGTCGAACGTGGTTCGCGGTAGACCCTCTGTTTTGCCGTCCATCACCAGTACTGATTCGTTTCTGAGTTTAGTCTAGTTTCAGTACTGAGTAGTGTCGGTCTGTGGTCGGTCTACTTACTCTTGAAAATGTTACGTGCAATTTAAAAAAAGAAAATAGCTCTTCTACTATGTATTTTCTTGTTATTGGATAAAAATAAAAAAGAGTGTGGGAAAAGAAACTGCTAAAAATTCGCCAGAGAACGTCATATTTCTTAAGTATTGGTAATAATTGTTGCAATGCCTATTCCTCCATTGTTTATTGGAGTAATTGGGTGATTTCTGGTCCCAAAAACAGCGATTCCTTTATAAATTTCAAAAAAATGGCGCGCACTGTTGTTATACCTACGTCAAACACGGTAGTCCGCAACGTAAGAGTCGTAGGACGACAAGCCACACACAATCCTACGCGGCGGACTACAGCGGTGGGCGGGGCTTGTAGGATTTCTAGGACCCAAGTGGCATCCTACTTGAGTTTGTAGGACGGCTCGTAGTCCGCAACCCCCATACACAATCCTACCCAACGAGGCGGATTACGAGGCGGACTACAAGGTAGGAGTGTGAATGGGGGGCTTAATAGACTATCGCACCGCACCGTGATCTTGGAGTGTCGCACCCATAAGTGAGAGCGAGAAACGTATTTCTATTTTCTTTGTCAGTAGAAAAAGGCGGCAAATTGGAAAAATATAGTCGCGAAGGGACATCGTCCCATAGAAAATTTTAATTTCGCGCCTTTTTTTACTGACAAGATTTGCTTGACCACCTATAGCTACTTTACATATAAAACGCTCACGCCCCGCTCGCACGCCACCCGTAAAACGCTCCTGTGTGACGAAGACTTAATTATAGTTCGTCAAACCAATTTGACAGTCAGTAAGCCCCCATTCGCACGACAGCGTTTTCAACGCGCGTTAAAAAAGCGCTTGAATCTGTTCGCACTCTAAATTCGACTTATCGACCAAAGCTTAAAGTCAACAACACTGGATAAAAAGCGCCACCGCTGTCGTGTGAATACATAAATGGTTATCCATTTGTGTCATTCAAACGCTTTATTAACGCGCGTTGAAAAAGCTGTCGTGCGAACGGGGCCTAAGAACCAGGAAAACTATACTCATTTAAAACCCTCTAAAGTAGCTAACACACTATCGCACCGCACCGCGACCTCGGTGCGTCGCACTCATGAATGAGAGCGAGAAACAGAAATCTTTTTCTCGCCCTCACTTACCGGTGCGAAAGGTGCGATAGTGTGTTACTACTTTAAATTCGCAAATTGCAGGCACCTTTCTCTGTCATTTTATTCTAATTATAGCTGGTCAAGCAAATCTTATCAATAAAAAAAGGCGCGAAATTCAAATTTTCTATGGGAAGAGATCCCTTCGCGCCTAAATTTTTCAAATTTGCCGCCTTTTTCTACTGACCAGATCTGCTTGACCAAGTATACATTTCATGGATCGGACAATTGTTTCCGTCTGGAAGAAAAATATATCTCTTTCTCGCTCTTACTTATGCGTGCGACGCCCCAAGGTCGCAGTGCGGTGCGATAATATGTTAGCTACTTAACCTTACCATTATCTGCTTATTTTTTGCGCATGGCAACATTATTGAATCGTAAACTTAAAAATCGTCGCCCAACCCTAGAATATCACTCTATGTGTCAAATATTTATAGTCTGTGGTGTGGAGCGAAAAGTGGACGCCAATTATTGGGCTGTACATTCTTGGGTTGAACAATCCCGGGTCGAGCATTCTCGGTACGGGCCAATAATATGCGACCAATATTCGGCGTCCACTAAATGGATTCGTATTATTGGGTCGTGTATTATTGGGTTGAGCGTTATCAGGGTGTACAAGCTCGGTCCGTGCCAATAATATGAAGCCACTCTTTTAACAGGGCAGTAGTGTACAACCCAATAATACGCATCCAAAAAAGTGGACGCCAATTATTGGGCTGTACATTATTTGGTCGTGTATTAACCGGACTCTCAAAGTCAAACCCAATCTTCGACTGTGCAGTATTGCAGTTTCTTTCAATAAATAAAATAAGAAAAGTAGTCAAAGCTAAGATGATAATTTGCACATGTTTGCTTAGTTCTTTGCCATATCAGTGAAGCAATAATCTAGTCAGAATGGAAGTAACGAGTGGCGCTGAAGATGCGTTTGTGCGCGAATGGACACCTTGCACTCATATTTTGAATTTAATTCCACCTCGTATCTCTACGGGTATATTTTCTAGTGAACTGTGTCTAACTTGTGTGGACGCTGTGAGTGACTACATAGCACTGGGCACGAACGTGGGTTTAGTGTACTGGTACGACAGGAAAAAGGGCAATATCCAGAGGCTCCGATGCGAGGTAAGTTCGAGTAAACAACTCCCATATGCTGCGTTTTACTTTCATTGACCTTGTGCCGCTTTCACTAATATTTAATTCCACGCACGTAATGTATAAACGGGTAATAACAAACAGCAAAATCGATATTCCATGAATGCTTTATGATATAATCTAATTTGAATAATTTATGTCGTCCTGCCTTTAAAGTTTGCCTAACCGAGGTTGATGCAATCATTATCTGCTACAGAGACTTATCTTTTTTGTGTTTATTTCACAACTTGAATGCTTTATTGTGCAAAAAGTTATGCATTACTTTTTGTTGCAAGTAACTTACCAAGGTGACCTTAAATGTATATACATTTATAATAACAGAATTTTCAATACTTTCAATAGTCATTTACATAAGGTAGAGAATAATACCGGTAGTGTTGTAATACTTGAAATAGGACCCTTGTAATAAAGAAATTTCAGAACCTCTTCTTCTTCATCGGTATCACTCTTGACAGAGTGGTTGTGGTCATCACTTCAGGTGTTGGTGGCAAGCTTCACAACACGTCGCCACTCTTCTCTGATAGCCGCCTTCCTCGTGCATTCATGTAGAAGATAGACGCCCTAGAGATGTGGTGCTGGAGAAGAATGCTCGGAGTATTGTGGACTGAATTCCGTACCAACGAGTCAATACTTCGAGAACTCGGCATCAAGCAGCGTTTATCATCTTTGGTGCAGTCTCGTATCCTCACCTTTTTTGGTCATGTATGCCGCCGAGGGGAGGTGGCTATTGAGAGACTTGTGGTCCAGGGAAAGGTCGAGGGTACCAGGCCACGAGGAAGATCGCCTATGAGGTGGACTGACCAGATAAAGGCGGCAGTAAATGGCTCATCATCACTACATGAATGCACGAGAACCTACAAAACATTATAAATACAAAAATGCTAGATTTTCTTTATTAAAGAAAATAAAGCTCTATTTCAGTTTTGTTTCTATTGTGGGGAGAAATGTCATACATAGTTAAAAGATAGGAAAATTAGGTTTGTTGTAGCACTTCATGCAAAATAGATGCTAGTTTATGACTTGCAGAAACCTACGTTACAATACAATAGGTTTGTTGCCGTAAAGGAACAGTTAGTTACTTACTACTGTAGCAGTAAAGTTACAGTAAGTCAGTATTCATATAGTATAAAAGTTGGCACTCCAAATCTGCATTTAAAAATATCAATTTGTGTTTTATTTCCACTTGTTAACACAAATGCAGGAAACTAGCTATTATAATGTCAACAAACTACACAAACATAATCAAACAAATGACTTTGTATTTAATTGCTGATAAAAATTAATACCTATGTTCTTATCTGTGCTACAAATGTGGACTATCTTGTCTGTATGTGATTTAAATGTGTAGGTGATATGAAAAAACCCTGTTATCTATGTTGCAGTTAATTGAAAATTTGTTGGCAAAAATATGTATAAACAGCAACACTCGGTGTACCTTATGCCATTTGTAATAAGGTTTACGAACTTAGAGGATATAACCAAACAGAGACGACATGTCAATAATTTTCGGTACAAAATAGTCTGCCGTTTTTTGCGGGGGAGGGGCACATCAAATGTATATGTAATGTCAAAATAGCCATGTCAGATAAACGTCAGTCCATACATGTGGTTGACAATTGGCCGCCTATTTTCGACAGAGGGGAACGCCTGTTAATGACCACTCCGTTTGGTTATATTCTCTAAGTTTACGAACTATCAGTTAACAGTGTGGGCGGTGGTATCCTAAATTTACCTTTAGTACATAACTATTAACTATAATTAAATCATAATTCCACTATTAAAAATATCATGGGCATGGGCTTAACATTTAGGATTAGAAATAATATAATAAATTTTAGTTTAATTTTCATAATAAAAATTGAAAATAGGTTATTGTAGAATTTTTTAATTCAATGTATTTGTATTTCCTGGTGAATACTTTTTATTAACCCTGATTTTCAATTAATTGCAACATTGATAATGGACCGTTAGCCAAATTTTACTACATACTGAGACACTTTTACTATGGGACCAACCCAAAATAACAAAAATCCACATTTCCTACCCCTATTTCTCATGAAGAAGTGCCCCGAATTCCAAAAATGTTGAAACACAACTTTTTGCTGACCTTTGGGTGTCAGAGATTTAGGAGATAATAATATAATTGTTAAAATGAAACCTTTATTTCATACTGGAATAATTTGGTCATAATTTACCTACATTGAATTTTAAGATATTCCCAGGGAGACTTGTGGTATTTCTAGTTTGTTTCTAATCTAATCGACCTTACAGTTATACTTGGCCTTAAGGTTAATCTTGTATACATCTGCTTGTTTTTCTGACATACTGATTATCTCTGTTTACAAACATACTTAGATGTAATATTGTTTATCTGTTACATTGTATGCTTCATAATATCATATCTAGGTGATTGTCGTTAGACCTTAACTCATCGTCATAAGGTAGCCAATCTATTTGTGGTACAGAAATTCGCATTTTAAACTGTACTTCAGGAAATTACTTTAATACTTCTTAACCTTTTGACCGCCAAAGACCTCAACTGACGCGCGCGGATACAGCCCAATATCAACCTTCGTGCGTTCCAGCAAGGTTCACGATGACGCGGCGCGCACGATACGCGCGGCGTTCAAAAGGTTAATGACTTATGGTTACTATATATTTGATTTTCAATATTGGTACAAACAGAATTCAGTAAATAGGCAGGCCTCACAGAGGCGCGTCTCGAGGCAAACATACCGGACCAAACCGGGCTGCTTCACGCGGCAATTTTTCGCGAGGCAGCTTCTTCTACGTGTAGATCTAATACAGTGTTTTTCAAACTTTATGGGGTCACGGCCCTTTATGACCACTAAATTTTTTCGCGACCCCCCTAGCCCGTCTCTACGTTTTTCTATCTATGTATATAGAGTCTGTGCGGAAAGAGAAGTGTCGTGAAATGTATGGGATCCCATATATTCTACGGCTCTTCTCTTTCCGCACACTCTTAACAAATTTGGAACCACAGGCCAGTGTTTGGAACGCACCTTTCTATCATTCACTCAGTTACATATGCATTTTGGAACGCACTCTATATTTATTTATATAGGATGGTATTTTTTTATCGCGGGAGCAAAAATCCGTAGGTATATAAAGGACTTACATATTATTAAGTAAATAAAATTAATGGATTCTTAGCAAAAATTGAGTTATGGACAACATCAGCTTTACACAGTAATTATGCAGTTTGATTCTTTCCTTTGCATGGCTAAAATAATTCAAGGTATATCATTAGATAACTCTGTGAAGGTGGAAATTCATATTCCTGCTATAGTGGAGAGCTTGCAAAGTTAAAAAAAAAAACAACCTTTAAATTATTTCTCAAATGAAACACTGGTTGGTGATGGAAAATGGTAGATTTTAAATACTTTCACTGGGGCGTTGAGCTGGCCGATCTCAACGCCCCAGTGAAAGAAACATTTTGGCACTTGCAGGTGATAGAATGCTAAAGTTGGAGTTTGTATCCGTCTCGACTGGTGCGTTCTGGGTTAAAAGAATGGCTGAATATCCCAATCTAGCAAAAGAAGCCCTTAAAGTTTTGATCCCATTTGCTACTTCATATTTATGCGAGCTGACGTTTTCATCAATCGTCGATATCAAAACAAAAAAACCGGCCAAGTGCGAGTCGGACTGGCAAAAAATCACGTTTGTTGTATGGGAACCCCACTTAAATATTTATTAAGTATATTCTGTTTTTAGTATTTGTTGTTATAGCGGCAACAGAAATTTATCATCTGTGAAAATTCAATTGTCACGGTTCATGAGGTCCAAAAAAAGCGTTTTGAGGAATTAATTCCCAGCAAGCTGGAAGTCATTTTAATACCTTCATTTGATCCTAAATGCGAATAATCTGAGTTTCCAGTACCAATCTACCTAATAATGATTTGTTTTATTGATATGTACGTTAACGACCATTAAAGATTAAAGGATAGGATTATTTCTAAGTTAAATAAAATGAAATCTGCTTTCCATAAGTCTGCTTTCAAAGCTGAGCTTCGCGACCCCCCTGGACAAGTGCCGCGACCCCCCTGGGGGTCGCGACCCACAGTTTGAAAAACACTGATCTAATATATAAAACACGCCGCCCAACAGTATCTGTATGATTATTGTAAAAAAGACTGTATGATTATAATCTTAAGGTGTATTATTGTTGCAGGCCGCAGCGACCCCCATCACCTTCGTAAAGATCGTGAACACCGTAGACTACATGGTGGGCGCCGGCAACGCGGCGGGGCAGGTCACAGTGTTCCAAATTCCTAAGGAGCATCCGGAGAACATCCCTGACACGCTGAAGCCTAAAGTAGAGCCGAAGGTCGAGAGGTAAGTCAATTAGCTTGACTTTGATTAACCCCTCGATTCCCACTGATGGGATATAGTGTTCGAAGTGACAGTCAAAATTCTAAATTTAAAACCTGAAGATCGATTGTTGGCTGGCAAATTAGACCCAGAACTCCAGGAGTTACAACAGTGCTAATCGATCTGTGGGTCGCTTTGGGGTCGTGAAGCCACTGTTCAGAGGCCGCGAATGCTCGCGAACCCTAAATAAAAAAGAAAAAAATAGCCAAGTGCGAGTCAGACTCGCGCACGAAGGGTTCCGTCCCGCCCGTTCCATTACGCAAAAAACGGCAAAAAATCACGTTTTATTATATTATTTTGTTTTTAGTATTTGTTGCTATAGCGGCAACAGAAATACATCATCTGTGTTCAACTGTCTAGCTATCACGGTTCAATTTTAACAAACGTTTGCGTTTGTGTATAAATAAAAAGCTAAAGGAGAATATGTTTTAGATAAAACATTTTGTTTTAGATAAATGATTGTAGTTATGTTAGTGTAAGTAAGAAGAATATTCCTAAAAATCTTTTAACCTATTTTTGGACCAGCCTGTACATCTAATGGAGGCTCCCTACATTAATAATAATGATAATAATTCAGCCTATATACGTCCCACTGCTGGGCACAGGCCTCCTCTCGTGCGCGAGAGGGCTTGGGCTATAGTCCCCACGCTAGCCCAATGCGGATTGGGGACTTCACAATACACTTTTGAATTTCTTCGCAGATGTAGGCAGGTTTCCTCACGATGTTTTCCTTCATCAAAAAGCTAGTGGTAAATATCAAATGATATTTCGTACATAAGTTCCGAAAAACTCATTGGTACGCGCGGATTTGAACCCGCGACCTCCGGATTGAAAGTCGGACGTCATATCCACTCGGCCACCACCGCTTTCCCCTTTCCCTGCATTATAAGAAACTAATTCAAAATGTCAAATATCTGAGTTTAACACTCATTATGTTACATGCCACAACAAAACGAAATACACCATGTTAGGGGTTTCCCAAAACAAGTGAGTCACTCAGGTCGTCCACCCCACGCTTACTCACTACTATGTAGGGGACACCCCGTGTCTTTGTCGAATCCCACACCCTCTTATATCTCAACATAAACACTCACAAACAGATACGTGGCCGTGGGCGCAGTTCAAAATGAACCTTGATGTGTTCTGATAAAGTTTAAATTTGCACGGCACTTATTTTGAAGTGTTAGTAAACATAGTATTCTATTCTCAAACAAACAAAAGGAAATCGGGTTTATTATGGTGTGCTATTATTGATATCAATTATGAATTGTCTTAACATAATTACTCATTAAATCATTGTGTCTGTGAAATTATATGAAATACATTTACTCCAGTAAAAATTAACTATGTTGTGTAGAAACAAGGTAAATGTTGGTATATTTATTTGCCCTCGTTTTTTATTTCCTTCCTATAAGTAAGTTACGTATTTTTCCGTTTAAAATTTAAAGGTGTATTCGGGTTATTCCGAATCACTTCCGAATCGGGGTAATTTTGGAAATGGACTCGATGTGAATTCGCTATACATATATCTACGCAAACATGACACATATGACACACCGGAGAGACGTGCGAGCTTGGTCACATTTTCTTTAATACCTATACATATGACATCTATTTCAGTTTACTACAATTTTGCTTCAGGTACACAATCAGTGACCTGCACAAGGGAAAAATAACCGCTATAGAATGGTCCAAGAACGGAATGAGGCTGTTCTCTGGGGACAAGAACGGCGTCATCATTATGACCGAGATCGACTTCTACATGGTAAGTTTTTCTCGAATTTCGTGAACGTTGCATGACTAAGTGTGGTACAGTCAGCATTAAAGTAGTGGGTAGAACAACGCACTACAACTATCTACCACTCTCTAATATTATTACACAGTAGGTTCTGCCCGCGACTACGTCTGCGTGAATTGGTGATGATAATCATTGATAAAAACTATCCTATGTCAGATTTTTACCAGTTCATGAACTCATCAACTGTTTTGTTGGTAAAGAGTTCATGAACTCGTAAAAATATTTAAATGGATATTTCAAACCTCCCATAATCCTTAGTAAATATGTATGCGTTAAAAACAATTCAATGGGAATTTTAACGTGTTTCAATGCTGTCGCAGTATCAACGCTGTATTTAACCCTAATTGCCCATATTATCGATGCGCCCCGCACTAAGTATAGTTTCGTAATACTTTAACCACTATTGTTATCTAAGCCTGTCTTACGCAATTTAAATTCAATTACTAACCGTTTTGGACGATAAAGCCAAGGCCACAAAATGAATTTAAAATCCATCAAATAATAAACAATCTACGGTATATCAGTTTAAGGTTTAAATTCGAAGTATATTTGATTGAATTGTTGTCATGTCCTATCTCAAGGGTTAATGCTCCCATATCAGTGTTTTTCCGCTTAAATAATGGTAGCCCCTGATATAAAAATGGCTTACTGGGTGCACTGTCTAACACGAAACGTTATATAGGTAATTGTTTGTGCTTGATAGCGAAACTAGAAAAGTTGCATTTTTTCGATTCTAGTTTCCATGTTACGGACAAAAAGCGGTTTAAACAGAAATTGATATAGGTAGGTAAAATACGCCTATGACTGTGTTTTTGAGTACAACGTTTAGAGGGCCAATAGCACTTTTTAGAGGTTATTAGTTTAGTCACGTTTTTTAGGCAAGGTACGAGTATCCAAATTAAAGCATTAATATGACGATCGATTCCACGACCATCTTCTATATACTAACTAACTAAGAAGTTTATACACACACATAACATTACATTAACACACACACAACATCAACATACACACATTACACACACATACATTAGAACACACACACACACACACACACCACATACATACACATAACATTAGAGGTAAACGATAGCAAGTAGTTAAATCATAAAATTGAGTAGAGAAAATATCTTGTAGAATTGCAAAGAAGATATTCTTATCTGCGCATTCCAGTATTATACGCTTATAATTTATATTATATATTAACAATGGTTGACAGGTTGAAATGAATTGGTATATTCAGTTGTCGCGTAAGTCTCTCGTTGTTCTCGATTAGTCTTGTATTGTTTTTGATTAGGATCTATTTAGCTATTGGTTACGGGTCATATGTTACCGATTATCATTGGAATTACTGCATAATACGAATTGTAATACACGTATGTATTAAAAACCTCATTCCGTTTTACATTTATTTTATTCGTAGCTTCAAATCTAACTTAAAATTTTACTCGGTCAACCATACAGGGCAGGCCGGATCTTGTAAAGTCGAATGAATAACTATACTCAGATGTCTCAGATACACCCACTTTTGTCATTATGTATTTAGTAAAAGTCGCGATATTCAAATTTTCTACGGGATGTCAACTCATTTTTCATATTTGCCGCCTTTATCTACTGGTATGGTGGGTGTGCCAGAGTACCTATAGTCTGATTTTTCCAATGTTTCCAGCACCTCTGCAAATCCAGCGAGATCGTGAACGAAGAACACGAGATAGTGCAGATGAGCTACTATCAGAACACGCTGCTGGTGTCCAGCTTGTATCGCACGATAGTGTGCGAGAAGCGGGACGGCAAGTGGTCGATCAACCAAATAGGCAAGCGAGAGAGGAAGAGGTAAGCTTTAATAATTACTGTACGAATGGAACGTAAGGGGATAGCGTGAAACGGAACGTAAGGGAGAGAGAAGGATGACAAGAGGTGCGAAAGGAACGGGGAGAAAGATTGGAATGGTGAGCGAGCGAACGTGCGTTTAGATAGATAGATAAAGCGTTTATTTGTTTGGGGTGTCAAAATTCTATATAATAGATTTTTCATACACTGTTAAAAATTATGTAATTTTACATGCAAAAAAATTACATAATCCTGTAAAATTCCCGAAAAATCTGGGAAATTAACGGAAAAATATGACATTTTACGTAATTCTCGTAAATTTTTACGAGAATTACGTAAAATGTCATATTTTTCCGTTAATTTCCCAGATTTTTCGGGAATTTTAATAATAATAATCCTGTAAAATTCCCGAAAAATCTGGGAAATTAACGGAAAAATATGACATTTTACGTAATTCTCGTAAATTTTTACGAGAATTACGTAAAATGTCATATTTTTCCGTTAATTTCCCAGATTTTTCGGGAATTTTACAGGATTATGTAATTTTTTTGCATGTAAAATTACATAATTTTTAACAGTGTAGTTAAATAAAACAAGTCAAGTTTAGTTTTGGTTTTTATTACGAGGCCTAACATAATCCCACATTACTGTTAAAAAATATAGGAATACATGAAAAAGGATCGGCCAAATCGCTTAGTCATAAGACGTTCCACTGTTTACGCAAAATGGTCGGTATTTTAGGCCGCAGACTGAACGCACGCGACCGGCGGCACGGCGAGCGGCAAAACAAGGCCGTTCGTACATTTGGCCGAGCGATGTATGAATGGCCTTGATTTTCCGCCTTGATACACGTGGCTTTACCGTTGTACAGTTTTTAATACAGTTGAAGCCAAAGGCTTTGGCTTTATCACAACTTTGTTGGTAGTTAAATTAATATTGTATGTTATCTTCCAGCCTGTGTCACCTCGGCGCGGTGTTCCAGCACTCGTACTCGCGCGGCGGCGGCGGCGCGGCCGTCGCCTACTGCGCGCGCCCCGGCCTGCGCCTGTGGCGCGCCGACAGGGCCGGACAAGTGCTGCACACACTCATGTTCAAGGTTAGCAAGGCTAAACACAATCGAGGATTTGAGGGAACTTCTTAAATATTATACGGCTTATACCTAAGCATAGAGATTTGATTGTTGAAGCTGATGAAGACCAGAATATAATTCCTCATCGACAAGTATTTTACGTCTTTGGGTAAAATGTGAGCGCGTTTAACGCCCTCCTGTATATATTGGTACTGGAAAGTTAGCCTTAGCTGTATAATGCGGTGCCGTTCATAATGGAAAGTGTGACTTCGCCTGTAGGTATATTGGGCGCCTGTGCCCAGAGTCGGACTTAGGTCGACGTTCAGAGTGCGCTTGGAGCGCTCCTGTATACTGGAGGGTCGGGCCTCGCCTGTATATTGGACGTCTGCGGAGCCTTTCATGCTCGAAAGTTGGGCTGAACCGTTCAGAGCACACTTAGTGCGCTCCCATCCTAGCTTAATTCGAGTAAATTCTGGGCGCCAGCTTACGCAATACATCATTCAATAATTAATCCACAGGACGCGATATCCAACCCGCTGACCATCGCCGAGCTGCTCAACCCGTCCTCGCGCAAGCACAACCATTCCGACATGGAATACAACCTGGGGCCGCTGCACGTGTTCAGGGAACATTACCTCGTGGCGCACAACGAACACTTCCTTTACGTGCTCGACCCCGATACCCTGAGGGCCACGGCTGTCGTTGATGACTTGAGAAGGTATTTTTTTGAAATCTAGCTTATTTATTTAGGAGCACTATTTCCAAAACAAGATATATCGTTAGCAGGTTAGTTTAGTTAGGATCGCTGGTGGCCTAGCGGTAAGAGCATGCGACTTTCAATCTGGAGGTCGCGCGTTCGAACCCCGGCTCGTACCAATGAGTTTTTCGGAACTTGTGTACGAAATATCATTTGATATTTACCAGTCGCTTTTCGGTGAAGGAAAACATCGTGAGGAAACCGGACTAATCCCAATAAGGCCTAGTTTAGATTCTGGGTTGAAAGGTCAGATGGCAGTCGCTTTCGTTAAAACTAGTGCCTACGCCAATTCCTGAGATTAGTAGCCAAGCGGACCCCAGGCTCCCATGAGCCATGGCAAAATGCCGTGACAACGCGAGGAAAAAGACGATGAGGTTAGTTTAGTTAACCGAGATTGTCCTAGATAGGGCAACTATGAGGGATGGCTAAATGTGTTCTCGAGAAGTTTCCCCACATGATGATCCCATATCAAGTAAGAGACGAAACATAGCCATGATAAGCCATTAGAGCTGGTTGAACAGCTGTTCTTGATCTTCCCAATGTAAAAACGATTTATTAAAGTTTCGCTATAGTCTAGCTAATGTCAAATGAAATTCTTTCACTCCACTAGCCAAAGTTTAGTTCGTCGCTATATTATTATGAAAATGGTCCCTGTGTTCCAGGATCCTCTCAGTGGCGGTGAACAAGGACGAGATCTTCGTGCTAGAGGGAGGCCGCTCGCTCGTGCGTCTCGCTCACGCGCCCGAGCCCGCCACGCTCGCGTCAGGTCTGTTTGCTAAGAACGCATGACATACATACCATACAGAACTCTTACAAAGAGGGTAGAATAAATTTCATTTGTCTTCAAAACTACTTCATATTCACTTCACTTTTGCTTGGCTTATTCCTGTTGACTATATAAAGGCGTCCATTCTAATTCGCTCGCTACATCAAACAAAGTCGATTGACTGGCAACCCTATACATCTTAGAGCATTTAATAACTCGAGTCGCCTTTAAGAGCTTACCCCTCTGCCGAAAAACTTGCACAATTGTGCAGTTTTGTATGGGCTGACATGGCTATTTGTACAGAAAATGACAGCCATGACGTCTCCAGTTACTAAATGCTAAGCTATACATTGAATCGGTGACCGCATTATGTGACCGACTCACTGTAATTACACCCTTTCCGTACTAAACTTTTTGCAGTTCAATATAATATGTAAAGAACTTATTGATGTATAATTTCGACAATCACGATAATATTTTTTTGTGCATTTTTGTTGATACTTGCATTTTACGCATTATTCTGTATATTATTATGTTGAATTAAAGTAGAATTGATACTTTCTCAATTCTTATTAAATTAATTTTACGGTTTCGAAAAATACGTTAGTTAAACCGTAAAGTGAACATTATGAAAATCTTAAACACAAAATGATACAGATATTATTCTAGAACATTATACGTAAATAAGTAAATGTGGTTGACAAAAATTAAAAATACAGACGAAAAATTACCAAAAGATGCAAAAACTTTTGTATGATGTCATTTGGATATCATACGAGTAGATACACAATTACACATCTCTAGTGGTAGAGAGGCTTAGAACTAAATCTTTTTATGCTAGAGTTAGACCAAGAAAAATCTGCAGCGATTTTGATAGCCCACGCAGGGCAAGTATTATTTTATACGTCATGATTTCATAGAAGTTTGACGTTTAAAATGACACTTGCACTGCGTGGGCTATCAAAATCGCTGCAGACTTTTCTTGGTCTAACTCTAGATGCTTCTTATGTAGTTAGATAGTTTTTATTTTCTTTGATGAACTTATGTGATAGATATAGGGTAAACTATACTAATGCTGGGGTTGGCCCCGTTCAACCTAATTTAAAGGTAGCGGTGAAAATTCCAATCATTGGATAATTTACCCTGTTATGAGTATGTTCGTAATACTTATATGTTTCTGTGCTTTCCATTTAGTATTTAATTGTGACTTTATAAGTATTTTGCACAATATGTTATTCAGCACTTTATTAAAATTAAGAAGAGTTACTTAATTTTTTATCATTATTAGTTTTAAATATACATTTCAATTATTGTACATTACTGAAACCTTGTGATTGACCAGTTTATAGACGTTTGATTATTAACACGTGAATAGAATACAACTCGTACAACGCAATAGTACCGGATGGAACAACGCGCCAAAAGTGTCTGCCATCCTGGAATCTGGAATACATTTCCACATTAAGATATTTCACCACAGTTCTCGTACAAAAGTATCTGATACAGTCATCATCATCTTACTCGCCTTATCCCGGCATTTTGCCATGGCTCATGGGAGCCTGGGGTCCGCTTGGCAACTAATCTCAAGAATTAAGACGTAGGCACTAGTTTTTACGAAAGCGACTGCCATCTGACCTTCCAACCCAGAGGGGAAACTAGGCCTTAATAGGATTTGTCCGGTCACCGAAAAGCGACTGGTAAATATCGTATTTCGTACATAAGTTTCGAAAAACTCATTGGTACGAGCCGGGGCTTGAACCCGCGACCTCCGGATTGAAAGTCGCACGCTCTCACAGCTAGGCCACCGGCGCCTGATACAGTTTAAATGTTCTTCGTATAGAGACATATGTCTCTCTTTTTGTTAAGCTATTAGAAAATGGTAGATACTTTTGTACGCGTAGTTTAATCCGCTACTTTTGTCATGTACAGTCTGATACATATTTAATTACACAAACGGGTCTACCGCGATATAATTTCATTGTTTTTACCTTTAATTCCGACGTTTCAGCTGAGTTGCACCAGCTGTGGTCACGGAAAGACTGACGTCCCAACAAATGTCAACGGAGATATTAATAAAACACCACTAAACTACCCGAAATTAGTTTATAAAAATGTTCGGGGTAGACAAAGAAATTGCAGCTACCCGTTAAAGTTTAATGTTTATTGTCCACGGCACGACACGCAACACTCACAGTATCCGTACACTGGTCCGAAGATATATCCGCTGGTTTCAACATTTGAATCACTGGTCCCCAAGTAGACGATAATTTGTACCCGTCCTCACGATTGAAATTTGTGTAATTAAATATGTGTACAAAACGCGAGAGTCTGATACAGTTTACGATGCCACATATAGGTAACAAGCGTGGTTAGAAACTGTCAGTCATAACGTGGAAGTAACCAAGGTGTTGTTCATTCAAAAATGTATCCGTCCTTTGAGTTGTAAAAGTTTTGGACCAAGAGTATAACGATGTGCCTTCCAATAATATATGTATGTTAGGAACTGACGACACGTCCAGTTATAAACTGAGTGGTAACAAATCTAATCATGTTATAAATGTAATAATTAAGCTGATAATTACTTAATATTAAAATGTTTGTACTTAATGTGCCTTATAAATACAATGAATTTAGACAGATATGGAGATGTTAAGTAAATGTGACCTTTTCAAACAAAAGGTATCACGGTTCCGTTTGTCTAGAAGGTCAATTTTAAATGAAATCTTTATGGTAGTAATGCTTTATTGACTTCTCACAATAATAACCCTTTTGCATGAAAACGGCACAAACACTACTTAAGGTTAACATGTATCATCGTCAGTTGTTTGTGTGCCATTTTATTGTTTTTTCTCGGGCACAAGTTTATTTCTTATTCTGCTGTCACAAAGGCACAGTTTATAGAGCACTTGAATATTTAGTTTAGTCGAAAGTTACCTGTCAATGGAACGGTTAGTTTCATTTAGTTATATTTGGTTTTAGGTTATTGTTCGCTTTAGTTATTTTGTTTTTAACTTGCACGTCTTTTCACCAAGGATGGCGAACTGTTTAAGTGATAAACAGTATCCTTGTACGAGTATAGGTTAATATAACAACAAGACAACATCTCTAAAGCCCCATTTAGGTGGTTCAAGAACTTGCATGCGATTTTTGTTACATTGCGGTATTTGGCCGATCGACTGAATTCAATGTACATAGGTACTCTGTATTTAGTAATGTATCGAATATTGCATGCAAGTTCTTAACCCGTCTAAATGTTCGTTCACTTTTAGTTCATTCCATTCACGCCATGTTTGGTGCATCGATTTGTAATTGTTTGTATAGAATGGACTTGATTTTTTTTGAAGATAATACAAAAAATTACATTCCAAATTTATTCAAAAAAGATCTAACCATCGAAACTCACGTCTTATACGCGTTGATTTTCGACCTATATTTTGCTGCTACGTTGCATCAGCTGTTAAGTTTCGATCTTTCGATGCGTGTAGTTAAACCTTAATAATTATTAATACGATTCAGGCTTATTTTCTAACAAAGTTACAATAAATATTAAATCTATAGTCTGTATCTTTAGGTATTTGAATAAAAGTAAACAAACAATTTGTACATTTTCGGGTAGTTATAACATTGATTGGTTAACCGACCAATTACAAAACCGCCTGGATCAGTCACTGGACGACCTGACTTTAACCTACATTATTTGATCGTGTAATGTTTTCATCTACCCTCAACTGGCTTAACGAGCCATTTGAGGGTAGATTTTGTTTACTTTTACTTAAAGAGTATAGTTAGTAGTTACAGTAGTCACCTAATGGCAAATTAAACTTTATAATAACTACATAATTACATATGTCATAGAACATAAGACATATATTGTGTTTACACAAGTATTTTAATTATGCACCTACGTATATTGTTCTAACAAATGTCTATAGTGATTTGATAATAGTTATTACATGAGGTTGTTACTAACTGCGATGATAGTTATACTTAGTTTTATGATTTTATTATCATTGTGTATTAGTGTAAGATAGTGAGTTGTAGTGCCTTAACCGATACCAAATAAGGACCAATGTATTTTAGTTTAAATATACCCAGGAGATTTATATATAGATATAATACTATGACTAATGACTTCCTTAAGTGCTAAAAAAGTTAATTAAAAATAGATTTTATTTGCTGTAGAAAAATAACGCAATTAATGCGATAAATTTATTGAGTATATGCCATTGTAAGAGCTTATTGCCCCAAAAGGGAATAAGCCAACGTTGAGAGTATGGCCAACCATACTCCGAGCCACCTAACATAACTATATGTGGCGTTTCATGCCTAAAGGGTCTTCTCTGATGGAAAGCCACATATGCTCTTGCACTTCTTATCTGAGCGTTTCTTTTATTTTTTGCCATTTGTATTTATTATGACCTTTTTTGCCACTTTTGTGTTATTTCTACTCAGAATCACGAGCTCTTTCGATCCTAATGGGATAAAAAAAAAGTCCCAGAGTTGATTTTCCTATTGTGTTACCATTCCCCATACACTTTGTATGGCGGTAACAAAAAGGAAAGTTTGAAAAATGTATGGAAGTTTTAGGACACTTTTTTTCTCCTATAAGGATGAAAAGGGCTCGCGATCCTGGCTAGAAATAACACAAAAGTGGCAAAAAAGGTCACAATATATAAAATGGCAAAAATAAAAGAAACGCTCATCTGAATTACTTAGCGATTTCTTACATAACGAAAACGATGTGTAATATTTAGTACTATCTGCGTAATATCTACTTATGTCTAATTTTTGTTAAGTATTATAAACATTCTAACCTAGGGCGCTAGAGTTAGACCAAGCTAAGTTGGCAGCGATTTTCATGGCACAGACTGCGCAAGTGTTATTTTAACGTCATAACGTTCAAAATAACACTTGCACAATCCGGGCTATCAAAATGGCTGCCAACTTAGCTTGGCGTAACTCTTATCTGATATTGTTTAAGTTAATTCTTGCGCTTCCCTTATGTACTTACTTTTATATTATATATTAATGGCATTTGTGAATCTTGTGATATTTAATTCGATAATGTTCTTATTATTTATATTCTTTAAATAAGTTAAGTGGTCCAAAGCACGAGTCGTATTATCCAGTTTTTTGTATTACTTATTCCAATTTCTGTATTCCTATATTGCCCGAAAAGTATTCGTTATGTAATGTACCTGTGAACTTAATATTACTTACCTTATGTATAATTTCATTTTCGACTATGTAACAGAATAATCACGTACGTGTATTTTTATTTGACAGTTCTGAAGTTATGTTCATTATATTTTTCTCAAAATCATCATCACATTGACAAGTTAAATGTTATTTTAATTACTGTTTATTTGCATCGTAGTTTAAGCAGTCATATTGTATGCTGTGTAATTAATTCACTAGTTTTCGATTCTTCGGAAAGTAAAAAAAAGAATTTACGCTAATTAAAAAAAATTACATGGTAAATGGCGACTGATCGAATCACATCGGTATTAAGAAAAACGCGTAAAGGAACATACACAGATTTTAAAACAAAAGTTATCACTATTGTGGTCACAGGAGAGACGTGACTCTTTTTGTGTGTATAATCCGGTGCCAATATATTTTGTAAGTTAGTCAGAAAACTAGTGAATAACCGTCATGTGACAACCAAAACTCAGTAATTGCAAAAAAATAAACAAAAACCAACCTTGATTTTGTACTAGTACGGTTCAATATAGCTATGTACTGGTAAGTAATTAGTGAGTTTGGTTGTCGACGATATATCCATTTAATTTTGTATTAGTGCGTGTCTCAGCATGGCCATTGTACTTATATATGAATATATTTTATTTTCAAAAGCATGTTTTATTTTTTCCCTTTCCTTTCGCTTCGATATTCGTATATTAGAGCAATGGTTACGCTTGCTTGCTTCTAGCAAAGATTCCTTGATAGCATAAGATATGTAAAGTATATGACAATTTCATGCTTTGGTTTTGACAGATTATGTAGATGTCGCTGTAAGGCTAACAAGTCAAAAGTTAACGTTTGACAATCCAAAGACTCAAAACGTACGCAGTAGTCGCAGTAGAGATCAGCTGTCAAACAAAAAGGCACGATTTTTATCGACTTTATATATCTTCTATAATCCATACCTCTGCTTGTAGACGCAAAGTTATGAGTCTTGATATTGTAAATTTTGTGACATGGCTACGATGACGTGATGTTAGCTAGATCATCTCTCACAAATGTGTGTGATTTGGGACGAAAAATACCAAAACGGTATCTCCTAAGATTCATAGGATAAGAATACAAATCATAAACAAAGGAATATTTAAGTAGTTACCTAAATGGCGCTTTACGGCCTCGTATATTAAGGAGAAGACTTAGGTAAGAAGAGAAGAGTTAGGTACCTAATTTATTCCCATGACAAAAAAAACACAGGCTCAGCTATGTGCTGCAAGTCTGCCTCTGTGGTATGGTTCCAGCCTTATTTTCAGCCTGCCTCAACGTAAGGCGATGGTTATACGAATACTTAGTATATAAGTAATTCTCGGATCCACAGAGCTATCGATCCTTATCTTGATCGGACCAAAAATGTAGATATTCGAGATGGCGTCCATTTATTACCATTTTGACCTCGGATTTATGATGAGAGACCTCGCAAATTGTTATCTGCAGTGGCAGATTTACCCTAAGGCCCAGTAGACCCGGGCCTAGGGCGGCAGTAATTTAGGAACGGCAAATTGTGACAAAAAGTTTCGCTGATGGTAACAAGAAATAACTTAAAATGTAGTCAATATGATGGGTGCTGCGAAAGGGGCGGCTATAGGGCCTGGGGCCTAGGGCGGCAAAGACTGCAAATCTGCCACTGGTTATCTACGTATCAAGCGTAGCGTGTAGCATGCGCTGACAGTGAATGCGTTAACTGACAATAAGTCAAACTTAATGCATAGGTACCTAATTAACAATTAAGAGCATTCCCGTAAGTATTGAATAATTTTACGGTTTAGACTCACTTGTTTTTAGTCACTCGCGCGACATGTTTCGGAAAGCCTAGGTCTCCTTTCTCAAGCACTAACAGTGCGAGCAGCGTTCACGACGGCCGTGTATCGCTTACTGTAAGCGAGTAACCCCGACCCAGTAAGCGATACACGGCCGTCGTGAACGCTGCTCGCACTGTTAGTGCTTGAGAAAGGAGACCTAGGCTCTCCGAAACATGTCGCGCGAGTGACTAAAAACAAGTGAGTCTAAACCGTAAAATTATTCAATGTTAGTATGTCTCACAACAGTTTAAATTCGATTATTCCCGTAAGTACTTATTTAATTAGGTGTAAATATATTTTGGTTTAGGTGAGAAGAGATCTCTGCTAAGAACAATTAAAAACAGAAGGGGAAACATGTTGGGGCACCTGATACGTCACGATACTTACATAAAGTCTATAATTGAAGGCAGAATAGAAAAACAGAGAGGCAGAGGAAGACCGAGACGTGCATATTTACGTAGTGACGTATCAGGAGCTCAAAACAGTGGCAGAGAGAAGAACGGAATGGCGATTACTCCACCGACAAGAGCTAATAAGACTAAGCTATTAAGAATGATGATGATGATATTTTTTTATAGTACTGATAATATATTTTTCTAATGTGTTTAAAGAAGAATAATGATCGTCTTTTCCAACAGACGATTCAATCAACCTGATGACGAAATCCCTTACCAACTCGATCCAGCAAGTTGTGAACACAGTCCGTGACGTCACCCTCGACCAGACGGCGTTCATAACCAGCGTGCTAGAGGCACCAAATTGGCTGACTAAGGTACGTGTAACGTGCAACATTGGAAGTATGTTAAATGAGGGCCTTATTACACTTTGAACTCTCGCGTTTTGTACACATATTTAATTACACAAACGGGTCTACACGGGACATTTCAGCTCAGTTGCACCACCACCACACGTGACACCAGACGTGTGGTCTTTCCGTGACCACAGCTGGTGCAACTCAGCTGAAACGTCGGAATTAAAGGTAAAAACAATGAGATTATATCGCGGTAGAACCGTTTGTGTAATTAAATATGAGGGCCTTATTGCCAATGACAAAATGTTCACAGGATCTTTTTCTTTGAATCCTATAATTTGCTGGTAAAAAACTGCCAAGTGCTCTTTACTATAAGCACATAGTCCCTCATAGCTTTTTAGTCGCAGTATATTTGAGTTAACCTTTTCGACGCCGTGTCAAACACAAAAGCTGTCACTCGGACGCCACGTCACCGAAGTGTCAAAACTGAAATTGAACTTTATGCATATGCAAGTAGGTCTATGTTGCTCTGTGGTCTGTTACCGATTAATCCGTCTTTGGCGTTGGATATATCGGTCATTGGCGTCCAAAAGGTTAAAATAATCGGTACAGGTAATTTCAATGACCTAAACTTTGTCTCTAATTACGTACGCATTTCGCCTCAAATTGGCTATATCTACCGATTTTTAACCCAACTATAAGCTGTCATCAAAATGATGTAAGATTACCCTTGTTTACTCACTAGTGAACTACCTGTTGGACGAAAGAGTTTAGGTAATTCACAAGTGATGACAGATTATCTCTCTCTCTGTATCCTCATACCGCCATATTAGGATGTACACTCAGTTTCGATGGAATGTCAACCTTAAATAAAAACAAAGTACGTAGCATTTCATTTGTCTCGTAAAAATTTCGAATAAATGAAATTCAACCCAATTGCAAATACAACAAGATTCATACTTCCTTGGCTACAATTTTGTATGGTGGGCGGCACGAGGGTATAGTCTGTTTACGGTGTTTTTTTTTTTTCACAGGATGCGAAGGACGCAACAGTTGCTGAAGAGTGTTTCGAACTGCCGCCAGTTAGGCAGTTGCCTGACGTTTCTCGCGACGTTTTGGAGTCCATTATAAACGAGTTCAAAGACGTGTCGTCGGAGGTGGAGGAGATCAGGAGGGTCAAGTCCGAGGAGCTGCAGAAAAAACTTAAGCTGTATAACAGGTGAGATTATAGACTAGGGGACAAGACGGGACTCCGTCTTTACTATAAGTAAAGTAAAGAGGTACTAATAAGGTCTTAGATAAATTCATGCATCGATTTTTTATAGTTAAATTAGGTATTGCTGATGTATGCTGTCATAAAGTGTCGTTTTCTTCAAACTTGAAGCAAGTTTTTTCTTAAAATGTACTCTTTGTACAGTAGATAATTTTTGACAAAGAGTTTAGGAACATCGCTAGACGAAAAGTACACGCTAACGGCTCGGCCACGACATTGAGCGACTTGCGACGGCGGCGGCTACCATAGGTGGGAACGAAAGGTCCGATCGCTGTGTCTCGCTCCAAGCTGTGGTTGCCGCCGCCGCCGTCCCAAGAGTAACTATTTTACCCGAGCTGATATTCTGTATGCAGTGTTCACCTATAAAGTTCAAATTAATCAAAACGTTTATTCCAGCATAATGGAGAAGAATTGCGACCCGGAGCTGATCCACTCCCGCCGCAGCCGCCGCCGCCCCGGCTCCGGCGCCGCCACCCCCCGCGCCCGCACGCCCGCGCGCGTCACCACCACCAGCCCGTGCCTCATGCACGTCAGCGTGTACGGGTGAGTCGCTTTACTAGGGTTGTAAAAAAACGGTTTTTTTTCTGACTTGAAAAAAAACATGAAAAAAAACCGTGAAAAAAAACCGTTTTTTTTTCTGGAGTACGTTTTTTTTTCAAAAGTATGAAAACTCAAAATTTGCAAGGCAGTTAATACTTTTATACGGTTGTTTTTACTTGTTTTAGACTTTATGTTAACCATTAAACCAATTTAATTTAACAACTTTGATTATTAACAACATAAATGAAATCTGTAGTGGTAGTTATCGCAATTTACTGTTGGCAACACCAACGCCTCTCTTCGCCACATCGGGGAATTCAGGGATTCCCCAAAAATTACTTAGTTTTAAGTTACTTATATAAATAAATCACGAGAAACCGTTATTGTGGCATATTTTTGTTCATCTGAAAAAAAACCTAATTTAGAAAAAAACCATGGTGCCAGGTTTTTTTTCATGTTTTTTTTTTCATAAATTTGAAAAAAAAACATTTGGTTTTTTTTCTATTTGCAACCCTACGCTTTACCATCACCCCGTGTACCTAAACAAAAAAAGCCTCTGGCGTAATCTATGGATGTGCCCGTGGGTATGTCCCGGCACCACGTCAGCACGTCACCAGTGGTGCGAAACTCCTCCCTTCGGGTAACCTCGGCTCCGCTCGGCTCAGCACTGCTCCGAGCAATTATTAAGGTTGACACAACTTGACGTCCCTTTGCGTGCACGACCACAGATAAGATAATGACCTGAATTGTGACAACCCTAAATAGCCGAAAGGGATAGTGCCATATATTACAAAGGGACAGCATGATTCAACCCTGAACCGCTGTCAAAATTCTGTTTTGTAGGAAGTTTCCTTTCTGTACGGAAGTGCTATTATTTATTCTGTGACGAACACACCCGTGTCTCCTGTGGCCTATTTTATAAAGCTACAAGTTACAATTTACAAGCGGAAGTCTCTTTCTAACCCTATGTGTTAGAACGAGACTTCCGCTTGTAAATTGTAACTTGTAGCTTTATAAAATAGGCCACTGGTCGTCCGAGTCCTAGGGTAAGTCGCGTCCTAAATTGAGGGCTATTTCCACTCACTATTCATTTTGATGCAAAATTATGCATTACATCTACACTGGCATCTGTATCGACGAAGAATTTACCTACAGTTTTCACAGGTCGTCTAAATTAAGTCTGCAGCAACTGAATATAACAATACAACACAACCATAAAAGTCATATTTTCATCGGAAGTTTGATATTTATCGATTTGTTGCAACATTTTACCCCACTATATAATTAAGTCGAATTCGAGCCTTGTAAGGCTTTCACAATCTAGTCCTTTATTATATTGATTTTCAAGATTTCAGATTCTGAAATCTTGAAAAATCATCAATCACATAATTCTTATTAAAAGTTAATTAAGTAGTTTTCATTACTCATCTATAATATTGATTTCCAGGAACAACGACCAACAGAACGACGATCTTCTAGAAAAGCAAATAGAAGAAAAAGAGAAAATCCTAGCGAAAATGCTGAACCTGGACTCCCTAAGCATCACCACCAAAATTGAAGACTGTCCCAAAGACGAGTACGTACCACAAATCAAAGAACCTGAAATTGTCACCCCGAAACATAAAATAGATAACAAGGAAGTAGACTTAGTGCCCAAGATTGTAAAGTTGCCTAATAATTGGAATTTAGAGAATATAGAGTTGAGGTTAGAGATGCAGTCGAATGGTATAAAGGACGCGAAGAATTTGATGTCTCCGGAGGAACATTCGGATAGCGAGTGGGAGATCGTTTGATAGTTGGTTTCAAATTAGGATTCCCTCATTTTTTTAAAGATATACTTAGATAGTAGGAAAACATCGCGAGAAAACCTGCATAAATCTGCGAAGAAATTCAAAGAGGTATGTGAAGTCCCCAAATCATTATTATTAGATAGTTGGCAAATTTGGCAACGCATAGGGTAGACCAAGGCGAATCGGATCAACATGACAATTCGATGATATTTGTGATAGGTACTGCGTTGATATGAACACATTAAAATGACACCGCAACTCTCTCTTGGCCAGCGATGCCAGCTATTATTATTTATCTGACAGTTTTTTATACCTAAGTACCTACGAGTAAAGTCAGACGGTACCTAAGTATTTCTAACAAATGATTGAAGTCAAATGAAACATATTTCACAGCATGATATTAGGTGTCTAAAGCGAGGCCTAGACTAGCAAGATTTTGCATGCAATTTACGTTACATTGTCGACTACCAAGGTAAACTGCATTCAAAAGTTTCATTAGATACGGCAATGTAATGAAAATTGCTAGTCTAAATCTCGCTTTAGGAATCGGCTGAACACTCGGAGTAAATATCTATGGAGTAGAGACGCGCACTAATTTCTATCTGAAAAATTCTGTCGTTTTTGGCGCGGGGGACGAGGTAACGCACACAAATAATGTTAACACTAATGCATTTTTAGCATGCGTCGCTACACACGCACACGACAAAATTATCAAACACTAGCAAAAACTATATTCACACAAGTACAAGAACAAATACAGACAACCCTGTCCGTGAACGAGATGACGTCAGTTCTAAGTAAACCTAGATAGTGCGAGGGACGCGCCGATAATATTGTCGATAAAATTGACAATGAATTTTAATTTCTGATTTTATCAATTATAATAATAATACAATATCAAGTCTTTGTACCAGCATTTTACTAACTTATGATGATTTAGATGTTATTTCTAATAGTTTGTCAATTTGTTTAGGGCGAATCTTGCAAGCTGATATATAATGATTTTTTATTATCAGTTCATTAGTTAATATTTTACATGTTGGTTTACTTCTGAAAGCAATGCAATATACTATCGAGCATGCAGATCTGATGACAGAGATGGAACGCGGCCATAGGATGTCATTTAAGGAATATTGAGTAGGGGATAATTAGTATATATATCGGCGGTAGATCGTAAAATCGGGCATATCGAGATATTCCTAGGCATATCATGAAACGCCGCCATTTAATAATCTGCCTTTTGCATTTTTTGCCACGGCTAGTGCTGCATTCTATGTGGCATTTGGAGCAGAATGCGTAGGTACTAGGTAAGTACTAAAATCATACGCTACCCAAACACGTACTATAAGTAGGCTGTCAAGCCATTTCAATGGTTATCATTTGCTAAAATTAGGACATCCTACTTATTCGATATGCCTAAATGTTGAGGTTTGAACGGTATGGCTGGTGGTCACTAGTCAGATCATGACATGCCGGCGTTTCACGATCTGCTTAGGAATATCACACCTTGAAGTTAGCACGATATGGCTGGTGGTCACTAGGCATATCATCATCTGCCTAGGAATATCACTCCTTGAGGTTTGTACGATATGGCTGGTGTTCGCTAGGCATCATGACCATCTGTATATTATTCATTATGTTTATATCGATTTTACCGATATTGGTTTTTATGGTGTCCCATCACTAATATTGGTACGGTGATACCAGAGTAATAAATTAAAAGTGCCTATTTATGGAAAGTGACAGCCGTAAATACCTTAAATTAATAAAATATTTGACATGTTAAATAAAAATATATAGTTGGTCAAGCAAATCTTGTCAGTAAAAAAGGCGCGAAATTCAAATTTTCTATGGGACGATATCCCTTCCCGCCTACATTTTTCAAATTTGCCGCCTTTTTCTACTGACAAGATCTGCTTGACCAGCTATATGTAGAAACTAAAGGAAAAATTAATAAAAAAAAAAGAGTCTATCGGTAATTTTACGTTATTTAGGGGTTGTGCACAAATCACGCGAGATGTTTTCGACTACTTTTTGATCCCCCGTCCCCCTTTTCTTTATTCTTATAGATCTATTTATTTGATTAAATAGATTAGGTTGATATGAAACTAAGGTGTTATATAAAAATAATGTGTTACATAAATTATATGTGACGTCCCACGGGTAAAGGTACCTTATGGGGGTTGGCGCTTACGCTATTATTAACACCGCTCCAATATTATTGCGGCGCCATGCGACGTAAGCGCCGGCCGCCATAAGGTACCTTTTTCCATGGAACGTCATATACATATAACAAAAAGCAACGCAAATAGGGCATATTACTGCAATGTTCTGCCGCCAGAGTGTAGCACTAAGCTAGCTAGTAAATTTTCTCTTTTCTCTTTATCGCTCAAATATGCAATAGTGATAGAGAGGTTAGATAACGAAATTTAAATTTTCTTGTTCCGCGGCGGACCCCCAGATTGTGATGGATTGTGGTAGTCGCGCCCCCTACGCAGAGTTTCGCATAATATTTCCTATTAGAAATTCTACTCGTATCTAATTAATATTTAGAAAGTCTTCTTTAGAATTACCCTAAAATAGATCTAATATCATATCACTGGTATCACTGTTAGATTGACAATGTTTTTTTAGTTATTTGCAAAGTTAATGCACTATTTGATAATATTTAGATGTAATAGTACTTCCATATGATAAGAAACGTGTTCTTTTTGTAGACTAGACGTTTCCGATCTCATTTTGCACGAGAAAACGCTGCAATTCGGCATTTTCGGCTCCTATCATTCCGCTTAGACTGACGTTTGCTGAATGGCGTATGACGTGTGGCAACTAGTTTTATATAACCTCCTTGACCGGCGGCCGCGATCTTTTTGCAGAGGGGAACGCCTGTTAATGGCCGCTCCATAGATATTTACTCCGAGGCTGAACAATATAACGAAGCTTTAAATAGCTTGGCAACTAGTGCGTTGATAGTAGTTTGATAAGCTAAACTCAAGTGTGGCGGTAAATAGGGAAAAACACTTTGCTGCCTTACGCACCTTAGTAAAGTAGTGAGGAAACTGCACTAACCTTATTAAGGCCTAGTTACCCCTCTGGGTTGGAAGGGTCGCTTTCGTAAAAACTAGTGGCTACGCCGATTTCTGGGATTAGTTGCCAAGCGGACCCCAGGCTCCCATGAGCCGTGGCAAAATGCCGGGACAACGCGAGGAAGATGATGAGTAATGGTACAGATGGATGAAAATTCCAGCTACTGTTTGGTGAGTAGGCGGGCGTGCCAGTATCTCGAGTAGATAAATTACCCGTCTTTTTCTAACTATTAATTAGACTGGTACGGGTAGTCTATCTCGAGGGCGAGATACTGCCGCGCCCCTCCTGTGCTAGCCCTAATGCCTACTTTGGCTGAACAAACTATATTCTTATGACGTTTGACTCATGTGAATATCACGTATGTGGTGAAGTAATAGTTATTAGGCAGCAATTCTTAGGCAAATAAGACCACAAGTACACGCTTAGGTAATTTTACACTTATACTTATACCTTAAATGTTATGTAAAATATTATTAGCGTTAAATAATTTAAATATATGCCATCATGTACCCAGTTAGCAGTTATGATTTAGAAATTAATAATAAAAAGAACACATACATAACGTATAAGATTAGCCTACACTAAACATACATGGATGCAGTTGTCTCTTATCTGCGTAATTTTTAATTTGAACCTTGTTTTATAGTATATTAGGATGAATTTCGTTTGTTTGAGAAGGAAATAGAACAAAATAAATGCTTCTTCATTTGGTTTCTGAAAGGTTCTAATTCGATTGAAATAGTGTATTTTATAATGCCCACTGGGCCTTACGAGGTTATACCTACACACTTTACATAGTCCAGTTAGATAGATAATGTTCACTAATTCTATCTAGAGTTTGCTTGTGACTGAACTGAATCTTTAAAAAGTAATTAATTATAGGTAGCTTTAGTAGGTATTCGTAGACATCTACCCTTTTCGACACACATCACATAGCAATACACTGCACGTGTTGTTCAAGCATAATATAAATAATATTGTAGGTTCTGTAAAACGGGGTGACTTTAGGAAAAAATGGGGTTACTAAAGTAGTTATTAAAAGGCTATGAAATTAGCATTTTTTTTTATTACTCGTAGGTATTTAGTTTGATTACTATGAATTCATATTTACCTACTACATATAAATCCGGCATAAAAAATATGAATATGGCTTAAAACTGAAATTTCATAGTCGGCCCCTGCATTCCAAAGCCACCCCGTTTTCCGTACAATATTTTGTAGCATAATTAATGAAGTACGTAAGACATCACGGGTGCATACTGCATAGTAGTGTAAATATTAGTTATGATGCCGTAGAATAAAATTAAGTAGATGTATTGGCTTTACACCCATTGTAAGTTTATTAATTTGTGCAAAAAAACTGTTCAATCTAATCAATAAAACGAGAATACAATAAGGACCTACATATAAATGAATTTGTACATTCTAGATTTCTACATTCCCATCCTAGAATTTGTACATTCCCATCTTATGAAACTAAAATTTTACATATGTAAGGGTCTCGTTCTGCTGGGTTCGCATCGGCCGGCGCCTGCCGACGCGTCGACGGCTTTTTCGCTCTTACTGCGCAGACATAAAGCTTTTTCCTATCGGCTTTTGCCGAATGCGCGTCGATATATCTGGGGAGACCCTAAAACGGCATTAAGTACAAACTTTTATGTATTCAGTGTAGCTTTATAAATTCAGACACAACAGTTTATTGACGATTTGCCTCTCACTAGTCCTTCGATTTGTATAGTCAATAATTTACTGAGAACAAAAATGCTGTAAATCATAATAATGATTGTGTTTTACGCATTGTCATTATTTTTGAAAACCTGCCCACGTAATGTGTTGTATAAATTAGGTAAGGAAAGCAACTAAAATATAAGTAACAGTTTGTGATTGCATTTATTTAAGACGGTATTTATCCCTGGTGAAAATGTTTTGATATAGAGTATTAAGCTAACCTAATGATGGCCCTTTAAGGGGCCCACTGATTAACAGTCCGCCGGACGGTATCGGCCTGTCAGTTAGATCAAAATTTTGACAGTTTCGAACATCATTCATCATTCTGACAGGCCGATACCGTCCGGCGGACTGTTAAAAAAGTAAGTATCTACACTTATGCTACACTTATGTAATTTATTTTTGTAGTATAGTTTGTGTAGTTTATCCTATTTAAATTAAGTATGTGTTATGTTTTGTTAAGCTGAACGGGATAATTCCGAATACCATTATATTGTACCTAGAGTTGGAGACTATAGTCTATCATGCTGAGGTAACGACAGGCAAGACAATAAATATGACATCTGAATCTATTATTTTGCGAGTCAGTAGCAATACAGCTCCTTTTTTCACATTTCTAAGCAGAGAAGCTCGGAATTACCCCAATACACCATATTAAAATTAAATTTATTTGACAACTATCCTTTAATCGTGTTCATTTATTTTCTAAAATATAGTTACCGTCGACTGGGTTTTTTTTAATTCATGGGGTAACATTGATCATCGAATTTCAATCTGCAAGGAATTTGTTTCTTAAACCGTAGTCCATAATGGATCGCATACAAAAACCAATTTCTGGTCGATGTTACCCCTCGAATTAAAGTAACCCCAGTCTATGGTTCTATGACTATGTTTTCATGAGTGCTCTCTTTGCATATTTATTTAAATGAAATGTATCCTTTTGCCATTATTTTTTTATACCTAGGTACCTATTTTTTATTCTACGTATTTGACTTGGAACCTAAGACCTAAGGTGACCTAAGTGAATGCTCATATGTAAGGTCATAACTGTCATAAGCTATATGTCCAAGTGTGTCACAGTAACATGTCGTCTTTAAAATTACGTTACGTTGTTAGCAATAGAAGTGACAGCAGCGTGTTATTGGGCATTAGCATGTCGAACACTGGGGCGTTTACCTTATACATTTTTTTTCCTTTATTAAACATATTTGTACATTTATTTTTACAATTTATTCGTGTTGGTTTTACATTCAAAGTTTAACGTTATATTGTTAATCTAGTATTTATTTTGATCTCGACGCACAATGCTAAACAAAAAGTATTCGTTTTTTTATTTGAAACATATTGAAAGTTTTTTTTTATATTTTACGAAATTTTAAGTTCACGCGTAATTAGTAGGTATTATATGTTTAATGCCGAATTTAATTCATGTTGTTTTTTATTTGTACTTAAATATTAGTTATATGTATTTAAAAATATGCATTATAACAACTGTATACAGTCATACGCCTAATGTAGGTATAGTAAGTATATATTGTACCCACTGCATAATCAACCCGGTTGTAATAATTGCAATAATAATAAGTTTTTTAAATCTAAATGGTTCTAAATAGTCGTGGTCTGAGTTATTTGAGCCCACTAAAGTTCCTGTTTTGGCCATTTAGTGCTCTGTCGCCAGTGGCGGATTTGCCATGGCTCAGTAGGCCCGGGCCTAGAGCGCCAAGATAGGTGCGGCAGCAAGGCGGCAGTGTATATGATGGGTGCTGCGAAACAGGCGGCTAGTAGTTACTACAGGACCTGGGGCCTAGGGCGGCCAATTCTGCAAATCCGCCACTGTCTGTCGCTTTTAGTAAGTACCATGGTATAATAATATACTCCGCCTGGTACTCTCTTCCCGTCTTTTCGTGGTCACGTGACTGACACAAGCCTACGTCATCATGCGACAGCGCTATATGATAATATGCGATAGCGCTATATAAAGTGGCAATGTTATTGTGACGTAGGCTTGTGTCACTCTGGGAAGAGAAGACCATGTTTTATTAGACTATGGTAAGTACCCCTATCAATCATGCACTCCACTCCGCATATCCAATACCGCGTACCTATCACTTTATGGATGAAATGTGATATTCTATGGTAAAAAGGTACTTTATGGCGGTCGGCGCTTAAGTCGCCTAGCACCGTATTAGTATTGGAGGGTCGTTAATACATTCGTAAACGCCATAAATTAGCTTTATACGTGGAACGACACAAATAGTGCCATGAATATTGTAGGATGCAAAAATGTAATCGAAAAAACTACTGTATTGATAGACAAAACAATGTTCAATTTAATATTGTCTGTAGCATAGTAGAGGGATGAACCGATTTAGATTTCTTAACCTTTTGGACGCCAATGACCGATATCTCCGCACCGCAGGTTCAACGCCAAAGTCACAGTGTGTGTCACAGACTACAGAGCATCATAGACCTACATGCATGTGCATAAAGTTCAATTTCAGTTAGACAGCTTTTGTGTTTGACACGGCGTCGAAAAGGTTAAGCTAAAGTAGCTGTAATTCGAATAAATCAAGATGATCATTATAATGTTTTAAGTTTAATCTAGTGGAATGAAATAGAACAAAATATTAATCACCGATATGACACATGATGATCTTTTAGTGAGCTGTATATGCTGCATTTTTGTTTTGCAAATAAAGTATTTATATCTATGTCGTGTTTTCTTACTTTTTTGTAGCAACGTCCTCGCTGTTGAATGACAATTCGTAGACCTTATTGCAAAGAGATAAGGTACATCGGTGTTCAGTTAACACATTCGCTGCCAGCGACCCGCTAGACGGGTTCTCTGTTCGTAGTCGTTTATCGCTACATACGGGTTTTCCCGTGTTATCGGCTACGCTCATAGCACGTAGCTCGTGATGGCAGTGAATGTGTTAAGTGTGTTGCTGTCATATGTATAGTAACATACATAGGTACCACCATGGCCGGTTTAGATTCGCGGCTCGTGGCTCGCCTCGAGCGCGTAAGCCCGTCGAGCTAATGATTACACTCTCGCCTCGTGGCTGGCATAGCTCGTCGAGGTAATATATTTTAAACACAAACGGCACGGCATAAGGCTTATAACCGAATGACAAGCCGAACGCGAGTGTGAACGCAAGCGCGTGTCCCCGCGAGCCCCTTTGGCTCGTGCCCAAAAAACCGCTCCTCCACGCGAGACGAGCCACGAGCCCACCGCTTACACTCGCGTCTCGTGGCGCGGCTCGCGCGAGAATGTAAACCGCTTGTCAGATTGATCGAAGTGGCCAAGGTGTTCAACCATATCTGAACACAAAAAAATACGTATTCTGAAGACGTTAGTACCTATACGAGTATGTTAAGATACTTTTGAGCACCTTGGCCGCTCTTATATATCTGATGGCGACTGTACATGGGATAAGACCAAAATGCGCGTGTGTGCGTATATTCGTGTAGAGCGATTTAGTAGATAATAAAACAAATTTTCATATACACATACAAAAGTTTATTTGGATAACACAATGCCGATTCTCACTGACGTCTCGCAGCAATAAATATACTAAAAACAAAACTAAAAATAACCATCTGTGGTCAGAAAAATACACTTTTTTTTTCACATTTCTACCTATCATCTTTATTAAGGATCGGTTCTTCGATGTACAAGTAAACAGTAAACGCTAGAACTAGCGTATAAATAATTATATTATTCAGTGAACGTATACCGATACTTGCCAACAAAAAAAAAACGAAAACTTACAAAAATAAAAGCGGCAATTTTTATAAAATCTTACACAATAGATTATTAATAATATTAAGTGAAAAATGGTAACATATTGTGATTGTGAATAAAATATAAATAATTGCGCACTTAAATAAGGGAAACCTAACGGTGGATATAAAGGGACACAAAAATATATACTATATTTTCAGTAAAATCGCGAATCTTGGCAAGATATAAACAAAATCCATGTTATTTTAAATATAGGCGGGGCAAAGACGACAATAAAGAATTTTCAGATTAAGTATTTACAAAAACTGAACATAATTAAAATCGTAGTCTTGCTAAAATTCGCTTTTCACCTAGGATTTAAGACTAAATTACAAACCAAAACATCGGACAGGAGATCTGGATATAAAACACAGCATTATATTATAACCGCCACCGCAGAGCTTAAGTCTTGTTTCTCACAGTTAGGTTGTCATGCTCTTATATCCTTTTTGTGTTACGATTCTAGTGGTATTAGCCACTAATCATACACCAAGAAAACGATCTCTGAGGGCCTACCGCGAACACCGAAGTTCGCAAATCGACACAGAGACAGAGAAAAATACCCGAAATTTATGAACTTCGGTGTTCGCTTTAGGCCCTTGTGAGCATACACTGAACTTCGTTCGCGTTACGAATGCAGTAAAATCATTATACCTAGGCACGCCCGTAACCAATCAAATCGTTCCTAATTAGAAATTCAACTTCACAGTGACCAGTTGAAGGTATACTTTCTAATTAGGAAGGATTTGATTGGTTACGAGCATCGCTAGGCCGGCGGACGATGATGGTCTTACTGCATTCTTAACGCGAACGAACTGTATTATGACAACCTCGTCTCAATCGGGTAGGATTGACGACATCGGACGGCGATAGGTCAGCTCGCGGCAGCGGCAAGTCGCTACTCGCTCTCTCTTTTATGGAATTATATTTATTCATAAGTTGCTGAGACAACAGGCAAAAAAAGAAGTGTTTCAATCCACAGCGAAATGCAGCAGGTGCATTAGCGTAACATCCGAAAAGGAAATTCTAAATTCGCAAATATCTAAACTAGAATTACCTTATACTTTGGCAGCGCTTACGCCCCCATCTACTATACGACCTATAAACTTTATTGCGACGAGGTAAAATCTAAACTGCCTCTTTTTTACCATTTACATGCAGAGCAATAATTCCATAATATATTCGGCAGTTTAAAATTTAACAATAAATTCAACCAAAAACCTGTTTAACATATTAAATATCATCTCCTTACAACTAAAACATTAGTTATTAAGATGACCAGTAGCAGAGAACGAGCAACGACAGAATAAATAAAATTGGTCCAACCAATACTAATGACCCTAAACTACACTACAGCATATTAAGCTACCTACGTATAAGATCAGCAATATTTTGACTACACGCTCCCAAAACAAACCCAATGTTTGTCGAAAAACTACCTTATTACTGCACTAATAAAGTACATTTTGTAAGTGCTCAGTGAGTAACAATTTTTGAAAACTTGCTCCTTTCCAATCTGCAACAAAATGGCCGTTGACTCTGACGTCATTTCTACTTAACCAATGATCTAGAAAACTCATATGTAGCGAAAAGCGCCTACGAACAGAGAACCCGCTTAGCGGGTTGCTGACAGTGAATGTATTTATTAATTATGGAAAGTATCCCAATGCATATATTTACCTATCTGAAGTCAGATATACCATTTTGTTGCATCTGGCCACACACCTCCACTCAATAGAAGTCGTCAAAATCAACAAAAGCATATTATAACAAGTTATTAGATAAATTATCACAAGCAGCGCAAACAAAGCCGTATACATCGAGTAAAGCGTCACGCACAGCGAGTGCCGCGAAGCACTCGCTGTATCACAAGACCTGGGGGGCGATTTTTGAATTTCGATCGCTCGATTTCGTCACTCGAAAATTAGTGGAAAACGGCGAAATGCTAATTTTTGAAATACGAGCGATAGAAATTTGGCATCTAGTGGTATTGACCACTCGTTTTCTATTCTATTAGTAGAATTTAAATGCATAGTACTGGAGATACTATTTAACGAAATACACGAAATCGAGCGGTCGAATTTCAAAAATCGGCCCCCTGGCGATCTTCTATATATTTCAATTTAATTAAAAACACATTTTGTTCCATTTTCTTCTAGTTCCAATAAACTTTTCTGTTGAAAATTTTTAACAGAACACATGGCTTTTGTATGTAATTTTTCCCATTATAAGTCCTCTATATAAAAAATTGTAAAATTTACATAATCCAATTACTAGGGTACACTTTAATATAAGTAAAATTACATCATAAGAGTATCCAAAATGTTCTAGTCTTGCCCTCAGTCTCATCAGACCGATTTATTCCCACTAGTTACCACCAATTTATTACCAGTGCTAACTAAAAAAAAAATCGCAGTAGTTACCACCAACTCAGTTTGGTTCGGTTTGGTGGTAACTACTGGGATTTTTTATCCTCAGTTACCACTGATAAATGGTAGGAAAAAAATCCCCAGTAGTTACCACTGGTAACAATTTGGTGGTAACTAGTGGGAATAACCCCTTTAGACCTGATATTTCCTTATCTACATAACATTGACGAATGCAAAAGCATGTCAAGCCAACATCTCAATAACCCTACTAATACAATATCACTACACTTGTCACTAAAACCACGAAAACGCGCACAAATTTCGTTGAAATTTTATTTTAGAAGATAACATTTTTGATACACTGTTTTTGTTGATTTTTTTATTAGACCAAACCAGCCAGGGGCCTGTTTCATAACAAAATACAAGCTAATAATATTAGTGATTTTGTATGTAAAATCACTATGCCCCCTGTGCTTGGTTAAGCAATATTAAGCGTTATGTCACATTAACTTAACATGACGTACCTATAAGTGTAATTTGACGTTTTTTCGCGGTTCTTTACTATTTGGCATCGATTTACCCCAATGTTGCAGTCAATCATATCATGTCCCTCGTCCCTCATTTATTGTTTATCAAAATGACAGATGCCGTCGAATAACGTCGATAATTATACCTAATCCCTAACGTCAAGATTTCAAAAGGCAAATATTTGGATACTATTGATTAACTAGTAGTTGTTAGCGTTTTAATGCTATAAAATATCATACCAATGACATCAGTCATTTCAAGCATGTAAAAAATATACGATAGGTATAAATTATTATTCTTTTACTTAAACAATATGATTGACTGCTACATTCCTTACATCCATAAATTCGATTCTCCTCATTAACCTTGACTAAGACAACACGTTCTTAACCCTTTAAACGCACGACATTTAAAATTGTCGCAAGCTGTTTTTACACCATATTTTTACGTGGGTTTATAGGAATATAGCTTTTTAAGGGTTAAGACTTGAACTGTCAAGTAGTAGTATTATGCTGTACTAATATTGCTACATTTCTGACAAATTCTCTCTCTTCTGTATTTCTAAATTACTACATCCTTCACAATACCTACCAAACCAATTTGTCAACCTAATTTGGCATTGCTAATCGAGTATCTCTTTCAATTATTGAAACAGCTTTTTCAACCATTGCGAAAATAGGAACTAAGGGAAGATTTAAAGCTAAATAAGAGTCTGTGGACTCAGTTAATTCGTTAAGATATGAGAGAGCTCAGCTAAGGCCCACTTGCACAATCCCACTAACCCGGGGTTAAGCGGTTAAACCGTTAACCCAATGTCAAATAGTACTGGTAACCATGGTAACTCCAGGTTAACCCCGGGTGAGAGGGCATTATGGTTCAAGTGGGCCTAATGGAAGAAGAAGCTCGTTTCTATTATTGAAGAGTTGATAATGTGGTCCCAAATCTTATGATTCACACTGAACACCTCGCCTAACGTATGCGGCGCATCGTAAAAATTGTATATCTATGGTTGATATTGGGCTGTAGCATGGTATAATACCACCTGGTACTCTCTTCCGACCACGTGACTGACACAAGCCTACGTCATCATGCGACAGCGCTATATGATAATATGCGATAGCGCTATATAAAGTGGCAATGTTATTGTGACGTAGGCTTGTGTCACTCTGGGAAGAGAAGATCATGTTTTATTATACTATGGGCTGTAGCTTCTGCGCGCGTCAGTTGACGTCTTTGGTTGGTGGTCAAAGGGTTAATAATCAATCATATAGGTAATTTACCATACATTTCAACCTTTTGTCCATATTATTTCGTCTAGAAATCAGCTTTACCACGTAGCTAAGTGAGAACATGACTTATGACCTCAATGAATCATTTTCTTTGTAGCCTAAATGCCTAGTTAGGTTGACTTACACAATACCTATTGTAAATTTAGCTATTACTTTCCTAAGCATTGATCCTTATTCGCTCCTTAGACTTATTGAACACTTTTGCCCATTGACATTTTCACGTGGTTAAAATGGGTGGGCGTTAAATTTACATCTCTAGTAAGTTGTATAAATAAACAATGCCACATATTTTATTTCTCTGGATTAATTTTCAAATGTATTTAAGTTCTCGACTATCAGTTTATGTATACTAACCTAGAGTTAATACTCTCGACTATCAAGTTTATGTATACTAAGGGCGGGTTGCACCAAACCACCTGCTAACGTAAGCACGGTTCGCTAAATTTTAACGCTGACGTGGGGGTCTTAACGATTGCTAAATAAAATGCGTTGCACCAACTATAAAATAACAGGACGTTAAAATTACTAATCGGTAATCGTATTGCCGTATTATGAACGCATTCCTACCAAAAATTTTATGGTAGAATTTTTATTTTATATAGCAACCCAGTCATAAATGCCAAACTGAGTTGTCAAAATTCTCAAAGAGAAAAGTTTTGTAGGCGCGAACTACACTTTCTTTGCAGATTTAAAATCTAAATATTCAACAATACAAGCCATTCCTGAATATATTTATGGTTATATATTAAAAACACTCTAAAGTGAAATGTCTGACTACGATTGTTGAATGGCCTAGCTAAAGTCGGAATCAAACATCCGAATAAAGGAGCGACATTGCCCGGTAAGTTATCTTATTAGTTTAATGCTTATAGCTGCTTCCTACTTTCAGTCCTTTCAGAGCCCTAAGCACAAGCATGCACAAGTGATTACTTGCGCTAACTACGCTATCTACAACTATGAAGCAAAGACGATAGTTAGGGAAAAAATTCCAATTATATTGTTGACAAAATAATGCATAACTGTTAGTAGCAGGCATTTGAGTTACTTTTGTACTTTAATTTAAAACTGCTTGGTCTAAGCATTAGTTGCCAAGCGGACCCCAGGCTCCCATGAGCCGTGGAAAATGCCGGGACAAACGCGAGGAATATGATGACTTATAATAATATCATGTTGCTTTCTTTTCAGGTTAGATTGACACCATATGATATGGAATACAAGATAAAAGTTACACACAAGTGAATGAATTCAAGAAATCAACAAATTATACAATTAAATTAACCGGAAGAAACTTGTTACAAAAAATAAAGTACAATTAGAAATATTATCTGAATTTCAATATTGACAAGAAAATATATTGCTAGTTACCTTATCTACTTTATTTTCCATTTCATACTATTATCCTTTTTAGGTACTTAAGCAGTTTAGTGACCAATGGAGGTAAAGGGTTACCCGGAGAGTAGATAAAGAACTTATTTATTTTACAATTATATTTAAGGAGGTACCTACCTATCAGTTATTATATTTTCAGTCATACAGGTAACTTGGCTATTAACTATTTTATTTTCTTCGGGTGTAGATAAATAATTAAAAAGCCAGTATGGAGGGAAAACAAATAAAATAAAATTATACAGACCGAGGGCCTTTTCTTGTGACAAATTCAGGGCTATTTAGGTACCTATGTTAGGTTTAAATGTTATGTATATAGGGACTTGAGGTAGGTTAATCAGTAGGTACTGTACTGGAACATTATTTCCAATACATGGCTAGGGTTAAATATATTTCAATGTATGACTGGTTGAACACAAATAAAATTCCGGTGACAAGAAGACAAGCCATATTATATTTTATTTGACCCAGGTATTGGTAGTTGTATTAAAGTTTTATAAATGTAGCTTTGTATTTTTAAAGTCTCTGCAAATGTTTTTTGACTATAGTGGAAGAGCCCTACTTACAGAATACCTTGAATTTTGTCAATAGATATGCTTGTCAGATGCAGATAGGGGTATTGTTCCTTTCTGCATCTGACAAGCATATTATAAGTTCCTTTAAAACAACTCAGTTGTTCTCATGTATGTTCCATATTTCCAGAATAATTACTCTAATAAGCTTGGCAGCCAGTATCGCCTTGGCACGGTAATATATATTTTAGCTTTTTTTATTACTTAGGAAAGCGGCATCCCTCAGGCATTTATTCTTATTTTATGCTAAAGCAGCGGTCAGCAACTTGCGGCCCGCGAGCCTCCATGGCTATTTTGTATGTCTGATAAAGACATAAATATTAACAAAGTGCGGCCCGCGACTACTTTGTTAACTACTATGTGGCCCTTGGCTGCTAAAAGGTTGCCGACCGCTGTGCTAAAGGATGCTTTGCCATACTATGTTGATAATGGGTGCGGGATCCTATTAGAAGCAACACAAATTGCACTTGTAGTTGTAATTGCAATTCAAATATAGATAGCTCCAAAAATAATATTATTTTAGTTTAATGCCTACTTGGAAAGTTGTTGTTTCTTAGGGTTATGAATAAGATTATGTTGTAAAAGCAAATAAAACCCAAGTAAGTAGGAGTTGGAGTATTATAATCACTTTTGCATTACACATTTTTGTCACTTTATTATAACCTATTAGTTATGCCAACTAGTCTGGAATTGTCCCAATACATTCCACACTTCACAAAACTTCACTTGCCATACTTAACAAAATACTTGATTTTATATTTCGCAACTTGTTTTATGTACGTTTATAGTTCTAAACATAGTTCACTTCTATAGCGGGTTACGATTTTCAGAGGCAGACTTGTAGATGGTTATAGGTGCCATCTCGCTGTTTTCGAATATCATAGTTCGTCCGTGGTGGATTTGTCCAAAGGATTTATCATTTTTATCTTGATTCCAATAATCAGAAGTCTTTAATTGGTTTTAATGACCATCCTGGCGACAAGTAGTAGTGCCGACATTATATGCCGTCGAGTTTCATCTGATGGGACGTATTTGTTAACCTGTGATAACGTCAATCTGGTCTTAACTCCAACTTTGAGTCATTTTGCACGGAATTTAAACTTAAAACACGCACATTTCTTTTAAACTATAAATAAATTAATGTATTTATGCAAGACGGATCGTCTCCCAATTATAATGACTTTTAGAGCCATTCATGTCAACTGTCACACGTTTTTGCGTTTACAAACTCCACATTTTATTGTTATTAACATTTTTTTAATAATTTAAATAACATATTTCCTAAAATTATTGAAAAATCAAATATAAATTCATGAAATACGGACAAATTCAATAAAGTGCCGCCATTTTTATCAGGCGGTAAAATCGTTAACCAGTGGTCTACGACCGGTTAAGGGCAGCGTAACTTTTTAACAGACGTTAGGCGTGGTGCAACCCAAATATGCAGTTAGCGTTCGTTAGCGCCATCTTTAGCCATGATCAGCACATCAAATGGGCACGGTGCAACCCGCCCTAAGTTATACAATAATAACAAATGTCAAATAAGAGTACAGTCAGCGGCAGAAGTAACAAAGCGAGAGAAGTGTATAGAAGGATCTGAATATAACTCAGAATAGTCAAATTAAAGTCTCTCATCGCTACTGCTGTGGCCAGACCCTTACTACCTTCGTTATTTGGACCAAAATATTAAGTAATAGGCCGCGGACTGGACCAGCGCGTCGAATGAAGGCCATTGATACATTGCGCTCGACCAAAAGTATGGACGACCTCGATTCGCCGCTTGCGTTCAGTCCGCGGCCTTAGGAAACCTTAATTACGATAAAGCAGCCTTATTCTACGATTATAATATTTTAAGCCTAACTGGCCGCGTTTATTCTAAACTCAAGTAGCTGCCCGAACAGTCGTCATATAAACGAAGGCACACTTTAGTGAGCAATAGCAACCCTTATATAAGGTTTACGATTGTTCAGCATACCGTCAGACTAATACCAACACCGTTTGACTCTAAAATGAGATCACTCTAATACTTCCACCTCGTAATTCTAACAGTAAAAGTGTTAAAAAATATCACGTACCTGAGCTAGCGGTACTAGCTCTGTCTGGCTACATTTTAACCCTGAATCAATATATATACTGTACAAAATCTTCATTGCTGAAGAAGGTTGACTAATGAACTACATTTTTCATCTATATTCAACAAACACTTGCAAATTATCTTTTTTTAATAATAAGAATTTCAGCAGTGGGACGTGTATAGACGTCACACTGCTGGGCACAGGCCTCCACTCATCTTTCTTTAGGATGACAAAAATAAATAATGTTAACAGAAATTATAATTAATATAATTTTATAAAAGGTGGGATAACATAAGGATACGTTGAATAACTGGTGGTATAGATGAAAAATTCATTTATAAACAAGTGTCAAAAGGTACTGCAGGTGTATAATGGAATACTTTATCCACGTGAAAAGTGTCACATTTTAACACCACGCGATTAAAAGAGGCAGACACTGTCATTATCACGCTGTCACGTAGACAAATAGTACCATCACACTGCAGTGTCATGATTTGTCATAATTGTCATACAAGATAGTGTTGATTCAGGGCTAACAAATCAGTCTTCAAGCGAGATTAGTGCTCGGCGACATCGCGATGTAATGGTGCTCTATGGGCGCCGGCGGGCAGATCGGGGACATCGGCATATAGTCGCTCTCGCTCATCTCATGTTTTAGACGAATCTTATTTATATGCTCACTGCGCAATATCAAGTCTATGATCTCTTGAGGCAAAGTGAGCGAGGATATAGAATCGTCGTTGAACTCTAAAGATAAATCAGCATCAAAATCGTCAAATTGGTCAGGTTCTAGACATTCGACTGATTTTGAGCAGCGAGCGGTAGTAACGTGCTCCGTCTCATCCAAAAACTCACAGCTTTTGGTCTCACCGACTTTGGACAAGCTCCCCGGGGCGATTTTTAAGTTTTTCATCTTCCGGCTGACTTTGAAGTTTTTGAAGATGTCCCGGGTGGGGGTGAAATCGAACTTCTTCTTCTTGGTTTCGACGTCTTTATTTTCTTTGGCTGTTTCTGACTTTGGCGACATGATGCGGGAGTCGCTCTTGAGCCGTTTTCGAAATACGCTGAAGGCCTGGAAATAAATGTGTGTTTTTACGCATGCCTCACAATTCAGTGGCCGCGCGTCAAAAATATTCAAGGAAGATAGAGCTAATTTGGATTTTAATTCATTTGAGACACAGTAAAAGTACGCAAATGGTTGGAATTAGGCAAGGCGGTGGGAATCAAGTTATATTGATGCTCCGCCGTTGGTACACGTTCTATTAGACATATTTAATTACACAAACGGGTCTACCGCGATATAATTTCATTGTTTTACCTTTAATTCCGACGTTTCAGCTGAGTTGCACCAGCTGTGGTCACGGAAAGACTGACGTCCCAACAAATGTCAACAGAGATATTAATAAAACACCACTAAACTACCCGAAATTAGTTTATAAAACAAAACAAATCCGCAATAGCTGAGCACTTGCTGACAACAGGAACGAATCACTGGATTGAGCTACATAAACCCAAAGTCCTCTCCAACGAGCGACACTATTATCCGCGGATCGTGAGAGGCGATTGAAATTAAAAAACACCCTAAAAATTTCAACCGAGAGGATGGGTACAAATTATCGTCTACTTGGGGACCAGTGATTCAAATGTTGAAACCAGCGGATATATCTTCGGACCAGTGTACGGATACTGTGAGTGTTGCGTGTCGTGCCGTGGACAATAAACATTAAACTTTAACGGGTAGCTGCAATTTCTTTGTCTACCCCAAACATTTTTATAAACTAATTTCGGGTAGTTTAGTGGTGTTTTATTAATATCTCTGTTGACATTTGTTGGGACGTCAGTCTTTCCGTGACCACAGCTGGTGCAACTCAGCTGAAACGTCGGAATTAAAGGTAAAAACAATGAAATTATATCGCGGTAGACCCGTTTGTGTAATTAAATATGTGTACAAAACGCGAGAGTTTAAAGTGTTATACGTTCTATTAGAGTCGCGATTGTCTGTGTATAGACAGCTAAACAGATGCTAGGGATGTTATAGGAATAACAAAATGTTGTGGTCTTGTCAATATCATACCATATATACCATTCTTTATAGGAATTTAATTTCAACAACACTAGATTTCTATCATGGTTATCAAGACATAGTCTGATATCGTCATTTAGCAGAATTTCGAAACTACTTCAAATAATGGATCAAAGGGTCCCCCCTCCCTTCCATTCTGTTGCTCTTTGAGGCTTACCTCAGACTGGATCTGGATGGAAGTGTTATGTCGCAGCTCACCTAAGAGTAGGAAACCGTGTCAAAAATGAACACTGACCTGGCGGGTCCCTTTGGGCAGCGTCTTGGTCTTTGAGTCGGAGGAGGTGGAGCTGACGCTGCAGCAGCGCGGCAGCGAGCCCAGCGAGCTGTGCCGCATCACGGCGTCTCCGGTGTTGATGCGAGAGTTCCACGATTCACCCAGCTTCATTGTGCTGCAAAATAAAGTCATTTTGACATTACTGTCAAATGACGGCATTAATACCGTAATCAAAACGTGATGCAAACCTCTAGTTTAACTTCTCTTTTATTCACATTTTTTTATGTAGATCCCTGTTTTCCTAATGCCCACCATAGGAAAACATTGGTAGTTGAATTTGAAATCAATAGTGAAAGAAATATGGTCGAATTTCTTTTGTTTTGAAATCGAACGAAACAAGAGTAATGCAACTCTGTTCGGAAAAGGTCGGACGGTGAGAGGCGTGAGACTTAGGCCGCTTGTAACTAGTTGTCCGAAGTTTTCGCCTGACAACGGCGGTCCGTTGTTCGGCGAAAACTCCGGACTACAAGTGGCCTTCGGAAGCTATAGATCCCTCACACAAACACTCACCCAAACGGCAACCTGGGCGGCAGCGGCGGCGGATACTTCTTCCCAGTCCTTCTCATCGTCGCGTACACACACTCCGCCACCGACTCATACGTGGGCTCCTCCAGCCTCAACACACGTTCCACACTAGTCTCACACTTGACACTGCACTTGTCACTGGTCCCGGTGTCGCGGACGGCGGGCCCGTCGCCGTGGTCGCGGGACATGGCGGTGTAGAGCTGGTCGGGCAGGTCGGGGATCTCCTCGTAGATGCCGGACGCCACGGAGAGGAGGGAACGCCGGTCGGACATGCTGAAAAGGAAATAAATTAGATTTAAAGAAATATTTATAGGTAACTTCCAACTGGTCGAAGTCCTTGTGGACGTCCTAGGTGTCACTGTACGAAGTGTAAAAAGCCACATTAACTGCCAAAGGAAGCCACAGCAGCGCACATTTACAACTTTAAATTTAAAAAAATAAAATAATAATAAATTCAGCCTATATACGTCCCACTGCTGGGCACGGGCCTCCTCTCATGCGCGAGAGGGCTTGGGCTATAGTCCCCACGCTAGCCCAATGCGGATTGGGGAATTTTAATTTTACTTTCGTGCATTCTAATAAGGTTTACGATGGCGCGTTATAGGGTAATTCGCCAGTAACTGGCCACTTTTAGTAACTGGCCGCCCTAAACTAAAAATGAATTCTATTCACCTATAAATAGAATTCATTTTAGTATAAGGTGGCCAGTTATTGAAACCTTATACTAAAATCAATTCTGTTTATAGGTGAATAGAATTGGTTTGGGGTGGCCAGTTACTAAAAGTTGCCAGTTACTGGCGAACTACCCCATTGGGCGTCGCTTTCAAATAAATGAACAGATGCGCCGTTGGCCAGTATTTGGTAATACAGATCAAGTTTCACTTAGGATTGTTGCGTCAAAGCAGAAAATCAGCACTCTTCGGAATACATCGGAGTGGAACAGTATGCCGTCGCCTTGGATGACGATTTGGCTTATAAGTTACCTGTCGTCCTTGGCGTCGGCCGCCAGCCGCGACACGCGCGGCGGCGCCGGCGACGGCAGGTGGCCGGCGCCTACACAACGCGACAACTGCACCTGGGCCGGCGTCTCCTGCACACACAACACATCATGTTTCATAAATCAGCTAAAAATTGATGCTAAGAAATGATTCATTTATTGGGAATGGTCTAGCTTGATTGAAAATGGTTTATATTACATTGAATATTTCAATTTCAATTTTTTAATTGACGTAAGGTGAATGTGGCAAAGACATAATAATATAGCCAGTAAATTAAAGTTAATTAGCTTAGCATAAGTTATATCACCAAAAGGAAGAGCGGCGCCACCCAACGCAGGCATTTTTGCTTACCGGGTGGCTCCATCACTTTACATTATAAACAAAGTGTGTCTTATGTAATAAAGAATTTTTGAATTTTTTTTATCATTTTTTTGCGACACCACAGCACGACATGAAGTCTCGTATTTTGTATCTATACTTCGCTCAGACACAGTTAGAAAGGAAGAGCGTCGCTCCTCCTGCTCTGTCGACCTTCTTTAAGTGGAGTATGTGTTCAAACACAAGAGTTAGAAGTAACGAAAGAGCTTATAGACGGTCTTATGATCTTATCCACATTGGTCTTATATTTAGTACAATGGGTAAGACCGTATACCTAATAAAGTTATGACAGATACAACGCTATAAAGGACATCATGTTAAACTACATATAAATATTTAAAATGATCTCTGAATATGGCTAGACAAAGGGTCGGTTGCACCAAACTGTTCGTATCGTTAAAGAGTTCGCAAAATTTTGATGTATGGAAAGTTTCATAGTGGCGCGCCGGCTGACGTTGATCAGTCTGTCAAATGTGGTTGGTGCAACTGGCCCTATAAATATAAACTGATATAAGTTAGGATTACCTTCATCATGACGAGGTCAGTGTCGTCGAGCGCCACCTCCGCTGGTCCGCTAGTAGACCAACTGCTGCGTCGAGTGTCCTCTGTACACATCGAAATTATTCATTCGTATTTCGTATGTTATACAATTGTGACATGATTAAGAGTTTTTCCATCGTGTAACGTGTTCAGACTTTAGACCGCGAAGCTTCCCGACTTAAATAATGAATAACTATTAAATTAAAAAAATATAAACCCTTTACGCAATTATGCCAAAAAATGCCTTACATCATTTTGGAAAAGAGACTCTTCCAACAGCTGGATCGATTTTAATCAATCATAGCTAAGAACCACAGCAAGGAAACTCGCTTTCACGTAAAAAAAAAACCCGCATCGTAATTGGTCCACCCGCGTGCGAGGTATGATACCACAGACAGATATTGGCGGCAAACGTATAACACCCCTCTGCATCGAGGGTTATAAACCGTAGTCGTTCGGAGCCATAAATCAGAGCTAAAACGAAATATTATCAAAGACTATTTACCCAAGTCTCCGTCGGAAGTGGCCCGCAAGTCGCCCTCGCTCCTACTCAGCCGTTTGTTCTTCGCTCGGCCTGCGGAGTCTCTGTTAAGTGCCGTCGCTATTTCTGCAGCCAGTGGGCTGGACAGCGTCAGCGAACCTCCATTATGGAAACCGCTGAAATATTTAAAAAGTTTGTGAATTTGGGTTAAAGCGAAAAGTGACTTGTGCCGAAACCAATACGCAGATGAGAGTTTCTTTTATTTTTTTTCCATTTTTATATATTGTGACCTTTTTTGCCACTTTTGTGTTATTTCTACTCAGAATCACGAGCTCTTTCGATCCTAATGGGATAAAAAAATGTCTCAGAGTTTTTTCCTATTGTGTTACCATTTCCCCATATACTTTGTATGGCGGTAACAAAAAGGAAAGTTTGAAAAATGTATGGAAATTTTAGGACACTTTTTTTCTCCTATAAGGACGAAAAGGGCTCGCGATCCTGACTAGAAATAACACAAAAGTGGGAAAAAAAGGTCACAATATATAAAAATGGCAAAAAATAAAAGAAACGCTCAGATACGATTTAATACATGCTCTGATTCAATTGAACGTATGAAAGCGACTCCATTTACACTCAACTTTCAGCACTTTTAAATGAGAATAATCTCTTATCGCCCAGACGTTTAAAATTTTTGATTTAGGTAAATTTAGTATGTACCATCACGCTCCTAGCTAAATTGGTTGTTCCATACTTACGCTATGGAATGTCCAATTTAGCTAGAACCATAAACGGCGTAACAATCACGGAGCGTGACTGTACCTATGAAATCGCGAAGGAGTTGAGATTCATCCGATTTCTTAAGTGACAGGGAACCTCACTTATTGGTTGGAATAATTCAGTACACATTTTCATGAAATTATGTCAAGAGTACATTAGGGCGTCCGCTATCTGGCGCGGATGCACGGAGCGGACGCCCTAAAGGCTCCGTCACACAGGCGCGTTTTGCGGGCGGCGCGTTAGCGGGGCGCGCCGCTTTTACATATAAAGGGGCCCACTGATTAACAGTCCGCCGGACGGTATCGGCCTGTCAGTTGTTCGGAACTGTCAAAGTTCTAACTGACAGGCCGATACCGTCCGGCGGACTGTTAATCAGTGGGCCCCTTTAAACGCTCCCGCCCCGCCCGGAAAACGCGCCTGTGTGACGGAACCTTAAGACTGTGATAAGGGTAGTATTCCATCTGTCCAACGTGTATTGCGTCTCACATTTTGCTTTAATGAGAGAGTGAGACTGACATTGGACAAATAAATAGGATAGGTGGAATACCACCCTAAGGCATGTGGGTGATGTGAAAGCATATGAAAGTGAATGAGAAATGACAAGCATTCGATTATGAGTTTGCTACTAAATTCTACTGAAAAAAAAGCAGGTAAAGTGATGATGGATCAAACTCAACGAATCTATTGCGATTTTTAGAAAAATGTTCAAGATTTAGAACACGTGCCCTACTTTGTATACCTAATTGTTAATGAAAACCAGTTACTTTTAATAATATTATACAGCATTTACCAAACCCACATTTTTGAGACAGCGGACAACGTAATTGCAAACAAACTGACAAGTTTAAAGTCATATACACAACTGCAGGAAAATATATTATAGAATTCCCAGAAGTTGTTTACTGTCATACTAGCATGATACTAGGAAAAGGAATTATCTATTAGACCAATAGTTTGCGGTAGCACTGTTTATTATTTTGTACATTGTACCTACGCGATAAAATTGTTTTATTTATTGATTTGTATTGACTGGTTTATGTATTAAACCATAAAATACAAATAAAATGAACACAATTATTAACTACATTAATCATCACTTTTATAGTTTATTTATACGATCAAAATTAAATTGAGTGATTCCACATAATTAATAAGGTCGAGTCATAAAATTTAATAGTACTAACCCTTTTGAACTAGTAAAGTCTATGTAAACTAAGCAGTGGTAGACCCAAAACTGTATTAGTACATTGTGTATGAAGGGCGGTAAACAAGAATTTACGAACGAGTGTGAATTGAAGCCCGAAACCGAAGGAAGTTTTTTTCACACTTGTGAGTATTAGAAATTTAGGATTTACGGACCGCATCGCCTACGTGTAATAACACCTTTTACGTAAGTGTGATGAAAAGGTATTTTAAATATCACTACCTTCAACCATCTACAAGTGCAATGCAAACCCAAACCTACAGGCCGAACCACACCAGATGCGTAATGCAGTAGACACGCTAGTACACATGCCGGTTGTAATGTTTGGTATGTAAGCTGTTAAATTACTTCTAATTTAACAACAACATCAAAAAGAGCGGCAAGCCTTTTCAGGCCGAGCGAATTTTCTTTTTTATTTCTTTTCTTCTGTTATTAACATAGTTTTTTAAGATTCTAATGTTAACAACGTTATTGATCAATGATCTGATTAAACTATTTTATAAATTACATATTTCAAACATTACAACCGAGGTGTGCAACTTTGCACACTCATCTACCTACACTGGAGCCATCGTGCTTGCATTAAACATCTGTTACGTATTGGTGCACAAGAAAAACCACAAACCTATTAACTCCGACAACAATCCTATTCTTATCATCACACATCGTCACATCATTAACACATTTCCACGGTATGAGCGTAGGTATGGCGTGAGAGCGGGCGATGGCGACGCCGTCGGCGGTGATGGTGAGCTGCCCGTCGCCGCACAGCAACAGCTTGCGGGACAGCGAGCTGCTCATGATCGTCACTGAGAATGAGTCGCGGGTGGAGCCTGGAATGATGAGGGTAGGGTTTCTGATTTCTCGACGCATTTTATTTTTCGAGTTTCGACAATTCTCGAGCCCAAATTCTCGAGTTGTCTCGAGTCTCGACTGATGAGGGTTGACGATTGAGGGCAGTTTTGATGATATTAAACCACTCGTGTGCCGCGAGTATGTTGTTTTAAATAGCCGCGTCGTACGTGGGTCCATATTCCGGCATACGAGAAGTTAACAAGCAATGATGATAAACGCACAAGTTTCGACGTAGATGGCGCTGCAATCGTTTCGAAAATATATATTTAGTTATGCCGAAGTTGGAACCATTTTAATCTGTGGTTCTTAACCTCAGAGACTATAATGTGTGATTTCTGGTTTCGTAATAATTCAGATCGCAAGATTACATTTCTACCAGTTGTGTTTCATAGACACACAACTAGCAAAAAATACTTTATCCTTTTAGAAAGGTAATTCTGTTACCTTCTCCTTCCTTCTATACTCCACTTAATGAGAAGAACCATGTAAAAAGGAAGATGAGGAGAAATTATTATGAATTAAAGAACAACAAATAATATAAGTATACCTACTTTAAAAAAAAGTATCAATAGTTTAAATCTTATCAAAACTGCCCCCAAAAATAAATATTCAGCGTAATGAAATGATTCACAATGGTAAATGATTGCCTTAATGAATGGAATGCATAATGCATATGTCAACTGCATAACATGGTTAATGAAAACTGTGAGTCAGGGGTCGTTAGTTAACTGGACACCTGTCTCGTTCACTTAAGACTGCATCGACCGTCCAGTGGCGCCCTCATTGGGGGAATTGTGTTTTCTAATAAACCAATTAATTTCTGTATAAATCAGTATATTAGTATTGTTGTCCTACTGATTCCAACTTTTGGTTTTTATCACATAGTTTTCTTTTGCTTATTTTTTGCTTTATCAACTAAACAGCAAATGGTCGCCACATTTTTCCGTTTAGGTGATAAAGTCAAAAGTAGGGATCAGGAAGTTACAGTACATGTTCAGATATTTTTGAGCATGTTGGCTGCTCCGTTATATCTGATTACGACTATACTGTATGCTCATGTACAGAGAACTGCAAAATTGCATAGGTTAATGAAATTCAGTCATAACATGACCATGGACTTTTGCGGCCGGGTGTACATTATGAGGAAACTAGGATGTCAAGTGCTAATGTTTGACAATCAATTTGTATAGTATAATTAAAAAGTATAGCACCATACAGTGCCATCTATCAATCATATTTTAAAGTGATTGATGTATTTTGATATTCTAATGAATACATTTAATAGCACATTATTGACATCAATAGATATTTAATACAACTATAATGCACATTGCACATTGCAGTCATGGCCTACATTACATTGGATGTTATTCTATTAAATACAGGCATTAAGCTAACAATGCTAACATAGATTAGCCAAGCAAATGGAGATTGCATGTGTGATCATATGAAGACTCTGCAGAATTCTTTAAATACTGTAGGCATAAATAAGTAGAAAGCTACCAAAATAAAATTTGCATACGACTACTTCGAAAGTTTAAAATTTGTAAGTCTGTCTCTAACAGTGGTGGGCCCCGTCTAGTTATACAGGGTGGCCAAAAAATTACTGCTTTCCCTTTGCCAGGGAGGTTTTGGGATTATACTGAGCAACTTTTACTTTAGGACCAACCCCGAAATCGCGAAAAAAAATTTACCCTTCCATAATGGACCAGCCTAAATGTATGAAACAGCCAAATTTTTTTTTCGCGTTTTCGGTGTTGGTCCCATAGTAAAAGTTCCTCAGTATAATCCCAAATCCTCCCTGGCAACGGGAATGCACTTATTTTTTGGCCACTCTGCATATAACTCAATTTCTGCTGGCCGTAATATTATGAACTTTGGCAGCTCAAGCTCCACATAAGATTAGCCAGAATCAGCTCCAGTTAGACCAAGTTTGTTGTCTGTGATACGCTATGGTGGTAAATGTATAATACATTCAGAGAAAGTTATCATTGAGCTCATTAATTAAAGTCAATATTAAAAACAAAACACATCATTTACCACATTTTTTTTTTTTTGATCTGATTTTTATTGAGGCTTTGGACACTCTAGGTGAACATGTCAGCCTCATGGGTGCTTACATAGTTCCCTACTCAAGGGAGAGATCAATAAAGTAGTATACACTGATTGCTTTGTCAGATAAAGGCTCTGCCAACCTACAATTGATCTGTCCATTGTGCATGGAGCCCAAACTACCAAAAAATCTTTTTCTCAAGTCCGAATTCCGGACGCACTCCAACAACACGTGAGTCACGTCATCACTCTTCTGGCAGTCTAGACACAGTGGTGACGGTTTAACACCCATCATACAATACACAGAAACTTGTTTGTAGGAATGTGTCCGGACCGGACTCGGAACGCCGAGACTAACACTTTTCTAGCAAGGTTGGCAGAATCAAACCAGGGTATCCACAACGGCCTAGCTTGGATTGTTCTGTACCAGATTCCTACACCCCTTGATAAAGCTTGTTCTCCGAAATGGTATTCCCATTTTTGTAAACATCTTTTTTTAATTCTGGGAATTACTTCACTTGAATATGGTATAGAATCTATTACAGAGCCATCCATTACAGCGGTTTTATTTACCACATTTAAATTGTGATTCATAAATTCATGACGTTTTTAAGTACCGTGAAATGGGGTGAGTAGGCCCAAAACTGACATTCAAACCTCGATAAAACTTTATTGTTACATGTGGCAAACTGATTTTTATACATAATAAATGTTCGTTGAATTTAATTTTTTTATGATTTTTTGTAGTTCCATTTCATAACTTTAAAGGTAAATACGAAATAGTAGGAAATCCCAGCTCACCCCGTAGTAGGGGCAGTGGGGAGACACTCCTGACTTCGGTCGAACTCGGCTCCGTTCGGCTCAGCATTGCTCCGAGCAATTATTAGGGTTGGCACCACTTGACTTCCTTTTGCGTGCACGACCACAGATAAGATAATCACTTGAATTTTGACAACCCTAAATAGCCGAAGGGGATAGTGCCATATATTAGAAAGGGATAGCATGATTCGACCCTGAACCGCTGTCAAACTTCAGGTTTGTAGGAAGTGTCCTTTCTGTACGGTAGTACTATTATTTCTTCTGTGGTAGGGGTGAGGAGGGATTTCCTATTATGGTGAGTTTTGAAAATTGTTGGATCAACACTTTGGGTTATGAACATTATAATAGCTTGATTTGTTATTAGAATATATAATTTACGTAGCAGTAGTCTGTAAAAACCAACTCACCCCTCTGTCATCCCTCCTCCCCCCATTCATAACCCAACTGCCCTCGTAATGCCTTACCCTACTCACCCCATTTTACGGTACTTACAGATTTTTGTAACTTTACTCATCATATAAGCAATATTACTCACAGCATTATCTAACATTCCAAGTAAATGCATGAGTGTTGCAATTGACCTGCATATGTGTACTAGTTTAACAACAAAAACTGTTTACATAAACATGTGCCACCAATACTAAATGGACATGAACACAGCACACTGCTGTCAGCAAAAACAAGTGACTGTCAGCAATTGGCACAAATATTGATAAATAAATCAGGTTATTGGAACAAAAAAAATGTAGTCCAATGTTCAGTTTTGAGTTTCCCTGTCATATATTTTAAGGGAGCTGTATTTTAAGGGGACTTAGATAACGATTTATCTTTGATAGCGGTAGGCCTTCTGCTGTGTAGTCGAAGGAATCAGTTTACTATGACAATAGTCATTTATGAAAATCCCTGAAGGCAATAAACAGTAACAGCTTCGCTGCGGCAATTAGTGTACCTTACTCGTAATTAACCATATTTTGCGTGGGGTCCTTCGACCCCTCACTGCAGTGAATGTGTTAAGGTTAGCTTGAAATAATTGTTGTGTGATAAGTATAGCGGTAGGTCTAGGTTAAAAGCAGTGCATATATGCACTAAAATCAACCAAAATGGTAGATCTTATACAGAAGGTTGGCAGTCATTTTGTATGTTAAGGTGCTTTCGATAAATTTAGCCCAAAAAAGTACTTCTAACGTCACCACATTGGCCCTTTAACTTGAACAATGGCGATGGCAAATAGTCATCAAGTATACATTTGTATGGTAATGTTCTTAAATGCTTGGTATTAGCATACAATCTAATGACGTTGGTAGGTTTTAGGGCCATGCACATTCTATGGAGTGCTTGGTGATTCGTAGATTTGCAGTTTGGATTCTAATAAAAATATTTTTGTGAATGTTAGTAAACAAATTTCAGTTTCACAATAATAACTCACACATACATTTGAGTAAAGTATGTTTGTAATTTCAGCAAAAATGTTTTCAAATACACGCTACAACGCTACAACATCTTGACGACTCGAAATGAACTTTGACCAGCATAAAAATAAACAATGAAGGTAGAGTACTCACCCAGTAATTGTTTGCCGTCTAAGAGGGCTCTGATCTTGTCCATCCAGAGCTGGGCATCCTGCAGGGTCTGTGCCGCGAGCAGGATGCGAGGTTTGTGCGGCTCCTGCACCGAAAACACGGCAAAAGCGAACGGGCGACTACGGGACTTCGCCCGCCGTACCACGCTGTCTGGAGGCAACTCCACCGCCCCAGCCGATGCCCCCGCCTCGCTGCAGTACACCGCCAGCGACCCGCCGCCCGCACACGTCGGGCTGGGCCTCAATATGCACCATTGCCTCTTCCACGTCTAACAAATAATACACAAATCAATGTCACACCAATGTTTTCATCACATGCCAACTGACTGAAACTTACCTTAAAAGGATTTAGGCCGAGATTCGACTTAAAGGGATATTTGACATCTAGGAAACCCGACATATCTTACGTTATTTAAACAATAATTATGCTGAATACCATTTCTTAATTAAATAAACACGAGGTACCCGATTCAAACTATTGTTTACACAAAGCCATAGACAAAATATTTATGCATGCAGTTGCACTGCACCAGAGATAATATAATCACTACGTTTTATGAGACGACACTTGCGCGAAGGTGGCGCCCTCTTCGCGCACACTCTATCTATTATGTACTTGGTCTCGTGCATATTATAGTGGTAACACACTATCGCACCGCACCAAGGTCATTGTGCAACGCACCCATAACTAAGAGCGAGAAAGTGATATCTCTTTCTCGCTCTTACTTATCGGTGCGTCGCCTTGACCTTGACCTTGGTGACCTTGGTGCGGTGCGATAGTGTGTTACAAACTGAAGGCTGGCACGCGAATGTAAATTAGCTATTAAACAACTTTGTCAATAGAAAAAGGCGCGAAATTCAATTTTTTTATGGGAGCACCATGAATCTAGTATATAACTGGATCAGGCATGAGGCCCCCCTCATGCCTGAATGACCGAAAGAGATAGTCTTATGTATCTTTCAGTAGAAGTAGCAGCGAACGCGCTATTATTGTTTGTCCTTGTCACAGACTCACGTTTTTTTTATTCCTCACCATAAATTATTAAGTATGGATTATGGTGGGCAACAAATAAATTCGACCAATCGTAGTATCGCATTGCGTATGTTTTGTCCCTCGCGGAGGACATATTAGGGAATATTAGGCAAAGCTCTGAGTAGGTGGCACCACTAGCACATGCAGTAAACAAACCTCAATACACATCATGCGTCACTAGGTCAATCACATGGCCTACCGTGAAACACGACAATTGAAAGTTCGGTTTCTGCCTCTCTATCACTCTTCCTTATTCGATCGATAGAGAGGCAGATAAAGAAATTTCGCTTTTCTCGTTTCGCGGTAGACCACCTGTAAACAAACCGCCTTGGTGCATCAATGTCAAGCCCCCTCCAGACTATGCGCGTGAATCGCGGGCGAAGCCGCAAACGCGAGTGTGGAGTCGATTTCGCAGGTCTGCGTTCAGGACTCCACACTCGCGTTCGCGGCTTTGCGCCGCGATTCGCGCACGAGTATGGAGGAGGCTTCATAGTGAAAACTTGTCAATAAACTGTTTAAGGCCTACTTATAGAGTCAGACCAAGAAAAGTCTGCAGCGGATTTGATAGCCCACGCAGTGCAAGTGTTATTTTAAACGTCAAACTTCTATGAAATTATGACGTATCAATAACACTTGCACTGCGTGGGCTATCAAATCCGCTGCAAACTTTTCTTGGTCCAACTCTAGTATGTATAAGTTACTCTATAGTTTACTAAACAAATTAGTGCTGCACTCTGGCGGCAGAACATTGCAGTAATACTTAACTCCCTTTGGTGTTCGCGGTAGGCCCTCGGTATTAACCGCCAGGGCCACTTGCACCATTCACTAACCTGGGGTTAACCGGTTAAACCTGGAGTTACCATGGTTACCAGTACAATTTGTCAGTGGGTTAACGGTTTAACCGGTCCACCCCGAGTTGATAAGCAAGTGGGGCGTCACCGTCACCGTCACAGACGTCTGCGCAAGCGATGTTATAGGTCAATGGCGGAAGCAAGTAGTATGACAGGTTTTACCAAATTAATTATGAATTCTTAATCAGCGAAGCAAAATAATATTTTGCTTGTTTAGTTAAGAGTAAGTTTATAGGTATTATTAATTTGCTTGTTTCATGCGTTAGTTAGTAGACCTACTGTTTTTTTTGTTTATTTTTTTATTTATTTTATAAAGCATTAAGTTAACAGAAGTGTTGAAGGAGCTATTTAATAGAAGATGTGTATGTGTAATGTCTAAGTTCTAAGTTATCCTATTGCAAGTATAAAGTTTCAGAGCAATCTGCGTAATAACTATATACCTACGTTTACGTTTGTATGAAGCACCGAGCTTACTGCGGACTATAACTTACGCCAATTCTTGAGATTAGTTGCCAAGCGGACCCCAGGATCCCACGAGAAGCCGTGATAACGCGAGGAAGACGATGAAGATCGAGGATTTTTAAATAATTTCAGGAGGTAGAGTCTGTTCGGAAAGAGAAGAGTCGTGGAATGTATTGAGCCATTTGAGCCCCATACATTCCATGACTCTTCCCTTTCCGCATATACTAGTAGGTAGGTTAGTATAGTAGGGTAGGTTATCTTATCTTATCTTATCGTTTTCGGGGGCCCTTGCGGATACACTTCGACCCATAGGGATCTTTTGTGCAGTTACCCCCTAGAAGAGATCCGTCAACTACTCAAGAGCTTTTCCCACCATATCCATGTGTCGGATGATGGAGCTCATGGGTAGCGTTTTAAAGTCCTTTGGTTCCAGGTATCCTGCTCCAAAGTCCTTCATTCTTTGTCTGGCGAGGGCGTGACATTCACACATTAAGTGTCTTACTGTCTCTTCCTCTTCGCCACACATACGACAATCGGTGTTGTCAGAGTGTCCCATCTTGGCCAGAAATCCTTTGACCCCGTAATGGCCAGTAAACACCCCCGTTATGATTTGGAGTTGTCTTTTGCTAAGTTTCCAAAGCTTTTTGCTCCAGCCGGAGTCTATTCCTTGCATAAAGAGCTTTGCATGCTTTAGACCCGTCAGACTATCCCATTCTTCCTGGTGTTTGGTCTTGGTATGGTCTTTAATAGCCGTTGTGATGGTTCCCTGTGAGAGCCCCACGAATGGTTCCGGACCTATAAGGTTACTTACAGATCCGGCTCTGGCGAGTTCATCTGCATTTTCATTGCCTATGAATCCCTCGTGCCCTGGGATCCATACCAGTTGCACCCTGTTTTGCCTTCCAAGCTGGTTCAGAGCTTGGACGCCATTATATACCAGTCTAGAGTCCACTCTGGGAGCTTCGAGCGCTTTGAGAGCGGCCTGACTGTCGCTGAGTATATAGATATTCTTCCCTTGGGTTCGCCTAACTATATTCTCATGCACACAGGCAATTATAGCGAATGTCTCGGCTTGGAAGACAGTGGCGTAATTGCCCATGCTTATACTACTACTAAAGTCATTTGCATAAATGCCTGCCCCCGTACCAGATTCTGTCTTAGACCCATCTGTGTACCATATAATGTCGTTTCCATCAGAGATTGGTGCTTCAAGACCTTCGGTCCACTCAGCCCTTGTTGGAATTTTAACGTTAAAATTCTTATGGAACATAAACTTGGGTTGCATCTTATCGCAGCCCATGTTCGTAATCCTTTTCATGAAATTGTCGCATTCCATGTTTGTGTGTTTGGTCTTTGGCTTGCTATCGCTCCAGAGGCCTGTTAGGGTCAACCTGTGTAGCGATTTCCGCGCCTCAGATTGTATCACTAGGTGTAGCGGCGAGAGGTCTAGCAGTACCTCCATCGCCGCTGTTGGCGTCGTTCTAAACGCGCCAGTAATAGCCATGCATGCCGTTCTTTGTATTTTCATAAGGGCATCCCTGCATGTGCTCTTTAGTGTCCTTGGCCACCATGCCAGGCATCCGTACAAGATGATAGGTCTTACCATCATGGTATAGATCCATCTTAGTACCTTTGGGTTTAGACCCCACGTTTTGCCATAAGCCGATCTACACATTCCAAACACTCTAAGTGCCTTGGTGGTTGTTAGTTCGACATGCTTTCTCCAGTTCAGCTCTTTATCTAGTGTAACGCCTAGATATTTCACTTCATTGGACATTTCCAGTACCCTTCCATAAAGCTTCAGCTGCTTTATGCCATTAAGGGTCTTTTTCCTGGTAAACGGTATTACCACTGTTTTGCCTGGGTTTATGGAGAGTTGATGACAGTTGCACCATCTTTCCACTTGCTTCAGTGCTTTATTCATGATTTCCGATACTGTTCCCGGGAATTTCCCGTTTACAAGAATCACTAAATCATCTGCGTACCCTACCGTGTGTATTGGGCCTTTGTTTAGTTCTTCCAACAGTGAGTTAACTACCAGACTCCAGAGAGTTGGTGAGAGAACACCACCCTGTGGACAACCCTTCGTAGCCGTAGCTAATATTTCATCTCCCATAGTAGGGTAGGTTAGATCAATTAGTTTTTGAAGCAAAATCAATATTATAATTTGCCTATATATATACCTATTAAGCTGTGCCTTAATAATTGTAAATAGGTAGGTATGTAGTCGATTGTTGACAAGCTTCAAGGTCTTAAAGTACATAGTTACATACTTAACATAATGTTTAAGAAAAAAAAACCGACTTCTATGGGGCCCGGTGAAAGATTGTGGTAGATGGTGCACTATGTAGAAAAGGAGGTAAAACCACCCACTTTTCTAGTAGCATTTCGTTTCTGTAAGGGTCGTAGTTCTAGGCTAACCTACCCCACTTCTCTGATAGCAGTTCGGTTCTGTGAGGATCGCAGTTCGAACCTAATAAAACCCACTTTTCTAGTAGCATTTCGTTTCTGTAAGGCTCGCAGTTCTAACCTAACCTAACCCACATTTGTTCGGTTCCGTGAGGATCGCAGTTCAAACCTAACCTAACCCACTTAACGGCGCATGCGATGCGTGGTGATGGTACGGGGATTTGTGCGGGAGGGATTTGGCATCATCATACTTTATACCCTACATTTTATGGTAGGTAATCATAGTGGTTTATTTAGTTTACGTATCATAGTGGTTTTCCGGGTCAAGGTCCGGGTCTAAGTCCGAGTCCGGGTCCGAGTCCGGGTCCGAGTCCGGGTCCGAGTCCGGGTCCGAGTCCGGGTCCGAGTCCGGGTCCGAGTCCGGGTCCGAGTCCGGGTCCGAGTCCCGAGCCCAGGTCCGGGTCCGAACCGGATCCGGGTACGAGTCCAGGTCTGGGTCCGAGTCCGGGTCCCAGTCCAAGTCAAAATCGAAATTCGAAATCACCAAACGTGTAGGTACTATGCGTCGGTGAAGAGTTCTGTACTGATCATCATCAGCAGTTCCATTTCATCAATTGCGACAGTTTTTAAAGGAGTTCCCTCGGATCCTCATGGATCCCATCTTCAGAACTTGAGCTTGACATAAATATGGCTTAAAAACCTAACTTGCTTAACAAACATAACCAAGAGGGAAAATCGCCAAACGCGATCGAGCTATGCGTCGTTAAAGAGTTTCGTTCTGGTCATCATCAGCAGTTCCACTTCCTCAAATGTCACTTTTTTGAATGTATATGCTTGATTTTCTGATGAAAATACAAAAATCTCGATACGCATGCCTTTAAGATTTGAGGAGTTCCCTCAATTCCTCATGGATCCCATCATCAGAACTCGAGCTTGACAAAAATGTGGCTTAAAAATTTAACTTGCTTAACAAACATAACGAAGAGGACAAATCGCCAAACGTGAACTATGCGTCGTTGAAGAGTTCCGTTCTGATCATCATCAGCAGTTCCACTTCATCAAATGTCACGTTTTTGAATGTATATGCTTGGTTTGTTGATAAAAACACAAAAATCACTATATGTATGCCTTTAAGATTTTAAGAATAGAATAAGAATAAGAATTATTTATTGCCACACACATACAAGAAAACAAAGACGATAAAAAAGTAAAACAAACAAAAATACATGTTGAACTAGCAACAATTAAATTAACATAGTTTGACATTAATTTCTTAAGTCTAATATACTCGTTCTTACTTATGTTATAACTTATAAACAACCAATAGTGTGACAATAGGGATGGACTCAGCATTTGCTGTGTTACAGACTAGCTGTCACAGCGCTGGTTTTCAGTTCACCCCTAATTATATATAAGATATTAAAATATAATAAAAAAATATAAAACAAGTGTTTTTATGAAATCTACTAATAACTAAATCTAAGTTAACTTAGCAAATGGCGATGGCATGAGAAAAAGGCGAGGGAAAAAATAAAATAAAAAATAAAACTATTAGCTAGGGCAAGACATGAAAAATTACTCTTAGGTACTATTCAATAGGTGTTTCAAGGGTGCTTAAGTATTCTTCTGTTTATAGAGTAATATAGATTTCAGTTTAGTTTTAAAAGTATTTTGGGACACATTATTTCTTAGAGGTGGGGGCAGATCATTCCAGATTTTGGCTGCTGAGAATTTAAAGCTCCCTCTATACCCAACAGTTTTGTGGTGCGGTAAAGATAATTTATTTTGTATTTTACTGCGGGTGTTCAAATGGTGCTCATCCTTTAACCAGTTCATTTTTTCATAAAGGTAGTCTGGTTTCCTGGTTGTTACAGTTTTTTTTATAAGACAGGCTAAGTGCAATACTCTTCTGCCCGCCATTTTAAGTATACAGTTCTCATTAAGATACGGTGAGATGTGGGCTCTCTTCGGCACCGAGAAGCAGAATCGCGTGCACGCATTCTGTACTCTTTGTATAGCTTGGGCAGTTTTGGCAAATATTCTTGGCCCGTACACTGCATCACAGTAATTGAACTGTGACAGGACAAGTGATTCCACCAACATTAACCTGACTGGCTCAGTTAAATGGTTCCTTATGCCATATAGAATTTTCAGTCTATAGAACGCATTTCTAATTTTAGCATTGATGTGCTCGATGTAACGCAATTCCTCGTCAACTAACAGGCCCAAATTTTTCGCGGAGTGTACTTTATCGACCGCCTGTCCGTTAATGATTATATTAGGGTTATGGCTTGCGACACGATCACACTGATGCTTGGTTCCTATGACTAAAAATTTGGATTTCGTAGGGTTAAGAACTAAGTTGTTATTAACTGCCCATCGATATATAATATCTAAGTCCTCGTTAATTTTTTCTGCTGCCTGTGTTGTCTCTTGTGGATCAAACGATAAGTAAACTTGCGTATCATCTGCATATAAATGAATAGAACAGTGTTTTAGTCTATTACTGAGATCAGCTGTAAAAAGAGTAAAAAGAATTGGACTTAGAATGGACCCTTGTGGCGTTCCTTTATTTACAGATTTTACTGAGGATCGTACTTTGAGGAGTTCCTTCGATTCCTCATGGATCCCATCATCAGAACTGAGTTTTGACAAAAACGGGACCAATCTGTATGCATATACATACAATCAAAAAAATAATTTTCAAAATCGGTCCAGTAATGACGGAGATATGGAGTAACAAAAAAGAAACATACAACCGAATTGATAACCTCCTCCTTTGGGATTTGGAAGTCGGTTAAAAAGGGATGGAGAGATCAAGGAAGGAGACATAATTTTTTTAGGATTCCTTCCATTTACGAAACGCTATTTCATCTATCGCACAGGCAGAGACTAGACTAATAGGTAGACGAATAGATGAAGGCCCGAAGTGTGTCTCTTTAAAGAGCGTTAAGGCCCCAGTACACAATGGGCCATCGCCGGCCACTCCAAGGGACGCAGCCATGCGGTAGAATGAGATAGCAATATCACTTGCTCCCTCTAACGCATAAATGCGTCCCTTGGAGTGGCCGGCGATGGCCCATTGTGTATTGGGGCCTTTAGGACGGCCTGATAGGATCCCACGAGTCTCAACCCCAAATGACATATTAAAAATATTTCCATTGGAATTAAGTAGCAGGCCGCGTAGCCAACCTACCAATCACTCACGCTCCGTAGCGATCGAAACGCAACTGTTACTGTCGCACTTATAAGGAAGAGTGATAGAGAGACACAAAGCGTTTCGTTGTCGAAGCGATAGCGATTGTCACCTTGGCTAGGCCGGCAGGGCCGGATGTCCGCCTGGGCCCAGGCAATCTAGCAATGGTTTTGAGATGGAGAAGGGGTGAATTTTTAATGCCATATATACCACATGTGCCTATTAGAGCTCTAGCTAGGTGTCTTAATCCGGGCCTATTAACAAGGAAGTGTTTATTTTATAGGCTAGCTCACTATCAACGATGATCAATTATCGTCAAAAGCCAAAGGCCTTGCTAAAATTGAATAATTCGAACGACGAAAAAATCTATTGATGGAACCTTCACCTGAAAGTGTGATTCACAAATGATCATTTCTGGTATATACGATAATACTTACGTGATGCCTATTGCCTGCTATGGTTGAAATTCTTTGAGTAGAACGTTTGTAGAAAAATACTGATGTGCAAATATCGATGTACCTACCTGTGTGAGGGCGAAGGTTAAAATTAGATTTGTATTTTTTGTACATACATACTTACAATATGTATATGCTAATCAAATAATTAACTAGTTGTCTTACAAAGTAAAATAACCATACAATACGTACATGGATCCTTGCTTTGTTCTCCTATTAGTGAAGAGGTCGGCGCGGGCGCCAAACGTTTTTAGAATAGTGTTAATGATAGTGAATAAGACAGGATGAAGTCGCTGTTCCTGTTGTTTCTGGTGCACCAGTCTTCGGCTGTCATTCATTACTTAAATTGTGAGTTTTCTGACGAAGTATACTAACTTGGTACTTGGTTGGTTGGTGCCTGTATCCCATGGAACAGAGGCAGGGATAGCGCTCATTAACCTACCCTTGTCATTTCGTCGAATTTTCGAAAGGACATCTAGTGTACCATGACCAGCCATGACGCTCCGCGATTGTTGCACCATTTAGGGTCCTAGCTAAATTGGTTGTTCAATACTTACGCTATAGAATTTCCAATTTAGCAAGAACCCTAAATGGCATAACCATCCCGTGTGGTGACTGTACATTACATAGGTAGTTTTACGCTAAGTGTTCAGCCAACTTCTACTGCTAGTACTGCTACTGCCAGTGCGCCAAGTTGGTGCAAAAGACTGCAAACTTAGTGTAGACTAACTCATTGTATTTTCGGCTTCGCGCATGTCTCCTTCATTCCAGTGCATGCATGAATCCTTGATTTCAGTAACCGAGTACAGCAAAATGCCAGATCTGTACCAGATGGACGACTACGACACTTGTGTGATGGAGTCGGGCGGGACCTACTGTCTCGTCGACGCTGACCTCTACTCCAAGGAACACTCCAACCTCATGCTGATGATACAGGTATATACCTATTTACTTAGCTTTACCTCTTTTTCTTCTATTATTTATGAGGCAAACATGCAGACGAATCCCCTGAGTTGCAAGTGCGTTGCCGGCAGTTTTTAAGATGGGAGTACGGTCTTATCTTGAAGGTTTGACGGTCATACGGACGGTCCGGAAATACCGCGGGCGACCGTTTATTCCACAGTTTAGCTGTGCCATGCTGTGCGAGGCAGAAAGTTTCTGGAGAAGCGCACAGTTGAGGACTGCAACAGTATTAGAAACTATTAGAGGAGTTGACAGACTTGCAAAGGACAGAAAGCACAGTTAGCAAGATAAGCTCGAAAAAATATATTTTGGGCAATAAACTTGTTTAATACTATACTTTTAACAATAATTTGGTTACCCCTTTGACCTCATTATAGGCGTCCGCTGACGCGTGCGGCTACATCCAATAACAACCTTAAGGTTTCATGCATTCCGACACGATATAGGGTGGCTGCTGTAGTTTGGCCACTCTAATTGCCTTGTTTCTTTCTGCCTTACTATGGAGGGGCCAATAACTATGCACCGCGTAGCGCGCGAGGCGTGGCGTTCAAAGGGTCATTAATAATTTTCACGGTGGCCGAAAAATAAGTGCATTGCCGTTGCCAGGGAGGTTTTGGTCATACTGAGCAACTTTTACTATGGGACCAAACCCGAAATCGCGAAAAAAATTTTTGGTTGTTTCATACATTTTGGCTACCTAGTCCATTTTCTATGGGAGGGTAATTTCAGGGTTGGTCAGTAAAAGTTGCTCAGTATAATCCCTGTATAACCCTGTATAAACCATGTAACTGTGGTAACTTTTACGACCCGTACAGGAATACTCAAAAAATACGAGAAAACATTACAATCACACAAAAGTACACCGGGCTTTGTGCGTTCGAAAATCTTGCAAGGATTTCGTGAAGAACAGAAGTCTAGAGAACGAATCGGACCTGAGATCCATCCTTGAAGAATGTGTTGATGAGTCCGTGTGGAAAGGATACAAGCTAAACGCCAGGTAACTATACTCCATTCCAGGTAGGGTTACTTACCAGATGTCAGGAATTTTGGCCGTTTGTCAGTCCGGCTGGAATAAGAAAATGTCAAGAATTTTAGTGAATTAACAGACTTATGTAGGTACCCTAAAAGGGACATTATTCAAATTTACTTACATAAATAATAACAAATCAAATTTAAACAATGTATCAAGCATACATAGATATCGAAAATCAGGAATTTTGTCAGGAAATTCCAAATTTGGATCTGGTAACCCTTATTCCAGATAGGATTAGGGTTTAGGATTAGATAGGATTGTCCTTGAGTGAAGTCTCGGCAGCTCAGTTGGAAGAGCGATGGGTTAGTGAGTCGCAAGTTCGAGTCTCGCCCGAATCAGTGAATTTTTTCATTTTTTTAATACTACGTCGGTGGCAAACTGGCATATGCGTAATAATTAAATAATAATCCAGAAATATTTTCCCCGACATTCACATCATAATTTGTAAATACAAACAAATAAAAAAGTTTTCATATACTTAAAACACTTAATGAGACAGAGGTCAACAACTCAACAACCATCGCTCGATGTCAGAGGGCGTACCGCGAAAAACGAAATTCACATTTTCTTTATCTGCCTCTGTCGCTCTTGCATATTCGAGTGATAAATAAAATACTTATTATACTTACTTGTGAAGAATTGTATCGAAGTCGAAAGTGGTTTGATGTCGTCTTCACAGAAAAGGTTTAGAATCTCTGATTCTGTAATCTTCTAGGGTCAAATAATATTAGTATTCAATGATGTTATTACAGATTTTATTAGGTACACATGTCAGGGTCACCATTGTACAATGTCTGTAATTATATATGGGTGGTTTCATCTTTGTTAATAATTATAGGTTAGGTACCTAATTAATACCTACTGAATCAATTTTGCCGCCCGGCAAATTACAATGGTTAAAAAAAAACAACGGGTTGCACTACTCCGGGAGCAAAGAGAATATAATCACTACGTTCCGGGAGTGCCGGCAGACGTGAAAACTCAATGACATTGTAACTCAAAATATTAATAACACCGCCATCTATAGTGCAAAATGTCTGCAGCACTATGTATAATTGAGGTTAACGCCATCTAGCGTTATTTCGTCGCATTACTTGAAACCCCTAAGCACATCACTGTGAGTACTAGAATTATATTAGTACCAGTTTGAGGGAAACTCACTAGATGGCATTTAAATCAACAAATAAAAACTCATTGACATTGTAACAGTGTCCGTCACACGTGACGTCACGTCTTACGTCTTACGCTCTCGCGAGTTTAACATTTTTTCCCCATCACAAAAAGTGCACAGCGCCGCTAAAGAAGTTGTCACTTCAAAAATAGCCTTAGAGACGAGGATCTCTAGAACTGTGTCGTATGCATAGGTATTGTTAGACCGCAGTTTGAATTCTGATCCATGTAGTGGTGTTCCTAGGCTTCAAGAAACTCGATGTTGCCAGGCTGAAAAGCGGTGCCGATCTCACCAGCTGAAGCCCCTTAAATTTCCCCTCTACAACTCTACATCATCATCACCGTCGAAAAATTACACTTTATTCACAAATCGAACTTTTGCACTACCTGATTGGAAATTTAGTAACGCTTTGGGCTGATTTAGACGGCGCGCGAACTCGTATGCGATTTTAGTTACATTGAGGACTATTGGTTACATCCAATTCAGGCGACCATACAAATACCGCAATGTAATGAAACTCGGATGCGAGTTCTCGCACCGTCTAAGTGAGCCTTAAGTCTCATTGTTCTCTCTTTTTCACCATTCCAAGCCCATAATTTCCAGGTTAACCGAGGTCTTATACTGCAAAAGACACGGCGACAAGAGGAGTTTTAGCACTGGAGATTACACCATGGCGGGTGTTTATTTGGTCCTGATCATACTGAACGCAGTCGGGACTTCTTACGACTTTATCAACGGTGATGCGGCAGGTACTTATCATTTTGTTACCGCAGTCAATGTGGGGAATACCGGCTTATAATATTTTTGGACACTCTCGTATTTGAATACGTACTTCGCTCAGATCAGCACAGTCATAAAGGAAGATCTTCGGTCCTTCTGCTCTACCGACCATCTGTAAGTAGAATATGTGTACCAATAAATGCAACAGTTAGAAGCAACGAAATACCTATCTGAAGCCTCTGAAGATTCACGCGCATAGTCTGGAGGGGGCTTGATAAGTGATAAGGGCTCGGTTACACGTACCGAGTAGAGTGGCGAGACAGTAAAACGAAGTATGAAATTGTTACTCGGCCGAGTAAAAATTCCATAAGTACTTTGTTTTACTGGCTCGCCAGTTTACTCGGTACGTCTACCGAGCCCATAACATATAGTAAGTGTTATAAAATGAATGTAAAACTAAAATTAACTACAATTAAGATAACTAAAGCTAAAAAATTAAAAATACCTATCAAAATTTTGCGCCCTTGGTAGGGTGCCCATCATGCAGGCAGCGTTCCCGTGGCCAATCTTTGCGCGAGAAAGCTGCCTGCGCGAGGGTCACCTGTGGCCTCCCTTAGGCGTTTGCTGAGCGCCTTGTGGGGCCCCCGAGCCCCCCTTCCCCTCGGACCTTTATAAGTTCATAGATGGTCTTACCTGATAGACTTTCTTCGCCACATAGATCTAAAACATTTTTTTTATTTGAGAAGAGCAGCATGCGACTCGCAAGCCTCTGCGTTTGCTAGTTATCTTTAATCCAAGTACCTAATTATTTGTTGGTTTTAGGGAATCCGTACTTACTGGCGTTCTCTGTCCGGCGTAACTGGCGTAAGCTGATAGCTCCCAGCGGCGTCGGGCCTGAGCCCAGGCTCAACCGGCTCAAAATCATCAACGGATTGAGGTATACATATTTTGCAGTCCACATCGTTCCTAAGTAAGAATAGTATGATTCGACCTAAATAATGAAACAAATCTACTGAAAAATAAACTCGTTGATGTCTTTTGTTCTATCGTTTGGTTTTGTCGTCTTGACCGCAGCGAGATTGTGATTGGTCAAATTCATTATAGTTACACTGAAAAGTATGCGTTATTTAGTTTGGTATACGAAGTCTTAATTCGACCATTAAAGTCGACGAGTAAAATAATCGTAACCCATATATATATATATATACCTATTTGTCGACAGATCCCTGACGATGGTTTGCGTCTTCTTTTCGCACTCCGTGTTGGTGCTTATTGTTTTTTACCTCAAGAATCCATACTTCGTCGAAAACGTAAGTACCTATAGAAACTCACCTAGATAACTGCAAAATTGAATGGACACATTATGAATGTATTAATTTCATATGCACATGCTGAAATAAATGGAATCATTGCCGGTTTTTACCCGATGCGCCATCATCATCATCATATCAGCCCTTTATCGCCCACTGCCCAGCATAGGCTCTCTTCTAGTACCTACGCCAGTTGTCCCGGCGCTGAGGTAATCTCATCCAGAAGATGCGCCATGCGGAAGTACAAGCATAATGTAAGTAATTAAACGTACGAGTTTGATGGATTGATCTAAAAAATACTGTATCGTATACCTACTTTGTGGATTCCAGATGTTCAATGATCCCACCAAGTACATCCTTCTCAACGGCACACTGGTGACGTACACGTTCTTCGTGATGTCCGGCTTCCTGCTGGCGTTCAACTTCGAGCTGCACGCGGAGAAACACCGCGTTAGCCTGTGGGAGTGGCCCAAGGGAATGGTCTTACGGTGGCTGAGGTACTTGTGAGATGACTGACAGACATGTTGACAAAACAGACATATTATGGCACAATAAAACAAGTACTTATTAGTACTCACTCTCCGATGACCGCTCATGTCGTTAATGTATCAAGCAAGATTCAGCTGTGAGCGGTATGGTGTGAGTAGATAGTATTCCTATTAACTATTTGCTTACTGTACATTATTTTTATGTCTTTTTCTTCTTGTCTGTTACCTTCCGTGATTCTTCTCACTTGATGGTCTCATCGGAAGATCAGCGCCGGAAGCCACCAGCAACATGCTGAGATGGGGCCATTTCGTGGCACTTGAATCCTATTTTGTGTTTTCTCTTTTATTATGTATTGTCTCGATTGTTTGTGCTTACGAATAAATACTATTCTATTCTATTCTATTCTATTGTATTCTATTCCCGAATTCTGCCCTACCCCCCGCCAACAACAGGGAATGCAAATCAGTTCTAATCGAAACCGAAACACCTGGTTATAAATATTTTACAGTCAAAACCGGTTATATAATTTGACCCGTTATTGAATAGAATAGAATAGAATAGAATAGATTTATTCGTAAGCACAAACAATCGGAGCAGTACATAGTATAAAAGAAAACACAAAATAAGATTAAAGTGCCACGAAATGGCCCCATCTCAGCATGTTGCTGGTGGCTTCCAGCGCTGATCTTCCGATGAGACCATCAAGTGAGAAGAATCACGGAAGGTAACAGACAAGAAGAAAAAAGACAGAAATAACATACAGTAAACAGTTAGTTAAATAAGAAAAAAGTTACACAGCAAGAAGATACAACATAACGACTATTTACAATTAAGATTAATTAATATATATTGCATTTCGAGCCAACAAACTCACCCCGCCTCCCGGCCAACCCAGAGTAGTTTACCTTGTTTTATTATAGTTTGATTTAGCCTTTTTAGCATATCGTACTTACTTTAAACCAACTGCTCAATTTCCTTTCAGACTAACCCCGACCTACGCGCTGATTATGTTCACCGTGATGACGCTGATGCGTCACCTGGGCGACGGGCCGCAGTGGGAGTTGGTGGTGACCAGCGAGTCAGACGCCTGCCACAAACATTGGTGGGCTCACCTGCTCTACATCCATAATTATTTGCGGGAGGACATGCCTTGCTTTCCTCAATCTTGGTAAGTTTTTACGCGATTATGTGGTAAATTAATATATTGCTCCTTGGACCGTTCTATGTATGTAAACGGGCGAGTAACTGCTGGGACAAGACATGTGCGGCACCTGGGCGACGGGCCGCTGTGGGAAGCGCTGGTGACCAGCGAGTTCGACGCCTGCCATAAATATTGGTACATCCATAAGTATTTGTGAGAGGGCGTGCCTTGCTTGCCACAGTCGTAGTAAGTTTTACCGCAATAGGGTATTTGACTGTATTTAAAATAAACTAGCAAAAAGCAGAGCTTTGTAAAGGCTCGCGGAGTTTTTCTACCGAAACGTACCGGACCGCGACTTTGATCCAATCCGAGGCTTGTTTCATGTTCGATCGAGTGAGTACGTAATAATTCCGTTAAGAACGCAGCTATAAGTGAGAGCAAGGAAGAAATATACTAACCGGACCCCGGTTGCTGTCCGGTACGCCTGTCTGTTACAGCTTTTACTTTGTGCATTAAAAGCGTGTCCAGACGACAAAATCAAATTGCCAATATCATCCTTCCATACGTATACAATTTCATAAGCGCTTATTACATCCTACACGGTTGCCCAGTACTTTTTGTAAGGAAGCCAACTGGCTTTCCTACAGAATGTTGGGTCAGCGACCCAATGTCCTTGAATTTATTTTTGCGTCCACACCACACAATTGAGCGAAAAACTATCCCGTCTGGACACCTACTGGCGGTAATCACGCTGCTCCGCACATAAACACACACACACACATACACACACACAGTTCCACTAGGTACAGCCAGGGTTAAGCATCAGCTCTATCTTGGGTACTGCTCTTCTAAGTGCTCATCAAGACGAGTCGGATGACCAAAACAGCGTGTGCCTATGTTGCACCAAACCTGAGTTCCAATAGGTACAGCCAGGGTTCAGCATCAGCTTTATCTTGGGTACTACTCTCCTAAGTGCTCATCAAGACGAGTCGGATGATCAAAACAGCGTGTGCCTATATTGCAACAAACCTGAGTTCCACTAGGTACTGCCAGAGTTCAGCATCAGCTCTATCTTGGGTACTGGTCTCCCAAGTGCTCATCATGACGAGTTGCATGACCAAAACAGCGTGTGCCGATGTTGCACCAAACCTGAGTTCCAATAGGTACAGCCAGGGTTCAACATCAGCTTTATCTTGGGTACTACTCTCCTAAGTGCTCATCAAGACGAGTCGGATGAGCAAAACAGCGTGTGCCTATGTTGTTAAAACCCGAGCTCTACTAGGTACTGTCAGGGTTCAGCATCAGCTATCTTGGGTACTGGTCTACCCAGTGATCATCATGACGAGTGGGATATCCAAAACAGCGTGTTTCTATATATGTTGCACCAAACCCGAGCTCCACTATGTACTACCAGGGTTCAGCATCAGCTCTCTCTTGGGTACTATATACTCTCCTAAGTGCTCATCACGATGAGTCGGATGACCAAAACGTAATGTGCCTTTGTTGCCCCAAACCTGAGTTCCACTTGGTACTGCCACGGTTCTGGGTCATTTTGTTGAACTTCACGCCGACATTGCAATTGGCGTGCAGTTCCTATACAAGTTGCAGTCGGGTTGTAGTCCGTTTGTATCGGCCCTAAGCCCTAAATCACTAAGTCTGTATTAATATGCTTATCTTTATTTATAATTTTAGCAGTTCCAAGCAATAGTAACACTAAAACTGTTTCTCGAACTGAAAATACCCGATTTAAGTTTGCTAACACAACATGACCGATTAGTTCATCAGCGTCACAAAACATACGAGTAAATTGACCTCCGCGGTGAATATACAGCAAAATTGATTGTTCTAGTAGGTATTCACAGAAACTTAATTGCTAAATTGGGAATCAAACCAAGGGAAGCGAAGTGGGTCTGAATCCAAATTTTTAATCCACTTTAGCATTCATCGTTGATAATGGCGTAAACGCCATCTGTCAGAAAAACAAATAATTACTTAGCACGAATGTTAATTTCATCACTTCTCCAACAGATGGCGTTAGTAGTAATACAAAGTGTTAGTCCCTTATTTTATTGTTTTAAGTTTATAAAATGATATTTTTATGTTTGATAACACATCTAGACATGAATTTGAATTACTATGTTAAATCTCAAACCTAACAGTGCAGTAGTTTTTCCGTAAAGTGTACCACAAGAATGCATAGATTGTCGAATAGTGATAGGGCTCGCTTCGCTCGCCCTAATTATTTTACACCATCCATGAAATAAAGCACCAGAAGATTAATCGAGAAACTTAGACAGCATGTAGTTATTTTTAGACACTTACAAATTCTATTTTAAAACCCGTATAAAACTATAAAGAGTAGGTAATTTGATTGTGACGCCAAAGAAACTGATTTGACTAGTAGTCAAATACCCTATTATGTGGGTAAATTGCCCGTTAGATCAATTTAAAGTGAAAAACGTAAGGATTAGAGAGCCATATAGTGCATACAGTACCTTATGTGGTTACGTTACGACATTCAGTCACGTGGAAGCTATGCAGTTGAATAATTCACGTGATCTTGGGTGGGTCTCTATTGTTTCCCAAATAGTTTAAAGTCATAATTAGCCTAAGCAAATTAGAAAAATCTGCGGAAATAATTCGTGTAGTTTTGAAAATTGGTACAGGCATACCTTGTGGTGTCCAGATAAACATACTAAAAGTCCTCGAGGGTAGAGGGTGTGCTGAGGGTGTAGGGGGGGGGGGGGGTCTTTACGAAGCTATGTTTTCACGATTTTTTTCATATTTTTTGGACCCATGGTTCAAAAGTTAGGGGAAGTAAACGGTAAAACACAACTTTTTTTCTTTCAAATCGATTATTTCCGAAAATATTGAGTTGATCATAAAATGGTTCTTGAAGACCCTTATTCCTTTTAAAAAACCTATCCAACGACACCCCATACTATAGGGTGGAAGCGAAAAAAAATTTCATCCCCCCTTTAATGTAGGGCAGCCACCATAAAAAAATATTTTTTCTAATTTTTATGATTAAATTTGACACGAATATATAAATCAGTTACGCTGACAAAGTTTTTTTAGGGTGGCTCCCCTACATTAAAGTGGGGATGAAATTTTTTTTCGCGTTAACCCTATAGTGTGGGGTGTTGTTGGATAGGTCTTTTAAAATGAATAAGGGTCTTTCAGGACCATTTTTTGATCAACTTAATATTTTCGGAAATAATCGATCTGAAAGAAAAATAGTAGTGTTTTCCACTTTAGTTCCCCTAATATTTGAACCATGGGTCCAAAAAATATGAAAATAATCGTACAAGTAAAGCTTAGTAAAGACTTTCAAGGAAAAATATAGCGAACCTAATCGGTTTAGCAGTTTTTGAGTTTTTGCAAATAGTCTATTTTGACGGACGGGTAATTACGGAACCCTACACTGAGCATGGCCCGACATGCTCTTGGCCGGTTTTTTATATTTTATCAGCAGGTTGCTTAGCTTGCTTATTCTAAACTAAATTTTTTATTTATGATGAACAATTACGAAAAAACGACGTTTTCTTAAACCGTCTATTTTTTATCTCTTATTTAAGTTTAACAGTCTGGAGCTCCTAAAGTATTGATCGCAGAGTAAAAATAAACATAACCAAATTTGTAGGAAATTTAATGTTAAAATTTTTGTCCAAAGTAATTATAATGCTATTCGTACAGATATTCGAGATATGAGCAAAAATATGAAAAAGGTACCTTCAAACCCCCCCCCCGTGGCTATAATGTATTGTTTGTCCGAATTTTCGTTAGTCATAATTGGTTTTTCTCAGAAACTAACCTTTCAGTACGAAAATCCTGAAAAGTTAACGCTTTCAGTTTTATGACTAACAATAATATGACAAACAATACATTATGACTTAAAACTTTATGGGAAACAAAGGGACCCCATCTTGGGTGAACTGATGAACTTAAAGCAGTTCGCCCAAGTCTTGGGGCTTATAATGCCCATAGCAACCCCAAGGGCATTAATTTCTTCTCTTCCCAATACCAGTAGCAAAGAGAATAGATAGTATAGAGGGGTCCTGTCATAGTAAATTTTGTAGGTGCAGTAAATTTATTTCCATCTATCGACACACGACTAAAACTCAAAATGAAAACGTAAAAAATTATCAAAAAAAAAATATATATATATGGATAAATGATTTTATTATTTTTATATCATTTTGACCCATTTTCATTCACTGATATCTATGTGTTAAAATTGTTAAATATGAAACGGTGTCGTCACGCCATCTAGCCGAGCATAGGCTAAAGGTGAATGCGCCATCTATCCGAGAATGACTTTTTCTTGATTTCCGAGGCACGTTTTTTCCTTAGACTTTATTCATCTTATACGAAGTTACATATGTCTTTGCCAGTAGGTACTCAGGCGTGCAGTTTAAGTATGATTAATCTACCTGTATGTCTTTTATCAAAATTTCCCTTGTCATAATTTTACAGAGTTTTACGTAATCCTTTATTCCTGTTTTTGTTTTATTTCATTCATTGTGCGTCGAGGGGGTAAAACAGTAAAACTATTTAACTAACTAAACTCACTAAACTAACTAACTAAATTAACTAACTAAAATAAACTAGCTAACTAAACGAACTAACTAAACTAACTAATTAAACAAACTAACTAACTGAATGAATGGAACAGGTACCTGTCAGCGGACACGCAGCTGTTCGGGCTAGGTCTACTAGTCTGCATCGTGTGCCGGAAGCCGCGGACGCAGATGCTGATGCTGGGCTTTCTGATGGCCGTCTCGGTCGCCATCCCCGCCGCACACACCTACTTCCAGAACCTGAGCGCTGTTGTACACAACTCTCCTGAGTGAGTCATATATGTCATGGCTGTTCGCTGTAGCAGCGCACGCAGCTGCTGGCGCTGGGCAGGCTGCTGGCCGTCTCGCTGGCCAGTTGACGTCAATCAAATACATGTTTACAGCTTTGCACCTTACTGTTTTGTAATAAGGCGAAAAATTTAAACATATATTTGAGTCGCTTAACTTCAAACTCGGGTAAATCCATCTGTCAGATTATGCGATTTTGGTAGTAAGAAAAGGTAATAGGGTAGATATTTGCTGAGAGGGTCGAATGGATTTACCCGAGTTCGAAAGCGACACATTTAACGTCGTTTGGTCATCCCCGCTGCGCACACTTACTTCCAGGCAGTGGCGGATTTGTAGTCTTTCCCGCCCTAGGCCCCAGGCCCTGTAGCCGCCCCTTTCTCATCACGCATCCTATTGACTACATTTTTAGTTAATATTTCTTGTTACCATCAGCGAATTTTTTGTCACAATTTGCCGCCCGTAATATCTTGCCGCCCTAGGCCCGGGCATACTTGGCCTTAAGGCAAATCCGCCACTGCTTCCAGGATCCGGGCGCTGTCGTGCACAACTCTCCTGAGTGAGTTCATTATCCCCAAAGGACAAAGGTCTTCCGAAGATATGACACAGTATTTTCTTGGTTAGATCAAATATTTCTTCTTGTTATTTTTTACCGCCAACCGGGGCACAATAGGTACTCAGTTTGTTTGTTAGGTTGGAATTTGAAGGGTCTGATCTGATGGTAGTCATAAAAAAAAAGTGTCTGTCCCAAATTTTTGACAGGATTTTTGTTCTCTTCGTGAGCCGTGGAAAAAAAATTAGGAGAACACTAAGAAGATAATAATGACACTCTACCCAACTAACATTAGGCACTAAATTTAAGGGTTACAAGAGATTTATATAAGCGCCTATTTACTCTTTAGGTGTTGTTAGTACTCTAAAAATAGGAGTTATAGCCGGCTATAACCCCGTTTTAACCCCGGATTGGGCACAAATTTTATCACCGTAAGATTTATAACAGTGCTACAGTAGGGTTAGGGGATAAAAAAAGAGACATAAGAGCGGTATAGTGGAGCTACAATAGTGTTAATTAATTCTTTAGGAGCTATATGGGTTGCATATAGGTGACTACAAACTGTTGTAGTAGAAGAGCGCTAAAGTAGTGCTGTAATAGCGTTGATTAACAACTTAGGATTTAAAAGGGTGCCAAATAAGCGACTACTAACTGTTTGAGTAGTAGTGTAGAGCTATATAGTTGATACTTTCAGCTTTAGATGGTATATTAGCATTTAAAGTCAATATTTGTAACACTCAAGAAGGTAATTGCACATTTTTTCCTTAGCCCTGACTGCTTTGGTTGCAGATGTTTCCATTTTGTATTATTATTTGTAAGCTTGCACTGTGACAGCTTGAAGTGAAATGTAATGGCGGATAAATAAAAGCAAATAATTATTTTAGTTCACCGATGCCGGTGTTATCTGCGGATTTATGATGGCGAAATTAATTACACTGTCAATAACTATATGTATTACTAACAAAATTTTAAAGGGCCTCTGATCCTTTGCATATTTATCTGAATATAATATTTTTTAAATTGTGGTCCACCGTATTTAATTTTCGCAAAATTACACAATATACGTGAAGTCCGGTTTTAAATACAACAATACTAACATTATGTCTATATTGAGTAAAATTATCGATTTTTATTAAGTATTTACGTTCTAATTAACAATTTTTGTTTTGCTTATTGATTCATCGGTCATATTAACATGGCGCTATAGGCTTAGGTTGTAAGTAAGACTCTAATAACACTATAAGATGTACTAAGGTATTGAATAACGCCCGTCTGCGGCTACATGATCTATAAAAGTGACTCATAACTTCTCTTTTCGACTGTAAGTGAGACAAGAGAGTTAAGAAGCGATTGCGAGTAACGGAGCTATAAAAGAGTTTTTATCGCCTGTTTAGAACCTTAAGTGAAAATTGCAGCTGCTTATTACTCATATAGATGTTAAGGTGGTAGAATTCACTTTGAGCTATAACACTAGCTGCTTAAGATCCATTATAGCGGCCAAAACGGCTACTGTGGATCTTAAAGCTATACATGGACTTCTTAAGGACCTTGATGTCACCAGAGCCTGTAAGCTTAGAGTATATAGCTATTCTCCAGCCGTTATATGTCTTTAGGTGATAAAATAAGTGCTAAGTGTCGCCTAATTGTTTGTTGGGTACTTACATTGATCAAATTTTCAGATCACTCCGCACCTATTTCCGGTATAACAGGGAGTTCCAGATAATCTTCGTGCGCGGCCACACCAACCTGTCGACGTACGTGCTGGGCATCGCTGGCGGCCTGCTCGCATACCACTGGCTCAACAACGAGAAGGCTGTCTCTGAACGACTACAGGTTACTCGACTCTATCCTCTCACATCAGATACTAGGAGCCCCATCTCAACAACCATCACTAAAATGCTAAGTCAAATCTTAAGCTTCAATCTGACTATAGAAGTTCAACGAGTCTAATTAATAGTACTTGGGTTCTTCGCAGCAGTCACTAGACTGTGGTACCTACCTATGTCTGGTTGACGAAATACATATAACATACCATACGTATAACTTGCACGTATTCGCCACATAAGTTGGAAATCAAGTTCCGTCAACATAATAACCGCCATAACCGGTTTACCTGACATCTTCCAGAAGTACGCGTGGCTCATATGGCTGGTGCTCCCGATCGCTGTGAGCGTCATCCTGTCCGGCGGCATCTTCTACATGGACGACTTCGAGCCGTCCACCTTCGTGCGAGTACTCTACGCCTCCGTCCACAAGCCCATCTTCCAGCTTTGCATCGTGGTGCTGATCATCAGCGCCATCTTTAAGATTAAAAGTAAGTCAGTGCGAGCATCATCCTGTCCGGCGGCATCTTCTACATGGACGACTTCGAGCCGTCCACCTTCGTGCGTGATCTACGTCAGCGTCCACGAGCCCTTCCCTTCCTACAGCTATGCGTTTTCATGATATATGTGATTATTATTCGGCTCCATCTTTAATGTTGACGGTACGTCACATATTTACCACAAGTATCATCTATGCTGCTGAATGTAAGCCTTCATAATAGAATAATCATGTCTCTAGCCTAAAACTAAAACCATGGTTATTAACCGGCTCACAAGGCGATCTACAGTTACGTATGAGGGTCAAACAGATCACTGTGTTATGTCTTTCCTGTAGACATACACAAGAGTTAAGGGCTATAAAGGTTAATTTTTTTATTTAACCCTTATCCACGTGAAAAGGTCCTCCTTTTATTTAGAGAACTATGATAAAATCATTGCTTACATGCCCACAAGCTGTTAACTATTGCCCACAGGAGAGAAAACTAGTGTGTTATCGCGAACAGTACATTTTTCTCTACTGTGGGCAATAGTTAACAGCTTGTGGGCATGTAAGCAATGATTTTATCATAGTTCTCTAAATAAAAGGAGGACCTTTTCACGTGGATAAGGGTTAAATAAGAAAATTAACCTATATAGCCCTTAACTCTTGTGTATGTCTACAGGAAAGACATAACACAGTCATCTGTTTGACCCATGAAGCTAACCTTCCGCGCGATGCTCCGGCGGTGGACTGAGTTCCCTGCCAAGTTTGTGGTATACAGGATAAACTATCAATATATTTATATGAAAATTCACCTTCTAATCCATAAGAATAAGTGAGTCTCGTCTTAGGCCTTGGTCTTCTGTTGACATCCTCTGAGATCATTAGTGAGGTATAATCTTAATTATCTGGTTTGCAGGCATGGTCCGCTACCTCCTCGAGTGGCGCGGCTTCACATGGACGAGTCGTGTGGCGTACGCCGGCTTCCTTGTACACTCCATGTTCCAGCGCGGGCTCGTGGGTGCAGCCCGTCTGCCCGCCTACATGACCGACTACAATGTGGTGCGTATTCTTTACATATTTCGCAGTCGTATAGTTTTAGGTTCCACACTGGGCACTGGGCTGGGTAATAGTTCGGATGCCAGTTAAGAAGACTGAAAGGAAGGCGTGTGAAGCGTTTTATATCCTATTTATTTATTAAGTGAATTACAGCAGCGGCCCTCGATTCGAGTCTAAATCTTCCAAACAAAACGATCTTGGAGTTTCAAATTTAGAATCATCTTTCATACCGCCTCCGCAATGCTCAAATGCAAATTATGGCCTGGATGCGAGTCCGCCATCCGCAATGCTAATTTCTAATTTTCCACAGATAACAATCCTGGCAGCGACAGTGTTCCTGTCGTTCGGCACAGGCGCGCTGCTGTACGTGGCGGTGGAGTCGCCGGTGGCCGCGCTGCTCAAAGCCGCGCTCGAGCCCCGGAGGGTCCGGGCTAAGGAGCAACCCGCTGTAGACGCTCCTACTGATGTTACTACTAAATCCTAGTCGACAAAAGTTTGAAGAGAAGAACCAACCGCTGTAGAAATCATGCGCTTTATGAATCTCAGCAGTACATTCCTAAGTTCTGAATATTCTAATAGGGCTTTTATGAGTTGGCCCCAGGTGATTCTTAGTATACTTAGATATAGATACCAAAGAAATATGTAACTCCGTTTAAGATGAATAAAGTCTAATGAAAAAACGTGCCTCGGAAATCAAGAAAAGTCATTCTCGGATAGATGACGCCACTCCTTTGGCCTATGCTCGGCTAGATGGCGTTTACGATACCTTTTGATATTTAACAATTTTAACACATATCAGTGAAAGAACATGGGTCAAAATCATATAAAAATAATAAATAAAATAAAAACATTTATCCATAGATATTATATATATATATATTTAATATTTTTTATATTTTCATTTCTAATTTTAATCGTATGTCGATAGATAGCGGTAAATTTACTGTGACTACAAAATTTACTATTCATGACAGGGACCCTCTATAAGTCTATACTATCTATTCTCTTTTAGCTGGTTTGTTAGTGCACACCGTTGTATGGGTAGGGTTACTAGATGACAGGAATTTTCCTGACATGTCAGGAATTTCAGCCTTTTGTCAGGAATGGGGACGGAACACGGAAATGTCAGGAATTTTATGAATTGATAGATTTTTTATAAAGTACATTATTATTTACTTAAATTAAATAAATAAAAATAAATAAATAAATATTAGGGGACATCTTACACAGATCAAACCTAGCCCCAAACTAAGCAAAGCTTGTACTATGGGTACTAGGCGACGATATACATACTTGTATAGATAAATACATACTTATATACATAGAAAACAACCATGACTCAGGAACAAATATTAGTGTTCATCACACAAATAAATGCCCTTACTGGGATTCGAACCCAGGACCATCAATACCGTACTCTTATTATCAGTTTAAACCCGCATCTTCTTTTATCTACTGCATAACTTGGTATTTATATCATATTATAAAATTGCTGGTTTACCAATGAGCTCAATTTTTATGATATATTACTTTTTTTTGATAATTTGATTCATTGCATAAGTTTGTATTTTTGATGTTTTATAAATTAACTTTAAAAATAGCTATAATGATTTAAATCCATATATATGTTGTTTAATAGCTAAACATTAATATATAATCAGTGTTTTATAAGTTGCAAGACCCCCTACTTGTTATGCATGTCGATAAGTTACAAAATGTTAGGTATTGGGTCCGGTGACTACCCAATGGTATAATTATTAATTGCTGTAATTATATACATCAATTAATATAATATTATCAAAAAACATAAAGCCATCACGATAGTGAGCCAGTACCGTAGCATATGGTCGCTTAAAAATTAATATATGTTGCTTGTTTAAATACTTTGTTTTAACACGACTAACATGCAATTACAGACTCTATGTTGCACGATTTACATTATTAGGTTATTAAAAAAAAACATTTGTATGTTCTAAGTTCTAAGTGACCTAAATTTTGCCTACTTCAGTCAAAATGTTAATTAAAAACTAACCATCCTCTAGTGTGAAAGAAATAGTTATATCTTCTTCTACATTTATTCTACATTTATAAGGTAGACATTATATAGTGTTAGAAGACATAGAGAACGTTTTTCAAACATACAGCTTAATTTAATAATGAATTATAGCAAAATAACTAGAAAAGTTTCTGAGAACCGTCATCACCATACACATAAAATCATCACCGGTCGTCATTTTTTCCCGGTGATGATGGGTATGGTGTTGACGATTTGAGAGTTTCTTGTTTTTATTTCTAGAATACGAATAATAGTAGTTAATGTCTATGCTACACAATAAACTTCATGTAGTTTGCCATTCATTTCAGTAATTATTTCTAATATATCATTTGTAACTTTTTTAAACCAAAGCATAACGGTGATGAGGCTCTGTTGTGACAATAAACTACGTTTTACAAATTTGTTCGTAATATTTCTCACGATTCAGTGATGTGACTTTATAGTGAAATCATTTTTGGCATTCTATATTAAAGTGAAAAATAGGGCAAGGACCTATAGCGGTATTTCGTTGTTCATACACGGAGATAAGCTCACATTGACATTACCATGACGGTGTTGACGAATATTCGTGACAAAATTTTAAATATTTTTAAATGTACTTTCTCGGTGAAGGAATTATTGCATATTTTTTCATGTGTTAAACAACAACATGGAAAAGATATAAGTAAAAGAAAAATCGCAATCGTACGATAGGTATGCTATAATTTTCACTGCAAACAAAAAGGTTCAGATTTTTCCGGTAGACCGTGATGATTTTAGACACATAAAACATTTTATATAAAAAAAACTATTAAGTTATTGGAGATGGTAATTGAAGGAACATGAAGATAATAGTTCTTAAAAACATATAAAAAAGTTGCAACTCGCACAACCTACTAGTTTTTTTTATAAAGACCGAACCATAAGTTTTCACTGGATTTTGAAATCCACCCACTGGCGTCTTCTCAGTAAAACGACTTACCCACACATACACAATGACGCGTGTACAGACGTGCCGCGCACACATATAAACGCAACTGATTTTTGATGTATGGCGTGTCTGCCCCTGTGGCTATACTATCCGCAAATGAAACTGATGACCGAGATCAGACTACTAACTCTTTCACTCTTGCTTCGACTAGGTAATGCAAGTAAGTTTATGACCCCGGTCTTAAGGATGACACGCTATACCGGGCCGGGGCTTCCGGCGCTTCCTTTTCTATGGAAAGCACCACGTATTCACCGATCAGCCGTCATAGAAAATGACATGTCGGACGCCTCGGCCCGGTCCAGCGTGAGTCATCCTTAAATTTTTGCTTGCCGAGAGTATGGTGTACCTAAAGCCCCCTCCTCACTCGTGCGCGAATCGCGGCGCGAAGCCGCGAACGCGAGTGTGGCATCGATTTTCGCAGACAGCGAAATCGACTCCACACTCACGTTCGCGGCTTCGCCCGCGATTCACGCGCATAGTCTGGAGGGGGCTTAAGAAAAGTTCTTGAACCACAAGGACCTGGGAGCATCTATTCTAAAGTGGTCCGTAATATAAACAGAAGTACCTACCCTTTGTCGACTTTATTTATTCCCATTTAGGCCAAGCGCGCACCACGACTTTTTGTCGCGCGATAATTTAGTCGCAGAAATATAACGTATGTGTTTATATGGCAGTGCGCGCATATGCGACAAAAAAATCGCAGCGATTTTAAAATTGTGATTTGTCACATTTTTCCGCGACTGCTCGCGACGCGATTGTCGCAAAGTGAATTGCAGCATACGGAGCTGTATATAATAGCCCCCCGCGCGCACTGCGATTATAAAATCGCACCCCGGACCTCAGTCGGCATTTGGCTCTCCAAGCGTCAACATATCGGAACCTGCTTCTCCAATGGAACCACAAGATGAAACGCTTGATGTAATAATTTTTATATAAGCTTACAACTATAACTTACAAATAAAAATTAAAACTATAAATTTAAAAAAACAAACCGCTCCCTGCCGCTCCCGGTGCAAAGGTGCCCATGATGCTCGCAGCATTTCCACGCTGGATCACCACGGACAGCCTTTGCACAAGGAACGACTCGGAGCGGGGGCCCTCCCCTTTCTGTCTGAGTCGACGTCCCAAATCGCGAGTGAAGCGTTTCGCGTCAGCTGACCAGCAACCCGCCGTTTCTACAGAGAAAGGGATGACTATGTAGCCAGGGGAGAGAGGGGCATATTTTTGACGCTTTAGATCCGCTTGATGTTGACCGTTTAATTATGGAAATAGAAGGAGATCACTTTTGTGTCTATAAGAAGACACGTTTCACGACAAGCGACTGGTACGAAATCCATGATGAGAATGAACAAATCGTCGACTTTTTCATCGCAGTGCGATTCTAAAATCGTGTCGCAAAAATTAAAATCGTGGTGCGCGCTTGGCCTTACTTCCAAACAGTACGTCTACCATCAGTTTTGACATTGACATATACGCTCACGTCTACGTAAGTTACTTTCTATGCATCTCGCTCGTACTCGCATATTAGTGCAAGCGAGATGTACAGAAAGTAAATTACGTAGACGTGAGCGTTATGTCAATGTTAAAACTGATGGTAGACGTACAGTACGTGTTCAGTGTGCAGTGTTCCAAGGTGCGGTGTGCAAGCTGGATGTGAATAGCGCTGTCTTACTCACACGCCGGAGCGGCATGTGGATACACATTGTCAGTATTGCTCACAACGAACAAATGCTTCGCATCGAGCAAATGAGAATATTCGCATCGAGCAAATGCTCACGTCAGTCGCCACCTTAAGGTTACGTCATAAGCCCCCTCCAGACTATGCGCGTGAATCGCGGGCGAATCAGAGGGGCTACCGCGAAAACCGATATTCGCATATTGCGGGGATCTTTCTCTTTTACTCCAAGGAAGGCGTAATAAGAGTGACAGAGAAAAATGCCCGCAATTTGCGAACTTCGATTTTCGCGGTTATAGCCCAGTTCAGGTTCTCAGGTCTGCGTTCAGGATAGACGTGTGCGCCGCGCCGGCGCGCCGCCGCCGCCGGGCTTTTTGACCACGCCGCCGCCGCCGATAAATGGTCGGCGTGAAATCGGCGTGACCTTGAGTGTTGTTAATTAGCTATTCCAAGTTGATTTTTGGATTACAAAATGTATATTTGTATTATTTATGTTACAGTTGTCAAATATACATCGCACACAAATATAAAAGTTCGCGAACATTGCGGGCATGTTAGCACACCATTTGAGTAATTATAATGTATTGCCGCAGCTGGTCTGGCGTTTACTTCATCGCGCTTGGCATCCAGCTCTAAGCGCCGTCGCGATCCAAAATCAGTTACGTTGGCATTTATTGCTGCCCGCCCTTCCGTCCGTATGGCTTTGGCTGCCTGCTGCTCCCATCGAGAGGGTTCTATACGACACTTTTTCATGTGCCGCTTAAGCACATCTTTGTACCTGAGGAATTGGCCGCCCTGTTTCCGCTTGCCCTCATCAAGCTCGGAATAAAAGATGCGCTTAGCCACACGCTGGTCGTTCATCCGCGAAACGTGACCGCACCACCGAAGCTGACGTCGCATGAGGTATACCTCGATACCACCCACATTTGCTCCACGCAGCACTTCGGTATTCCGAACACGATCAGACCATCGGATCTTCAGTATCTTGCGTAGGCATCTGAGGTGGAATCGATCCAGCGTGCGGATATGGCGGCGATAAACGGTCCACGTCTCAACGGAGTATAGAAGGTTGGGCAGCACGACTGCCATATAAACGGATATCTTAGTGGCCAGTTTTAATCGTGCGAGCTGAGGACCTTGTGGTCTAACTTGCCAAAAGCTGCAGCCGTTAATTTCAGCATCAAGGTCGCACTTGGATGTTAAGGTGCTCCCCAGGTAACGGAACTTGTCCACCTGCTTCAGCTGGTCCTCGCCGTGTTTAGACACGTCGTTAGCGACCAGTGCCTGTTGACTGACAACGTCCAGCGACATCACCTCAGTCTTTTTGACACTGATCTTGAGCCCAAATCTGCGACAGGACTCGTCGAAGCTGGACATGAGCTGTTGCATGCCTTCCGGGGACTCAGTCACAAAGCACAAGTCATCTGCATACATGATCTCTGTGATCACTGAGTATGAGACTTTTGTGCGTGCTTTAAACCTGGCCAGGTTGATAATGTTGCCGTCAGTGCGAAAGCGGACGCGAACACCTTCAGAGCATGTGAGTAAGACTTCTTGGACTATGACCGAAAAATACAACGCTAACAGAGTGGGTGCTAGGACGCAACCTTGCTTCACCCCGCACGTAACGGGGAAGAAGTCCGATTGTTCGTCGTCAGTAGCAACGCAGCACTCCATGTCGTCGTGTAGGAGTCTCACTAGCCTTACAAACTTCTCCGTGCATCCAAGCTTGCTCAGAACTATCCAGAGGGCTTCACGAGGCACGCTGTCAAACGCCTTCTCGAGGTCAACAAAGCAGAGAGACAGTTGACGACCTTGCACTCTGCTTTTCTCTTTTAGCTGACGCACAGAGAATATAGCTTCACAGGTGCCTCGGTCAGGCCGGAAGCGTAACTAAATCAACTAAACCAACTAAATAAGTACATCAATTATTAATTAAATGAAACTGAATAGCCAGTTGCAGAAACTATTTGTCACACCAATTAAAGTAACTGAGTAATCCTAAGTATTCACCGTCAAATGTTAACGAACGAACGAAGACTGCTGCCAGTGCTGCTTATACCTTGGACAGCTAGAAGAACAAACGCCTCCATTCTCAAAGAGCTCTATATCGCCACTCATCTCTTCCCAACATGCCATGCGTGAGCCCTTAGATTCTTCGGACATATTATCCAACGCATGATGTGAAGAAACACATGAATTTAAGCCGAATGAATGGTAAACGTGCTCGAGTTGGAGCATGTGTGAGATGGTCGAACGCTATGAAGAGGTCGGCTTGCAGCAGTCTGCACCGTGCAGTCCATACGGCTTATGACCGCACGAAATGGAGACAGATTACATGTGGTCGCGAGCCTCAGCAATGAGAAAACGAGAAAGAAGATACGTCTCAGTAAGCCTGGTGGTTGTACGACAAGAAAACCATTAAAAATAAGCCATAGCAGTCCACTATAATCTAGCAAATGTCTAGGATATGTGGAGTTCTGTTTTGTTAAAGTACGTCATTGTTAATAGGATAAGCCAAGGAAAGCTTGAGAAAACGGAGAGTTCCAGATCGGATCGAAGGTCATTGGGACCAGGTAACCTCTTAACTAGGGAAAATAAGTTATTATACCTATCCTATATACATTTAAAAACCCTATTTTACTCACAGCATATTCAAACTATACGTAGTTAACTGACCAGTAACCTGCATTGATAAAATTTTCAAGAAAAACAACAAATTTATGATTTTTCTTAAGAAAACCGAAAGTCAAGGTCACGCCGATTTCACGCCGAAAACACGCCGCCGCCGCCGATTTTTTGGCAAACGCCGCCGCCGATCATTTTTCAATCGGCGCACACGTCTAGTTCAGGACTCCACACTCGCGTTCGTGGCTTTGCGCCGCGATTCGCGCACGAGTGTGGAGGAGGCTATAGACGCCTGCTCAATCAAATGTTACAGGTCAATGGTGGTAGCGACTAGCGACTGATACCGTCTGGACTGGTTTCACCGAATTAATTATATATGAATTTAAATTAGCGAATCAATAATATTTTCACCACACCAGCTTGGAAAGGCTTACTTTGCACTTCAAAAACTGATAGCAAAGTTGCATTTTATTCACATGTGAGGCAAAGTAATCAAATGCTAATTCTGAGTTGTTTTGTTATGTTTACTGGTAGAATTTACTTTTAAATGATGATTTTGGATGATAAATATTTAATAACATTCATTTGGATTTGGTTGGGTTTGATTTTGTTTGATATTTTACATTTAATATTTGCTTCGGGTTGGTGTGGTGAAAATTTTTGTGTTTCACTCAGGGGCAAATTTTGTTTAACCCTCGTGCTTTGAAACCCTCGCAACGCTCAAGATTCCATTTTGGAATCTTTCGCTTGCTCGGGTATCAATATTAGCACGAGCGGTTAAACAACAACTTTGCCCCCTTGTAAAACAAATAACTATTTGTTTATTTAGTTAAGTTTATATTTTTTATTTGTTTGTTTGTACTGTTGAAAGCTAGGTATTCAGTAAAAGAAGAGGTAAAAAAGAGACCGCTGAAGTAGACGGCGCTCTACGAACGGCCCCATACATTATGCTGTATGGTTGTCAAAAGTAGTTGTTTAGCCCCCTCCAGACTATGCGCGTGAATCGCGGGCGAAGCCGCGAACGCGAATGTGGAGTCGATTCGCGCACGAGTGTGGAGGCGGCTTTAGACAAACCCACCACAAACATATGGCGCCGATGAGCCCCATCTAATTCAACTGTAAGGCGGTCTTTACATCGGAATTTGGATGTGGATTTGCACGCCGCTCGGTGTGCAAGCGGAACATCGCTATCGCGCATCACCGTCACACTCATACTCCGGACAGCGACGTGAGAATTCGCATCAGTGTCATAAGGGGTCATCCATTAATTACGTCATACGAATTTCTCTCTCTTCAAGGTCTAACTCTGTGCAAATATCAATAGGTAATACTAATATATCTGCGAGTAGCAAGGTTAAAAAAGTCTATTTGTAATTTTATGCACATATTAATCTCGTAAAATTTCAAGTTTGGCATGTTTTAGTGGACATAAAATAACTATTTCCAGTTATTAAGCATAATTTAGCTAGTTATACCTGGTCTACTACATAGTAAAAATGTTTTGCCTAATATTAGTGAATAGGTCGGCGCGGCCGAAGAACGTTTTTAAAATAGTGTTAATGATAGTGAAAAAACAAGATGAAGTGGCTGTTGCTGTTGTTCCTGGTGCACCAGTCTTCGGCTGTCATTCACTACTTAAATTGTGAGTTTTCTGAGGTTATACCATAAGGGCTTGTGCACAAATCACAGGCGGGCTGGGGGTCACGAAAAAATCACGACAGATCACGTTAGGGGAAGGGGCGTATAAGGAGACCTCACGTGTATTTTTCTACAGTGAACGAAACTAAGAAAAAATACCTACCACATGAGTAGATACTTTTTCTAGGTTTCGTTAAACATAAATCTTCACTCCGCACTTCAAAATAGCGAGTCTATTTTACGAAATTTTGGAGTGTATATGGCCTTGACCGGTCGGATAGAAAAATTTCAAAAAAATGCACGTGAGGTTATGTGGGGGAGGAGGGTAGCCAAAAACGTCACCAAATATAACCAAGGGGGAGGGGGGGTCAAAAAGTAGCCGAAAACACCCCGCGTGATTTGTGCACAACCCCTAACTGTATGGGAGGCTGGGTGCTGCTTATTGCATGTGTCCCAAAGCGGGAGCCTCGCATTTAGGGACCGTTCGCTAGGTAGGTAAAAGACGTAGTGTTGTGTGTCCTTGGCGCGCTGTCCTAAATCCCATACAAAAACAATACACTCTTTTTAGGGTTCCGTACCCAAAGGGTAAAACGGGACCCTATTACTAAGACTCCGCTGTCCGTCCGTCCGTCCGTCCGTCTGTCACCAGGCAGTTTTTGGGCAGTCGTGTAAAAAATAGACATAGGTAATAACGCAAACACTCGTCAGGCTATCGAATGAAATGTACATGAGGGGGTAGGGGTTCAGTATGACTGTAATTTGAAAGCCATATTTCTATCTGAAAATATTTATAAAAAAAAAAAATTGACAAATTCAAGAAGTAAGTACTTACACTGCTATTTATAAGTAATTAATTTTTGTAGACCATAGTTGTGTTGTATTAGTATATTTATAGACTTTAGTGTCCGTAGTTGTAGCACTGGACTGGGTGGATTTACAGTACTTGACCAAAAGGAGAGGTTTGGGTCGTCCAGAAATCATGTGATCATATCTTATAATACATAGAATAATAAGTATTTATTCAGAGACCATAATTTTATATCCGCAACGCAGGCTTCGTCAGGTAAACACAAATTTACAATCAGCTACAGGCATCATCACAAAAAACTACAGCGAAAAAATCCGCAACAGGCTTCGTCAACTCACTTACTCTAAAAATATACACATTAATAAAAAACAAAAAACAAAAAAAAAACCTCCAAATAAAATACACCCTCCAACTCACCGCCCGAAGGCAGTGTACCCAACAGGCTGGCCGCATTTCCCCGTTGAATAGCGATGCTAATTCTCCGGGCAAAATACTGGCCAGCCCTTTGGTCACCCGTGGCATCGACCAAACGCGACGCCAAATCCTTATATAAGCGCCGGGCGCTGGGCCCCCACGACCCTAACGTTTCGACCCCAAAAGGCTCAAATATGTAGCCACTGCCGAGCGTGCTCTACTTGCGCCGTTTGCTGTCCTCGGCCGTCGTGGCCGCATGACCAGCACCAGAGCTAGTGCCTGGTAAGTGGGACACGGCAAAAGTGTCTACACACGTTGCGTCCCAAACCAGAGGCCGCCCCATACTCCAAGGCACCAGCGTCATACCGTCGGGCCTCTTGCCGTCATCCCTCGCTAAACCAACAGGCTCCAGTATAGCAGGCACCTTTACGCTGACAAGAGCCCTTCGGATGACATCGTTCAAGCTGGCGTGACGAGGAATCCGACCAGCACTCCTGCTACAAGAGAGGCCATGATGACCCAAGCTGTTTACCATAGAGCCACATTGGCAGCGATGCGGGACATTAGTCACTGCCCCTAGGCTGCCACAGGCTAGTAACCACTGACCAGACTCCCATTCCGCAGCAGCAAGAAGACGAGCACGCTCCGCCAAGCCAGTTGACGTATCAAAAAGATTATTCCGTACTAGTTGACAGAGCGGCTCGTCCCACTGCCTCTGCGAGCAAAGGTTGGTAGGCAGGTCGGTGTTCGGACAAGACAATGACCATACATTTTTAGCCTCAGTGCAGTGCGCCGGCTCTAGATTCCCGAATGATGAAGCTAAAATACACCCCATCAATCCCTGCGCGCTATGCACCGAAGTCAAAAACGCAGGCAACGCCACACTGGAGATATTTCGGATCCCCAAGCCACCGAACCTAATAGGCCTGAGTAGCCTGGCTCCAGCACCTCGAATCAAAAGAAATGTTAAAAATCGACGCCAGGGAATCCTTTACCAACTCGTCCAGCTTCAAAAGAAGATTACGAAACTTCCAGAAGTGACTACAACGAAGAACGTACGTAAACTTAGGTACAAAAAGGCAATTTCGCATGATGGTGTAAGCCGTGTGAACGTTAATCTCCAATAGGCGTTCCGAAACTGACTTGAAATTCTGAATTTTGTTCTCAACATAATCATCAAAAGATTGGTCCAAAACAGGAGACCCAAGGAGGTTAAGCGAACTCTCATCCACAATCTTTATTCCAGATTCTTTTTTTCTTTTTTATTATAATACATTGCTTAGCGTCTGTAGTTCTGGTTCTGTGTACCCTTAGACGCTAAGCAATCAAGGCCATGGCGCCGATGCGAGCATTTAGTATTAATGTTTTAAAGTTGGTGCGATAAATGTTTTTTTATTGGGTAATACGCATATGAAATAGAGCCGATTATTTGATCTGATTAAATTTTTGAGTAATATTGATGTTTGTGGCTTTCCCGCTTTGAACAAAAATACATGTGATATCTTCTCTGACTCTGACCCACCTCCCCCATCGTGATCATTCGTGATATTTTTCTTACCACCAGCCCCCCCCCCTCTAAACGATCACATGATTTCTGGACGACCCCAAAGTCAAGCTTGCAATAACAGCTGGGTCACGCGAGTAGCCAGTAGGTATATTTTGGCCGTTCAGATTTTAGGTAATATTTGACAGGCAATCTTGTAAAGTCTAGACTTGTAATCGAAATACAGCTGACGCGGAGGGAAACAAATGAAAACGTTTAATTTTCAGTGACCGAGTACAGCAAAATGCCAGATCTGTACCAGATGGACGACTACGACACTTGTGTGATGGAGCCGGGCGGGACCTACTGTCTCGTCGACGCTGACCTCTACTCCAAGGAACACTCCAACCTCATGCTGATGATACAGGTATGGGTATATGTATAGAAGTTATTGAGGACCATACCTGTAAGTACCGGATTTTAGTTTGGTTGCTTTACGGTAGGTATATAAAACCGGGTCACTATTTGATAGTAACTTTTTTACGACAACAGGAATACTCAGAAAATACGAGAAAACATTACAATCACACAAAAGTACACCGGGCTTTGTGCGTCCGAAAATCTTGCAAGGATTTCGTGAAGAACAGAAGTCTAGAGAACGAAGCGGACCTGAGATCCATCCTTGAGGAATGTGTTGACGATTCCTTATGGAAAGGATACAAGCTAAACGCAAGGTAACTGATCATAACAAATTGTAGGACTATAATATGCACGAATTGCTTTATTATTTATTTGTTATATGACGTCTTTAGTAGTCAAGGGGATAGTAACATTACGGAACAAATCACCAACAACATAATTTTCAGGTTAACCGAAGTGTTATACTGCAAGAGGCATGGTGACCAGAGGAGTTTTAGCACTGGAGATTTCATAATGGCGGGTGTTTATTTGGTCCTGATCATACTGAACGCTGTCGGGACTACTTACGACTTCATCACTGGTGATGCGGCAGGTACCTATAATTTTATTACTAAGTGTTTTTTATGCAGTGGCGTAGCTTAGGCGTGGGCGAAGTGGGCCGTCGCGAACGGCCTCGCGGCCAAGGGGGGCCTCGCGCGAGGCTCTTTCGGGCACAGTGAAAGAAAAAGGCCTCGCAGATGTGATTTCGCCCACGGCTAGATTAGTTCACGCTACCGTAGCGTCGCTACGCCACTGTTTTTATGTATAGGTACACTTGTCAAAAAAAACAATACCTACACGTTGACAATACATACAAACTAGTACAAACATAACATTCGTTTGATATAAAATCGAACCAAATCACACAAGTTTTCCGACCCACCTCGCCTGTGACTCCCAAGTGTGTGCTAGTAGTCTTTCATAGAATTCTTGGTTTTAGGGAATCCGTACTTACTGGCGTTCTCTTTCCGGCGTAACTGGCGTAAGTTGATAGCACCCAGCGGAGTTGGACCCGAGCCCAGACTCAACCGGCTGAAGATCATCAACGGATTAAGGTACATTTTTCCGGTCAATATCGTCCACTTTATTCATGAATTCAGCTTCCCTTATATTTAACCCCCGAAACAAAAGGGATGTTATAAGTTTGACCGCTATGTAAGTAAATACACTCACCAAGTAATCTAAACTTTATGTAGAGTCTGTTCGGAATGAGAAGAGTCGTGGAATGTATTGGGCCCCATACACTGACTTAATATTAGAAATAGACACACAGAGCGGAACAAAAATGTCAACAAAATGTGGATCAGAATGACATTAGCTGCAAATTTGCATTGATGATAAAAACGCTTACGTAAATTTTGAGTCAAGATAAATGTTTTGTACGGAAAAGAACTTACTGTCGTAAGCATTAAGTGTCAAATTTGTAAACATTATTACCAACACTGTTAAAACTTTAAGTCCGATGGCACTAAACGTAACTTCACCTTTGTATTTACGTCAAACAACGTCAAACGAGAATAATGAACGAATGGAGTCCCTTTGGTACATTTTAATAGGTATTACTGTACAGAAAAACCGAAGTAATAAATGAAACAAATTTAATTTGATCGGGAGTTCAAATAAAATTAATTCATGGTAACAACCCGTGTAAGTTATCATAAAATAAATTTATAAATTTATTATATTTTCCTTGAAATAAATTCAACTTATTAAATAACTGTGTATTTTAGATCTACATAATACTCTTCGCACTTTCGTTCTTTGCAATATAGTGCACGGGGACATTCAGGTCGCTACTGGTACTGATTGGTTATGGTCTTTATCAAAAAAATCCTGTGGTTGTCACTGTGTTCAGACAGGTTTAACATTTACAGTTAGTCGATGTAAGCCCTTATTGGTCGTGTATAAACAGGGAAATGCGCCGAACACACAAGTGCCGTTTTGCCTTGTTTAAAACTGCATCACCCCTATCTCTTGCTATAATAGCAGTCCACTCTGCACGTCGCATAGGTTTTCTTGGAAATCTTGAATTTAAACATAATATTATATCTTACGAATTCCATATAAAAATAAAAAAGTATTGGCCTCACATCGACTCATTAGATTTTTGTTCCTTCACATCCCTTCTTTGGTACTAACAAAATAATTTATTCAAAATCATGAAATTACCACCAGATTACATAAATTATGTAATGCTATCCAAAGAACTAACCGAAAGAAATACATTCCATGCTTTTTCCTCGTTTTATCATTGTTGTTTTTGCATATTTTTACGACCATTTTACGACATTGTTGACAACTTCACATTTGAGCGGTCCATACAAGACTAAACGAAAAAGTAACGCGTGATCTGTTTTAACGTTACTTTTGCGGGGCCATTTTTTGCGGCTGATTGGGTATCCAGTTCTTATTCTATATCAATGCCTGTAGGGGCTGACCCCAGGGTCACCAGGGTCAGGGTATGTACCAGTACAGAGAGCTACAAAATCTCACAGACACATTATAAATATGAATGTATTCATTCGTAAAGTGGACATGTAATTATGCAGCTACCCTGGTCATGCTGAAATAAATGGATTGGCAAATTTATAAAAACCATCAACTTTTGGGGTTATTTCTACTCAGAATCATTTGGACTATCGATTTAAAAACATAAAAGTGTCCGAAAAAATTTACAGTTTTGTGACGCATTTTCACATACCTACCTACTGTAAGGATCATTATTTATTAATAGCTTATATTTTGATCATTCTTACTTTTATTTATGATTAGCTTATAAAAGAGTATCAATTGACTTATACTTGTCACTGGTTCCCGCCATTTTGAATTGTTATAAAAAGGCCGGTATAGCAGTGACAAGTGGGCAGTTCGAGTACGGACAAGTTAGAGTGAAGACGTCTTGTAATTGATTGTAAATTGGTTGTTATAATGTTTGTAACAAATGAATAAAGTTAAAATATTGGTACAAGTAATAGTTTTCATCATCAACCCGGTAATAACCCAACAACTCAGAAGTTGGATCCAACAAAAATCGATAGGATTTTTGCCACGCCGCACGAACGTAAGGTTTTCTTTTCTTTTTCGTTTGTATCAGTGAGTAAACTATGTTTATCGGAAAGTGTATTAAATTATGGTAAGTCAGTTTTTATATTTTTATTAACTCCCTTTTATTTTAATTAAATTGGTTTGATAACCTACCGTAATGTCTGTATTAAATATACTGTATAAGATAATGATGATGATTTGCCCAATTTTGGTATATGTATGTGTAGAAAGAACGTACGAACGGATGACGGGTAGTCTCGGTTATAATAAAAATACGAAATTTAAAATTTACAGTTGTCATTTAAGCGTTTTTGAATATTACATATGAGTTAGTGAAAATTAGATCAAATGTCATTATAATGCTTCTATCTTATCAAACTCGATTGTATGATGGTGTACCACATCGATTATATCAAGCTCAGGCTAAGGACTCATTATTTAGTTTTGTTGCGTAGCAAGATAGCATAGTACAACTGTAGTAGCAGACTACAGTAGGATATTGTTTTATGTACATTAAGATTTACGATCTGCTGCACCTTTTGAGATCAATTTGCGTTACTAAAATTGTATGAATACACTGGCTTTGTAACCGTGAAACCGATGAGTAAACTAAAAATAAAACATTGACAATTGAATACCTCTGAAGTAAACCCCTGATGCGTTTGTATTAGCAATACCTCTAGTACGAAGTTTTTAAACGCGATTTGCGTCAGTGTATAACTTAGTATTGTTACGAATGCGTCTAAGAGATTTTTTATTAAAATGTTGGGCATTATAATGTATGAGCTTTCGGAAATCCACTTTAAAATTATTCTGATCACTATGTAAGTTTATTCATAATATTGCGAATCAATGCGCACAAGAAAAGAAAATGACGTGTCGATCTAAGTTCAAATTGGAAACCATAATGCAGGGTTTACGTTATGTAACTTGTGTACTTAATGCTATTAGCTATTAATATGTTTTTTTAACCTAGTGGTTTTATACTGATACCGGTTTTCATTCAGCGACGCTGTCCAACGCAGCATTACTTAAAAAGCCTAGCCTCGATGAAGCTAATTGACTAGAACACGTGTTTATAATTATCTCCCTTCTTGTATGGAAATACAACACCTCTATGACATGTTGGATGTTAAACGTAATAATAGTATGAATCAGAGTTGGGCACTTATGATTGCAATCTGTGTGTTAAACTAAAATAAAGCTTAGTTACATGATTTAATAAGGAATAAAGTAGCGGTCGTAAAACGAACCTTATTTTAATTGTATCAACTAAAACGTTAGTTTGAGTAACCGTGATAACCATCTGCTCGAATAATTAAAATACTTTCAAACCATGATCGATGATAAAATCATAAGTGTGTCATATCGAATTCAAGCTAATTGGTAAACTCATGATAAATTTTACAAAATAAGTTGCCGTTATTAAAACTAACGTTACCATTCTCATTTTTTTAAAATTTAACTAATTTTGCCCAACTCTGGTATGGACATACATCTATATTAAATCTCCAGGTTATGGAGCGTATGTCGTTTGTTGAATACACGAGTAGTAACTCGTTAACGAATGTACTTATGTAATATGCTTATATTGTTTTTCTATTGCCCACTCCTCAAGATACGTAACTCGTAACTTTGTGCGTAGAGCATTAAAGTATTATTTGTGTCCATTTACACATACTAGATATCGTGAACTTGAATCTCAATGGATTAAATATAATAACAGGTCACATTTTGTTTAGACTGTATAACTTTATGTCATCATGTCTAAATTTTATGACTAACTAATGTAATCAGCTTTATCATAACAACCTTGTAAGGGCCAGTAATTTTGGCACGAGTACTTAATCAATGTATATAAATCTATGTGTGTTACCATGATGATCATGGAGAAATACGAGGTCGATGGGAAATCGATATGCTTAACTATTTGATATATTTGATTGCGAGATACGCATACTTTAAAAATTTAGAAACTCCCCCCCTTATTTATACCCCTTTATTTATACCCAACTAGCAAATCTATGTGCTATAAAAGTTGAGAGCACGTTTTTATTTTCGCTTTTTGGTGCTATAAACGGTGTAAAAACAGTCGAGTAAAAGTCCTGTAAGCGTTTACTCAACGCGAAAAGGCGCACTTATACAGACTAAAAGTGTTATAAAAATCGAGTAAGCGCTGTATAAGAAGCAAATCGATGCTGTAAGAGTTGAGTAAAAGTGGATAAAAGCACTTCTAGTGTTTTAATAGCAACGATAGTGCTTTTACTCGACTATTTGTTATATAAACATTAGCAATTTACTATTACTCAGTAAAAGTGTTCTATAAAAGCAGCCGCACTGCTTTTTCTCAGCAAAAATGTTTCGTAAAGGTAGCCGGATTGCTTTTACTCGGCATTTTAAATGTGTAAGAGTGCAGTAAATGCTTTTATTCAACTAATATGTGCTAAAAACGATCTCAGGTAAGCGATTATATTTCAATTATTTGATTAAGTTTGAGGCCTAATCGTCTTCACGTGTCTAATAAAACAAAAAGGTACTTAAGTATTTTTTACTGCTGTCATCCATGACATTTATTTTTACCGTGATTGTGTACATAAGTTTTTACTGTCTGTAAGTACACGTAATACAGTAAAACCCAGCGCGAAAAATACTTTATTGATAAAACCAAAGGCACTGGTTCATATATATTCATGGGCCGCCTATTTTCTTAAATTTCAATACAAAAATATTAATAAAAATAAGTAAAAATTTGCTTACACGATCTAGTTTCTGTTATATCTCATTAATTCGACTATAAGTCGAGTAACTGCGTTTACTGCTACACTTATAGCACATGATGTCGCCATGTTTATGGATTTATAGTCCGATGGCCGACTGCATGAAACCCTACCTGATAAAAAAATTGAAAAATCCTACTCTGTAGGGGTAGCTGACTTTTAGCAGCTTCAACTGCTCTTAGTCGGCCGTGGCTTAACTTGGCAAATTTTGCGCAAATGGCAAAAAAGTGGTACAAATATTCATCAAAAAAACAAAAGTGGTCAGCTACATCCTGTGTTGGCAGGTTCCTGTGTCCGACCGAATTTGTGGTACCAAGTGAGCTACAATTTACCTCATCGAAAAATAGAATGTCACTTGTATGGTAGGATAGCTGCCATTGACTTTTTTTTTAATGCGGACGGACTGAAAACGCTGTCAGGCTAAGGTGAGGCCGACTAAGACATATGTCAACAAATTTAATCAGTTGTTTTGATTCTATTTTTCGATGAGGTAAATTGTAGCTGTCACGTGGTACCACAAATTCGGTCGGACACAAGAACCTGCCAACACAGGATGTAGCTGACCAGTTTTGTTTTGCTGTCCTCAAAGGCAGCTATCCTACCATGCAAGTTTCATTCTATTATACGATGGGGTTTTTTTTTATGAATTTTTGTGCCACTATTTTGCCATTAGCGCAAAATTTTCCAAATTAAGCCGCGGCCGACCAAGAACAGTTGATGCTACTAAAAGTCAGCTACCCCTACAGAGTAGGATTATTCTATTTTTTTGTCAGGTAGGGTTTCATGCAGTTGGCCACCGGACTATATTGAAACGTCAACATGGCTGACTTGTGCTGTTAATGTAGTTCAAAACTCTTTAAAAGTACTCTAAGCTGAAAACATTTTGAATAAAACCTGTAAATACACTTCAGCTCCTATAACAGCGGTTTGAACCCCATTACCCGAATTATGATATAAGCGCGCTGTTACAGCAGCATTGTTGCCAAATGGTTATTAAGGTTATTTGATTGCTTTTAATAGGCTTTTATAGCAACAGAGAAGAGAGTTAAGTAACAGTTGTATTAAAGCGCCTTATTCAGACAATTAGCTAATCTATAGCTGTTATATGATTTTAATAGAACAATTATGCTGAATAAAAGTGATTTAGTAGCGCTAACTCAGCATTTATTAAAAGGTGGAATAAAAGTGCTAAAAGATAGTGCTATAAACGTTTATACGACATGATTATAGCACTAATTAGCGAAAATTGCTAAATAGTCGAGTTAACCGCTATTATACGATATATTGGTGCTTCAACAACCGTAACAGCCCGTTCACACAGAGTCTCCGTATTTACGGTACCCGTTTTAACGGATACGACAAAAAATTATGCTTTGTTCACACATAGGCACCGTATAACGTTCAACGTATCCGGCATTAACTGAGAGCCCGTTCACACATATGTAGTCTCCGTCCGGGCTCGCTTAACACAGTTTTTGTATAGGATTTTGCTTTGTTCGTCATTTCCGCAGCTCGGCCTTCGGCCTTGCCCAAAATTACTGGGGGTGGGGCACGCTTGGACATTCGGGATGAAGCTCCGGGCCTAACGGCCCTCCGCGGGGTCGGCCTTCGGCCTCCCAGGCTGATGCTCGCCCTTCGGGCTCGCTTAATCTACTTGGAAATTTGAGTTTGGCCCGTGTCCGCCGCCATTTTGGATTTGTTTTTTTTTAATGCAGTTTGTTTTGTATGATAGCACCGTTTAAAAGTTGCCATACAAAATAAAAGTGGCCAGTTTTCCCACAATTGTAGAATTTTTCTAAAAAAAATTTTCCCCTAGGGATCTAGGGGGCTCCGAGATTCCGTGACCACAATTTCAGCGCGCTATCTTGAAAAAATTTAAAAAAAAGAGTCGGTCATTTTGAAAATAAATGCGAGGCCGAAGGCCGAGCTGCGGGAATGGAGTGCTCGCATGCGGATCTTTTCTTTCTAGCAAAAGTACAACTTCATTTCCTTTTCCCTCTGGAAAACCAACTACTACACAAAAACTACAGCACCAACAACAGCACAAACAACAACACCAACAACAACAATATATTTAACAAAAGAGCTCCCCCCGCCCCGCACCCCACACACAGTTTATATCCAGTAAAAACGTACGGATACATGACGGATACGTATTCCGTTCATCCAGTATTTCGATGACAAAACGGAATGTCATAATTTAACGGACCGACATTTTTTACTGTATACTGAATACTGTGTCATATGTGAAGTCGCTCATACAACTCCATACGCCATCAATGAAAAAAAACGTATACGATAAAACGGAACCGTAAAACGGAGACCCTGTGTGAACGAGCTGTAACTCGGCTGTTATACGATTACAGGCTGAGTAAATCAATTCTTATACGACTATTTTGCTAGTTGGGTAGGATGTGAATCATAATTTCAGTGTTTTATCTGACAGTAACGTTTGCTACATTTTATTATTTTTGTTTGTTTCTGTAATAGTAGTAAATCATACTTACCTAAATGAAAAACAAAGGACCTTAATTGGAATAATAGTTCTATTCTGTGGATATCTTTGAAAGTTGCGGGTAGTACTGTAAAGTTGGAAACTACGCTTATGCGTAATATATAGAGTCATATGTAGAGTCATATGTAGAGTCATATGTAGAGTCATATGTAGAGTCATATGTAGAGTCATATGTAGAGTCATATGTAGAGTCATATGTAGAGTCATATGTAGAGTCATATGTAGAGTCATATGTAGAGTCATATGTAGAGTCATATGTAGAGTCATATGTAGAGTCATATGTAGAGTCATATGTAGAGTCATATGTAGAGTCATATGTAGAGTCATATGTAGAGTCATATGTAGAGTCATATGTAGAGTCATATGTAGAGTCATATGTAGAGTCATATGTAGAGTCATATGTAGAGTCATATGTAGAGTCATATGTAGAGTCATATGTAGAGTCATATGTAGAGTCATATGTAGAGTCATATGTAGAGTCATATGTAGAGTCATATGTAGAGTCATATGTAGAGTCATATGTAGAGTCATATGTAGAGTCATATGTAGAGTCATATGTAGAGTCATATGTAGAGTCATATGTAGAGTCATATGTAGAGTCATATGTAGTCAGAGCTATACATAGCTATACGTTGAGTGGTTTTCATGTAAAGAGTCGATGACGTATGTCCAGACGCTAGTATCAGTAGATAGGAAGCGTTATCTTAATCTTGTGGAATCGATGTGTTTGTGTAGGTATACACAATATACAACGCACGTGGATGGACGTGTGAGACTTTAATGCACGTGGATGAACGTGCCAGACTTTAACGCACGTGGATGAACGTGTGAGACTTTGACGCGCGTGGATGAATGCGCTAGACTTTTTATTCCAACTTTCATAAATATATTTACAACAATTTAAAATAATTAGTCAACCATATATCAGTATAATTTAATCATAAAAACATAATAAACAATAATAATAAGCAAAGAAAAATTTATAAAATTTCTACACGTCTATTACTAATATGTTGAGTTCTCATCTGAGTGCAGTTTAGATTAAAACGGTATGAAATATCATATTATGTGTATTAGACACGAGTTGCTAAAATCCTAAGATTTTAATAATACTTTTATATTCACAAATTAAAAAGAGACGAAGGAGTTAGATACCGACATACTCGTTCGTAAATATAAAATTACATGTAATTGAAATCGATACACGCGTAGATTAATGATACCTGTTTTCTTAATGTTCTACTTGAACTTGGCTGGGCGCGTGAGCCATAGAGATTAGACATTCATAATGTAAAATATATATAAAACCAATGGTTATTACTAAGGAATATACGGTAAATTCTCTGCAAAAGAAATAAAATGTTGTTATGTTTAATTCATAAGTAAAGCTTTTAAATTTACACGGGAAGTCATTTCTTCCATTATTTCAATCACCATAGTACAACATCATTATGAAGTTTTATATATCAAATAATAATTGATAAGGTGCTTCGCTTTTAATATACTGTCAAACTGTTCAATATTACTTGACTATTAAACATGATTATTATGGATATGTGAATTTACATATTTTTATATTCTAATACCGTGTTCGATAATCGATAATTCATAAGAAAGTCCCATTTATTTGAATGTCAATTTCCATACAAGTTATAAAGTTACAAAAAATTAAATATATCGTTTTTATTTAATGAGGCTTCAGAAAACGGTCCTTAATTTGTCTTACTTTAATTATTTACGAATATCTCGATCTAGTAAAATAGTATTATAAATAATATGCAAGATAAACTGTATTCTATATACCCACACTTTATCGTGTCCAGGGTTTTATACGTGAATTATAACAGTAATAATATTTTCCTTGTGACTAACGAATTAATTTATTAATAAGTCTTATTTTCGTATAGCCAGAATAATTTTAATAATAAACATACTCCAATACATAATTACATGCATTCATTGTCGAATCTGATTTAATTAGTATTATCATTAATAAGTCTTTAGATATGTCCGAATAAGGAATTAGGATAACAAATGCACCGTAATACCTATTAGACTTTAGTTTCCTTAAAAACAAAACACTACTATAGCTGGAAATTAAATATTTGGTATTCAAACTCAACTACAATAATAAACTTGTTGGCTCAGATAAAACCTGTTGAAAAAAAAACATAGTATTTCTTAGTCACTTTGTAACATGAATATTCTTCGATCTAGATTCGCTAAGAGTATTGTTATAATGACCAAATACTTTTAAAAATAAATCGCAATGTAGATGTTCATCATTCATGTGGAATAATTAATTAACTAGTTTATGTCTGATGTTTAAATCCATTTTATGTGATGAGGAATTTGTTCTTGTAATGAAGTTATGAACTTCTGTAATAAAATTATTCATTCGTTCATTCAAATTTACAAAACCTAACGGTTACTTAGTTTATGTTCTTATACCTACTTGATGGATCTTTAATGGCTATATTTATGACCTAAGGCGTGTAAGCAGTTCAAATGAGGATTAGTCGGTCGCATTCATATTAAAATATAAAACTTTGACTGTTGATAATAGCAGGTTAAACGACAATAGAACTACCTCTACAATAAGATTAATTTCTTATCAATTAAACTATTCAAACGAATTCAGTCATAATATCTTAATAAAAAAAAATCGTTGGCAACAGGTAACGTTCGAAGTAATATCGAAAGTTTGTGTTAATTTAAATCAACATATTATGTCATCAGATAATCAGTAGCCCAAAAAAAAAAACATAATCTGTCACTTATATTATTATTATCAAGATGTTTTTATATCTCGGCATAATTATGATTGCATTCATGTCAACTACGGGCTGGGCCCGAAGATATAAAATCAGAACCATGCATTCTTTATAGAAATGTGACACTTATGTCCTATTTTCATTATTAAACCTTATTGCGCAATACATGATATAGTGAATTGTGGACTATTTTATTTACAAATATTATAATAATTTATACAAATTAGGTACAATTTGGTAGCCATGTCGTTAATGTACTAAAATAATTGAAACGTGAAACAATAAATTCATAACATGCTTAAATCGATATAACGATTAAATAAATCAATGAAACAAAAAACGAGTATTCAATAATAATTTAAAAAAAAGGAAGTTTTAATTTCATATATCTAAAGAAAGTCTTGAAAGTTTCAGAACGACCCAGGAGCGTCCAGGTGAAAGGGCCAGGGTTTGGTATTCCATTACCACCCAGGAGTGCCCAGGTGAGAGGGTCGGGGTGTGGAATCACTTCCGACCCAGGAGTGCCTAGGTGAGATGGCCAGGGTAATGATATTCCTGTTCCTTGGCAGAACTAAGGTGCTTCTACGCAGAAGTACGTAACGATCGTTGACTACACCGCAGAGTCTTCGAATGCTGGCATCATGGCACGCGAAGCTGCGGCTAGTAGCGGCACGAGATCCGGTGCCCCGTGTTGCGCAGCATTAGCGTGGTTGGCGGCATCTTCATCCAGGATAGCTTCAGATTTTTCGACGGCACTATCGCAGTGGGCAGAACTTGCGTGGTCGGTGGCACCATTGCAGTTAATGAGAACGTGGCGTCGGTTAGGCAGACGGCGCAACCCGCGGTGACGCAACTATCTTCTGTTGGGGAAGTGATCCATGTATAGCGGTTTGAATATTTACGTGCGAAAGTGAATGGTGTTGTGTACGTATATTATATTATATTTCTTGATCATAATTATTGAAATTTAACAAGTGTTGAAGAAAATTTAATAATGCTAGATTGCGTAATCTTACAGATAATGAAACATAGTGTACCGTCTATTACGCTTATCGTATGAATTTTCTATTGTTTAATATATTTCTGTCTAATTAAATTTATTCGTTTCTATGTTGACATATAGTTTCTTTAACCTTGATAACAGACTTGTAAAAATTCTTCGAAAACCATAATTTGAACGATTAATAATATTATGTTTTGGTATCGGTCACCTGTTTCCTAATTATCATTAATTATCATTTTATTAATGCCTAATAATTAACAATATTACACATTATAATTATAATCTTATTAATAGTATATGTATATCGTGAAATCATGAGTGCACATGAGTATTACGTGTTTGTAATTTTATTTTCAGTTGTTACTTATTATTATTGAATATGCATATTATGTGCATAAATATCATTCACATAGTAATATTGGATCAGTGAATCTTGGTTTGTTTTAATGTATACATTTTGATTCATTATTTTCATAAATTGGTCTTTATTTTTATCATTTTAACTATTTTATATTAAGGTTTGGCGAAGGGTCTCGCCTCGAACAGGATGGCCGAGCTGTAAGGATCATTATTTATTAATAGCTTATATTTTGATCATTCTTACTTTTATTTATGATTAGCTTATAAAAGAGTATCAATTGACTTATACTTGTCACTGGTTCCCGCCATTTTGAATTGTTATAAAAAGGCCGGTATAGCAGTGACAAGTGGGCAGTTCGAGTACGGACAAGTTAGAGTGAAGACGTCTTGTAATTGATTGTAAATTGGTTGTTATAATGTTTGTAACAAATGAATAAAGTTAAAATATTGGTACAAGTAATAGTTTTCATCATCAACCCGGTAATAACCCAACACTACTTACTTCTCGTAAGGACCGTCACAAAACTAAGACTCAAAATTTGTATAGAAAGTGGGAACACTTTTGTTATTGTCATATCATCAATTAGTGCTCATGAGTTTTAATCGAATTACCTAACCCAAGTGTTGTTAGTGTTTCGAAATAAAGTAAATGGTACACTTTTTCATAAAACCCCCAGCGTACTTCTACTTTGTGGATTCCAGATGTTCAATGATCCCACCAAGTACATCCTTCTCAACGGCACACTGGTGACGTACACGTTCTTCGTGATGTCCGGCTTCCTGCTGGCGTTCAACTTCGAGCTGCACGCGGAGAAACACCGCGTTAGCCTGTGGGAGTGGCCCAAGGGAATGGTCTTACGGTGGCTGAGGTAGGTAGTCACTTGTGAAATGACTGACACACATGTAGAAAAACACATGGCACAATAAAACAGGTACTCTCCGACGATAACTCGTGACTAAAGTGTACCAAGACATCGCCATGAGTTGTGTGTGGGTGCAGAATATGGGAATACTATCTACTAATACAGTACATTAGTTAGTACATACGTAAGTAGATAGTATTCCCAGATTCTGCCCTACTCTGGCCCCATTCCACGCCTACTGCTCCACCCAAAGTAACTTAGGTACCTACCTTGTTAAATATGCCACGAACAAACATTATTTGGGCTTCTACTGGCGTTCTGCATCGAGTTACACGAAAGCATCGAGCGAGTCTAGTAGTGTGACTGGCTCCAAGGAAATGATCATGCCATAGTTGAGGTAGATTTCGGATAAGTCACAAGTAAGAAGCTGACAGACAAATACCAGCTTTCTGCTGAGTGCTTGTGTTGCTATGCAGAGACAGGTTATAAGAGTAAGCCAAGGTTTGTCTTGTGGTGATTGAGGTATTTTTATTTATCTATATAACCATCACAGACCCCATTTACTGTACGCAGCTCTTTAATTTCTTTCAAAAATCGGATTTTTGCCGATATTTAGCATATTACATATACTATGGTCTAATTCTGACAATATGCAGTGGTGATATTCCGAGCTTATTCCCAAGTACTTCCTTTCAGACTAACTCCGACCTACGCGCTGGTTATGTTCAGCGTGATGACCCTGATGCGGCACCTGGGCGACGGGCCACAGTGGGAGCTGGTGGTGACCAGTGAGTCAGATGCCTGCCACAAACATTGGTGGACTCACCTGCTCTACATCCACAATTATTTGCGGGAGGAAATACCGTGCTTTCCACAGTCTTGGTAAGTTTTTATCACGTTTAAATCATGTGCTAAATTGGCCGTGTGGTCGATTTATCTGTATAAACACAGACCTCTACGTGGAAAACGTGAGGTTTAGAGAGCTTTGGTACATAAAGTACCTACTTTATGTCAGTTAATCATATGGAAACAATGAAGTCGAATATTTTACGTAGTCTTGGGTGAGCTAAATAACTTAACCCCTGGAGCGCCCCAGAATTACCGTAGTATGGAACTCCTATACTAGTTACCAGCACACGTGTCTGTTTAGGGCGCTCCATGGGTTAAAGCCAGTGTAATCTTTGGGCTTATAGCAACATCAAGGGCATTATTTTTTCCTCTTTCTAGATTCTAGATTAATCTTTTGTCAAGCGGCATTAAAGTGACGAACTCGTGCTTGCGGTAGAAGGATCAATCTATTGTCTGATCGTCTCTTATCAAAATTTCGCTACTTACCTATAATATCACAGTGTGCATAATCTTTGATTCTTGCATTTTGTTTATCTAAATATTCTAAGGTACAACTTATTACCCCAGACTTTGGTGAAATTAAGGGTAAAGAAACCATAACTGAAACAGGTACCTCTCAGCGGACACACAACTGTTTGGGCTCGGTCTACTAGTCTGCATCTTGTGCCGGAAGCCGCGCACCCAGCTGCTGGCGCTGGGCGTTCTCCTGGTCATCTCGCTGGTCATCCCCGCCGCGCACACCTACTTCCAGGACCTGGGCGCTGTTGTACACAACTCTCCTGAGTGAGTGACTCAACTGACTCATACCTGTGTCATAGCTATCCGCTGTAGCTTCATGTTGTTATTTTTTACCATCAACCCTGGGCCCAGTTTTATAAAGTTACAAGTTTATAGGCGTTTACTGGCAACACTTGCTCCGTTTTTTACAATTTGCGTTTTATAAAAGTACTGTGTTACAATTTTACAGGTTACAGGTACAAGTGCCTGTAGCTCAACCATAGACGAAAATATGGGAGTTTAATAGTTTTAAACTCATAATCGAACAAGCGTTTTATAAAGATATTGTAAATTACAAGTGTAGATTGGTACACTTGTAACAAAAACTGACATACGTCTTGAGTCCTGTAATTCTTAATTTTTAATTAAAATTATTCGTTTTCTGAGCGATTTTAAACTTTACTCTTTATTGTTAGGCACTCACGCCAACGATTTTGCCAGGGCATGCATACTTTTCCATGCACTGACCTTATCAGTTTTTGTTAATGTATCTGAATTTTATATAGTAAATAGGAAATAAAGTGACAATATGTTTGATATTGATTTTATTGATGATATCGTTTTATTTTATCTACTAGGAAACGGAAAGGGATTGGTGCCGATATTTGTCGTTGATTTATTAGCATTCGTTTAGTCTAGCGTTCGTATTTAAGTATAGTGCATTCACATTATGGTAAAGTGTACTATTCATAATTTTCGATACACAGCGTACTTATCTTTGAGCCGCTACCGAACCGATACATTTTATAATGTAATGTGAAACAGTATTTATTTACTTATTAGGTAAATATTTCATGAAATGTAACTTAATCTGAATCTGAAAACGGCCCGAAAAGTATATCCTTGGCATCGAACACCGCTCTCAACCACTCGATTTTTCCTTCATTTCTGGGCATTTTTCCAATAATTAATATTTTACAGCATTTAGTAGAGCACAGAGTATCTATGACAGACTTTTTTTTAAAATAGTGATGTCCTTCACACCTGTAGATTTCACATGTAATCGAGATTGACCGTGGTTCTTTACAACTGTAATTATCTATGTGTATTTATAAAACACCTGTAGCCGTTCACAGTGCATTACAGGTGCCTGTCGCCTGTACTCTTGTAACCTGTAACTTGTAACTTTATAAAACTGGGCCCTGGGGACAAAGGACTAAATTTGTTAGGTTGGAGGCTCTGATCTGATAGCAGTTTTCCAATAAACTAGGTATTTGACTGTCCCAAAATTTTAAGAGGATCCCAGGTTCCCTTCGTGAGCCATGTAAAAAAAAGTTAGGACAAAACTAAGAAGACAATGATGATACTTTACTATTTACATGTAATTATTTTCAGATCACTCCGCACCTATTTCCGGTACAACAGGGAGTTCCAGATAATCTTCGTGCGCGGCCACACCAACCTGTCGACGTACGTGGTGGGCATCGCCGGCGGCCTGCTCACTTACCACTGGCTCAATAATGTCAAGGCTGTCTCTGAACGACTACAGGTTACTATTGCTTATTTTGCTAAGCTAACTGAGCGAGATTGGAAATAATATTTCGTCAACATAATATCTGGTTACCTATAAAAACAATACTTCCGTGAGATACAGACAAATATATTAATCTTCTATTCAAAATAGGTGACTGACCCGTTTTTAATATATTTAATAACCGGTTTACTTGACAACTTCCAGAAATACAAATGGCTAATATGGCTGGCGGTCCCTGTGGATGTGGGCATCATCCTGTCCGGTGGCTTGTTCTACATGGACGGCTTCGAGCCGTCCACATTCGTACGAGTGTTCTACGCCTCCGTCCACAAGCCAATCTTCCAGCTATGTATCGTCGCTATACTCATCAGCGCTATCTTTAGGGTTGAAAGTAAGTCATGGCCTCATGGCCTGTTCTATATAAACTACGAGCCGTCCACCTAGGTACGAGTGTTCTACGCCACTATCCACAAGCCCATCTTCCAGCTATGCGTCGTCGTGATTCTCATCAGCGCTATCTTTAGGGTTGAAAGTAAGTCATGGCCTCATGGCCTGTTCTACATAAACTACTTCGAGCTGTCCACCTAGGTAAGAGTGTTCTACGCCACCGTCCACAAGCCCATCTTCCAGCTATGTGTCGTCGTTTGAGGTTGAAAGTAAGTCATGGCCTGTTCTACATGAACTACTTCTACTTCTAGCCATCCACCGTCCATAAGCCCCTCTTCCAGCTATGCGTCCTTGTGTTGAACAAAAGCGCTATTTGCGCTATAAGAGTGAAAGTAAGTCACAACACCAATATAACAGCCACTCTGTCTACTCTGAACATCAGCCTCTTTAGCCTCCATAATACTCTACGCTGACTGCTGAGCAGGTCGATTTTACGCCAGCCCACTTAAGTGTGCTAATTATATTCGGCAACGTTGGTCCTTACTTCCTTTTTAAATAAGGACTCGCCTGGAAACACTAGAGTGTGTTTACCAGTGGCGGCGCGTCCATAAAAGCCGATTCCCACCGGCTTGCCTGTTTTTGGACGTTTGAGCAGAATTGTAAAGGAAATATGTAAGCCAAATTAGCCCCGGCTTGCCTATGGATATGTTTGACGCGCCGCCACTGGTGTTTACCAACAAGTTTTAAATTAGGAAGTATAATAGGAACCATTGATCCTGTCTATAAGCCCATCTTCCAGCTATTGCATTGTCTGTCCAGTGCGATCTTTAAGATTGAAAGTAACTCACAGTTCCAATAAGAAGCAAGTTTGCCTGCAAGGGCCCATGTTGTGGATATCAACATGATATCTATACTGCTAGATGCTTTTACTCGTAATCCGGTTGATCACGATCAGTGCACAATAGATACGCTGACATCAAAACAAAAGAGACCCGTTCCAATTCTCGGTCGCGAGCACCAATTAACAAGTTGCAAGAACAACCACCAGTATAACCTTTATTCTCTACTTTGCAGACGTGGTCCGTTGCCTCCTCGAGTGGCGCGGCTTCACATGGATGGGGCGTGTGTCATACTCCGCCTTCCTCTTGCACTCCACGTTCCAGCGTGGTCTCGTGGGTGCTGCTCGGCTACCCGCCTACATGTCTGACTACAATGTGGTACGTATTCGTTACATATTTCGCAGTCGTATAAGTGGTTTTAGTTTCCACACGACTCGTTCATCAGTACAGGATGGGATTCAAAATACGAGATTTCTTACCAGCCAAAAAACGACCTTTATGTTTAAGATCAACTTTGATACCGCCTCCACAATGAGAATTTCTGATTTTCCACAGTTAATAATCCTGGCAGCGACAGTGTTTATGTCCTTCGCCACAGGCGCGCTGCTGTACGTAGCGGTAGAGTTGCCGGTGGCCGCGCTGCTCAAGACCGCACTCGCGCCCCGGAGGGCCCGAGCTAAGGAGCAACCCGCTGAAGACGCCCCTACTGCTGTTACTACTAAATTCTAACATTAGTGCAGGGGTCGACAACCGTTTGATAAGAAGAACCAACCGGAGTAGAAATCATGAGCTTTAGGAATCTCAAAACGGAACAGTACATTCCTAAGTTTAGAACGTTGTGATTTGTTTTTCGTTGTTATGAAAACGTGAAAGAAAATAATAGTGATAAGTAAAAAGTGTGCAGTGAAAGAAGATAATGGAAAACAGATAACGAGACGAGCGGGTAACTTTTGCCATAATAGTTTTTAAGAATGGGACAAAAATAAAAGAATAACTGATTACAGATTTGACTTTTTATTCGAAAGACTAACATGCTGGAGTACCTACAGTAGTTACAGTACCTAATATAGAGTCGGATCGAGCTAACTTTTCATAACATTTACAACAACAAAATGTGGCAATTATATCATTAATATCAATTTTTTTATGAACAAATATAGCGCCGTTACTATGATTCCTGTACGATGGTACCACACTGTTAACTGACAGTTCCTAAACATAAGGCATAAGGTCCACCGACAGTTAAGAGTGTTGTTGTTTGTACAAACCTCTAGTGTTCTAGTGCTCCATCCCTTTTTTTTGATGACCCAAGGGGAAACCCTTATGGATCCCATTGGCCCGGGAGAAGCCCAGCTATGTCCGGTCCGTGGGGATGTTCCGACTTCCACGGACTAAACCCCCTGGGGTGATCCGCCGCGCGCTTTGTAGGCGGGGTTTCGGGAACTCGATTGTAGACTTCCGATATCCAACGTTAGTAGTTCATTGTACAGTCAGCAAGGTACCACCCCTGCATACAAACTTCTATGTAGCGGTGGTACCTTTTCTCTGCAGCTGACTGTACATAGTTCATTATCACATAAAAATAAAACTGCTGTTACGTGGCCATTGTGTTAAGTATGTGGGGGTATTCGCTTTTTCAATGCTACATCTGTTCGTAAAAAGCAAAAACTAATAACCTGTGTTACATTACAAATGATTAGGGTTGACAACACAAAAGCCAGGTCCATTGGGGGGCTGCGCGCCGATGTCGTGCCGAATCATGCGACAGGTGTGTTCTTCCATACGGTTACTATTCACACTCTTGTGATATTCAGATGGCACGTCGAATGGCGGCGAACTCCAGAGTATTTCGGCTGTCGCGCTAGCCCGAGGCCATGCTCTGGAAAAACAATATGTTAAATGAAGACAGAAAATAGAAGCCTTTAGTGTTGTTGTCGACCTTAAAGGAACACTGAGAAAAGTGTTTAATGCCAAGTTTCATGTAATTGAAGCATGCCGTTTTAAATGAGTCCGTAACCGTTTGGACCGGCTTCCTGTGGCACTTAAGAGAAATTTCTGTGGAATGTGCTCCCATCAGGTTTTCCCGGAGGATATACATACAGTATGGGATTATCCATAAAAGGAGGGTCGATAACGTACATATGATACCCCCGGAGTTGGCCTCCATTATGCTACGGTTACTGTATATTTGTTTGTTTGAAGTTAGAAATGCTTTATACCATATGAAAGCTGACAAATCTCCTAGTGGCGAGCCTGCCCTTAATATTCTCGCAAAACTCTTTAACCAGGTCATACAGGATACTCGAACTCCAGAGTCTTGGAAAACTGCCATCGTCACAGTCATACACAAAAAAGGAGACATTTCAAAACTCGCTAACTATCGCCCTATAAGCCTCCTTTCACATACTTACAAGCTTTTTTCCAAAGTCCTTTGCAACCGCATCACTCGTAACCTTGACGAATGCCAGCCCCCCGAGCAGGCCGGCTTCCAAAGCGGATTTTCTACGGTTGATCACCTTCACGCGGTAAAACAGCTGATGGAGAAATGTCACGAATACAACCGGCCCTTGTGCATGGCCTTCGTCGATTATGAGAAGGCCTTTGACAGTGTCGAGCATTGGGCCGTGTTTGACGCTCTTCATCGCTGTTCAATAGATGCGCGCTATGTTGATTTGCTTCGAGAGCTGTACGGCTCGGCAACCATGCAAGTTCGTCTTCACAAGACAAGTGACCCGATTTCCATTAAAAGGGGCGTGCGACAAGGAGACACCATTTCACCCAAGCTTTTTACGGCGGTACTAGAAGACGTCATAAAAACGCTTGCATGGGACAAGACCGGTATTAACAGCCATGGTGTCTTTTTGTCGCACTTGAGATTCGCCGACGATATTGTTTTGTTTGCCGAGTCCCCGGATGATCTCCAAAGCATGATTCAAGGACTATACCATGCTTCTATAAAGGTAGGTCTTAAGATGAATATGTCCAAGACCAAAGTTATGACGAACATCACTGGCTTTTCGAATCTCACCATAACGGTGGGAGCCGAAGAGCTGGAGGTGGTCGAGCAATACGTGTATCTTGGACATATTCTATCTTTCGACAAAAAACAACAGGAAAAGGAGATCTCCAGAAGAATCCAGTTGGGTTGGGCGGCATTCAACAAACTTGCGGACATCCTCAAAACTGATAACTTTCCACAATGCCTGAAAACTCGCCTCTTTAATCAATGTGTCCTGCCCACCATGACATACGGTGCCGAGACATGGACGCTCACTAAGGGGGCTGTGCATAAAATACGAGTAGCACAAAGAGCCATGGAGCGCACCATGCTCGGCATTAAACTGCAAGACCGAGTGAGGAATGTCGAAATCCGACGCCGCACCAAGGTACGAGACGTGGGTGACGTCATCTCCAACCTTAAATGGAGTTGGGCGGGACATGTTGCTAGGCAGAGTGATGGCAGGTGGACCAAAATTTTGACGGATTGGTGGCCGCTTTCGGATGAAAGAAGCGCCTGGCGTCCGCTAGCTCGTTGGGTGGATGACATTCGGAAAATCGCGGGGCACTTTTGGATGAGACTAGCCCAGGACCGGGATAAGTGGCGTACACGAAGAGAGGCCTATGCTCAGCAGTGGGCGACTGAAGGCTAGAATGATGATGAATGATGATATTTGTTTGCCATAGACTTGATATAAAAAATACATGAGATCACATTGGTTTGCTTTAATAACCTGCTAATTATGTTCCTGTCGTCGACACGCTCGCCCCACAAGCAGGCCTCGCCGCCGAGGATGTTCTCAGCCAAAGATTTGTCGTTCACCATGGCATGCGGGTCCGTGCCATTATAGTAATACTCCCAGGTCTTATCCAGGTAGTCTAGGTACCACGGCGCGGACAATATCACCTTATTGCCGGCTTCTAAGACCTTGAAATTAAAGTTTTTAGTATGATATATTTAGAATATCTATCCAATCCAAGTAGCATTTTATTACAAATCCGATAAATTCGGTAGTAGATTGGTTAATCGAGGTACACCTTATTTAGTATGATCTAGGTATCTATATTATATAATATAATATTTAAATAGGTACATTAAAATAAAACATAGTGGTGTGCGTATCGTACAACTTACATTAAACTATCGTGAGTATGTAAACATTAAACCCCTTATTCATAAACGCGCTACAAAGCTCAATTGGCTAAATAATCGTTTGTCTTTATCTGACATTTAAACTTATGTATTTGTAAGAAAGGGATAAAACATAATTTAACTAAATCGATCCCGTAAAGTTTTATGAATAAGGGGGTAAGACGCGATATACTTTGAATGTGTCAGGCCATAGGCATTAATCTTCTGTTTTAATGTTTCTACGTCACGGTGCACACTCAATGTGATCTGACTTCAAAACATAAGTTTTTTAACCGTTTTATTTTAATAATAGCTTGTACATAATGCTTATTTACCTGTAGGATAAAGAGAAATAATATATTTATGCTTTAAGATCGTTACATATTCCTTGAAAAAAAAAGTAGGTATACCTTGTTGACAGTGTGTTTTCCGTGATCATCATATCGCTCATTGCCTTTAATGGGTTCTCTTTTCCAGACGTGCACGGGTGTACTCGCTGGTAAAGAACTTACATCCTCGAATACTTCCTGAAAACATAGAAAAATACACTACATGTATGTGCATACTGTATTGTCATTGGTAGGTTTTTTTTTTCAATATAAAGATGATAAATGTTTGTAAACTTGCCTCCCACACGATGGGCTGCGACCTGCTGCCAAGCAGTTGGAACAATCTGTCAACGAATATTGGGAACAACTCCGTGATGGTCATGTTGTGCTCTTTAAGATAGGCCTGGATTGTTGGGGCCTTCTCCCTGGTAAGAAAATATTAAGGTCACTTTTTATGATATAGGAGGCAAACGAGCAAGCAAACGGTTACCGTCGCCCGTGGATGCCTGCAACATCGGAGGGGTTGTAAGTGCGTTGCCGAAATTCAAGATGGGAGTACGCTCTTTTCTTGAAGAGGCTCATTCTCTGAGAATATGTTTGCGGTTGTTTCTAATTGCCACTACTCCTTCCATACATTTTGCATGGGTCCGGTCGCGGCAATTAGATTAGACCACAGACATATTTTTTGAGAATGACTCTTTAACTGCACCAAGATAGTGATTCAGTACGTAACGTATTTAAAGACAGCGTCTATGAATGATATCACTCACCAACACCTTGGATTGACCTCATCCCCACTAACATGGAAGTACTTGTATTAGTCCCGTATTAGTTTTAAATTAAGGACGTCTTCCGTTATATAAAATCACTCACCAACACTTCGTATTGACCTCATCCCCGCCAACATGCAAGTACTTGTCCGGAAACAAGTCCTGAACTTCCTTGATCAGGTCTCCGAGCAGCTCGTACGTGGAGTTGAGGATGGGGTTCAAGACCCCACTTGTAGTTGTGCCATACCACTGGTCGGGGCACGTGAACACGAGTTCGGGGTGTGATGCCCCCCAGGACACGGTGTGACCTGTTTGATAAATTATTATTTTTAGGCAATGATCCAGGTAAGAAGTGCGCTATGGGAGAAACAGCTATTTTTACATTTTAGGACTTAGTAAACGTTTAATTTATTAGGTAAACGTTAGGTAACTAATATTTAAATACCTGGAACATCGAACTCGGGAATCACTCGGATACCACGCTCACGGGCATATTTCAATACGAGCACGATATCAGCCTTCGAATATACCATCGTAGGGTAATACGCTCCATGCTCGCTGAAATAAAAAATACTTTTTAAGAGATGTCCAATACTAAAGGAAAGAACGCCGGGTGCGTGCGCATTTGTAATGTACGAACTCTCGTAAAAGACGTCACACCGTTTGTAAAGCATATTTACGCAATTGGTCGCATTTGGTGCTCACATCTTTTAAACATAAGGGGTAATTACAACGCACACGTGCGCGCTACACTACGTAAAACATTACGAACGAGCTGTCTGAAAGGTAACCGCCGGATTTAAACTGCCTTAAGAGCATTTTAGAAATGGTGGTCCAACGTCCAAGGTAAAGACAGGGTATAGCAGATTTCAGATGGGTAGGAGGAACTATATAACGTTGGTATGGACCGTATAGTGTCCGCAATACAGCCACATGCTATGTGCACAAAAGGCTTTTTTTCTATTACTAGTGACCCGCCCCAGCAGCTTCCTCAAGAATCACTCTATTGATAGGTGAACACGGCATGAAAATCTGTTTAGTAGTTTTTGAATTTATCGCGAACATACATATACACAAACAGACAGATGCGGAGGGGGACTTTGATTTATAAGGTGTAGTGATGAGCTAATATCAAAAAAATCTTAATTTAAGGCACCATACCTACGTAATATCCTGTATATTAACGAAACGGCCAGTGAACTGGGTTTGGGCCAGAACCGGAGAATCCCTTCTACTAACCTTAATTCCGGAAACCTCTTGCTCTGGTACGGGAAGCTGTCGTCATCGACGATGTGCCAGTGGAAGACGTTCATCTTGTTCATCTCCATGGCGTCCAGGGTCAGCAGGATGTTGTGCAGCGAGATGTAGTGCCGCGAAGTGTCCAGCAGCAGTCCGCGGTGCGAGTAACGAGGATAGTCGTATATCTCCGTTGCATTTACTAATATTCTCTACAAATAATAAGTTTTAACTCAGTTCCTGATAAAAACTAAAAAAACTCTACAAGTTTTAATTTTACCCTTTTCTATTTATTTAATCGTATGGCAAGATTCGAGTCTCTTAAAGTATTAGAAAGTAATAAAGAATTAATAACTATATCCAATGTCTTCCATTAGGGCTCATTTAGACAATGCGAGAACTTGGATGCGAGTTTCATTACATTGCGGGTTTTGTTCGGTCGGTTGAATTGGACGTAACCAACAGTCCGCATTGTAACTAAAATCGCATGCGAGTTCGCGCGCCGTCTTAATCAGCCCTTAGGGCTGCGTCTTCACTAGGAGCAAGCAAGTCTTCATGGTTGCCAATAAACTTTCTCAGGGCAGTCGACTGTTATGTGGTGGATAGTCTGCTTTGGAGCTCCGCAGTCACACTCTGGCGAGTCTCGCCACCCACACTTGAACATATAATCAGCACAGCGTCCATGCTCAGTTCGAAGTCGGTTGATCTGGCACCATTCCTTTCTGGGAGCCGAAAAACATCCTGGCTTTTTTGTAGGGTCAAAGTTCGATAGGGACTGTCTAGGCGGATCTGACATCCAGTCCTTTCCTTTCTCCATTCCTCATTTATATTTTTTCAACTACACCAAACTACAAGGTTTTTCCAAAAAATGCAAATATATTAAAATTTATGCAGCTTTGATGATTCATTTAATGATAAGTAACTTTTCCCGAAAGTCAATATGAACCTTAAATCGGATTCCTAAAGTTGAAATTCTATTGGCGAGTATGTGGTCGCTAGGTGCACTATGCCTGGAAAAGGGTTAAACTGACCTGCGATTGACCTTAGTCACACCTGATGGAAACAGAAACTGCCTGATGGAGCTCACCGGATCAGTAATGGCCTATTCATAGTACGTATTCACTTTTGCTTTAAAGACACACAGGTCATATTTGAGGAGTGTCTTTTCAAAATTACTTATTTTTGTATGGTGTTCATTGAGAAATACGCCCTTTTGAAAAGACTCTCCTCATTTGTCGGGTCAAGTTTTCTTTAATATTAGCAATTTTCATCTTGCACCCATCTTACTGTAAGCAGGGGTGCGAAACTAATGACATCGGACAAACTCGGCTCCTTCCGGCTCAGCATTGCTCCGAGCAATTATTAGGGTTGACACAACTTCACGTCTTGAATTTTGACAGCCCTAAATAGCCGAAAGGGATAGTGCCATATGCATGATTCGACCCTGAACCGCTGTCAAATTAGTACTATTATTTATTCTGTGCTGTAAGGGCATTAAACATTCCTTACATTACCATCATCCAGCTCTCTCTGACCCTCTCTGGCTCTTCTCTCCCTTTGTTTAATAATTCCTGTACTTAAAATATTACCCTGTAGTCATCTGAGAAATAGAACGAGTGCAGGACAGTCTGAAGCCCTCGCAGAATGCCCCATATGGAGCCGCTTTTCAGAGTAGATACCTCTGCTATTGTTAGATGATCTGGAAAATTGGAAATCAATATTTAATAACATGATTCATCATCATCATTCTCTTACCCTTATCCCATTCACTTGGAGTCGGCGCAGCATGTCTTTCTCTTCCACACCTCTCTGTCGCCCGTCATCTCATCACTCAGTTGCGTTCGTTTCATATCATCTCTCACGCAGTCCATCCACCTTTGCCTCGGTTTTCCTTTCCTCGTACTTCCCTCCACATTCATATACGTAACACCTTTCTCGTCACATGAAAAGTAATGTGACGAGAAAGAATTAAAAGTATAGCTGCTATACTTTTAATTCTTTTTAGTCTGTTTGTCTGGCCAAGCAAATCTTGTCAGTAGAAAAAGGCGGAAAATTTAAAAAATGTAGGTGCGAAGGGTTATCGCACCTACATTTGCCTACATTTACCTGCAGGGTTAGGGTTACATTTTTTAAATTTGCCGCCTTTTTCTACTGACAAGATTTGCTTGGCCAACTTTAATTACATGATTAATTAGGTATATTATACTAAGAACGCTAAGCAGAAGAATTTCGTATACTGACACGCGATCTCCAACAGACAATTCTGATTTTAAATAAAAGGAATTGGATCTTTGATTCGATTGTTTCTGGCTTTCGACATCGTGCAGCTATAATATTTTAGCTTTTCAGTCAGTTTTTTTTTTGTGTATAGCGTTTTGACAATTTAGTGACGTTTGTATTTTTTTTTTTTTGTGTATGTTCCTAATATAATATATTATACTGTACTGTATGACTACCTAATGTAAGTTAGCATGTAAAAACTATTCAAACACAATACTGTATTGTTCATGAAATAAAGAATTGAGAATTGAATTGAGTTATAGCTATTAAATAATATACTGCCACAGGTCCCTATGAATTTTATTATTCTTTTACTTCGTACCTAACTAACTAAGTATAGGTTCATTTATTTGTTACATGTGTATATATTGGTGTATATGAAGTACTTTTAGCAAATAAACATAAGTGTATCATGTCATTGAAATGCTTTCAATGCGATAACAGCTTGTTGACCTAAAAAAACCGGGCAAGTGCGAGTCGGACTCGCGCACGAAGGGTTCCGTACCATAATGCAAAAAAAAAAAAAAACAAAAAAAAGCAAAAAAAAAAACGGTCACCCATCCAAATACTGACCACTCCCGACGTTGCTTAACTTTGGTCAAAAATCACGTTTGTTGTATGGGAGCCCCATTTAAATCTTTATTTTATTCTGTTTTTAGTATTTGTTGTTATAGCGGCAACAGAAATACATCATCTGTGAAAATTTCAACTGTCTAGCTATCACGGTTCGTGTGATACAGCCTGGTGAAAGACGGACGGACGGACGGACAGCGAAGTCTTAGTAATAGGGTCCCGTTTTACTCTTTGGGTACGGAACCCTAAAAACATTATATTTTCCTCGTGCTAAGTGTGTTGGTATTTATGCTAATATTAATAAGTACGTGATAATGTATATTACTGCATTTTTACTGATTGCATAAAAATTTTTATCTACACATATCATAAACTCTCCATGATGCCTTCAAAATCCGTAAATAATGCCCCACATTACGATAAACTGTTTTGTTACAGCAAATTTCTTATCTGTGAAAATGTGGTAATAGCTTCATTACTATATCAAAATCGATTTGGTAATGACATTCAAATTTCGAACATCTCTGAAAAAAAAAGCAATTTGATTTGACCCCTATTCTAATATCAGTCGAGATGACGTTTTATTCGAAATCAAATGGCAATTGCATACAATATTGACAAATCTCGCTTGTAAGTTGGTATCGGACGATATGGTAATCGACCCCGACTCTAATTTGTCTTTGAATTAAAAAAAAAACTACGGATGCGTGACATGCGTGAAAAAAGTTTTCATTTGCCGCCATTTGACGTACAGTTTATCTTTTAATTAGTTTGTAAGTAAAAAATAATTTGTTTTGTTGCTTTTAAAGTAACTATAACAAAAGTTTCGTGTAAAATATACGATAAAGATATTTCGGAGACGCCATCTCATATCCGCGAGTTCCGCCAGAGAGGAAAGTGCCCCAATGTCGGCTGTAATATGAGGTTAGTGAATATATCATAGAAAGTTTATAATATGTGTGTAGATAAAGCAGTGTATGTAACTGTACATAATTAGGCATTAAAACACTCGTGTGATACTATTATGAAACTCATTTCATTCGTTTCATAAACCCACACTCGTATTTTAATGCCTTTCATTATGTAGCAGTCACATAAACTACTATAGTCATAGTTAGGCGGTTTTCTCTGTTAGCCAATAAGGTAAGTATCTTAGGTCGGTAGGTGGAACGGGAGCAATATAGCGAATGAAGGACGCAGCAAGGAAGAATAATAAAAAAATAGAATTAGAAACACAATATTCGTAAAAAAACGCAATACCCACAGCTTTCATCCATGCCGTAATGCGGGTAGTCTTCACACGGCGCTGTCAGGTCGATGTGCAGCTCGGCGAGCCTGCCTCCTGACTTGTGCGAGCGAGCATGCTCGTAATGCTCGAGTGCAAGTTGGCTCTGCCGCGCGAACACGTGCGAGTAGCGTGAGGCCACGCTGGAGAGGAGAGAGCAGGAGACTCCGACTACCTGAAGTCGATATTTTTTTATGAAATTAGTGTCTGGCCATGGTCTAAACTGAGTCTATTTGACTTTATTATTAAATATTGGGAGACCGAGCTTTGCTCGGAAAACATACAAAAACTCAAAAATGCGCGTTTTCCCAAGATAAGACCGCGGTCTAGCATAAGTTGCTTTCTCGCACGCGAGTCCATATACTTGAAGTTACGACAGATGTATGGAGTCGCGCGCGAGAACGCAACTCATGCTAGACCGACAGATCGATTTTTCGACCCCGAAAACCCCATAGCAAATTTCATCGATATCGTTAGAGCCGTTGCTGAGTTCCCCGAAATAAATATATAAACAAGAATTGCTCGTTTAAAGGTATTAGATTAGATATACATATGTACCTAGCTATATCTACAAAACCTGGACTATTTCTGGGACACATGGGAAATCTCATACAATCTGTGCCGCCCGCTGGGTACAAATTAATGAGTTAATTCCCATCTGTCATCGGAAGTTACAAATGGGAAAGCAAAAATTTCGACCTTTTCCCGCGAACATAAATTGCTGTTGGATGCCATATGTCCCAGGGCCACGTGACCGAGGTGGGAACAGAATGAATAGGAAATTAAGGAATACGCTTAAAAAAGTGTGTGAGAATCCTGTGTTTGGAAAACATTATTACCTATCTCGGCTATCTCGGAAATTGGTATCTAACTTTACTCACTCTCACTTCCGTGAGAATTATGAAACAATAAACATAAAGTTATGGGAATGGAAAAAATCTGCAAAAAATTCAGCAAGGGGCATGTGCCACGGCACCTACGAATATGCAAGCGTCCATAGACTACAGTGGCCGATGCGCTTGTTGTTGTCTAAATAAGGGACGTACCTGCATGAAGTGATGTTAGTTACAAAGTGGATTTCGCTGTTAAGAACTTGTTAAAACATATAATGAAATAAAAATGTAAGATATCAACTTAATAGTCCTTGTTCCTTGCCTCAAAAGCAAAGAAATATATACTTAAGTAGGTATTGATACCACAAGAATTTAAACTTTTAAAAATACCTGCTTTCTGAAATAATGATAAATAAAAAAAAATCAAAAAGCGTTATGCCAAAATAATCGATTAAATACCAAAAAACCTTTCATCTGCTGATACTCTTCAAACTGCTGGATCGATTTTTATCAAACGTAGCTAAAAACCACCGCAAGGAAACTAGCTTTCACATTTAAAAAAACGCATCAAAATCTGTCCATCCGTTTGAGAGCTACGATGCCACAGACAGACAGACACTGGCGCCAAACATATAACATCCCATCCCTCTTTTTTGGCGTCGGGGGTTACTTATAAAATAAAATGTAAGAACACAGTTTTACCTTAATTTGGAATCGCCTATGGTCGAACGTAAGAACCGTATTTGTCTTCACTTGGTGTTGCGGTTTCGGCCACACCTCCCCTTTAGTAGCCGGAAAATGGGACCCAGCGATCGCAAGAGCCCATATAGCGGCAAAGATGTTTAAAAATATTATACAATTCATGGCGGTGTATTGGTATACCTCCCCGCGGGCAGGCGTACGTTCAACTGAGGGAACGAATCAATCGAATGTTATTGTACATCCTTATTAAACAGATAAGCATAACATGCGTTTAATAGCTTATTATAAACAGAGGAATGTATGCAATAACGCGATAAATACGCTTTATCGCGCTTCAATCTGACATTTATGAACTGTCCGTAGACGAAAATGTAACTAGAGCGGTTAATTTTTATCGTATACCGGACTCTTTTCTTTCTACCACCGTGGTGACCGTGCAAATTTGGTGCAAATGCTGCAAATAGACGGCGAGCTATTTTATAGCCCTGAAAAAGGTATACAATATTTTTTTTTTATCTTTATTGAAAAAAGAAGGGTTTTTTCACATGTGAAAATGTCACCCTTATTGTGACAAAGCAAAATAAAAGCAAAACAAATCAACTCTTATTATCTACCATAGAGTAACATACATAAAATGTTTACCTACGTCCAATACCTATATTGACCATTTCGAAAATTTTCATTGCCTTTTTTGAATGTGGGAAGGCTAAGATTGAGTTGACTTCACCTAAGTCATAAAAATTACAATTGTATTTCTGCATGAATTGTACCCTCTCAAGCTCGTTACGGACACATTCCACCAAGATATGGAACACATCTTCCCGTACTCCACATTCATAACAGTTGGGGGACAGGACCTTACCCATAAGGGATCCGAAACTATTTAGTGGAATGTGTCCGGTTCGCAGCCTGAGAGCAGTAACAATATTTGATCTGGCCATGTTCAATCCCACAAACCATGGGATACGTAGCAGGTTAGGCTGTATAGTCCGATACCAGATACCTTTGCTCAGTGATCTTTCATTAAAATATTCTTTCCACATATCAAAACATCTCTGTTTCACTGCATACAAAAAATCACTATGGCATGGCAACCACTTAGTAACAAGTCCGTCCGTTACCGCCTCTTTAGCGAGTCGGTCTGCCTCCTCATTACCCAGTATCCCAATATGTGATGGTACCCACTGCAAAACTATGGCAATTTTATTTCCTTGCAAGTTACGAATTGACCTTAATATGCTATAGGCTATCGGTGCGCCTCGATAGTTCGAGGTGCAACGAGCCAGGTGTTGTAAACCGCTTCTTGAGTCTGTAAACACCACAAACCTACCAGTATTGAACGATTCAATGTAAGACAGGGCTTCAGCGATTGCCAGCAATTCAATATTCATAGACGACGTCGTGACTGTAACTTAATACTAATATTTATCTGAGGATCAAACACAGCCAGACCGGATCGAGTCACTGGTATCCCTAGAACCGTCCGTATAAATGTGATAGTAATTTGAGTAGGTCGATGTAATAAAGTCAGTACATGTTTTTCGTAAATTGACTCGGTTACATAGGCGTTTAGGTACTTTATACATTCATGTTACTAATGTTATACTTTAAAACTCCGGTTAAATCCACATCGCTGATCCACGTGTTTAAGGAAAATATGTCCAATTGACTAGTTGAATACATTAGTTCCGATTTGAGATACTCATGAATTTCGACTAATAATGGCTTCCTTTTCCGCCTCCAGAACCGATTTTGAGTGCTCGCGGCAAGGTGCTCTACTGTACCAATATTTTCAGTGGGATCGAATGATTTCGTTTTGAGCCAGTATTTACTCGCCAAATAGAATCTAGGGATATAAAGCGGTGGGAGGAGAAGGTCACTTTCCATAACATGTATTGCTGTACTCTTAATAAATCCCCCTATTGTACTGCATGCATGCATGCACTGATTCTGCAATTTATCTAACTTGCTCAAACTTTTTTTGGCACTAGTATCATATAAAAAACTGGCATAGTCCATTCGGCTACGAATAGATGCGATATATAGTCTCCTTAAATAAGTCTGATGCATACCCCATCCAGGACCAGCTAAAAATTTAAAAACATTTAAATATCGGAAAGCTTTTTCTACAATAACCTGTGTGTTTGTTCCAATTTAAATTCCGGTCTAGCCAAAGGCCCAAATATTTTATATCGTCTATAAGCTCTAAAAGTGTACCATTTATTTTAAGACGAATTGGATCCTTTAAGAAACCTCTTTTAAACGCACAAACTTTACTCTTTGATGCCGAAATGTCCAACCCTATACATGTTAATAAATCATGAAAGATATCAAGCGCGGCTTGCAATTTTTGTATACTCTCACCTAGTTAACACCCTGCCTGCCTACCCTGTAACAAATATAACGAAATCATCAGCATACTGCGAGATGTGTATATCCTCGTAATTTTTGACGGTCTTACAAATATTTAAGGTTGCCAAATTAAAAAGAAAAGGTGACATAGGGTCCCCTTGTGCTAGGCCTTGACTGGTACTTCTACAAATATACCGACCTATCCTCTATAAATATTTTTAAATTTCTGTGTTTTAAAAAATTCCAAATATAGCGACATATTTTTGACCCAACTCCAATTTAATCCATTATGCTTAACAGGAAATGCACATCTACATTGTTATAAGCGCTATTCACATCTGCAAAACATGCTACTTGTGTTGATTGTCCGCAAAACCGGTTTGAATTTTAGAAACTAAATAGGTTAGATTATCTAAGGTAGATCTACATTCTTCCTAAAGCCAGTAGTGTATTGCGATAATATGTTTTTTCTTTCCACGTACCATTCCATTCGATTCGTAATGATAATATGGAACAACTTACATAAGCAGGACATCATCGATATGGGTCGTAAAGATTCCGAATTGGGTTTAGGTATAGGGATGACATTGATGTCTCGCCACTGTATTGGTACAAAACCAGTATTTAAAATTGCATTAAACAAATTTAAAAGAATGGACTTTGCGGTATCGGGTAAGTTTTTTGGTTCCCCTATCTTTGGCATCATTTTTTTTGTAATAATTCTATTGTGCATAATACCTTTAAGCATAACATACTGTTAGCATAAACTCACTTGGTACTGGATTGTTGCGCATACATACTCTACGCATAATTTTTATTGATCGAAGTATCTTTTGGCATAAATTTAATGTCCGAATCGAGACCTGGTATCTGTTTCATTTCGCATAATTTTATTCGTAATAATTTGTTTTTGCATAATTCGCCATTAAGCATAAAGTACTACAAGCATAAAATCTTATGGCATAGAAATGTTTTGCATACTTGCAAGAATCATATATGTTGTAGGCCGAATATTTTTTGGCAGAAATTAATTCGCCAAATTTTTCCCAATTCGCAACTATTATTTTCTCATAATTTCATTTCTGGCAACAGTTTGTTTTCGTGGGGTCGCAGTTCTAACCTAACCTAACCCACTTTTCTGGCAACAGTTTGTTTTCGTGGGGTCGCAGTTCTAACCTAACCTAACCCACTTTTCAGGCAACAGTTTGTTTTCGTGGGGTCGCAGTTCTAACCTAACCTAACCCACTTTTCAGGCAACAGTTTGTTTTCGTGGGGTCGCAGTTCTAACCTAGCCTAACCCACTTTTCTGGCAACAGTTCGTTTTCGTGGGGTTCCAGTTCTAACCTAACCTAACCCACTTTTCTGGCAACAGTTCGTTTTCTTGGGGGTCGCAGTTCTAACCTAACCTAACCCACTTTTCAGACAACAGTTCGTTTTCTTGGGGGACGCAGTTTTAACCTAACCTAACCCACTTTTCTGGCACAAAACAAACGAAAACAGTTTGTTTTCGTTTGTTTTGTGAGCTAAAAATATGTATACATCCAAAATGCCAATAATATGTTCCCACCCAAAGTTACAATACAATACAATAATAATGTTTTTTTTTTACGAATTTCCAACCGTAGGCAGAGCTTTTAGTTACGGCTCTGCGTTAATGAGTCAGTCAGCTTCATATTTAGGTGTTTTATGCATTGTTAAATATAAATTAGACTTGTATTTTATACAATCTGACGCTTTCTTTAATTTTAACATTCGTCGAAAAACATTCTGCCAAATGTAGCTTATGACAGATGGGTTTTAGGTCATACAAGTTATACCAAATAGAAAGAATCTAAATACGTTTTCTTCGATGTAAATATTCGCCTAAATCCTATTATGCTAAACAGATTATGAAAATCACATTTCGGACATTTAAACAAATGCAAAATAAAATTATTCGTATCAGAATTCGGCCATGATAGTAGTAGTCTATTTAAGATTCGGACTTGGAAACATTCGGGCTATTGCATATTATACAAACTGAAGCTATCTGCAAATTTAACATTCGTCGAAAAATATTTCTGCCAAATAGGTTATGCCAGATGCGTTTCGGGTCACGGAAGTTATGCCAAATAGACGGAACCCAAGTTTTTTATCATTGAATATGAAATATTATCAAAGCCCGGTGAGGTGTCTTTATGGCGGATATTTCGCTCTAATTCCTGTTTTGTAATACTGTTAAATCGTACCTATGCTAAAAAACGCGACGTACTCAGAAAGTGACGTCCTCAGAAAGTGGCGTTCTCAGAAAGTGACGTCCTCAGAAAGTGACGTACTCAGAAAGTGGCGTTCTCAGAAAGTGACGTACTCAGAAAGTGACGTACTCAGAAAGTGGCGTTCTCAGAAAGTGACGTACTCAGAAAGTGACGAACTCAGAAAGTGACGTCCTCAGAAAGTGGCGTTCTCAGAAAGTGACGTACTCAGAAAGTGACGAACTCAGAATGTGACGTCCTCAGAATGTGACGTCCTAAGAAAGTGACATACTCCGCCTGAACCGTTCTAACTGTGAATTACTAGAACTGAAAACAAGATCTTCCCTGCTGACGTAATCCGGCGTTAGATTGTATAAAAGTTCTTGTGCCCGTTCATGGTCCACGAGGGGTAGACTATTCTTACCACCTTTGAACCACCTCATCTTTCGCCACATATCAGCATGTGTTATATTTTTATTTAGTGACGAACAAAACTTTAGCCACGATGTATCTTTCGCTTTCCTAATTAGTCTCTGGGATTCCTGCACTCTGCGTTGAAGATGCTCTATTAAATTGTTACGAGTTGGGTTTCTTCTAAATTGTGAAAGTGCTAAACGCCGCATTGCTACCGATTTCGAAAGAGACGGATTCCAATACGGTTTTGGTGAAAACTTACTGCTAGGGTTGTTACAAATTTTAATAGACGGAATGTGTAAATCTGCTGCCATAAAAATATAGGTACTCTATAAAACTGTCATATGAAAACTGCAAATTATCCGTTACTTTAAAATAGTCAAACAGGTTAGTCAGCAATATATTCATATAAAAACATGAATCCCAATCAGCTGCCTTAAAATTTCTACGTCTAAAAGTTGTGTTTCTTTTGGAGTTATCCCAACTGGTAGAAATTTTAATCATAAAATGATCACTTCCTAAATTTTCGTTTAAAACTTTCCAATCAAAATACAATGCGATATCCGATGTTGCGAAAGTCACATCTGGCGACGACTGTTGTAAGTAATTGTTAACTATCCGCACACGGGTCCGCACTCCATTATTAAGGGACACAAATTCATTATCAATTGAAATATCTAATAACTGGGATCCCCTCTGGTCAATTTTATACGACCAGTTAGTAGTGGTGACCATTAAAATCGCCCATAAATAATGTGTTTCTGTTAAATCTTGAGAATAGAACCTCCCAATCGCTATGACTAGTTTTGACCGATGACGGGCAGTACACGGATAAAATATTTTCTACTCGATCGCAGTTAAACAATTTCAAGCAGACTATCTGTATACCGAGATTATTGTTTTCTATACGTATAGCTTTACATATTATGGATTTGTGAACTAAAAGGGCCACACCACCGTATGAGTCGTCTCTGTCGTTTCGGAAAATATTATAATTGTTTACCTTTAAGGAGCTGCTGGGTTCTAACCATGTCTCACTCACGGCTGCGATGTGGATTTTTTCCATTATTAAAATATTTTCTAGAAACATGAGTTTTGGACGGAGACTTTGGGCATTCCACTGTAACAGATTCAACTTAACTAATTTACATGAACTAGCCATACCTAATTAACAAACTGAAGAAATCCTTTAACTATACTTGAGTCTGAAAAGAAACCTGTCGCCAAAATCACAAGCCATTCCACACACAGTTTAGTATACAATTTTCATAACGAACGAAACCGATCTAATAGATTACCACCTCATTCATTAAATCTCACCCATTGTTGCTGGCCTGTCACTTTGAGCTCTCTACCGATAAACAGCTGCCAAATCCTATGGATCTGGTAATGAGGATTGTGTTTTGTACTTATTTTATTTTGCGTCTTATTCCATAATAATAATTTCAATGTATTTAGATAAAGTAAGTAACTAAGGTACCTAACCATCAGTATCACTAACCTATACCAAAGACATATGTAACATATGTAACTTCGTATAAGACGAATAAAGTCTAAGGAAATAATTGGCCAAGCACGAAGTCAAGACTACGGTGTTCAGAGCACCGTTCCCTTTCTCTATACGCCTTACTAACTCTATGTACTCTATTGTGAAAAAAAAAAACACAACGACAGTGAAGAACGGAATTCTTAATTTGAATTTTTTCAGATAAACTGCAATAATAAATATGATTCTTACTGAGCACATTGATAGTCAATTGGTTGGAAAGCCCGTTCGAAATTTAAACTTATTTGCAATATAATAAGGTTGTATTTTGTAGATCTCTCTCATACTTATAGTAGGCTATTCAGAAAAAAATTAATATCCCACAAAAATAAGCAAGCAGAATTAAACTTTGTATCAAAGACATAAGTCATAAATTTCAATGCCAAAGTTTTAACTAAGGATCTTTCTCGCTAAAACTACTTCCTAATATGAAATAACCAGTGTAAGCATCAGTTAGCTAGCCAGCAACCAAAGATCAGGCTGCAGTTGAAAAACTAATAAAGATAAAGTTAAGCTGATAATTTTCCCGCCGTCTCCATGCTTCTTTAAGTTGGGTATTGACTGGTCAGCTGCCTGTTAGCTATAGTTTTCGCGAAAATCGCCAGGACAGAGGTGAAAATTTTTGTATGAAAACTTGCAACTTTAAATGCATTTTTTATTTATCGAAACTATTGCACTCTAAAATGAAGTCAAAATCAGTCCATCGACTCAATTTTTTGCAAGCTTTCTAATGGTACCCCACACGATTCTTACAAATAAAAAAAAAAATCAGGCTACCCCTCTCAACCCCCTAAATTTCCCCCTAAAATCAGAAATAAGCAGTTTTGACTTATTCAGTGTTAGTGATGGTACTTGCCATAACTATTCCAAATTTTAGGTACCTACATCAAACGGTCTTTGAGAAAAACGCAGACCGAAGTGATCCCATAAGAGCACCGTGAACAAAGTTTTGTACGGTGCTCTAAAAACGTGCCACGGAATTCAAGTAAAAGTCATTCTCGAATAGGTGGCGCAAACACCTTTAGCCTATCCTCGGCTAGATGGCGTGACGACACCGTTTCATATTTAACAATTTTAACACATAGATATCAGTGAATGAACATGGATCAAAATTATATAAAAATTATAAAATTATTTATCCATATATATATATACATTTTTTGATAACTTTATACGTTTTCATTTTGAGTTTTAGTCGTGTGTCGATAGATGGCAGTAAATTTACAGTGACTACAAAATTTACAATGACAGGACCCCTCTATACTATCTATTCTTTTTGCCTATACTTAACCCCTGGAACGCCGAACCGACAAACGTACTTGTACCCGTCAGATGCCTAGTGCCGGATCCGTCCCATCCCCCTCAAATGCCGGATAGGCTCGCGTACGTGCACCCGTCAACTGCCGCGATAAAAAAAAAGTGCTATAGTGCAAATGATATAAAACTCTATTTGTAAGTGTTTAGATCTCAAAATTGTAAAAATATAATACAATAAATTTGGTGACTGATAAGGCACAAGGCAATTGAGACAGTTTGTACAGATCTGGGACTAGGCAGTTGACGGGTAAAAAAATTGAAGACCCTCCGGCAGTTGACAGGACTGGTACGGATATGGCACTAGGCGTCCCAAGGGTTAATTAAAGAGTATATAGATAGAGTGTATAGAGTGTATAGAGGCCATAGAGGATTATTGTCATAGCAAAGTGAATTTAGACTATACTGAAAAACGTAATTCAAGACCAAAAAAAGTAAGGCAATGTTGCCACTTTTTACTAGCGCGTCTTGTATTTATGTAAAGATAAGTAAATAAAAGTACTTTTTTAAATCGTAGGAGTAAAATTACCTATAAATAAATTATCTTAGCGTGTTTATTTATAAAAAGGAATTTACTATTTTACAAACAAATTATTGCAAATTAAGACGTCTTGAATTACGATTATCAGTTTTTTTTAGAGGCGTATTGTCAATAGTACATTGTGCAACGTGGGGATATATTATACTACCTAGAGCATTTAATAACCGGAGTCACCTTTCAGAGCTTAACCTTCTAGCGAAATTATATAATCTGTGCTATAGGTTTAATTATAGCTTGTGAGTCTGGTATCATCGACGATTCATACACTGCGCCTTTGGATTAAGTCGAAGATACCTATTAAGCCCTACCCTAGTAGCATTTTCGTTGGGGCCCACGGTGCCAACGGTAGGGAAAACGTTGGGATGAGGTTCGTTCCGTAGCCAACATTAATTTTGTATTGGCCCACCATCGCATTTACCAACATTCGCTGTGGCACAGATGCCCAACAATGGGCCTTTGTGTATTTTGGTACCGTTGGCTAAACAACGATAATATTCGTTGGCCCAATGATGACATATATCGCATTTACCAACATTGGCAGTGGCAGTGATGCCCAACAATGGGCCTTTGTGTATTTTGCTACCGTTCGCTAAACAACGATAACATTCGTTGGCCCAATGGTGACGAATACCGCATTTACCAACATTGGCTGTGGCACGGATGCCCAACAATGGGCCTTTGTATATTTTGGTAACGTTGGCTAGTCAAGGATATCATCCGATGGCCCAATGATGACAAATATCGCATTTACCAACATTGGCTGTGGCACTGATACCCAACAATGGGCCTTTGTTTATTTTGGTAACGTTGGCTAATCGACGATATCATCCGATGGCCCAATGACGACAAATATCGCATTTACCAACATTGGCTGTAGCATTGATGCCCAACAATGGGCCTTTGTTTATTTTGGTAACGTTGGCTAATCAACGATATCATACGATGGCCCAATGACGACAAATATCGCATTTACCAACATTGGCTGTAGCATTGAGGCCTAACAATGGGCCTTTGTGTATTTTGCTACCGTTCGCTAAACAACGATAACATTCGTTGGCCCAATGGTGACGAATACCGTATTTACCAACATTGGCTGTGGCACTGATACCCAACAATGGGCCTTTGTTTATTTTGGTAACGTTGGCTAATCGACGATATCATCCGATGGCCCAATGACGACAAATATCGCATTTACCAACATTGACTGTAGCATTGATGCCCAACAATGGGCCTTTGTGTATTTTGGTAACGTTGGCTAATCAACGATATCATCCGATGGCCCAATGATGACAAATATCGCATATCCCAACATTGACTGTGGCACTGATGCCCAACAATGGGCCTTTGTTTATTTTAGTAACGTTGGCTAATCAACGATATCATACGATGGCCCAATGACGACAAATATCGCATTTACCAACATTGGCTGTAGCATTGAGGCCTTAACAATGGGCCTTTGTGTATTTTGCTACCGTTCGCTAAACAACGATAACATTCGTTGGCCCAATGGTGACGAATACCGTATTTACCAACATTGGCTGTGGCACGGATGCCCAACAATGGGCCTTTGTGTATTTTGGTAACGTTGGCTAGTCAAAGATATCATCCGATGGCCCAATGATGACAAATATCGTATTTACCAACATTGGCTGTGGCACTGACGCCTAACAATGGGCCTTTGTGTATTTTGGTACCGGTGGCTAAACAACGTTAACATTCGTTGGCCCAGTGAGCACAAATATCGCATTTACCAACATTGGCTGTGGTACTGATGCCCAACAATACCAGTTGAGTTTGCTTGTGGCGTCGCTAGATGGCGTTACTGTCTCCAAACATCGAAGTTATAGTTATTTTCTCGATTATTCCGGATATAATCATAATATTTTTTTAAAGTAACTTATAAATCTAATAGCTATAACTATAAAATTTATGTATCAATTTAAAAAATTGTATTTTACCAACATTTTCTCAATTTAAATCTCAAAAAACATAAATCTCGCTTACGAAGTTTCGAAGTGCGGTTAGTATATATACAAATTAGAGTGTATAGTAAGTGTACTTGCTTCGGCAGTACATATACTAAAATTGGAACGATACAGAGAAGATTAACAACAGCTGCTGCCTAGCCTTAGGGCCTTCATGTGGATACAACCAATGCCTACCGTAGTGTAATTGTAATATTTATCAGCAAAGGCCCAACGTCGTATTACAAAACCACTTACTTAACATAGGGTAACTGTAGGACTCGTAAACAATAGTACATTATTGTCGAGGCTCGGAAGTAGCTACTTGCAGGCTGAGGATTCGTTTTAAACGGACGACCTTGGGAGTCCGTTTAATTGAATCCGAAGCTAGCAAGTAGCCTTCCAGCCGAGTCATATATAGTGCTTTTCTCAAAAATGGTGCAAGAAATATAAATATCATAGAAATATTTTACAAAAGCAACTTTCTTACGTATATATTTTCACAGAAAAAAGTAGAAACAATTGAAAAAATTAGCTTTGCCGCCTTTTTATTTTTTTAATAAAAAAATAGAAGTGTATTTTTCTGCCGAAAATACGCCAACCTACACTCGGGTGCAAAGAAATCGGACCACCCCAGCATTTTTATCATTTTTTCAATTTCTGTAAAAACTGTATGTGCTACTGTGACATATTATATACCTAATGAAAGGTTGGCTTTTCCTCTATAAATTGATGTGCTTTTCACAGGTTTACTTCCAATATTTTCAGGCTTTCAGGGCTAAGAACTTTGTCACCCTAAAAATGCATACTGGAGTGAAACTTATGCATAATGGGAAAACTGCGATTCTAAAGATATCAAGTAAAAATTAAAACAATTTTCAGCATTTTAATACCGTATATTGCCTCCTCTAGCCCTACGACATGCAGTCATTCGGTTTTTCATTGATCTTATGAATTTTTTTACAGTGTCTTGAGGGATGCCCGCCCATTCTTCTTCGATCGCAGTCTTTAGCTCCAGTAAGGATTCAGGGGCGGGATTTCTGGCCCGGATTCTTCTTTTCAGCTCGTCCCAAATGTGCTCGATCGGGTTTAGGTCAGGACTGCGGGCTGGCCACTCCATGACTCTGATGCCGACCTCCTCCAAGTACTCCTTAGTGATCCGGGCTGTATGCGGCCGAGCGTTATCTTGCATGAGGATGAACTCATCGCCGATATAACCCGCAAATGGGACCACATGATCAGCCAGGATTTCCTCCACGTACCGACGTGCAGTCAAACCGCCTGAATTCGGTCTGGTACCTGGCCCTGTGATGAACACAATGTCCGTCTTCGCTTCCAAAGAAATACCAGCCCAGACCATGATTGACCCCCCACCATAAGCAACACGTTCCTCGATGCAGCATTGAGAGAACCGCTCCCCAGGTCTTCGGTAGACTCGTACCCGTCCGTCATTGCCAGACAAAGTTATCCTGCACTCGTCGGAAAAAAGTACGGAACTCCATTGCTGAAGGGTCCATTCTTCATGTTCGCGAGCGAAGACGCGTCGTTGTCCACGATGTATTGGGGTGAGTTTTGGGCCATTTGCAGCTCTGTGAGCTGTCAATTCCTTCTCCTTCAGTCGTCTTCTAACTGTCCATCGGCTGATAGACACATTCCTGGTCTCTAGGAGCTTCTGCTGAAGCTGAACGGCATTCAGTCGACGATTTCGTAGCGAGGTAAGAACGATGAAACGGTCATCTCTCTCAGAAGTGATGCGAGTTCTGCCAGTTCCGGGTCTTCTGGATAACGTCTGATCTACGCGGAATCTCTGGAAGACACGTTGAACCGATGACTTCGATAGGTTGAGTTGTCGAGCCACTGCACGTTGACTAAGCCCTCCCTGCAATAGGGCAACTGCTTGGCCGGCTTCAGTCGAGGTAGTATCCATTTTTCTCCAGTTTTTCCAGGTTCAGGCGATGAGAGTAGTGTTCAGGAAGACGTACCAATCACGAATGATGCATAAACAATGATAATGACTGTTTTTATACCTAATGATAAGTGGTCAATTAGTGCATGCGCTAATGAGGCAGTTGGAGGGGGGTGATTTCCAGGCCCATATTTTGCACAATATCCATCCCCACTCCTGAATATTGATGTCATTTGATAGGGCAGAAAATTATCTACCACGTGGTATTTAAATTATCATGATCGAGGTTACAGTTTTTACACAAATTGAAAAAATGTTGAAAATGCTGGGGTGGTCCGATTTCTTTGCACCCGAGTGTATTTGAGACAGCTAAATAGTCGCGGTACTAATCATCTGTTTGGCTGTTTAATGGGCCTGTGCCTTCATTTGATATGGCCATTTCAACTTTTAAAAAGTTTGGAACTCGACAAATAATGGAATTTGTATGCAACATTGCAGTCCCAAAATCGAGACTGCAATGTTTTTAACTTTTTAATTTTTTGACTGACCATAAACTACGCGCTTCGCAATGTGACTAGTCGTATGCCTATTGCCTAGTATTGGCCTCATTTTTCATTACAAAACACATATAATAGTAGGAAATACCTTGTAATACTAATGTCCCTTGCGGTCGCATATTTCGTTCATGATTCCATTGAATATTCTAACAATTGGAACTTGAAGCACTTGATTCCATGTTTCATTATTTATCAGATGCATTTTTGTTTAATTAATCCTTATTTTAGCTTAGAAATAAACAAAATAAGCCTTCAGAAAACAACCAACAACAAATAGTATTGAGTTGACAGTGACATTAATGACAGCTCGACGTTCCGTTACGCTGATGCCCTAGTACAATTTCGAAACATGAAATTAAAATTCGTAAGACAAAAATAAATATTATAATAACTAACCCTCTAGATCCCAGATGTCTTAAATAATATATTTGATACTAATAAACATAAAATACTTCAATACAGGGACGATTTTCAGAAATAAACTTAAAATATCTCAAAGTAAAATAATGTTAACAAATTCGTACGTGATGTTTTCGAACGTTCCCTGCTGCCTATGTGCGCGTAGACGTCATTAAAATTAGCTCCAGCTTTCTCTAAACTGCATGAATGAAAGGGACATGATTTATACTTTGCAGTAAGCAATTGTGAACGTTAATATTTAAGGAATATGGCTTAGTAAACAAAATGGAGCTTATGATCTTTCTCCTTGAATCGAACGTCGTTACATGCCACGAGGCTAATATCTTCTTCCTCAGTTCTGGTGCCCTGGTATTTTTGGAATAGCGTTTGTCTCTATAAGTCACTGTTATGTCACTATTGTGTCACCGTTTATGTCACCAATTTGTCGCCAATATGTCGCCGTTATGTCGCCGATATGTCGCCGTTATGTCGCCGATATGTCGCCGTTATGTCGCCGATATGTCGCCGTTATGTCGCCAATATGTCGCCGTTATGACCCTAGTCGCATGTCCCTAATAGGTCGCCAATACGTCGCATGTCCCTAATAGGTCGCCAGTACGTCGCATGTCGCCAATGGGTCGCCGGTATGTCGTAGGTCCCTAATAGGTCGCCAGTACGTCGCATGTCGCCGATGGGTCGCCATAATGTCGTGGGTCCCTAATAGGTCGCCAGTACGTCGCATGTCGCCAATGGGCCCCAGAATGTCGCAACTTGTCGCCGGTATGTCACTATTGGGACGCTAGTATGTCGCGGGACGCCAGTATGTCGCAAGTATGTCACCGTTTAATCGCCAATATGTCGCATAGTCGCCGGCTCGTCGCTAGAAAAAGGTATAAAAGGCGGAGCGGACCGTCGACTCGGATCATTCATTCTTCAACCATCGGACTAGCAGTGACTCTGGTTTTCGGGCGTAACGTAATACTGGTAAGTGAAGTTACTCTGCTACTTTTTCTGTGTTTGTTTTTGCTTGGAATTATCCTGGTAAATTTAAACTTGGAATTTGTGTCTGTGTTTGGTTTTACGGAGACAATATCGTCGTAACGCTGGACATGGGATGTTGTGGAGTTTCTTTACTGCCATGTATAGGTTTTTAGTTATTGTGAAGTTTTCTCTACGCTGTGTGTTCTAAGTGCCGTCATGTTATGCAGGGACAATGTCAATGCATAGCCGGGGCTTGGAATAGTGTCTGTGTTTGGTTTTGCGGGAAGAAATTCTCGTAACGTTAAATATAGATGACAGTGTTTAAGGGAATTTCACTTTTCACTAACTCATAGTTTAATTTAGTGATAACTTAGTTTTTTAGTGTTTTTCTATGGGGTATTTTTGCTATTTTAAAAGCCAGATCATTGTTTGGACTGACAGTTTGTCCAGCTAAACATTCACTCCGCCTAACGGTGCCAAAGGATTGGATGGTTAGGAGTCTATTGCTCCAAGTTTGAGAGGACTTGGCGTCTCTTCTATATCAACATAAGAGACGAATTATCTCACTAGTCTCAAGGCCCAGCTGTTTAGACGGATGTGGGGACGTCACGTGCGCGTCATTGGGTGTAAATCCTGCCCACTGAAGTCGACAGTAATTGAGACTAGGTCTCCTATTAAATTTATTTATATATTTCTGTGCTCCGGTTCATGCTAGTGCTGGTTGCGGGGAAAGGCTTCTGTCGTGACTGATATTGCACTTATAGTCTTTGTCTCGGCAGAGTTTTCCATGTGATCGGTATGTGTGTGTGCTAGGGTACTGATACTCTTATATACACGGAATAGGGCGACTTATTCTTATCCACCATGCCCGCGGGCGATAAGGAGGGAGTCAAATACACTGGCCTGTAGGTTGCCTTCTCGGTTTCGCCTGCCGAACGTTACAGCTTATCGTAGGGACCACACTTGCGTATATTACAAAGCATTAGGTCGATGGTAAGAACGAACTATGCTTTGAATGTACTAGATTAGGGACAATGGGTAGAGTTAGGGTAGAATCACACACTCATTTTGTCGTTTATTAGGGTCCTTTTTAGTTCTGGTTTATACAATTGATATATATTTCTCTTTAAGGGTTTAAAAATATGGTTTCTTAATCTTAAAATATGAGTGTTTAAAAGGTGAAGGGTTCATCTGCCTAAATCTTCCTAATTACTAATTTATATGGGGATCATTAACGGCTTTATAAATTTTTATTTTTCATTTCTGGTTGTCTGGTGTAGGGACGAGGTACTGAGTAATACAATCAGGTATTTACAACATAATCTCTTAATTATCAATCTGGATCTAGGAACGCAGACTATTCTGGGATTGAAGAACGGTTTGCTTTAGGGAACCTTTGTCAGGCAAAAGCAGTACAAAGGATAAATTGAGTGAATACTCAATTTCGGCCTCGATTAAACATAATAATTAGTGAATAAACTCGGTACTTCGTTTATACATCTAGAGAACTAGGAATTCAGTATAGATTATCAGTTCTGGGGAATGGGATTAAGGGATTAGCATCCCTAGCTTTTGAATATAAAAAAGATAAGTAATTATGATGACTGATGGATACTTTGACACTTCTTTTCATCATCATCTAGGTGCGCTTAGGTTACGAAGTGTTGGTCATAGCCCTTCTGGCTAAACTGGTAGGGTAGGTGTTCCGATTAATACTTGCAAATCGGACTAAGAACTTCCAGACCTGCATCGGGCGTACGGAGCAGCACGTGTGATTAAATCACACATCGTTTAGAAGATGATAGTTAATTATAATTAATCTTGAAATGCTAGGGTGTAAAAGAGCTTATCTCAGGAGTGCTGCTTCTATGTTATCCCGGAAGCTTAATAGGTGTGGCAGGATTTTACCAACAACATTTTTATATATTTATATCATCATATATGATGTGATACTTAAATACATTATAGTAAATTTTACACCATCATTTACGTTGCACTAATAAATTCTGAATAATTTTCTTTACATTATTTCTTACTTCCATAAATAATTACACATTTTATTACCATAAATATCTGTTCTCAAAAATCTAGGTAATAATAAATAAAGTCAGAGTCCAAAATTTAGCTGATACTCATTAAAGAATTTGAGGTTACCGCGGTTCACTTCAGAGGGGTCCTAACCACTAGCTAGACGATCACATGGCCATATTTAGGGGTATATCTAAAGGGGGTGTTCATATTACGAGTAGGTAATAAGAAGGGTAGGTAATAGGTAGTAAGAAGGGGCGGGAGGTACAGCAACCTATTTTTTAAACGGCAAAGTCGACTTTGCCGTCCATTTTTGAGAAAAAGCCCATTACATAATTAGACTGTAGGCACACTATAAATTACACAACTATTTACCTACGGTAGTATTTGTGGCGTCTAGGTTCTGTTGTATTACAAGGTGATAAATAAAACTCAGTTGGTCAGTCAGGTGTGCTCCGCGACCCGCCTGTACGCCATGACAGTTGACAACAGAATGTCGACTTGCAGGTAGTTCGCATTGCACTTTTATTGTATAAACGTCACATCTCTTCCTTTTTATAATGATTTATTTATTTTATTTTATGCGTTAGCCATGCAACAATAGTTCAGTCATCTCACATCTGTTTATCTTATAACTGCTAGGTTAATTTAGATTCTAATTCCGACATACTACCACCGGTTCGGAAAACAGCGTTAACCTCAGACCCGAGAAGAACCGGCGGAAGAAACTCGGCGAGGTGTGGATATATTCATTTCTCAACAGTTCAACAATAAACATTTTTTAACAATATAACCTTGGAATATTTACACTATTCCTAGTATCTCTCTCAGTTGCTTAGCGGTCAGCTGGAAGAGATCCTTTAAAGGGATGAGTTCGCCTTTGTACACATTTATTCTATTATCTTATTGTTATGTACTTGTTTAGCGTAATAAAGTGTTTTAATACAATTATGGTTTTACTTTTACAATATCAGTCTCTCTCCTTCTCCTTTTTTCAGTTTTGAATTTTGAGTCTGCTTTCTTTTATTCAAATTGATAATAACTCGAGGTTTAAATATCTTAGGAGTTTAACCTCAATTGATACATATTTTCTTTGGATGCTTACACTTTTCTAGGTATTTTCATTAGCGTTCAAGCTTCACACACACGTTTCACACAATTAATACCTATTTCGTGAATTTCCAATAAAATTGTAACATACAGGTCGCTTTCCAATAACATCTCGTACATGTACATTATTTATTGGCAACAACTGATTTCCTCAGTTTTACTTGGCTGTTTGATAGGTAATATAGTATAATATATAGATATAATGCAATTTATAATATACGTAAATGGTCCAATGTTAAGTAAGGTAAAAAGTCATACCAAATATCACAACCTATTTAGTTTTACTTGTGTACTGGTATGTTATTTACGCAAACCATGATCTATACAAATAGATTTCTATTACTCGGGTAAAATGATGTAGGTACCTACATATTTGACCGTTATTATTATAAATTGCATTGGATACATTATTTTATTACCGTTTTTTAATTATAATACTTGCTGAATACAGTATTGACCTCAATTATATTCAAGTATGGTATATCGACTGTACTGTTAATCTAGCAACTTAATGTTACTTATACAATGAATGATATTATTTATGTTATGAAAACAACTTTAATCCCTGCTTACAATTGGAAGTTGATTTTAGCCTTGACTATAGTCTACAGTAGCCCTTGACTACAATATACACAGCCTTAATTTGACCATGGTTACAGTCACATTAATATTTTTTTTATAGACATTTTGCTTCCCTTAGGTTCAATTACTTACAGATATATTATAGAGCAAAACTAGCACCTGTGTATGTTCATTTTGATGGTGGCATATATTGTTTAACTCTAATTATGTATATTTTACAAGGAACCAATGGAATTTCATTACCATGAACACGGTTTCACCGAGTACATTGTTCGAAGATTTACTTTATTATTATTCCGTTGCTTTAATAAAACCCTAGGCCATTTTGGGTTTAAGTTCATACTTGGTACTTAGTACCTGTACGATAATTAAACAACGACTTAAGTAAATAACTCTTTTATAATATATATGTACTCTTGCAAATATAGAGGCTCGATCTGCAAACTCAATTTACAAGGTTTGTTTGATTTTGTTAGTTTCAACCTCAACTAGGCAAACTGCAATTTGGTGCAATCAAGATCACGTCTGGTCCTTACGTTTTTATACGTACACAGTATAAACTTCCCACTAACGTATCTGGGTAACTGTCCGATATTGACGCCATCACTTGGCCGTCCATTTTACGGATTTGGTTACTATGTTCGTATGTGTATGTTTTCACTATTAGGAACAAGTCATATATAAAGTAGCGCAGTGGGAGTGCAAGGTTTCACGCATCGTCACTGATTGGTACTTTGTATTTTTTTCAGCATTTACTTTAGATACCTACACAATGTGTGGCATTGTGACGGACCCAGCGTCTATTTATTTACCTTAAATTGACCTTTGACCTGATTGTAAATTTATAGAATTACTATTGTGTTCTTTTTGCACTAAAATTAGTTGATTGGCTTTAGGTAATTTATTTATTTTTGGACTTTAATTTAGTCGGCCCGTCGACTTTTATCGGTACTCATTTAGTCCTAGTGCAGCTTTGCATTTTGAATTGGCCTTTGTAGGCACATTTATCACATGCCGGCACATTTTATCTTTTAGGGGGAAGGCGGCGCCATTATCGCAATCCTGTCTACCTGTTTGTTATGTTTGCCCAAAAACTCTTTCAGTTGCCTCCTAACATTTTATCAAATTTGTTCCCATAATCACTTGTTTATTGTAACTGAAACCCCTAGATTCAATATTTTCCTTTAGATGGGCGGAGGCTCAATTTTCCGCATTGAAATCACATTTAGAATCATTAGGAATAGATTAGATTAGAAATTTCCAAAGTACAATTCTTGTTGCATCAGTCGAAACACGAATCGTTCATACAAACTCTGTTTTTGCGAAAAGTATTCTTATAATTTGTCGACAGCAACATTAAAAATGTCCATTACGCTAGCTTCTGAAACGTGCGTACTTGGAAGAGTGCTCGCAGATAGCAGGCACACGACACTCAGGCACATTCTAAAGCGGACAATTAAGACATCATTGTAATTAAATACTATCCGTAAGTAAGCACGGAACATGTGCGTTAGGTAAGTACCTTCTAACTACCGAGTTTCTGTACTTGAGGAGTTATCGAAGTAACCTAACGTGTAACAAACAGAACAGGTAGACACATATACATAGGATTGGACCCCAAGACATACATTAAAGTTCAACGAGTCTTTGTGACAATAACCTGAGTTTCACTCCTTAACGTTAATTATAGTCACATATTACTAACAATTTAAATTTTATGGAATTTTTCCTGAGCTATATTTATTTTTAATTCTGAAGAACTTATCATTTGCACTACATGGGCCGATATCCCATGCAGCACTCGCGGAGTTTTCACTCCAATGGTATTTCCTTATTCGGACTTAGGTTCCACTCACGGAGTCTTCACTCCAATTGTAGGTATTTATTTATACGGAACTCGTATCTTGCATAAACTATACATTAATACCATTGTCTTTTCAGCCTATGAAACTCGACTTCTCTAGTTTTCATATTTATAGGCAAGGTTGTGTCAATGTCTAGTTAATTATTTTAAATGCACCATAGTCGGCATCAGCAACCCCGCCCCACCACCATAACCGCGGTACTTGCATTTGAAAACTCGTTTAAATAATTAAATAAAGAACTTATTTAAGGAGGACAAGGTAAGCATTTCATGAGTTTCCAAATGTAATCGATCACCGCGCAATCATTGCTGGCGCGGCAGAATTATTAAGCATAGCCATACCTTCCCAAGGCCCACGGTCCTACCAGCTGTAGTAGGTACTTTCTAAGTTCGGTGGAAGAATTTTTTACATTTATTCGGAAAATGGTTTTTTTTTATTATAATTATTTTCAACAAAATCTGTTTACTGCACACATGTACGACTCTAGATTCTTCAGACTCTCAAGACTCTTAGACCCTTTAGCCTTCTTTAGACTATTTAAACTCTTACAATCTTTAGACTCTAACTTAGATTCTGTAGTCTCCTTAGACTCTTTAGACTATTTAGACTATTAAGACTATTTAGACTCTTTACTTTTTAGACTATTTAGACTCTTTACTCTTTAATCTCTTGAGACTCTTTAGACTCTTTAGACTTTTTAGACTATTTAGACTCTTTAAACGCTTTAGACTATTTAGACTCTTTAGACTCTTTAGACTCTTTAGACTCTTTAGACTCTTTAGACTCTTTAGACTCTTTAGACTCTTTAGACTCTTTAGACTCTTTAGACTATTTAGACTCTTTAAACGCTTTAGTCTCTTTAGGCTCTTTAGACTATTTACTCTTTAGACTCTTTAAACTCTTTCGACTCTTTCGACTCTTTAGACTCTTTAGACTCTTTAGACTCTTTAGACTCTTTAGACTCTTTAGACTCTTTAGACTCTTTAGACTCTTTAGACTCTTTAGACTTTTTAGACTCTTTACTCTTTAGACTTTTCAGACTCTTTAGGTTTAAACTCTTAAGACTTTAGGTTCTTTAATTTAACTTTTTTTTTATTTTTTATTTCCTTATACATATATTATGTGATGTGAAAAGCAGTATGGGTCACATGGTAGCAAAATTATTTTCACTTTGGGCGTTAACACTTGAATCCCTCACTACGCTCAGTATTCCATTTTAATACCTCGCTTCGTTCAGGATTCAATGTTCGCCGTCGCCGTAACCATGACATTTTGCTCCTTAGCGACACAACCTAATGTTTAATTGAAGCAGAGTTGCATCTGTTTTGCTTCGTTCCATTTTAAACAAAACAAAATCAACCCTGAATCCTACACTATAGATTCAAATTTCAATAGCAAATTTCAGACTTTTTCCTTGTATGGCTGGGCCCCAGGAGGGTGAGTGCAATATTAACACAACAACATTTACAACCATAAAAGTATTCCATTTTTGGAGAATAAGTACTCATATTACGCTTAAGCTTTACGACAAATTTCACCGACAGTATCAGTTTGATTATTTATTTTTTCTTTTGCATTATAGAAACAAGACCCAGATAATATTATGCTGATTTGGTTAAATAATTTAAATGCATATCTAACTAGCACACGTAAGCTAAGTAGCACCATGTTGTATAGCAGATGATCTGTTGATTTTTATTGAGTCTGACGCTAAATAAAGCGTACACTTATTATTTATTTAGGTAGATAACTTCTGGTTAAAAGTGCTAACCCTATTATGTGAACTATTATTAAGCATTTGTCGTTAATTAGATACATTTGTGAGCTAATAATAAACTACAGCGCACCCAGATATTGTTTCAACAACCGTTAACGCAGACAGCACCACGTTGGTATACTTAGTTACCTGTAGTAAATTACCGGTGAACAGACATATTCAGCACTACACAGCAATATGCGCGACAGTTTATTTATTATACGTATAACTTAATTATAGTTTTACACGCTTCCTTAAATACACAGTCGCTATAAAAGTTTTATTCCTTTTTTTTAATAACTTATTTTACTGTATTTGGCTTAATTTCTGTTCACCGACCCGTTTTTTGGAAAGGTAAAAGCATTAAATAGTATTTAAACTGAATAAGACGTTGAAATGTGCCCTATAGTAATAATATTAGCGTAAAAATAGTTCTTTTCTCGATCAAAATATAGTTTAAATACCAGAAGTGTACCTTATAAAGATGTTTATGTGCTCAGAGCTATAAATTAAGTCCACAATGGGTCCATCATACCTGTGCTATTTGGGTCATTCGTCTCCCTCCCTTTTATTGAAAAAATAATTTCAAACTGATAACTTTTTGTCGGTTATTTAGCAACTCCATCGATTTTTTTGTTTTTTCTTACGTTCTTTATCCTCGTCGCCATTGTGGCGTCTAGGTTCTGTTGTATTACAAGGTGATAAATAAAACTCAGTTGGTCAGTCAGGTGTGCTCCGCGACCCGCCTGTACGCCATGACAGTTGACAACAGAATGTCGACTTGCAGGTAGTTCGCATTGCACTTTTATTGTATAAACGTCACAGTATTGTAAGAATCGTACACAAGGCCCAACGTTAAAGTTACAATGTTGGCCCTTTGTGGGACAAGCTGTGTTGGGCCTTCAACCTGGTGCACGACTATCTACCGACCTACCTGACTTGCCGTTCGGTAATTGTTGAATTTGCAAACAGAAGCACAACGAAAAAATTGCCGTTTTTTATTTTTTGCAGTTGGCCCTACAGCAAGCCATACGGCCAAATGTAACAATTAACCAACCATCAAACAAATGTGTATAGGCCCAACCACGGCCCAACCAAAACCACCACCGTTGAATAATTGTATGATTTATTTAAATAGGCCCAACGAAAAAATTACTCTAATGGCCCTCTGTTGGGAATCTTCGGGAGGGCCTTTGTCGAGGGCCCTCCAGCAAATCGTACGGCCAAATGTAACAATTAACCAACCATCAAACAAATGTGTATAGTCCCAACCACGGCCCAACCAAAACCACCACCGTTGAATAATTGTATGATTTATTTAAATAGGCCCAACGAAAAAATTACTCTTATGGCCCTCTGTTGGGAATCTTCGGGGGGGCCTTTGTCGAGGGCCCTCCAGCAAATCGTACGGCCAAATATAACGGTTGCCCAACTAATACGTAAACAAAGGCCCAACAAAACCCCTACAAGAAAATGCTATTAGGGTAGCTATTTAGTACTAGGGTGTTCCCGCCTAAAGATGACAGCAATATTCCACAACGTATATTACTTACGTAGCAACAAGTCGTTTAGAAATAACTAACCTATTTATATAGTTTTCTATATTAGCCATTGTGATTGGCGGTAAATTTGAGCTAGAATTTATGTCCTTAAAATTTTCCTGCAATGGCGTGAATAAAGATTTTGAGCCTTCAGTGTAAACTGTCGAACCTGTGTAACTACTTTTCATGCTACTAAAGTTATTGTTTGCATCGTATAGGGTAAGCCTGGAACAAGACAAAAGTAAAGATTACATTTTGAAAAACATTTTAAATAGGTTTAGATTAAGTAATGGGAAGATCGTGCTGTGAGAAGAGCGTATGTGGGGCACCCGGGCGGAAAACGTCCGTCTGGGCGTCCCAGATACCGCTGGAGTGACGAAGGCGACGAAGCCCAAAAAGACCTGTCCGCCCTCGAAATACCCAACTGGCGCAGAATAGGGCAGAGTGGCGCTCTCTTGTGTCAGAGGCCAAGATCCTTTTTGGGTCACTGAGCCAGTGATGTATGTATGTATGTAAGTAAGTAATTTATAGTGGGTCAAGCAAACCTTGTCAGTAGAAAAAGGCGCGAAATTCAAATTTTCTATGAGACTACATATATCCCTTCGCACCTACATTTTTCAAATTTGCCGCTCTACTGACAAGATCTGCTTGACAAGTCATAGATGTAAGTAAATTGAGGTAGATATGGTACCAGGCGCACGATCGTGAGCCAATAAATATAGGTTCCGGAACCTATATTTAGTTAGTCGTATAGGTGACGCCAACCTGTCAAGTTGTCAAAATTGTTGGATCAAATTTTAGTTTTGTCAACTATGAACGTCACACGTCTACATAAATAAAAGGTCATTGTGACAAGTATATCTTTTTTATTTTACCTTTCTACCAAATCCTTCTTTTTTCCTTTTAGGCTTGCACCACGTTCCCGAAGTAACTTTACGAGTTCTTCGACCTTTAAATGTCCGTATGGCGCCATATTCACATTAAAAGTACCTAATTTAATATGATTATTAAATTATAATAATCTACTTACTTTATGAGATGACATTTGTTTATGACATGACATGAAAATTGTACTTTGTATGGACTGACGTTTATCTGACATGGCTAATTTTACGTTACGTACAAATCATGTACAAATATACTTGGTCAACAAGATCTTGTCAGTAGAAAAAGGTGGCAAATTTGAAAAATGTAGGCGCGAAGATATCCCATCTTCCCATAGAAAATTGGAATTTCCCGCCTTTTTTACTGACAAGATTTGCTTGACCAGCTATAGCCATACATTTGACGTGCCCCTCCCCTGCAAAAATCGGCAGACTGTTTTGTGTGTCAAATGACAGCCAAGGCGTCTTCCAGTGGTCTCCAGTTACTAAATGCTCTAAGTATAGGTACATACTGGACGCGATTCTACGGCGGCCGCTAAACCTCCTAATTTTATTTAGGCGTCGCTAAACCACTTTGCTATTCTATGAGCAGCTGTCATAATCAAATGACAACACCAATTTGAATCTGACGTTTCTTAATTTAGGCGGTCTATTCAATTTAGGTTTAGCTGCTTAAATGCTATTCAGTACATGTCTTTTTTAAACAAAAACATAGAAACGTCAAGCTAAACTGACTAATTTTAGCGGCGAATAAAATAGTCCCGTTTAAAATACGATAACACAAAAAAGTCAAGTTTTGCAGAATTTCTTTTTCGAAATGGATGAAGAATACGTCATAGCTGCTGTGGTGGCCGAAGAGAGGGAGTATGGCGAGGGCGAGGGTGAAAAAATTTATTTGAAGAGGTTGCGAGACGGGTCTAACCCATTTGACCGGTCCGAGCGGAAGTTCCGTAAATTGTTTAGGCTGTCGCGGGCCATGGGCCGTCACGTAGTGGACACTCTGTGTGAAGGCGATGCGCTACGAGCGGGGACGGTGCCACCACATTTAAAGGTCCTAAGTGCACTGAACTTTTTTGCCCATGGCAGCTACCAGACTGCTGTGGGAGAAATTAATATACTAGCTCAAAGTCAGCCAACAATAAGCCGCAGTCTGGCAGATGTGTGTCCTGTTATTATAGAAAGGTTGACCCCACAGTGGATCAAATTCCCAGTGACCAGACTGGAGAAAGACAGGGCAATGCGGGAGTTCCAGGACAATTTTGGAATGCCATATACATTGGGTGCGGTAGATGGGAGTCACATCCCTATACACATAAATTGTCAAGTTTAAATTCCACGTTTTCCACAAACAAAACCAAACAAATTGGAATACAAACAAAGTTTACAAACTTCTTCGTACTTGACAGCAGATTTTTTTAAATGTTGCCTATTAAAATTTGATTAATTATTTTTAATTACATAATTAAAAAGTAACGTTTTAGTGGTCTAAGGTGTGTACACTAGTGTTAAATATATGTAATGGAATAAAATTCATTAAATTATCATATTTCACCCAAAAGAAAATACGATTTTACAGTTTTTATACAGATATCATTAATTCATTCGTTCACTTATTTTTTTAAAGTGGCAACACACTCAATTCAACTTAGAAATTTTAGAATCCGTCTAAAATCTGGCTAAATTTAGTCAGCTTGACGTTCTGGAATAGCACTTGTTAAGGGGCCGGTATATGACGTTTTCGATTTAGACCTCACTTTGTAACCATAATTTGTTCAATAAATGTTTAATAATTGCATTAAATTACACGTAAATTTGTTCACGAAGAAACCGTGTACCGACTCTTCATGCCATTGTATTTTTAATTTGCTGTTATTCTCTACAAATCGACACTAAAAGTATCAAAAAATCAAAATATGGAGTTCCGTTTGAGACGGAAGCAAAACAATTTTGTCTTTGACAGTAATTGAATTATTGTATGATTCTGAAAGCTAGATAATCCAGCTACCAATTTATTATCGATTTATATTTTTACTCACAAAGACAGCACAGAAATTCAATCTCAAATGTAAACTTTCGAACAATTTCCATACATTGACGACATCACTCAAAATTCTTCTTCAAGTCAGATGCCCGTTGGGGCTACACCGGAGCACACGTGTACTTCTTCAAATGAAAATGACAGCTTGATTTTCTTGCTTTTGACAATTATATTGACATTAAATCATATACGCACACGAGAAAGTATACCAGTAGATAAATTGTATTTCAAAAAATAGGGTACATAAATATCAGCTCGCGTCTCATTTAAATTTGATTTGCTGTTATAATGGTTGAAAACCGCAGTAAACTATCTTAAAACAATACGATTACAGTCGAATTTAAGTATTATGTTCCTTCAAAACTCGCTTAAAATGAAAAAAGTTTAAAGACTCATATTTACTGATTGGGATCAATTTTTATTATGCTGGTATCATTTTGCGTCAGTTTAAAAACGTATTTGACTTATGTACGTCAATGAATTTTGATGACAATTGTAATCTTGTATTATATTATAGAACTTTTATCTTAAAATAATGCCTATTAACAGGAAGAGTTATGTAATTCGTATAAGTAATACCTGAAAGTCTTGTACCTAGATCTGTAATACCATGGATTGCGACGAATAAATGATAATGATTATGCGGTTCGTTCCGTCTATATGTATAATGCGTGTACGTGCTGTTCTCTGAAAATCTTCAAGAAAAAATAACGGCTAGACCAGCACTAAGTACTAGCGAGTTTTTGCGGCTTTGGAGACCGAGATGAAGCTTACAGGCCAATAGCGCTCTAGTTATTGTTATGTATACCTATGTATCGAATGTTTTATAAATTACCTATAAAAAGCAATGTTTTATTTCGATTAGGTCTACATTTTGTGCATATTGCATATCTGAAGTATTTTCGTACTAAACTTGAAACTTTCGTTGAAACTAAATAAAATAATTATTCCAAATGTACAGTCGCCTGAAATTTATGTTACACAACGAAGGCCGCAAAAATATCTGACACGATCTTATTTGTAGAACCATAATACCATGTCATATATTTTTGCGGCCTTCAAAGAGTAGGTACCGTCATTATCACCAACTTTGCCCGCTTATTTTTTAAAACGAATTTCTCAAAAAACATCACATCATATGACTTTTTTTGCTCAGCACGTCCATTGTGATCAAACGCATCAGTTTATTTGAAAAAAAAAAAAAATTTTTTATCGTGTTTTTACTCATTTTTTTGCGTTTTAGAGGGCGGGCAAAGATATCCGGGGTTTTCGCCAACATTGCCCACGTCAATTTGGTATTCAAATACAGCTCGTATGATGATGATGTCTAAGGATCACTTAAAGGTTTTGGGCAATCCTACCATTCCCTGTTAATAACTTAGCGATAAGTGTAAAAACTTTAAAATAAATTTGCTGGGCAATGTTGCCTACCCGTTTTTGCCCATTTCCAAATAAGGCTCGCCTAAGCATTTTACAAAGGCTATGGTTGTCACTTTTGAGAAAATCTGTTACAATAGTTTAATGGCAAAAAATATGATTTTTGTTGTGTTTTTCATTCGTTAACGGGATAAAACATCTAAATAAAGGATAATAAGACAAATTAAATACAGTATATATTTATAAACTTATTTTAGTGTACAAACATAACCTTCTTTTACTTGCGAAGTTGGGTAAATTAGATGAAAGTGACAACCCTAATCCGTTTTTGGTGGTGGGCAATGTTGGTATAGATGCCAAATTACCGGATTACTTTGCCCACCGCTAAAACTTTTGTGTATTTAGGCCTTTTTAGTTTAAATCTCAATAGACATAATCTATGCTTCATGTGTTATAACTCAAACCCGGAAATATTTGTCAAAGGGTTCTCAATTTTTTCTACTTGCATTCATTATTTATCAATTTTTTGCCTGCCGAAATATACCCTATATTAGACAACTCGCTCAAACTCTAAATTCCCAAGTCAAGATATGCACAAGTTTGGTATATAGTTTTGTCAGAAATATAACCTATTTTCTACTAAAAATAGCAGGGTGGCCATAACTATTATAATTTTTTCTACATTAACGAATTTGTTTAAAATTGTCGTTTTGGGCAAAGTTTCCCTGGAGGCAAAGTTGGCGCTAATGACGTAACATATTATTGCAGGTGACTGTACATAAATGTTTCGGTGATTTTGAGATTATTTTTCAGGTTAGTTTACTAACAATCAAGTTATGCAGATACCGATTTCGTGAACGTATAAGTAGTAAGGTACCGCTATTGTTTAGCGATACCGATTATTTTTGAAGGCAAAACTATACCGTTGAAATATAAAGATATTAAAATTACAGCAGGGACAACCATTTTTTATAGGTGTACCTAAACCATCATTGGCCGAGCGTTAGCAAAGGTCTCCGTTTCAGCTTGGGCAAAAATGCTTTTGTATGTTCTCCTTTGCAGATCACATTTCTCAACTGATTCTCGTGAAAATGTGTAAGCAGGTTCGATAGAACTATTCTGTTTCGCTTTATCCGCCAAAATGGAATTGCCACCCTGCTGAAACATTATTTATTTAAATTCCTATTGAATGGATTTTGCACCTTATGAAAAACCGTATAGAGTAGTAAATAACATTTTACATCTGACTTAATGACATCTTGTTTTATTCGCTTTAATTGTACAAAACGCGTATCTCGACAAAGCAATATTAGGTAGTAAAACAGTCAACAATCAAATTAATTAAATAGGTAAGTACGTCACGTGTGACATGAACAGACAAGGAAAGCAAGATTAAATGCATTGTTTCTCTTTCATCTTTCAATGGAACGCTTTTACCCTCAAAGGAGGCTAGTGGTCAATACTAAACTAAAAGTCCAATCTTAAAAAAAAACATGATGGGTCACTGACCTGTCCCAGTAAAGTGAGGTAGTGTGCGTGAAGTGCGCTTGTGTGTGAAATGGGGTAAATTGACAGAATCTGAAATTTTACCCACCGCTACCGTCGCCTTAAATCCGCCGTCTAAAATATGATTAAAACTTAGACATTTTAATTTTAGGCTATTTAGGCGATGTGCACGTAGAATCGCGTCCACTCTTTGCGTTACCCACTAAACTAAAGGGTTACTTGCACTTACGTACGAATTTACAAGTGCGACAGAGAAGGAACACTTCGAACGTGGTTCGCGGTTTGCCCTCTGGCGCCATCTGCTAAATACTTCGACCGCGGCCAACCCATTGTGCCCACATTTTGTTTTTTTAGGGTTCCGTACCCAAAGGGTAAAACGGGACCCTATTACTAAGACTTCGCTGTCCGTCCGTCCGTCCGTCCGTCCGTCCGTCCGTCCGTCCGTCCGTCCGTCCGTCCGTCTGTCACCAGGCTGTATCTCACGAACCGTGATAGCTAGACAGTTGAAATTTTCACAGATGATGTATTTCTGTTGCCGCTATAACAACAAATACTAAAAACAGAATAAAATAAAGATTTAAATGGGGCTCCCATACAACAAACGTGATTTTTGACCAAAGTTAAGCAACGTCGGGAGTGGTCAGTATTTGGATGGGTGACCGTTTTTTTTTGCTTTTTTTTGTTTTTTTTTTTCATTATGGTACGGAACCCTTCGTGCGCGAGTCCGACTCGCACTTGCCCGGTTTTTTTTATTGAGTTTTCACTTCTGTCGGCACTCCCGGAGTGCAACCCGTTGTTTTTTTTGTATGGAGTTACCGTTCTTCTCCTAGCAGGGGTGCGAAACTCCTGAGTTCGGGCAAACTCGGCTCCGTTCGGCTCAGCATTGCTCCGAGCAATTATTAGGGTTGACACAACTTGACGTCTCTTTGCGTGCACGACCACCGATAAGATAATGGCTTGAATTTTGACAACCCTATTTGGCAAAAAGGGATAGTGCCATACATTAGAAAGGGACAGCATGATTCGACCCTGAACCGCTGTCTTCGGTTTTGTAGCAAGTTTCCTTTCTGTAGGATCATTCTGTACATTAAGTACCTACTATTATTTATTCTGTGACACAGGAGCAGGAGCAGCACACTGCTTGAGCACAACTGCTTTCTTCTACTGAATACCTACTAATTTCTCCTGAAATTTTAAATTACTGCATGAAGAAAAATAAAAAATATAGTTAAGTACTGGATATTCGAATGTTAATTAATAAAAAATATATTACAATATTATTATTTCTTCATCTAAATATATTATGTAATTTTTACTTTCACTATAACTAGACTACATATGTATACTTGGTCAAGCAAATCTTGTCAGTAGAAAAAGGCGGCAAATTTAAAAAATGTAGGCGCGAAGGGTTATCGTCCCATAGAACATTTGAATTTCGCGCCTTTTTCTACTGACAAGATTTGCTTGGCCAACTATATGTAATTATGTAGATACTAATTGCAGGAGCACCACTCAAATTTTTCCCGAAATTTGTAGATCAATCCGAGAGCACCAGCGCCACCAGCGGCTGATCCAACTGCGCCGAATAACAAAATTCCAAGCCCAGTAGCACCCAATGATTGGCATATGGCGAACACTGATCCAGCCTGAAACAATAAAAAGATTAATTACCTTGTGAATTATTAAAACACCTAAAATTATAATGGCTACAAATATAATGACCACCAAAAAATACTTTGGTACCCTAAATAAAAAAATCATGCTTACCAAAAAAAATTACTGAACACCAAAAAAATAAGGCCTAAAATTACAAAAGTACCACCGTTTTAATTACGACTGCACTTCAAATTGTATTCGAATGCCAAATATATTGAATGATCACCAAAAATCATTAATGATCACCAAATCTTGAAGACCAAATTATTGCGATATTTTCACCTAAATAAACCACTATGATTACCAAAAAATTTATACATATCACCAAATAAAGTAAAATGATGCCAAAATTACTAGCCCCTCCCGCTCAACCCCCCGTACCCCGCACCGCATACCTACCTAACCTAGGTTTGAACTCCTATCAGTTAAGTGGGCTAGGTTAGCACTGCGACCCTTACAGAAACGAAATACTACTAGAAAAGTGGGTTAGGTTAGGTTTGAACTGCGACCCTTACAGAAAAGAAATGCTCCTAGAAAAGTGGGTTAGGTTAGGTTTGAACTGCGACCCTTACAGAAAAGAAATGCTACTAGAAAAGTGGGTTAGGTTAGGTTTGAACTGCGACCCTTACAGAAAAGAAATGCTACTAGAAAAGTGGGTTAGGTTAGGTTTGAACTGCGACCCATACAGAAACGAAATTCTACTAGAAAAGTGGGTTAGGTTAGAAAAAGGTGACGAAGTGGATTAATTAATTTAATAGGATAACGATATATTAAATATTTGCACATTTTTAATTAAAATGTGGTTAAAATTTTGATGGTCATTAGGTACTATTTTTGGGTTTACAATTATTATTTTGGAGTCATTTGCTTTAATAGGATAGCAAGATTTAAGAATTTGGTTATAATTTTACATTAAAATGGAGTTCTAATTTTGGTGGTCATTTACTATTTTTGGGTTTACAATGATTATTTTGGTGTCATTTTATTTAATAGGATAGCAAGATGTAAAAATTTGGTTATCATTTCACATTAAAATGGGGTTTGAAATTTGGTAATCATTTACAGTTTTTGGGTTAATAATGATTAGTTTGGTGTCATTTCCTTTAATAGGATAGTAAAATGTAATAAAATTGGTAATCATTTCACATTAAAATGGTGTTATAATTTTGGTGATCATTCATTATTTTAAGGTGGTAAAGTAGATTTTTTTGGTATTAAATTTTACTAAATCTGGTGATCAGTTAAATAGCAGCCAATTATAATTACCTATTTACAATAAATGAAATGTACAATCTTACCACCACGGCGGGTCCCTGCCAACTTGCAGCAAAAGATCCTGCAGTGACTCCTGCAGTTCCGAAACCCAAAACTGGCAACACACAAGCTCCTATCGCCCCACAACCAACAGTAATTAACGCACCTAACACTCCCCATTTAATCCATTTTTTACGAAGTATTTTAAGATTTTCTTTGTTTATTAACGGCTTTTTACAGGTAGGGCACAATTCATACGACGACTTCAACGATTTTAATTGATTACTGGAATCTTTATGCGTCATGCTTGCAAAAGATCGCGTGGATATACACTAGAGAGAATGTCACGACAAAGACAAACTGTTGAAACTGTGTCACTGCAATGCAATGCATAGAAGGTAGGTTATTGTACCTCTATGATGCAATGGCAGAGTTTGAAAGGGTACGTGTAGGCGAGTGATACCATTATGTAACACAAATTTTCCCCGATGGTGAAATAATTATACCTAGTTGTTCAAACCAAAGAATATATCAAGCAAATCTTGTCAGTAGAAAAAGGCGGCAAATTTAAAAAATGTAGGCACGAAGGGTTATCGTCCCATAGAAAATTTGAATATCGCGCCTTTTTCTACTGACAAGATTTGCTTGGCCAACTATATAATACTTACTAAGAGAAGAACAGTAACTCAATACAAAAAAATGTCCCCTTCCGTTTATACGTTTATACTAGTGGCGCCATCGTTGTGTGACAACCGGTTTAGCCTGGCGGGTATTGTTAGGTAGTATTTCTGTTGATAAACATATTTGTTATTTCCTATCACGAAATATATGAGAGATGCAAATATTACCCCTTGTTTGTGGTATTATCAATTGATTTAAATAAAAGGCATATTTATGTTTATAACATTGTATTATTGATTAAAAAATGTTTTACATATAGAAATATACACTGAAAATTAAACCCTGACAACTTAATAAAATAGACATTAATAAAGCGCATTCACAAAATTTTCAGTATAATACAAATAACTTTAGGCATGCCTACCTATTACACTTTACACACACAGATACACTAAACTTTACACAGGGCATTTTACACAGATTTCCAACTTGTATTTGAGATTGAGAGATTGAGATATTTATTTATAAAATCATAAATAATTTTACACGTCACAAAGCTATATACATTACTTAATTATCAATTTATCACTAGATTAAATTATTAAGTAGTTACATTTGAGTTCAGTTCTTATAAATAAATAATATCATTTTTAGAGATCAGCAGTTCTCGACATAAATTCACTTATAGTGTAACAAGCTAAACCAATTAACATTTTCTTAAGTTTACTAACAAATATTGCCTCACTAGCTGAGTTAATGACCTCTTTCGGAAGTGTGTTATACATTTTTACACCCATGACACCGAGTGACTTCCGAGCCTTGGCCAGTCGGCAGCGCGGGACCAGCAGGAGGTGCTCGCCGCGCGTGTTACGGCCGTGGTTCTGCCCACGAGTTGTATATATTTAGACATTTCTTCACGGTTAATTAATACGCTTTCCAGATGCGTTATGACGCGGTTCCTTCTGAACCCACTAAAGCTGTGAATTTCACTCAATGTATCTTCAACAGCCGTTGCTCCGCATTTTGCACATTTTCTATGTGCATTGCTTTAATCCATGTAGGTACAGACTTACAGAGTCTTAAGTGGTAGTACCGCTACAATGTATTTATTATTTAAAGATTTAATAAATAAAATTTTCGTTATGAACTTTAACCACAGCAGTTGGACAGAGTCATTGACAAACATATTGTTTTATTATGGTGGGTAGACATACTTCTACCCTCCATATATTTTATGAACATTGATAAAGACAGTTGGAAGCAAATATTCATTATAAAACTTAATCGCGTGTAATTAAGTTTTAAGTGTTTTAAGTCCCGTTTTATAATTAATAATGTATAAAATTCGTGAAAATTAAAATCAGAGTCGGAAGCAATGTTGCTGTAGAAAAATGTTTTAATTTTTATTACTGGCAACTTTTTCTAGGAGGCCAAAGCACACATAGAAGCATCAGGCACACACAATCATGCGCAATTATAAGAGGACATAATTTTCTTAGGAAGTGAACAGGCCTTGGTTCAAACCAAAATTGTCAGTAAATAACATAGAAGGTAGGATCCTATAGAAGTGGTATACGCGTGCCTCCGTAAGGGATAAAACATAGGCAATGCGACACTATGATTGGTCGAATTTATTTGTTGCCCACCATACCCCATACATGCACATACTAATTTAAGGTGGGGAATTAAAAAAAATGTGAGACTGTGACAAGGACAAACAATAATAGCGCTTTCGCTGCTACTCCTACTGAAATATACATAAGACTATCCCGTTCGCTCATTTCCCCCACCCATCATGCCTTATCCAGTTAAAATACTAGATTCATGGTAAATAAGAACAAAAAAACTATACTCATCCTTTTCTTTTGGGTGCTAGTACTAGTGTAAGACAAAGATAGTATGATTCTCTCTGTCTGTTTGAAATGAGACAGTCCTATGGCAAAATATATTTTTAAATAAAAAAAATACCACTCTTTTATGTGCTACAATAAATATGTATATATAAGATGGTCAAGCAAATCTTGTCAGTAGAAAAAGGCGCGAAATTCAAATTTTCTATGAGACGATATCCCTTCGCGCCTACATTTTTCAAATTTGCCGCGTTTTTCTACTAACAAGATTTGCTTGACCATCTATACCTGATTTTGGTCTTGAAAAAATGGGTAATGTGCAAGTATATTTGACCGAAGCGAAGCGAAGGTCTACGTTTTATTTTAACTCGGGCGTTTTGCTTTTGTATGTCCGGATGTTCTCCTCTACAGGTCGCAATTCTTAACCGATTCTTGTGAAATTTTGTAACCGAATTCTATGAACCGATAAAAATTTTTTGTCGAGCCGGTTTTTGAAAATTTTTCAAAATAGAAAAGTTGTGATAGCTCGCGTTTACACAAATAGTCGTATCGGTATCATAAGAGTGTATTCTTTTTGAGACATGTTTACAGATTAAATGTCGAAAAATTCAGAAAATTTATTTCGCTGGTTTTGGAGGTATTAAGATATCTAATTTTGTATGTCCGGATGTTCTCCTCTACAGGTCGCAATTCTTAACCGATTCTCGTGAAATTTTGTAACCGAATTCTATGATTCGATAAAATTTTTTTGTCGAGCCGGTTTTTGAAAATTTTTCAAAATGGAAAAGTTGTGATAGCTCGCGCTTAAAAAAATAGTCGTATCGGTATAATAAGAGTGTATTCTTTTTAAGACATGTTTACAGATTAAATGGCCAAAAATTCCGAAATTTTATTTCGCTGGTTTTGGATATTTAGTTTTTACTTGAGAATGAGTAGCTAAATTTCGTCACCTCATGTAAGAACTATCATGGTGTATTTTGCAAACGTTCGCTTTTTTTGTTTGCACGGAAGGTCTGGGTTCGATCCCCAGTAATTACATATATGCTGGGATATAAGCTTTTGTATTTTTTAACATTTAAATTTCATATCAATTGTTGTTTTTTATTTTATTTTTTTATTAAAAAAAATTAAAAACTTCGTATTTTTTATTTATCAAGCGCGGGCTAAGCGTATTGTAAGCAGGCGGCTTAGCACGGTCGCGTTTTTATCCCTTGTCACCATGCCTGTCACGTTCTAACAAGTATGTAAGTGCGAAAGGGACGCGCATAGTGATAGTCGATAAAAATGGAACCGTGCTGAGCCCGCAGGTTCGATAGATAAGGTTTTAATTGTCAAATTAGATTCTCTAAATTCTTCTAAACAACGGCGCCATAGATTTACTCAGTTTTAAGCTCTGCTCGCGAGATCTACAGTAGCTCACAGAGCCACTAGTACTAAATGTTACCATATGGTTTATGGTCCCCAAATGTCAAATGGTGTGGACATGGTAAAGAGACCTTTAATTAACACGTATACCAAATTTCAGGACTGCCCTAGAGATTTAGAGGTTTGTCCAAATCGGCAATCGTAATAAATAAATGATCAGTACAGTCGCCATCAGATATATCGGAGCGGCCAAGGTGTTCACAATATCTGAACACGCGCTCTAACGCCCTGACAATAGAGGCGTGTTCAGATATTGTTAACACCTTGGCCGCTCCGATATATCTGATGGCGACTGTACCTAAACATAATACAACAATCATCAACTATCAAAAATTTGTCATAGAACCGTCTTCAACCTCCTTATTCTCGGGGAATTAGCCTACCGACTAGTTTGAAATACGTACTTATACAAAATCAACAATTTAGTCATTTTCCGAAGTGATCTCTTATAAAAGTTATAAACCTACACATAATGATGTTTGACAAGAAGGGCATCAATTACCCTACTTTTGGGAAATTACCCTATTCAACATACTGGTCACACTTCAGTTTGATAATATGGCCACGGACCTAGAGAGTAAACCGGACAGAGTACATTAGCCAAAAAGTGTGTCCACATGAGAAGTCAAGGTGGGCCGTTGCATCTCTTTCTAATTAGGGTGACCATAAGTCATATGTATGTGGGATATTAGGATAACATTGAATATATAGTTTGGCCAGGATCTTTTCTTATTCGTGCATAGTTATAGAGAATCATACTGTATTTTCGCTGTACTAGTATTATGGCCTGAAAAGGGATGGATATAGTTTTTTTTTCTCTTCTGTAAAACGCTTCACACAACCTTAGGCACTTAATTTAGTTGTTCTAAAAGCTGTTGCTAATAGGCGCACTGGACCACGAACATGGTGGATCGTCAGGAATGTGGTCCGCCGTAATGTCTGTCAAGAACACGGGTATGAGTGAGAGAGATAGAGAGACAGATATGGTGACAGAACCAGAGGGTCTACCGCGAACCAAGTTCGACGTGTTGCCTCTCTGTCACACTTACGTACGAATTTACAAGTGCGACAGAGAGACAAAATGTCGAAAGTGGTTTGGGGTAGGCCCTCAGGGCAGTGGGGGATTTACAGTATTTGCCGTCCTAGGCCCAAGGCCCTGTAGCAAGCACTAGACGCCCCTTTCTCAGCACCCATCATATAGACTGCCACCCTAGGCCCGGGCCTACTCGGCCTTAGAGCAAATCCGCCACTGCCTCAGGGTCGCGTGGATCCGCTACGCCCGTTTGTTATACAGTGGAACCTGGATAATTGCAATCTCAAGGGACTGGCCATTTTTTGTCAATTAACCAGGTTTTTCATTTAAGCAGGTCGTGTCAATTAACGAGGTTCAAAAAATCGTGGTGTCAATTATAGAGGTTTTCATTAATAGAGGTTGCGTTCTGACAAATTTCTTTTATGGAGGTGCATATAACCATTGAAAGTAGATTTACACGCTTACGTTCTGGGTTTCTGGTCTATATATTGCTTCTGTCTATACTTGCACTTTTACACTAGATTAATTACTACTTTATTTTCTTATCATTTGGGTTTAAAAAATACCCTTGAATTGTAGAAGAAAGTTTTATTAGAATGTTAAAAGCGTACTTTGTTTTTGATTTAATCAAAACTATTTCACCTACTACAGGCTGTGATAGATACCCAATAAATAAATTGAATTCTGGATGAAGATATAAATAAAATGATCATTGCTATTAAAATATTGTTTCTGCTGTCTACGACTACATTATTTCAATTACAGAGGTAATAAGTAAGACTCGTTTCAATAATAGAGGTAAAAAGAAGAGCAAAAATAATGGATTTTTTTAGCACAGTGTCAATTATAGAGGTCTTAGTTGCGATGTGGTCAATTACAGAGGCAAAATTACGAAAAGCACTAAAATCTAAATTGCAATTATAGAGGTTCTAAAATTTCAATTATAGAGGCCTTCTGGTCTCAAGGGACCGGGACCGGACTTTTGGTTGCAATTATTGAGGTTTTCCATTTATCCAGGTGCCAATTAACCAGGTTTCACTGTAGTTTTTAACTAGGACGCTTGTCACTGGAGCATAAATTAAATTAAAAAAATAAATATCATTTATTATCAGGCGACTAAGGCCCATAGATACATACCTTACAAACTAACATACGTACAATAGTAAAAATCTTACAAGCTAAAAATTATTTCGGCGTCACCGAAAACCATAAACACCGAAGTTCGCAAATTGCGAGCATCTTTCTCTGTCACTGTAATTACTCCTTTATAGGAGTAAAAGAGAAAGATGCCCGTAATTTGCGAACTTCGGTGTTCACGGTGGTAGGCCATCTGTGCGAAAAGAGAAGAGTCGTGAAATGTAAAGAAACTAGTGATGTGCCGTTCCCAGTAAATTTTCCAAAGAGGGTAAGCCCTCATTAGCACGAGCGCTTTTTCAACGCGCGTTAGAATAAAACAAATAGAAACATGATTGTGTATTTGTTCACACGATGGTGGTGGCGCTTTTTATCAAGCCTTGTTTTTTTTTTCGACTTTAAGCGTTGGTCGTTAAATCGAATTTAGCGTGTGAACGGATTCAACCCCATTTATAACGCGCGTTGAAAAAGCGCTCGTGCTTATGAGGGCTAAATTCCCAGTAACGTTTCTGGTATCGTCCCAAAAGTCAGTAAATTACGATAAACTTCTATTTTTCTTTTATTATCTATGTGTTTTTTTTATTATTATAACAATTTATAAATGTGTCTGTAATGTTTAAGGACTTTGTATTTCAATTTTTGCAATTATTTATTCTGTATTGGCTCTCATTTCACCAATTTAAACATGCCGAAATAAATACATAAGTACCTATTTATGAAAACTTACGTTTAAGTACGTAATAAGAATTGTTTAAAACCATAAAGGAAGTGGTAAAACTGTTTCTCATCGTGCCGACATCATGGTCACCCTAATGAGTTTGACAATGTCTAACTTGTATTTTTATCGTAAAATGTAATAATTGTGGCTTCCTTGTGAAACGATATTACACAATTAGAAATTATTTCACTCCCACAACCTTTAACGCAACATTTCTTCACCATTTTTAAGAAATTTTGCATACACTTGTTTTGTAAATATGTCATCAGGTTAGGGATACCAATTAATATTCAAACTTACTACTACAATGTCTACCATATCAAAATTAGTGTTTTTTATTGTTGTGCACATGCTTGGTTAAATCAGTTAATAATATTGACATAATAATTATTTACAAATTTCCTAAAAGATATCAGAACCGTACTCTGAATATAGCATTTAAATAATATAAGAAGGTATTTAATTTTAGTAGTATATTGATATAAATACTACCACAATGGTATATTTTTAACATTGGCAACATGTGCGAGTGAGACACCGCGGCCCACCTTTGCTATCTCAAGTGGACCGTTTTCTCTGTACTGGTACGGACGTCTTTCTGGCTCTGTGATAAGGTTCAATTTAGTATGGCAAAAAAAGTGACAGTTCACTCCTTCTTATAACTCCATGAATATGGCCAGTCCCGGTCTACAACGCCATAGATCAGGATTCCTAGTCTATGCACAACGCTATCGGCATGAATCTAGTATATAACTAAGGGCGGGTTGCACCGTGCCCATTTGATGTGCTGATCATGGCTAAAGATGGCGCTAACGAACGCTAACTGCATATTTGGGTTGCACCACGCCTAACGTCTGTTAAAAAGTTACGCTGCCCTTAACCGGTCGTAGACCACTGTGGCCTATTTTATAAAGCTACAAGTTACAATTTACAAGCGGAAGTCTCGTTCTAACGCATAGGGTTAGAAAGAGACTTCCGCTTGTAAATTGTAACTTGTAGCTTTATAAAATTGGCCACTGGTTAACGATTTTACCGCCTGATAAAAATGGCGGCACTTTATTGAATTTGTCCGTATTTCATGAATTTATATTTGATTTTTCAATAATTTTAGGAAATATGTTATTTAAATTATTAAAAAAATGTTAATAACAATAAAATGTGAAGTTTCTAAACGCAAAAACGTGTGACAGTTGACATGAATGGCTCTAAAAGTCATTATAATTGGGAGACGATCCGTCTTTCATAAATACATTAATTTATTTATAGTTTAAAAGAAATGTGCGTGTTTTAAGTTTAAATTGCGTGCAAAATGACTCAAAGTTGGAGTTAAGACCAGATTGACGTTATCACAGGTTAACAAATACGTCCCATCAGATGAAACTCGACGGCATATAATGTCGGCACTACTACTTGTCGCCAGGATGGTCATTAAAACCAATTAAAGACTTCTGATTATTAGAATCAAGATAAAAATGATAAATCCTGTGGACAAATCCACCACGGACGAACTATGATATTCGAAAACAGCGAGATGGCACCTATAACCATCTACAAGTCTGCCTCTGAAAATCGTAACCCGCTATAGAAGTGAACTATGTTTAGAACTATAAACGTACATAAAACAAGTTGCGAAATATAAAATCAAGTATTTTGTGAAGTATGGCAAGTGAAGTTTTGTGAAGTGTGGAATGTATTGGGACAATTCCAGACTAGTTGGCATAACTAATAGGTTATAATAAAGTGACAAAAATGTGTAATGCAAAAGTGATTATAATACTTCAACTCCTACTTACTTGGGTTTTATTTGCTTTTACAACATAATCTTATTCATAACCCTAAGAAACAACAACTTTCCAAGTAGGCATTAAACTAAAATAATATTATTTTTGGAGCTATCTATATTTGAATTGCAATTACAACTACAAGTGCAATTTGTGTTGCTTCTAATAGGATCCCGCACCCATTATCAACATAGTATGGCAAAGCATCCTTTAGCACAGCGGTCGGCAACCTTTTAGCAGCCAAGGGCCACATAGTAGTTAACAAAGTAGTCGCATATCAGACATTGACGTTTGTCAATATTACATACAAAATAGCCATGGAGGCTCGCGGGCCGCAAGTTGCCGACCGCTGCTTTAGCATAAAATAAGAATAAATGCCTGAGGGATGCCGCTTTCCTAAGTAATAAAAAAAGCTAAAATATATATTACCGTGCCAAGGCGATACTGGCTGCCAAGCTTATTAGAGTAATTATTCTGGAAATATGGAACAACTGAGTTGTTTTAAAGGAACTTATAATATGCTTGTCAGATGCAGAAAGGAACAATACCCCTATCTGCATCTGACAAGCATATCTATTAACAAAATTCAAGGTATTCTGTAAGTAGGGCTCTTCCACTATAGTCAAAAAACATTTGCAGTGACTTTAAAAATACAAAGCTACATTTATAAAACTTTAATACAACTACCAATACCTGGGTCAAATAAAATATAATATGGCTTGTCTTCTTGTCACCGGAATTTTATTTGTGTTCAACCAGTCATACATTGAAATATATTTAACCCTAGCCATGTATTGGAAATAATGTTCCAGTACAGTACCTACTGATTAACCTACCTCAAGTCCCTATATACATAACATTTAAACCTAACATAGGTACCTAAATAGCCCTGAATTTGTCACAAGAAAAGGCCCTCGGTCTGAATAATTTTATTTTATTTGTTTTCCCTCCATACTGGCTTTTTAATTATTTATCTACACCCGAAGACAATAAAATAGTTAATAACCAAGTTACCTGTATGACTGAAAATATAATAACTGATAGGTAGGTACTTCCTTAAATATAATTGTAAAATAAATAAGTTCTTTATCTACTCTCCGGGTAACCCTTTACCTCCATTGGTCACTAAACTGCTTAAGTACCTAAAAAGGATAATAGTATGAAATGGAAAATAAAGTAGATAAGGTAACTAGCAATATATTTTCTTGTCAATATTGAAATTCAGATAATATTTCTAATTGTACTTTATTTTTTGTAACAAGTTTCTTCCGGTTAAGTTAATTGTATAATTTGTTGATTTCTTGAATTCATTCACTTGTGTGTAACTTTTATCTTGTATTCCATATCATATGGTGTCAATCTAACCTGAAAAGAAAGCAACATGATATTATTATAAGTCATCATATTCCTCGCGTTTGTCCCGGCATTTTCCACGGCTCATGGGAGCCTGGGGTCCGCTTGGCAACTAATGCTTAGACCAAGCAGTTTTAAATTAAAGTACAAAAGTAACTCAAATGCCTGCTACTAACAGTTATGTATTATTTTGTCAACAATATAATTGGAATTTTTTCCCTAACTATCGTCTTTGCTTCATAGTTGTAGATAGCGTAGTTAGCGCAAGTAATCACTTGTGCATGCTTGTGCTTAGGGCTCTGAAAGGACTGAAAGTAGGAAGCAGCTATAAGCATTAAACTAATAAGATAACTTACCGGGCAATGTCGCTCCTTGTTTGATTCCGACTTTAGCTAGGCCATTCAACAATCGTAGTCAGACATTTCACTTTAGAGTGTTTTTAATATATAACCATAAATATATTCAGGAATGGCTTATATTGTTGAATATTTAGATTTTAAATCTGCAAAGAAAGTGTAGTTCGCGCCTACAAAACTTTTCTCTTTGAGAATTTTGACAACTCAGTTTGGCATTTATGACTGGGTTGCTATATAAAATAAAAATTCTACCATAAAATTTTTGGTAGGAATGCGTTCATAATACGGCAATACGATTACCGATTAATAATTTTAACGTCCTGTTATTTTATAGTTGGTGCAACGCATTTTATTTAGCAATCGTTAAGACCCCCACGTCAGCGTTAAAATTTAGCGAACCGTGCTTACGTTAGCAGGTGGTTTGGTGCATCCCGCCCTAAATCAGGCATGAGAGGTGGAGGGAAATGACCGAACGGGATAGTCTTATGTATCTTTCAGTAGGAGTAGCAGCGAAAGCGCTATTATTGTTTGTCCTTGTCACAGTCTCACGTTTTTTTTATTCCCCACCGTAAATTTAGTATGGATTATGGTGGGCAACAAATAAATTCGACCTATCATAGTCAGTCTTTCCGTGACCACAGACGAGGGGCTACCGCGACGACAGAGAAAGATGCCCACAATTTACAAACTTCGATTTTAGCGGTTATAGCCCTGGTGCAACTGAGCTGAAATGTCGGAATTTAAGGTAAAAACAATTATATTTTATCGCGGTAGACCCGTGTGTGTAATTAAATACCTTTAACAATATTTGACATATAAAAAACACTTTGTCTCTGCCAAAAATGTTAATGTTTGATATTTTTGCATAATAAGCCCGTTTCATACTCGTGCGCGAATCGCGGCGCGAAGCCGCGAACGTGTGGAGTCGAGTTCGCAGATCTGCGAAATCGACTCCACACCGAAGAGTAGTATAAAAGTATAAAATATAGGACACTCCACACTCGCGTTCGCGGCTTCGCGCAACGATTCGCGCACGAGTGTGGAGCGGGCTATATGAACCATTATTTTGCATTTCAAATATTGTTAACGATGTGCTGATATTTGGTGAACACCAAAGAATATAATACTCACTAGGAGCACAGAATAAATAATAGTACTACCGTACAGAAAGGAAACTTCCTACAAAACCGAAGTTTGACAGCGGTTCAGGGTCGAATCATGCTATCCCTTTCTAATATATGGCACTATCCCTTTCGGCTATTTAGGGTTGTCAAAATTCAAGTGATTATCTTATCTGTGGTCGTGCACGCAAAAAGGAATTCAAGTGGTGCCAACCCTAAAGGTTGTAACACACTATCGCACCGCACCAAGGTCATTGTGCGACGCACCGATAAGTAAGAGCGAGAAAGAGATATCGCTTTCTCGCTCTTACTTATGGGTGCGTCGCACAATGACCTTGGTGCGGTGCGATAGTCTGTTACCACTTTAATAATTGCTCGGAGCAATGCTGAGCCGAGCGGAGCCGAGTTTGGCCGAAGTCAGGAGTTTCGCACCCCTGCTAGGAGAAGAACGGTAACTCCATACAAAAAAAAACAACGGGTTGCACTCCGGGAGTGCCGACAGAAGTGAAAACTCAATAACTAGTCCAAAATGTCTGCAGCACTATGTATAATTGACCCATCCTCCTTTCTATTGAAAAACTTTAGTTCCGAAATTGCTGGCCAGTGAACTTAAATTTGTAGCGTTAATTGTTTAAAATTCGAATAGAAATTGTAAAGTTACCTTGCAGACCTCGCATCTAAATATATTTGGTCATGATATTTTGAGTTTTATTCACTAGTACTAGAGTTCACTTTTACTAGCGATTTCATCAAGATGTAGCTTTATTGAATTATATTGGAGTGATATAAAGTTAGAATGTAACTGTGAGATCCTCGTATTTCAGCCCGTACAAGATTAGAACATTGAGCTTTATTGCTTAATATAAAAGTCCAGTTTTAAATAATTGACCAGGGGCCGATTGCATAACAAACTACAACTAATATTATAAGCGGAACTCCTTTTCTAATTTCACTTATTAAATAAGGAGTTCCGCTTGTAATATTAGTTGTAGTTTGTTATGCAATCGGCCCCTGATTATGATACGTTATGACTTATGACTAAAGTTCTTTGGTGAATAACATTGTCCGTCACACATAAAGGCCCCAGTACACAATGGGCCATCGCCGGCCACTCCAAGGGACGCAGCCATGCGGTAGAATGAGATAGCAATATCACTTGCTCCCTCGAGTGATGGGTGACTATGAGCAGGGGTGCGAAACTCATGACTTCGGTCAAACTCGGCTCCGCTCGGCTCAGCATTGCTCCGAGCAATTATTAGGGTTGGCACCACTTGACTTCCTTTTGCGTGCACGACCACAGATAAGATAATCACTTGATTTTTGACAACCCTAAATAGCCGAAAGGGATAGTGCCATATATTAGATAGGGACAGCATGATTCGACCCTGAACCGCTGTCAAACTTCGTTTTTGTAGGAAGTTTCCTTTCTGTACGGTAGTACTATTAATTATTCTGTGCTATGAGTGCGACGCACCAAGGTCATTGTGCAACGCACCCATAAGTAAGAGCGAGAAAGCGATATCTCTTTACGGCCTTAACACTTTTACACTTTACACACACAGATACACTAAACTTTACACCCGGCATTTTACACAGATTTCCAACTTGTATTCATACATTTCTTCACGGTTAATTAATACCATGGTCTAATAAAACATGGTCTTCCATTCCCAGAGTGACACGGGCCTACGTCACAATAACATTGCCACTTTATTTCAACATAACATGTTACATGGGTACATTATACCTATGGTTAATAAGTTAAAATATTTCTTTATAATTTTATAATTTTCATTTATATGTATTTTAGCTTAAATTTTACAATAACACGTCATTTTTAATTACTCGTTAGCAATATCTTCCGATTCACGAAAGAAATTTCAGACTTTCGGGTAATTCTGTTTATACTACTGGCAACACAGGATAGCGCTGTGCACATTTGACAATTCGGATCTAGATAACTTCATGCCCTGACCGTCATCCTTGTCGAACGCGTGTTAATTGTTATTTCCTTCTCGCTCAGTGTCAGCAGCCGCAGTGTTTTCCAAACTTTTCACGCCGTAAGCTTGGTAATTAATGTGTAACTGTGAATTAGTTTTTCAAACGTTTGTCTTGTATAGATAAATAAAGTTTAATTTAATACATTAGATTTGTTTTATTTTACTATATGTTTCTACATGAATAACTTAAAATTAATGCCGTTAAAATAATTTTCACCGTTGGTTAAAATTCTCCCACATTTCAAAGTTTGAGAACCTGTAAACAGCATGATGACGTAGGCGCGTGTCAGTTAGGTCATACGCGAATCTCGGAATGGAGTACAGGCGGAGTATATTATTATACTATGGACATTGATAAAGATAGTTGGAAGCAAATATTCACTATAAAACTTAATCGCGTATAATTAAGTTTTAAGTGATTTAAGTTCCGTTTTATTAGGGCGAGCGAAGCGAGCCCTATCACTATTCGACAATCTATGCATTCTTGTGGTACACTTTACGGAAAAACTACTGCACTGTTAGGTTTGAGATTTAACATAGTAATTCAAATTCATGTCTAGATGTGTTATCAAACATAAAAATATCATTTTATAAACTTAAAAAAATAAAATAAAAGAATAACACTTTGTATTACTACTAACGCCATCTGTTGGAGAACAGATGAAATTAACATTCGTGCTAAAGTTAAGTAATTATTTGTTTTTCTGACAGATGGCGTTTACGCCATTATCAACGATGAATACAAAAGTGGATTAATAATTTGGATTCAGACCCACTTCGCTTCGCTTGGTTTGATTCCCAATTTAGCAATTAAGTTTCTGTGAATACCTACTAGAACAATCAATTTTGCTGTATATTCACTGCGGACTTGCGGAGGTCAATAAAATTTACTCGTATGTTTTGTGACGCTGATGAACTAATCAGTCATGTTGTGTTAGCAAACTTAAATCGGGTATTTTCAGTTCGAGAAACAGTTTTAGTGTTACTATTGCTTGGAACTAGTTGGAACTGCTAAAATTATAAATAAAGATAAGCATATTAATACAAACTTAGTGATTTAGGGCTTAGGGCCGATACAGATGGACTATAACCCGAATGCAACTTGTATAGGAATTGCACGCCGACTGCACGCCAATTGCAACGTCGGCGTGAAGTTCAACAAAATGACCCAGAACCCTGGCAGTACCTAGTGGAACTCAGGTTTGGTGCAACAAAGGCACATTACGTTTTGGTCATCCGACTCATCGTGATGAGCACTTAGGAGAGTAGTACCCAAGATAGAGCTGATGCTGAACCCTGGTAGTACATAGTGGAGCTCGGGTTTGGTGCAACATATATAGACAGACACACGCTGTTTTGGATATCCCACTCGTCATGATGATCACTGGGTAGACCAGTACCCAAGATAGCTGATCCTGAACCCTGACAGTACCTAGTGGAGCTCGGGTTTTAACAACAAAGGCGCACGCTGTTTTGGTCATCCGACTCGTCTTGATGAGCACATAGGAGAGTAGTACCCAAGATAAAGCTGATGCTGAACCCTGGCTGTACCTATTGGAACTCAGGTCTGGTGCAACATAGACATACGCTGTTTTGGTCATGCAACTCATCTTGACGAGTACTTAGGAAAGTAGTACCCAAGATAGAGCTGATGCTGAACCCTGGCTGTACCTAGTGGAACTCAGGTTTGGTGCAACACAGGCACACGCTGTTTTAGTCACTCGACACGTCTTGATGAGCACTTGGAAGAGCAGGACCCAAGATAGAGCTGATGCTGAACCTTGGCTGTACCTAGTGGAACTCAGGTTTGATGCAACATAGACACACGCTGTTTTGGACATCCGACTCGTCATGATGAGCACTTGGGAGAGCAGTACCCATAATAGAGCTGATGCTGAACTCTGGCAGTACCTAGTGGAACTCAGGTTTGTCGCAACATAGGCACACGCTGTTTTGGTCATCCGACTCGTCTTGATGAGCACTTAGGAGTAGTACCCAAGATAAAGCTGATGCCGAACCCTGGCTGTACCTATTGGAACTCAGGTTTGGTGCAACATAGGCACACGCTGTTTTGGTCATCCGACTCGTCTTGATGAGCACTTAGGAGATTAGTACCCAAGATAGACCTGATGCTGAACGCTAGCTGTACCTAGTGGAACTCAGGTTTAGTGCAACATAGGCACACGCTGTTTTGGTCATCTGACACGTCTTAATGAGCACTTAGAAGAGTAGTACATAAGATAGAGCTGATGCTGAACCCTGGCTGTACCTAGTGAGTCCTAGTGGAACTGTGTGTGTATGTGTGTGTGTTTATGTGCGGAGCAGCGTGATTACCGCCAGTAGGTGTCCAGACGAGATAGTTTTTCGCTCAATTGTGTGGTGTGGACGCAAAAATAAATTCAAGGACATTGGACATTCTGTAGGAAAGCCAGTTGGCTTCCTTACAAAAAGTACTGGGCGACCATGTAGGATGTAATAAGCGCTTATGAAAATGTATACGTGTGAATGGATGATATTGGCAATTTGATTTTGTCGTCTGGACACGCTTTTAATAGACAAAGTAAAAGCTGTAACAGACAGGCGTACCGGACAGCAACCGGTTAGTATATTTCTTTCTTGCTATCACTTATTTGCTATTACGACGTATTATTTGAATATAGCTTGAATATTTCAGGAATTTGTAAGCATAAGTTGACATTTTTAAGATGAAACTAATAATAATCTTGACGATTGACACCAAAAATTTACACTTGACAGCCAACTGACAGCAGCGCCGGCGCTTTTTTAACGCTTGTGAGAACAGATACACGGAGTTCCGTATGCTCTATTCAATTTGACGCCAACGCTCAACGCCGAAAATCGAACAGTGCTCGATAAAAAAGCGCCGCGCTTAAAAACCGCCTTCGTGTGAATACATACATGGTTATCCATTGGTGTCATTCAAACGCTTTTTTAACGCGCATTGAAAAAGCTGCCGTGCGAACGGGGCCTAACGGAATTATTACGTACTCACTCGATCGAACATGAAACAAGCCTCGGATTGGATCAAAGTCGCGGTCCGGTACGTTTCGGTAGAAAAACTCCGCGAGCCCTTACAAAGCTCTGCTTTTTGCTAGTGATTAATAATGTATAAAATTCGTGAAAATTTAAATCAGAGTTGGAAGCAATGTTGCTGTAGAAAAATGTTTTTATTTTTATTACTGGCAACTTTTTCTAGGAGACCAAAGCACACATAGTAGCTTCAGGCGCACACATGCGCAATTATAAGAGGACATAACTTTCTTAGTAAGTGAACAAGCCTTGGTGAACACACTACCGCGAGCTTGGTGCGGTGCGGTAGTCTGTTACGGCTTTAAGCCCTTGACAAGGAAAACTGGGCTATAACCGCGAAAATCGAGTTCGCAAATTGTGGGCATCTTTCTCTGTCACTCTAAGTACGCTTTCAATTAAGTAAAAGAGAAAGATCTACGCAATTTATGAATTTCGGTTTTCGCGGTAGCTCCCAGTATCCCCTGCATACTGCATACAGGCCATACCATAGATGCCATACAGTATAGACCACCAACATTGTCTGTTCTCTTTGACGGCGCAGCAACTAGTATCACTTCTCTCTCCTCGCTCTTTTAAAAATGTCATTTGTCAAAAAAGGACAACCATACTGTTGACAAGATGAACTTCAAATTAAAGTGTTACCGTTTTTGGAAGTGTTAAATTGTGTATGTGTGCGTACAAACGTATATGTGTGCTCTTTTAGGGATGTGAAAAGTCGATTTTAATCATGTTATATATCGATAAACGCTACACAGCGGAACGAAATTGAAGTTCTTCGTTAAAAATAAACATATAGATGGTCAAGCAAATCTTGTCAGTAGAAAAAGGCGCGAAATTCAAATTTTCTATGAGACGCTATCCCTTCGCGCCTTTTCAAATTTTCCGCCTTTTTCTACTGACAAGATCTGCTTGACCAAGTATAATTGAAATGCTAATGGATAATGAATATATTATAATATAATAAAATAATACAATTATTGCGGAACACGTATTTTAGTAGGTATTTATGTATTGTAATTAAAAATCTGAACAGTCTCTCCGTTCCCTGCTGGGGCGTGACGATAAAATCGTGATCTGATAACCACAATAAAGAATAAAAGCGTTTTTGTTCATTTTAGGTATCATTAAACCTTTGATGTAAAATTAAAATTGCAAGAAATGTTGATAGTTAATCGATATGACTTTATCGACATAGCCACAGCCAGGTGGTGTTACATTGTAGTACATAAAACAAAGTGGTAACAGTGACAGCTCGCTTAGACTCCGTCTTTATGTGTATTATATCTATGGCATAGACTGTCAGTGTCAGACAGGATTGACAGTCACGTCACGTTGACACTAGAATGAATCATGATATTATTATTATCTGTGATTAGCATTAGAAGTAAAAATTTATGATAAAATTGGTAAATCGTAATCGTAGAACAATTAACGAACTTAAGAATACAAGAGCAAATAATTTGGTGTCTAAGTGATCAATCAATCTCTACAAAATGTTAATGGCGCTACCGCTTGTCGGGTTCATGTGTATAGGGGCTGTAATATGCGTCTCCAACCCCGTCGAAGAAGAGCTCGGGAGCGGCCGATACGTGATCGAAGGGCGAGTGTTCCCCGCGGACGAGCCTAACGTAGGCACCTGGCAGGTGGACACGCGCATCCACGTCAATGGAGGAGAGTACATCGGCTTTTTACGTGACGACGGCTCGTTTATCATACACAATGTACCTTCGGGCTCCTATATCGTCGAAGCCGTCCACCCGGACTACATGTACGAGCCCGTGCGCGTTGAAATCAACTCTAAAGGCAAGTACCGCGCCAGGAAAGTCAATTTCGTGCAAACTTCACAAATAATACAAGTGCCTTATCCATTGAGGATGAAGGTAATATCCAAATTCAGATATTTCCAAGTCCGTGAACAATGGAGGCTGACCGACTTCCTGTTCAATCCTATGGTCATCATGATGGTTCTCCCGCTCCTGCTGATCATGGTTCTGCCTAAAATGATGAATGATCCGGAGACCAAAGAAGACTTGAAGCAGATTAGTAATTTGGCGAAGATGGGTGAAATGCCGGAGATGTCTGAAATGTTTACCAACTTGTTTAGTGGAGGTGCCCCGAAACCTACTGCTAAGGCTAAGCAGATTAAGAAGAGACAATAGGTTAATTAAATAGTTAGTTAATTAATTAATCATGAATCATTGTGTAGTTTTCTTGCTTAATAAAATAGTAATCATTTTAAAATGCCCCTTATTTATAAATACAATGATCCAGTTACACTATAATAGCTTATTATTGTGTACATACATACATCATATTATTATGATTAAGGATTTCTAGCAACAGAACATATAGTTGTCTAATATGGTCTTTAGAAAAGTGTTAAGTTATTTTTGTTTGTGATGCTTATGCCAGTTCCTTTTTTCTGCCAAGTACTCATACACTGGGGCAAAACTTTTCACACTGTCTATCCGAATTTGATTATAAACCAAATAAGTTTTAGCAGTCTCATGACTAGTCATGTGGTTTGGCTGTGGTTAATTTCCTTTGTTGTTTAAGTTGTAAACTGGTGTTATTACTATAGAAGTAATGTAATAATGTAATGTAATAATCCTTTATTTCAGACAGTAGATTGCATTATTTTCTACAGTTCTTGCGTTTTTTTTTTTTTTTTTTCTGTCTGTGTGCCATTTATTGGCAAAAGGCCTCCTCCAACCTTCTCCATTCCTCTCTATCCTTGGCAACTCTCGTCCATGTGGTTCCTGCTGTGGCTTTGATGTCGTCCACCCATCTTCTAAATGGTCTACCTCTTTTCCTTTTCTTATGGCCTGTGAACCAGTTCATTATCGATTTCGACCATTTTTCTTTGCCTCTGATTGTATGTCCTGACCATTTCCATTTTAACTTTTTTATTGTTTTTGTGACATCTTTTGTTTTGGTGATCTTCTTTATGGATTTTATTCTTATTTTATCCGATAGTCTTTTCCCCAGCATACTTCTTTCCATGGAGTTTTGGCAAGTTTCTAGCTTTCTAATGTGTGTTTTAGTGAGAGCCCAGGTTTGGCAGACGTAAGTAAGTATAGGAAGTATGCTGGTATCAAAGAGTTTCCGCTTGATAGTTACATTGATATCTTTATTTTTCATTATTTCCTTTAGGCTCCAATATGTCTTCCAAGCATTTCCAATACGTCTATCTATTTCTTTTGAGGTTAGATCTACCGGAGAGATTATCTGGCCTAAATAGATGTACTCATTGACGTAATCAATTGGGTTATTATTGATGAGAATAGGTTTTTGTTTGTCGTTAGTCATAGCCTTGGTCTTTAGTGTGTTCATAACCAATCCCACCTTCCCACTTTCTCTAACTAGGTCATTCAGCATTGTTTGCAATTCCTCACTTGATGATGAGAGTATGATCAGGTCATCCGCAAATCTCAAATGTGAAAGGTTTTCACCGTTAATAGATAGTCCACATTTCTCCCAGTCTAATTGGCGAAAGACTTCTTCTAGGACGGCTGTGAAGAGTTTCGGCGATAGTGGGTCCCCCTGACGTACGCCTCTTTCTATTCTGATCTCTTTGCCTTCCTGCTCTAGTTTTATTGTGGCCTTGCTGTTGTTGTAAATGTTTTTTAGTATTCTGATGTATTTATTTTCGATACCTTGGTTTTTGAGTGCCTGCCAGATACTCTCGTGCTCTATTGTATCGAAAGCTTTACTGTAATCCACGAAGCAGCAGTAGAATGTTATGTTGTATTCCTTGCCTTTTTCGAACAATTGTTTGATGACATGTATGTGGTCCACAGTCGAGTACCCGCTCCTGAAGCCCGCTTGCTCTCTTGGTTGACTTTCCTCTAGCTTATTGGTTATTCTTTGGAGTATAACTTTAGCGAAGATTTTATATATATTCGAGGATAGGCTTATAGGTCTATAATTGTTGATGTTATTTTTATCACCTTTTTTGTGTAGAAGTATTATAGATGATGTTGTCCATTGGCAAGGGATTATCTCGTTTTGTAAGATTTCATTGAAGAGGTGTTTTAGAATTGGTATTAGGAGTTTTTTATTTAGGATGAGGAACTCGTTACTTATGCCATCTGATCCTGAAGCTGTTTCTGTTTTTTGAGTTTTCACAGCCTTTTCTATTTCTTCATATAGTATTTCTGGTACTTTGCTGTCTCCTGATAGGGTTGTTGTCTGTGTAGTACTTTCACTTGAATATAATTCTCTGAAAAATTCAGTGGCTATTGATATTATTTCTGGGCGTCGCTTTTCGCATTTACGATTTTTATTTATTAAGTTTGGTATCCAGTCTCGTTTTTCCAAAAGTATTTTTGCTGCTTTTTTAGTGCCTCCTGTTCTTTGTATGCACATTTCCAGGTGTCTCAGTCTGTATCTCTGACGGTCTTTTCTCATCTGTGTTCTAATTTTCTTGCTTATTTCGGCTATTTCTTTTCTTGTAGTTTTTGTCTTTTCAGGGTTGGATATAAGGTCTGCTCTATTTCTTATCAGTTCTTTAGTCTCGGTTGCCATCCATTTTTGCCTGTCGCCTTTGTTTTCTAGTTTATCTTTTTTATTGCTGTAGAGAAGTTCTTGGAATTTGTTGTATTTACTCTGTATGTCTAGATTCTTCGTTTTTTCAATGAACTGCTCTAGCTTTTCTTTTAGTAGCTCTGTATTTTCTAGTATTATGCTGTCGGTTTGCTTTGCTTTAAAGGGTCTACTTTTTAGTGTGTTTACTTGTAACTTTGCTCTGATCATTCTGTGGTTACTGTTAAAATTAATATTATTTAGAGCTCTGCAGTCTCGAAAGTGTTTACTTTTGTTTGTTAGTACAAAATCTATCTCGTTTTTGTGCTGGCCGTCAGGAGATATCCATGTCCATCTGTTGCTTTCCCGTCTTTTGTATAGGGTATTTAGTATTTTTAAGTTGTTTTCGTATGCCAGTTGTATAAGTTTTTCCCCATTTCTTGTTCTTTTGCCTGAGCAGTATGGGCCCAGTATTGTTTGTTCTCCTTCTCCTTTTGCCCCTGTTCTTGCATTGAAATCACCCATTACTATTAAGTTGCTGTGTGAGTGATTGTTTATTGCCTGTTGCAGCGTGGAGTAGAAGGTGTCGATTTCTGTTCTGCTTGATTGTTCGGTAGGAGAATATACCTGAATAATTGACCACTTTTCATTCTTCGGAGGTAGTTTTATATTAAGTATTACAATACGCTCTGAGACGCCAATGAACTCATCAATAAGTGGTTTAAATTCATTTTTTATTAAGAATCCTGTTCCATATAAACCTGGCGTTTCTCCTTTATAATAGAATATAAAGTGGCCATGGTCCTCAATTCTCTCACCCAAGCGTCGAACTTCGCTTACTATAGAAGTAATTATGGTTATATGTATACAATTATGTAAAACTCACTTGGTATAAAATGCAATTGGCCTTTGTATATTTTGCCTAATTTTTTGGTATTTAATGATTACTTCTGGTCCTGTATATTACAAATTCTTGTTGGCAATTACTGTGTGGATCTTATTTTTATGGATTAATAAAGGGACATCACAAAATAAAATATTCAGGGGGGGAGTTTTGAAGGGATATTGTAAACAAACACACAGTCAGATAGTTTGCACAAGGTTTTTATTTGGAAATAAATCTATGAAAATCTAAATTGAGATTTAATTCCTACTAAACATGTACAACTTAGACACAAATACATATAAAAAAAAATAAAAAAATCAGTCATTGGTAATTTGGACGGAAACTACTTAAGTAACATTATGAAGCTTGAGATTCATTCCATAATATATTATTAAATATATTTTATATTTGACGAGATACACCTGGACGGGAGATTACATTTTGTACATCAACTCTGCATTATAACATTCCATCTTTATATTGTCTTCAGTTTGAATAGAATTTTTACATCAAATGATCACAAACAAACTACCTAAATGTATGTCTACAATAACTCCATAATTTTAATTCACTACAAAAATATTTTGTGATTTAATTCTATTTTCATACAAAACTAACAAGGCAATGTTATTGACATGTGATTCAGTATTGCAATGTTTTCATTCGTCATAATGACAAAGGGAAAATAATAAAAGAATTCTTACATCTAAGCATACACACTAAGGTCTAAAATTATATACATACACATTAATTGGTTGTGATGCCATCAATTTTTTGTCCAAAAGGCAAGGTTGCATTTTATGCTACATATTAAAAATCTTTTAAACAATTTCTCTCAATTTAGAAGTTTTAGAATGTTCAATTCAGATATGTTGCACTATAAAGATATAATAGGTATCTGGAGTCTTCAAAGTTAAAATAAAAAGAAATAAATAAATGCTAAGAGCACCAATGAAAAGACCATCGGCAGAAAAAAAGCAAGTATACTTGTAATACCTACAAATATAATGATTAAAATTCGATAATGTGTGAAAAACGAGAAAGTTCAAGATGTTGATGTCCGTGAAAAAACATTCACATTGACTGATATGTACAGATGGACTATCATGCTCCGCGATTGTTGAGCTATTTAGGGTCTTAGCTAAACTGGTTATTCAATACTTACGCTATGGAATGCCCAATGTAGCTAGAACCCTAAATTACTCAACAATCACGGAGTATGAACAAGATACAAACTATGTCTAGTCTGATTAAGTCTAACTACTAAATATTTTGGAATGAATAACCAGGTCAGGCTATATTTCTTACGTCTACAAAGACAAGTACACAGGAAAAGAAAATTGTCTTTTTTTATAGGAATACTTTCAGACAAAAGTATACTGAAGGCATAGTAGTTTAGTACAGCAAAAGGAAATATAAAAAGATTATTAAGCTAATATCAAACGGTGGTTAATAAAAATCATCTAAACTATACAATAACAAAGAGATTCTATTCTAAACTACCATTAATCAAAGGTCATAAATGCAGTTCATAGTCATATGTCATATTAAAACAACTGCCTTGGAACAATTAGCTGCCAATACATATGTATGACAAAATAATATGTTGTTGTTGATATGGTTGCAATCTTAAATCTATATTTTTTACATAAAATATTACACATTACAAAATGTGAACATTGTATTTTATACATAGAAAAGAAAATAAGTACAGTAAGGGTGATGTTTTACTGGACAATGAAATATAAGTAGTATTTTTTTACTTATACATAAATTATTACACACTGATAACTCCTTGAGATTCAAATACAGTCAAAACAGGCACAGATACAGGCAATTAATTCACTGGAGCTAATCTAAGTATTTATTCATACATGCATGAGATACCATAATGAGATATTTACTACTTTTTACTAGTGTTAAATCATTTGTAAAAAATCTACTATTTTACTGATAGATCCTATCAGCAGTTAATAGTATAGTTTATGGGGAGGTAGACCACAAATGTTTATTGTTGACGGTTATAAAACATTATTTTCAAGCTTAATTATATAAAAATCTTTCTTATAAAAGGGATCCATTTATCAAATTAGAACATTTCACCTTTACATACCAAACACTACTATATCGGATCTTATTTACTGTCACATTTAAGTGGAAACACTCCAAATAACAAATGTTCTAAAACAACACTCGACCATCGATAAACAATATCTCCTTCCAATAAAGTTTACAAATGGTCAATGAGTTTGGCAACTGTCAAAGGTTCTTATAAATGACACCAGCAGTTTCACCTCTCTAGTTTTGTGTGAGATTTGGCAAAGAGCATCCAAGCCACAACATTAAAAAACCATATTTGACACTTCGTAGTAAAACACGCTGGCACCATCTGTAAAATACTTCAACCGGCCAACCCCATAATTATGTTTGGTGATGGTGCCTACCATCCAGTACCTATATTACCTATACGTGTTACGTGCCAATGCCCCGTATGTGGCGGGTCACAGTGAACAGCGCAAGCAGTAGTGTGACGCCGGCGGCGGGTCGTGTCGCAGCGTTGTAGATGGAGCAGTACGGGCACTGCGAGGAGCCGCATACTTCGCAGATGTTGAGCAGGTACGTTGGTAGCGCGTCGAAGATTGTCTCGTTGTAGCGCTCTGAACAAAGATCACTCATTATTTGGTGTTTGGTCTTATCGACTAGGTAGTGGAAGGCAAAATAAGCCAAATAAGTTACTAAATATTTATGTTAGGTAATGGTAAGTAGGTAACGGTGGTATTCTATCTGTCCAATGTCATTGCGTCTCACTCTCTCATTAAGCAAAATGTGCAAAAAATACACATTGGACAAAAAATTTGGACAGGTGGAATACCACCCTAAGGCGCACGCCTAATGCTTTGATTTCCTAGGATAGCGGTGCCGTCATATAGCGGCCGTCTCCATACAAAATAGGCCAAATATGGATGTCGTAGTATTTTGTATAAAGACGGCCACTACATATATGATGGCACCGCTATCTTAGGAAACCAGAGCCAAGCTTTAGGAGGTCATTGAAGTTACTTTAAGAATCGCAAATTAGAGAGTTTTGACTTGATGGTGTTCCTACTCAAAAATACTTCTTGAACTCATATTGCTAGTATTATTTCAACACGTGGTTTACATTATGTTGACGTCATACATACCGGGCGCGTAGTAGTCGTAGACTCGAATAGGGAGGAATCGAGACATATTGGCAACCGGGAACCAGCGCTCGATCGTGAAGTTCACACACGTAGGCTCCGAGTCCAACTGCAGAGAAACAGGTTATAATTATTGAAGTGAAAATTTCTTTAGCGGCGCTGTGCACTTTTTGTGATGGGGAAAAAATGTTAAACTCGTAACAGGTGTCACGTGACCGTAAGACGGACACGTGACCTGATCGAAAAACTGTTACAATGAGTTTTCTTTATTGATTTAAATACCATCTAGTTAGTTTCCCTCTAACTGGTACTAATATAACTGGAGTACTAACAGTGATGTGCTTAGGGGTTTCGAGTAATGCGACGAAATAACGCTAGATGGCGTTAACCTCAATTATACATAGTGCTGCAGACATTCATTGAGTTTTCACTTCTGCCGGCACTCCCGGAGTGCACCCCGTTGTTTTTTATAAATATAACATATGTTAGACAACTTAAACGATAACTATCGCTTTTAACCCTTTGAACGCCTGCCATCGTGATCGGTGCGTCATCGTGAACCTTGTCGGAATGCACGAAGGATGAAGGCTGTAGACGCGCGCGTCTGTTGACATCTTTGGCAGTTAACGGGTTAAAGGCATTGGAGCCATCATTAGAGGCTAAAACGTCCTATGCTTATGCTTGGTAAAATGTTAGACTGAAATACGGACGCACGAGACCATTATATATATTTGATGAGAAGCGTTTTTAAGCGAAGAACGTTTGACGTCTAAGGGATCTCAGAAGTCAAACTAGCTTGTCGTCAAATATATAATGGCCTCGTGTTACTATTGTGGTTGTGCAGAAGAGTGTCATTTAAGATGTCAGTGGACATCATATTTCGCACCGCAACGGCCTGTGTGTCGAAATCTCTCTTCGACATAAAAGCAGCGGCTAATGACTATATCTGTCGGCGGCTGATCATGAAATCAGGCAGATCGTAATGTTCCTGTGTAATGTTTTGACGGTAGTCACATTAAACCAATAAATAGGTAGTATAGGTTCGTTAGGTTGCTTCAGATGCCCGAAGGGCAAACTGCCCAGAAATACGAGCCCGTCGATTCAGGGAACGAGACAAGGATTTCCATGTTTCACGATATGCCTGATCTCCAATCAGCCGCCGACATATCAACAAGTACTCACGTAGTCGAAGTAGAACAGCAGCTGGGTGGGCAGATACTTGGCTCGCTGGAGTAGCACTACTCGTCGGGATAGAACGTAGGCGTCCAGCCGTTGTTGCTGGATCATGTAGCCGGTCGGGATGGCCACGTCGAGCACCGCCATGCCTGAGCGGGGGGACTCTCTAGGCAGCAAGTACTCACGTAGTCGAAGTAGAACAGCAGCTGGGTGGGCAGATACTTGGCTCGCTGGAGTAAGGCCACTCGCCGCGATAGAACGTAGGCGTCCAGGCGTTGTTGCTGGATCATGTAGCCGGTCGGGATGGCCACGTCGAGCACCGCCATGCCGGAGCGGGGGGACTCTTCTAGGTACGTCCAGCTAAACAAATAAACACATTTTTAGGTAAGTGTTCAATGACGATAATGTCATAATCATAATTCAAAACACGCTTTAAAATAAAAATCTAGAACGTTGTTTTTATATTTATATTGCACCAAACTGTCTATCGAGACATGGGAGTCTGTTAAATTTTCTTTACGAAATTACCATTTTAATATTGATCAGTTCTCAACCCATAAATAGCGTTAGAACTGCAGAATTTACCTTAAAGTTTCTAGAAATTACCAAAGAAATTCCTCCACATATTCACTGGATGTGGATAAGGCACAGTCTTTTAACTGTAGGCAATGTAGGCATGCTTTGCCCGAGGCACCAAGCAGCGCGTGCGTTTGCCTCGCGCGGCAACTTCCATGCGAGGCAGCTCGTAGGTCGTCTTTGTGTCCGCATTTGATACATGTCTATTGTTCAACATGTCTCTCGACTTCTTCGACAATTCACTTATTCATATACTAACCTAGCACAGGCCTGGTACTCGATGTGCGACTGGTTCCGCCCGTAGAAGTGCGCGTGCGCCAGTAGCGAGAAGGCGCGGGCGGGAGGGTCGGTCTGGAAGCGCGGGATGTCCACGTTGTACGTGACGGACATCTGCAGGATGGCGTAGCCGGCGCCGCGGGCCTCCACTTTCACTGTTCCCCAGGCTTCTGGGATCTGGTAGAAAAGAAAATAGTTATTGTTTAACCGCTCGTGCTAATATTGATTCCCCGAGCAAGCGAAAGATTCCAAAATTGAACTGCATTCGAAAAATGGAATCTTGAGCATTGCGAGGGTTAAACAAAATTTGCCCCCGAGTGAAACACAAAATTTTTCACCACACCAATCCGAAGCAAATATCAAACAAAATTAAATTAAACCAAATCAAATTCAAATGAATGTTATTAAATATTTATCATCCAAAATCATCATTTAAAAGTCAATACTACCAGCACATAAGAAAACAACTCAAAATTTGCATTTGATTACTTTGCCTCACATGTGAATTACTGATAGCAAAGTGCAACTTTGCTATCCGTTTTTAAAGTGCAAAGTAAGCCTTTCCGAGCTGGTGTGGTGAAAAAACATTTGTTAACAACTATTCTTCGTATTTAGGTTTATAGAACTTTATTTTTCTCAAAGAAATTATACATTTCGCTTAAGAGAAACTTAACTACAACAGAACTAAATATAAATAATCAGTAAGTATAGCGAGTGCAGGCGTACTCACTTACAAAACTCTTATTTAGTTTAGAGTTATATCCTCTTCTGTTTTTAATGTTCCCATATTAACTTCCAATCCCCATTTTACATTTAGGCATAAAGTAAATATATATAGAGTCGCCAACCCATACAAGCCTCGCTTAGTTCCACAGAAATTCAAGAGATGTCACTCAGAGCACCATTGGGCCTAAATAGATATTTGTGTCATTTGAAATCTTGCCAATTTTTAAATTAACATGTATAGTTCTAATTTATTTACTATATTACAACAAAAACCTTTTAAAACATCCATTTACACATAGTAAATCGACGCAGAAAAAAAAAAATAATGGCATGAACTATTCTAAGCGCCATCTATCGCATTATTAGACAGTTAGTTTCTTGCCGTTGTAACACACTAAATAGCTCGATTGTTTGAGAAAAACTATCAATAGATGTCACTGTAGTAAATCCCATAGACCTAGTATTACATAGACGAGCTATACGCGTGCCTCTGTGAGGGACAAAACATACGCAAAGCGACAATATTAAAAACACGTTTTAACATTCCTGACAACATACCAAAAACAATCTACGTAATTTGGTCGGGTTATTTGTTGCCCACCATAAACCATACTAAATTTTTGGTGGGGAACAAACAAAAAGTGCGACTGTGACAAGGACAAGCAATAATACCGCTTTCTCTGCTACTCCTACTGAAATTTCCATAAGTGCATCTCGATCGGTCGTTTGGCCCCTCCCCCGTGTCATCTCTATATGATTGTACCTCTATGGTAAATCCTCATATTTAATGATCTTGATCATAAAGTTCGACCACAGAAACTTTGCAGCGCTAGATAAAAAATAGTTTTTAAAAATCAGTATGCGACAACACCACAGAAAATGGATTAAATAGTCTTGATACTTGTGAAATTTCTACCATATTTACCGTCTATGAAAAATTTAAGCTGTGCATTTATGGTTAAATAAGTTTAATTCCAACAATATATGTCACTATTAATATGTATACATATACTAAATGTTGATAAATAATATTGAGATATTTGTGAGAATATGACATTTGGCTTCATCAAAATTATTGAGCTTTTGTAATATCCGCGACGGCCTAGCAGTAAATAGGTACAGAGGGCCAACCGCAAACACCAACGTTCGCAAATTGCGAGCATCTTTCTCTTTTACTCCCATTAAGGCGTAATTATATTGACAGAGAAATTGTCCGCAATTCGCGAACTTCGGATTTCGGAAAAACGAAATAAACCATTAAAACAATAAACATACATTCAAAATAAATTTAAGCTTTAACTAGTAGGCCAACCATGCCGTAAGCATAAGCATGGAGGTTGTGGGTTAGAGGACTTCGATCTCAAAACCCACCTCGAACCAATGGGTTTTTCGAAATGTTAGAGAAAGTTCATAAGGTAATGCCTATACCTACTAGGTGCGTTCAATTTGGTGTGAAACCTTAGTCTAAACCAATATTATAGTATATTATCTATTTATGTAATATAGTCGCACCAATAAAAGTCTGCAGCGGATTTGATAGCCCACGCAGCGTAAGTGTTATTTATACGTCATAATTTCATAGAACTTTGACGTTTAAAATGACACTTGCACTGCGTGGGCTATCAAAATCGCTGCACACTTTTTACGGTCTGACTTTAGATATGGTGCAAGTATTAAAATGTTTCATTCCACTTACCCGTCATCAACTCTAAATTTTGTAAACATTGTCGTTTTTGAGCTCGAATTGCCTAGTGCTGATTTTTTACTAGTGTAAAATTATTCGTCACGCGGAAAAGTAATTCCCGCACGCCGATTTTGTAAGGTTTCACAATGTTTTTCCCGTTCATCACAAAACACAACGAATATTTACCTAAACGATTTTGACAAACACATACCATAGAGAATGACGTTTACTGACTATTGCGCTGCAAAGTTTCTGTGGTCGAACTCTATCAACATTATTAAATAATAATATAATTTTTAGAGCACCGTACAAAACTTTTTGTTCTTAGAAACGTGATAATAATTAAAATAAATTAAACCTACATGGTACCATCACCCACACTGTTAATTGTACATTGGTGGACCTTATGCCTTTTGTATTAAGCTAATAAAGTTCACCGATGTACAATTAGCAGTGTTGCTGTTTGTACATTTATTTACTTAACCTTACGCATTGCAAAATTGTCCTCATATATACATATATTTTAGGACAGTCTTACACCTTACACTAACCGACATACTTAGTAACAAAACATTGTAAATTCTTGAGCAGTTTAAATAGCAGGGCAGGTGACAAAAACTTGCTCAAAGAAAAGAGACATCCGACACTAAAAATATATCCGTTTATGTATGAGAGCAATAATACAATGTGTAAATGTAAATATGTAGATACTTATCTTATACATATTTTATGATCATATCAAAGCCATACAAGAGGTGTGGACAAATGGGAATAGACCATTAATATATACACATACAATTAAAAAACAAATAAATGTCCTATGAGGATTTGTACCCGGGACCTCCTACTTCATAGGCAGAGCAGGGTCACTGTCACTAATGACTAGCTAGGAGGCCGTAGAAATAATATACAATTTATTTCATTATATATTTAAATTAAGTACAGACAGCGTCGTATAGTAAATAGCAGCCAAAGTATTCAAATAGTTCAGTACGCCATACAAATAATATGGTGTACCGAACTATTTGAATACTTTGGATGCTACCTACTATATGACGCTGACTGTACTTATATAACAATTGACAAATCAGACTAGTAGCCACACTCTAATGGCTAATCTAGGATTAAAACTTTTTAGTGGCTGGCCATCTTTGTCAAAATATAGAGCCTCAAACCACATCAAATATTTAAGTATATTGCCATTGCCCGCCAGCATTGAACAAATTGGTTATTGGTGGGTAGACAAAATAAAGTCACTATCATGTTAAACATTGAATTTATTAATTGTATTTTATTATTTTTAAGAGAATCTTCATAGCATGTGTCTGTCCGTCGATACAGGAATCGATCTCAACCATTTTCCACTCAAAATATTTTACTTGTGGTACAGAGATGCATTGACTATTTCATCTTCACTCTCTTGTTGCATACATTGCTACTTCTAGTGGCTAGAGGCTGGGTCCTGAAATCAGAAACATATTTGTTATATATAAAATGTAATATCACACTAAAGTTAATACACAGTCACAATAAGGTGTCGCTGCGGGGCAAGCGTGGCTGGCCTTCACATTGGAGTCTGTTTGCAAATTGATTACATACATTTGCTTACTTTCACTTGCATTAAGTGGCAAACACTAACCATTGTATATTTAGACCAAGAAAAGTCTGCAGCGATTTTGATAGCCCATGCAGTGCATGTGTTATTTAAAATAACACTAAATACTTTGGAATCTTTCGCTAATCAATATTAGCATGGGGGGTTAAAATAAAACTTGACAATAGTTATTCGTTTTACAAGGGGGCGAAGCAGTTATTTAACCGCTCATGGCGCTCATGCTAATGTTGTTTCCCGAGCAAGCAGAAGATTTGAACTATGACAGTAGCGAGTGGTTCGAGAAGTAGAATCTTGAGCGTTGTGAGAATTCAAGGCACGAGGGTTAAACAAACATTGCCACCTAATGAAACACAAAATTTATCACCACGCCAACGCAGGGAAAATACCAACTATAAAATACCAAAAAAATCAAATCCACATGAACATTATAAAGAATTTATAATTCAAAATCATCATTTAAAAGTAAATTCTACCAGCTAACATAAGGAAACTGAAAAGTTAGATCGGATTACTTTGCCCCACATGTGGGAAAAATGCAATTTTCGCATTAATATTTGAACAATCAAGAGCCTTTACCAGTTGGTGTGGTGATAAATTATTTAATTAACCTTTGTATTCAAAACAAACTTACCTGAAGTGGCAAACAGTAGACACTGTCAGATTAATATGTAGATTTTAGGATTAGTAGTGTTCCGTTACTACATCGGCAGTTCACGTCATCATCACGGGTCTTTCCATCTATTGTAGACGATTTATTCATTGCTGTTTAGACAACGGGTTTGGTGACTGTGGAGGCCGATGCGTGAGCGGCACGACCTCCCACATTTTGGGCAGAGAAAGCTCATGCCACCTGAGGTTCCAGTCCTTTCTTTCTGCGACACCTTCTGCTATCTGCTATCTTAAACCAGGCTTGGTCGCATAATCTTCTCCCCTCCACTACACGCTTGCGCCATCCATCACGGTCTTTAGCTAAGGCTTTTCAGGTATGGTGTTCGATTTCAAATGCAGACATGTCTCGCTTAGCACAGTCTTTAAAGCGCCGCATCGGTCTTCCAACGTTCCTTTTAGCATACCTACGTAACTGCACCAAGTAAGACACGTCTAGGTATTATATTTACGTACTTGTACTATATTTCAAATGAAGCTATAATATAAAATTAAAAAGTTTGTATAAACAGAAACAAAGCAAAGGCATCAAACGCGATGCCGGTTCGTGACGACTTTGTGTGTGTGACAGTTTATTTTTAGTGTTGCCGTTGAAAGTTCTTTCTTGTCCCTAAATAGAGCCTTTATGATTTATTATTATACAATATTATTAGTTCAAATAAAATATGATATTCCAAAAGACTACAAATAATATTATATAGTACTTAAATTCCAAAATAATGAAAATAATGCCTCAGTGTCCATTTCTGCTTTTTTAAGGAACAGGATTACCCTGAAGTAGGGGACTAATTTTAAAATAGCAATAATCAGTACTTTATGCCGTTTTTGACGTTTCTGTGCACGCTGTTGTCTGTCTATACTTAAAGGTCACGTAATTAGTGATACAAACACCTGCCTGGTCGATATAAGCAAAATTAGATATATTTACCTATTCTAATTACAACAGAAAAAGTATATAAAAACAAAAATTAAATGCTTTTGTGTAATAATTTCCGGTTTGATAGGTACGGGTTTTGCCATGGTAGAAGTTGAAAAGGAACGTTATGAAAACATATATTTGTATGTATAGGTACTAAATACAATGGTACAAATCTGTTGCTTAAAAATAAAAGCAAGACGCGACGTTGCCAAACTGCTGCGAAGCGAAAGTTTGACTCGACAACGTCGCATCCTATTGTTACAATAGGGTGTTTTCGAACTAGTCAAATCAGTTACTTTTTATAGTTATTGCAATGCAACTTGTATCGTACATTTTTAGAAGTCACGATAAAGAGTGAATTGAGCATGTATTGAGGTATTTTATCCCATTAACTCCAAAATCGTCTGAATCACACATTTTTATTTAATAACTTATGCTTTCGTGGCAAAAAGGCGGAAGGGAATAAAAAAGTTTTACTTTTAATTGCCATTTATTTCAATGTGGATTCTGTTGTCACTGTTGTAAGCATATGCCAATTGAAGAAAAATTGATTATTAATTCAGAACATATAATTATGTAAAAAAACAATATTGATACATTTATACGGTCATTTATATTAAGTACAGTGTACGAACGACGGCTTCATTCAATCGCGCGTTGTTCAAGTAATACTATTGGGTCTCGAATAATACTCCTTTTTGCCCAATCGCGCGTGGTTCAGGTGGGTCATTTATAAGCGGGTCTCGCATAATACTCATTTATTTAAAAAGTATCAATCAGATTACTTTTTAGCACTAGTGTAAAAAAATCAAACTTTACGCACGATTTGCAGCTACAAAAACTAAACTTTTTGAGCAATTGTATTAAAAAAATATAAAGAAACGCTCAAGTACCAGTGGCATGGTGGTAGGGAATGCAAATCGGTTATAACCGAAACCGAAATATTCGGTTATAACCGAATATTTTGACAAAATTTCATAACCGAATATTGGAAACTCGAATAACCGGTTACGGTTATTTTCGGTTATTTATTTATGACTTAAATTGTATGTTTTTATCATCAAATGACTACAAAATCCTGCCATTTTTGGCTGTGACGCCTGTGACTATAATTTTTGTCATTCGTGGACTTTAATAACAAAAATATACCAAATTTACTTCCCTTATTAATGAAATATTTTTATTGAATATTGTATCACGTTCAAGGTCATATTTTACTTTTACTGTATTTGGTGTGTTTTATTAAAAAACGAAGACTTTTACTCACATTCCCTAATACTGTAGGTACTAAAACAAAGATTTTTGTATTTTTTTAATTACTTCATTGTAAAATTTATAATTTTTCGTCTAAAATAACCGTAACCGATTATAACCGATATTCGGTTATTTTTCGGGCATAACCGTAACCGAAACCGGTTATGAAGTTTGGCCGGTTATTGCATTCCCTACATGGTGGCAAATACACGGACTTTCGCTAGTAGTAATGTCTAATCCTTTTGCCATGCACCAATGGTAGCATGCGCAAAATTATTATGACAGGTACTTATTTATTTTCAGCCGGTTTAAATAGTTTCGGCAAGACTTATGTAGCATATAATATATAAATATTATCATCACCACAGTATCGTTTTCCGAAATTATTTTATGGTTATACCGTTTGGCTACGCTATTTCTCTGTACCCTGCCTCTCCCTTCCCTCCCTGTACTCCTTAAGTGCCCTAACTCTCTTTACTCCTACTGAAAGATTCATAAGACTATCCTGTTCGGTCATTTCCTTCCACCACTCATGCCTGATCCAGTTTTAAACTAGATTCATGATTTATTAAATTCACTATAAAGCGACATCTGTTGATTATTCCTAATCGTTGGCAACGGCATATGTCTACTAACTTTTAATGAAGATGTATAGATGTCGTTAGGAGTTCTATGATTTGGATGTGACACAGCGCCATCTCGTGTCCATGATAGGCAATAGCGCATTTTCAGTGACGCCATCTGGTAACGATGCGCTTTTAGGCGGTCGCATTTTTAATGTATGGGATGGCGGCGTCTGTATATATGTAGTCTGTGATTTAGGTTATGAATTCAGAGATAAAAAATATCCTACGTCCCTATGTCATACTCCAAGTCAAAAGTTCGTAAAAATTCATTGAAATTTTGCGTGATTAGGCGGGATCACACGGGCCGGGTCGCAGAAATTTCTGCGAGGCGACTTCTTCTACCTATGTGGCCTTATCTATTGGATAGGCGGATCCACACAGAACGAGCCGCCTCGCGAGGATCTTGCCGCGCCGAGCAGCTCGGTCGGTGGAGATGTGCCTCGCCCGAGGCAACGCGGCCGAGGCCCAAATATAGTGGGGCAGCGATGTACTCACGTCGATGGACTGCATGACGGCGAGGTTGTTGTTCTCGACGTGCAGCACGCGCGAGGCGCCCTGCAGCGCGACGGCGTCCACGGTGACGGACAGCGCCGACACGTCGCGCAGGCGCTTGCGGTTCGTGTACTCGATCAGCGCGCGCAGGGCCACGTATGTGTCCTGTGCGTTACATTACATTCATTTAAGATTACAATCATTTATTGGGGAACCAACAATCGAAATAAAAATTTGGCATGATGTTGAAGATACTAAAATAGGCTGGTAATATCACATTGACGAAAGTACATTGAAAAAATCTTGTTGAAAATGTTTTATGCTTGCAATGGTTTTAAAACCGGCAAAAACAAATTAAAAATGAGTGAATTTAAATAGATTCATAGGCATTTCTCAAACTAACTAATAAAGTAACAAATCGTCTTGCAGAAGAAATGTCTGATTTGACCCTGCTTAGGAAACCAGCTTATTTGTACGGTCAAGTAATATGAGCAACGACGGGTGTCATTCTGAATCCCTAACAACGTTTGTCCTAAAGTCACTTGCCCTAACTGGTTTGCCCTAATGGGCACATGCCCTAACGATCAATTGTCATAACGATTATTTTCCATAATGTAATGATTAGCCTAAGACTCATTTGTCCTAAGCATTTGTACCATAACTATCAAGATCCCTAATGTTTTTTACCATATTCTTCGAAATCCCTAACAATGTTTGGCATAAAATAATATGCTCTTACTGTTTTGACCTAATGGCTATTGCCCTAATTATCAATTGTCATAACAGTTACTTTTCCTATTGATCAATTATCATAACAATTACTTTCCATAATGAATGGTAACGAACTGTTGCCACCAAAGTGGGTTAGGTTAGGTTAGAACTGTGACCCTCGTAAAAACGAACTGCTGCCACAAAATTGGGTTAGGTTAGGTTAGAACTGCGACCATCGTAAAAACGAACTGCTGTTAAAACTAGGTTAGGTTAGAACTACGATCCTTTCAAAAACGAACTGCTGCCACAAAAGTGGGTTAGGTTAGGTTAGAACTGTGATCCTCGCAAAAACGAACTGCTGCCACAAAAGTGGGTTAGGTTAGGTTAGAACTGTGATCCTCGCAAAAACGAACTGCTGCCACAAAAGTGGGGGTAGGGTAGGTTAGAACTATGATCCTCACAAAAACGAACTGCTGCCACAAAAGTGGGTTAGGTTAGGTTAGAACTGCGACCATCGTAAAAACGAACTGCTGTTAAAACTAGGTTAGGTTAGAACTACGATCCTTTCAAAAACGAACTGCTGCCACAAAAGTGGGTTAGGTTAGGTTAGAACTGTGACCCTCGTAAAAACGAACTGCTGCCACAAAAGTGGGTTAGGTTAGGTTAGAACTGTGATCCTCGCAAAAACGAACTGCTGCCACAAAAGTGGGGGTAGGGTAGGTTAGAACTATGATCCTCGCAAAAACGAACTGCTGCCACAAAAGTGGGTTAGGTTAGGTTAGAACTGTGATCCTCGCAAAAACGAATTGCTGCCACAAAAGTGGGTTAGGTTAGGAGGGAAATCAAAATTAGGGCATACGAGTGTTAGGTCAATCAACGATAGGCTAAGTAAAATTAGGTAACATGACGGTTAGGATATATAATTTTTAGGCCTAACAATAATTAGGCAAAAAAAGAATTATGCTACATAACATTAGGATAAATACTCAATATGGAAAGTGCCATTAGGGAAAACCATATTAGGACAAAAAAAAATCGGCCATTCGATAATAGGGAAACCAAAATTATGGTATACGAGTGTTAGGACAACTGATCATTATGACAAACAATATTAGGGAATGCAAAGATAGGAGAAAAGACTTAAGGGATTCAGATATAGATCCGCAACGACTTTCATATTGATTGTCACTATGACGAGGAACGGAGTGGCACAGAAATTAAATTCCTTGACTGTTTACCTGAGAGGGAAGTGAGTTTGCACCTTATCACTTTACATGAAGGTTTACAGTTGTATGTTACCTGAGTGGAAGCCCAGCCGCCGTCCGTGAGCCTCATAGAGTTGAGCCACATGACGATAGCCTCGTTGTTGTCCTGATGGTCCATACACGCGAGCAGCGCGTACGCGGTGGCCGCGATGTTGTACGAGTCGTATTTGTATGGCAGCCGGGGAAGGAAGAACGGCTTTTGGTTCTCCATCTTGAAGGGGGGTTGCGGGACGCGCTCTTTGCCCCAGTATACTAGACCACCTGTAAATTATATATTTATGAAATGGTGCGTTATAAAATTATAACAATAGATGATGTATTATGTACAAAATTCTCATTGTCGCACAAGACCGATATTTGCTAAGGGTGGGTATTCCATCTGTCCAATGTCATTGCATCTCACTCTCTCATTAAGCAAAATGTGAGACAAAATACACATTGGACAGGTGTAATACCACCCTAACACATGACAAAATTTAAAACCTCAAGGTAGTTTTTCTGCTGGCAATGCACACCTGATACTGCAGGAAATATTGAAGAGCGTGCCCGAAATATTGATACCTACACTGACTGATGTGTGAAGATGTGAAAATTTTAGCTACTGATGTTAGACCATTTTACGACAAAAAGAATTGTGACTAACTTTTCAAATAAGTGTTATCACATTAGTCACAATGAATTAAAACAACAAGTAAATGAATTTGCCAACAGTCTTAATTTCAAATCCTTTTTCTTCCCAAATTATTCCTTGGTTAACGTTTCTGTATACCTTCAGCTCGCTTTGATGCTGATGAATTTGAGCAGTTTGTGAGCAGCTTGTAGGTGCGCTCGGTGCTGTAGGCCTTCGTTCCGCGTAGGGCCGAAGACCCATGGCGTCCCACAGGTTCGTCCAAGTACGCGAGGCCAAAGGCCGAGCTGCGGGAGTGCAGTGTTCCAGCGTTCCACACCCTGGTCCTGTATGTATACCTTCAGCTCGCTGGAAGCCGTTGAGCAGCTTGTAGGCGTGCTCGGAGCTGGAGGCCTTGGCCACGGTGAGCGCGTACGCCACCACGGCCATGGAGTAAGGGTCGCCGAAGTCCTGCAGCAGCTTCATGTGCTGCTCCAGCCACGACACGGCGCGCTGCTGCGCCTGCGACACGCGGACGGAGAGACCCTGGTCCTGTATGTATACCTTCAGCTCGCTGGAAGCCCTTGAGCAGCTTATAGGCGTGCTCGGAGCTGGAGGCCTTGGCCACGGTGAGCGCGTACGCCACCACGGCCATGGAGTAAGGGTCGCCGAAGTCCTGCAGCAGCTTCATGTGCTGCTCCAGCCACGAGACGGCGCGCTGCTGCGCCTGCGACACGCGAGCGGACAGACCCTGGGGACGTCACAACGTTTAATGCAAAATACCAAAAAGAATTTAGAATAGAGGTGTGTATTGTCAAACTAAATCTTGTAGTCACAGTAAATTTATCTTCTTGAGCAATGGCGTCATACCTTTGGCCTATACTCGTGTAGATGGCGACACCTTTTGATATTTAACTTTACCACGTATCAGTGAAAGAACAAGGATTAAAGTCAAATGGCGTTCTAAAAGTTTTAATCTTGTGTCGAAAGATGGCAGTAAATTTACTGTGTCTACAAAATTTACTTTGACACGCCTCTTTCTAAATTCTCTTTGAAAATACTAAAGCTCGCTAAAGAAAGGCCGCTTAGCACAAGAATTCTTGTACAATTACCCGCCTATTTCTTATTGCTCTCAGCTTTGTATTGAAAAACTCGTAAAAGATTTTAATATTGAACTCCGTGAGATTTCGAAGTCTACCGCTTACATTCTAGATCTGTGTTTTTTTTCCAAAAATCTATCACTAAAAACTCCATTTTTCATCATGTTTTTGTCATGATATTTTGAGTTTTATTCACCAGTACTAGAGTTCACTTTTATTAGCGATTTCATCAAGATGAGACTTTATTGAATTATTGAATTATATTGGAGTGATATAAAGTTAGAATGTAACTGTGAGATCCTCGTATTTCAGCCCGTACAAGATTAGAACATTGAGCTTTATTGCTTAATATAAAAGTCCAGTTTTAAATAATTGACCTGATTATGATACGTTATGACTAAAGGTGAATAACATTGTCCGTCACACATGACATAAGTCACGCAAGCGCCCTGCGCCGCCTACATGAAACAGCAGGCTCAGGTATACATTTTCGCCGTGCGGTAGAAAGAGAGGAGAGACGCCTTACGCGTTACGCGTTACGCTGTCCCGAGTTTATCATTTTTTCCCCACCTCAAAAAGTGCTCAGCGCCGCTAAAGAAGTTTTCACTTCAAAAATTTCATAAACAGGTTTATTTCTTCTTCTGTTTCTTCTGGCTCTTACCTCTCTGACACCAATGTCCTTGAGGTTCTTGACGGTTTCGAGGGTTATGACCACTTGAGCAGTCAACGTGATGTTCCGTTGTAGTATTATTGTGTTGTTTATCTGAGAACAAAAATGTACTTAAATAATTGGCGGAATGACAGGCGACGGTTTTTAGGGTTCGTACCCAAAGGGTAAAAACGGGACCCTATTACTAAGACTCCACTGTCCGTCAGTCTATATGTCTATCACTATGGCTGTATCTCAAGAATCATGACAGTTGAAATTTTCACAGATGATGTATTTCTGTTGCTGCTATAACAACAAATACTAAAATGTACCCTCAGTGAGTGAGTACAACTCGCACTTGTCCGGTTTTTTGGTTTGCATTCGTTAAATATCTACTTTTAATAAACTTATAGGGAACATGCATGGAGCCCCTTGGTTATTGGCATAAAGTGTAAATGTCAAGTTTAAGTTTTCAAATTAGGCCACAATATGGCAGAACCTACAACGCACAAAGGAGCGTGTGTGCACTTTAGGGGGCAGCACCTGCTTTGGCGTGAAGTGACAATGTCAAGTTTAAGTTTCCTATTTAGGTTACAAGATGGCAGACCCTCCAACGTGTACGGTCCCTATTTACTAACCTCAGTAGCGGTAGACCCGAACACATCCCTGACCCCTCCGACCCCCACCATCTCCCGGATCTGCGGGTTGTCCTTGGGCACGTTGATGGTGGAGTTCTGGTTGCGGTCCGGCATCCAAGTGACCTCGTAGAACGCGCCGGCCGGCGTCTGGTGCTCCAGCACCCATGATACCGCCTGCGAGATTACCTAAAAGATGGAAGAAAAATATATTTCTGAAGGCTTATCTTAGGGTGGTTATCTTATCTTAGTTTCTTTGTCCAATGTGTATTTTGTCTCACATTTTGCTTAGTGAGAGAGTGAAACGCAATGCACATTGGACACATGGAATACCATCCTTAGAAAGGTTTAAAATAAGCCACTAGCTGTCGCTGCACTTTGATGTAGAAGCAATTCCTATAATACAAAAAAAAAACTCAAACGGAGGGAGCATATCTATTCTTAGTAGGTATACAATAAATTGTGTAAAAATATTTTCCATAATGTCAATATCCAGGGAGGGAAATGGGGACTACATTTACTTCTGTAATGACAAACTTACATCCGGGTCGATATAGATGAAGTTCTCCCACTCGTTGAAGGAGGCGTCCTGGAAGATCTTGGCGCAGAACGAGGTCAGCCACACGCTCGAAGCTGATTGGTTCCTGTACAAAATTGTAATTGTTCAAATATTGGAACAACTAGTGAATAGAATCAGGCGTTACTTTGCGGAAATCCATATTAATTAAAACGAAAATATTACTTTGCTAATCCGCGAAAAGATAACGTGCTAGTCAATCAGTACTAACCCGTTATACTTACTTGCGTATTTTTACATGCAATTAATATTCCCACCCTCCCACCGCAAAAATAAATACGCAAATAAATATAACAAACCACCACCAAAAGAATAATCCTCGACACGTGTTCGCCTCTCTACGAGCACCGAACGGAAACCGTTGCCGGGCGTCAAACCGTCAACAACTCCTAAGGATGCCTCGTAGAGAGGCGAAACACGTGTCGAGGATTATTCTTTTGGTGGTGGTTTGTTATATTTATTTGCGTATTTATTTTTGCGGTGGGAGGGTGGGAATATTAATTGCATGTAAAAATACGCAAGTAAGTATAACGGGTTAGAACTGATTGACTAGCACGTTATCTTTTCGCGGATAAGCAAAGTAATATTTTCGTTTTAATTGGAACAACTAGTCGAAATGCGGCATTGTTACTTTTGGATTAACCAATAGGCAATAAGCCTTTTTAGACCTTGGTGCCCTTTTCTCTCCGTGGTTGTCTGGTTGTCTATCAGATTCGCTGCATACTTTAGCTGTTTTTAGGGCACCAGGTCTTAGGGCACCATAATCACAGAAATTGATCGAATCTGATGGACGACCACGGAAACAAAAGGGCATCATCTAAAAAGACTTTATTAGGGCTTCAAAATGTCTGAATCCGGCACTAGGCTTAGTAAACTATGGATACATTCGACAAGCTGAACAATCGATTAGGCATATTATATCAACAGTCTATATACGTCCCTCAACAGGGCACAGACCTCACGCATGAGAGGACGTTTTTCACCGAATAAGCTAGGGATAAATATAAAATGATATTCCGTACAATATATCGTCCCGAATCTACCGTCGGACTTCATAAAGAACAGCTGGCGTTGGTACAATATGTTCAAGTAGTAAAACGAGCCTTCTCCAAGGTCCTATCGATAGACAGTATGAAGAACTCACCAGTCACTTCGGAACAAGCTGAAACTCCCGTCGGGCTTCATAAAGGGCATTTGGCGTTGGTACAGTGTGTTGTGGTAGAACGAGCCCTTCTCCAAGGTCCTATCGATATACTAAGTACTCACCAGTCACTTCGGAACAGGCTGAAACTCCCGTCGGGCTTCATAAAGGACATTTGGCGTTGGTACAGTGTGTTGTGGTAGAACGAGCCCTTCTCCAAGGTCCTATCGATATACGAAGTACTCACCAGTCACTTCGGAACAGGCTGAAACTCCCGTCTGGCTTCATAAAGGACAACTGGCGTTGATAAAGAATGTTCATGTGGTAGAACGCGTCCTTCTCCAAGGTCCGGTTGCGTTGGTTAATGAGACGCATGTACAGTGTGAAGTACATGTTGGCGGCGAAGCTGAACATGTTCTGTTCCGCTGAATCCTGGAATAAAGTTCGATGGGTTAATATGTCTCTAATGTCTCTATCGTGGTGAGTGTTATGGATAGAGAATCATTTTGATGCATATTAAAATCTTTGTTAATGCATTAACGGACAACTTTTACAAGGAAAGGGAAAGTATGTATAATGGAAATTTTAAGCACTGTTGGAACAATGGTCTTATACGAGGGCTGATTCGAAAGTTTTTAGTTGCTCCGGCTCTACTCATCCCTCCCTCTATCCCTCACACTGGAATAAATCATATTGCAATCGCATGAGTAGAGCCGGAGCAGCTAACAACTTTCGGATCAGCCCTCGTATGTGGAGCACCTCAGGGTCCTAAAGCCACTCTGGGACCCTTGTTACTTCTTATGTGGAGTACCTCAGGGTTCTCAAGCCACTCTTGGACCGCTGTTGTTTCTTAAAGATGTCTCACCATGGGTAACCTCAGTAGAGACGTAGCATTAATCGGCATCGTAGGGAACAGGGGACCAACCACGTCTCCAACAACAGAGACCCTGGCCCGGTTGGAGCCGAACACGTAGTAGCGGTCGACCTCGTATGGGATGATGGGCGTTTCGGTGACGTTGACGTGCATGTATTGGAAGACGTAGGCGCGGTTGGAGAGGTCGAGGAGGACTGATTGGTGCCGGTGTTGGGGGAGGCCGTCCGCCTGTGGACAGTAATAGAATGTTATAGCAAAGGAAAATTTACTGAAATAATTAACGCTTAAGATATTTTAGAATACTCTAATAAATAACGCCTAAATCAAAATAACGGTGATATTGTAACTTGATTTTAATAGTTTTTTTGACTAATTAGTCTATGAGCCAGAAATAAATTAAAAATGTTTTTTAGATGTGTGCGTGGACTATACGTTGCTTAACCCAGTAAACCGCAGCGGACTTTCACAAGGCTTCAGTATACAACTCTCTTTTTAGCATTTTATGAGTTCACCCAAGCGGAAATATTTGACCAAGTTTAATGGGTTAGTAAACTTAGTAATTAATGTCTCTGTCATGGTGAATGTTATGGATAAAACTGTCCTACATATTATACTACTCTTTGATACAAACTCACCATGACAGACGCCATTCCGATGTTGCTTAGAATTTTGAATATAAATTACGGACTTCGACTTTTACGAAGCGTTTGACACTTCGTAGAGCTCTATCAGATTCATTGACCAATTTGTAGCTATAAATCTATAATCAATATTTGTCTGTGGAGCCTAGCGTACCTCGACAGTAATCTTCTTTGTGTATTTATGCTGCCCCTGCAGCGTGGAGGCGTGCAAGTGCACGTGCACGTCGCCGAGGCGGGTGGGCACGACGGGCACGTGCACGGTGGCTGCGTCGCCGGCCGCGATGTACACGAAGAATTGGTGCTCGCCGAATGACGTGCGCGGATTGTATGAGCGGACCTGGTGGAATACAATACATCTTATTAGTAATATATTGTCTTCTACAAGAGTTCTTTCAATGCGAAGCTGTTGGTTTATATCTTATTTGCAACTTTGTAACAGAGTTAAGTAGTTTCTATGATCGACTTAAATTTAAATATTATTGAAAACGTCCACACACTTGTTTCGTATGTGGAGTACCCCAGGGTACTTCGGCCACTCTGGAACCGTCGTTGTTTCTTTTGTAGAGTGTTCTTAACTCTCTGGAACCGCTGTTGTTTGCTACATAGAGTAGCCCGGTCAACTTCGAAAAGAGAAGAGTCGTGGAATGTATTGGGCTCCATACATTTCACGACTCTTCTCTTTCCGCACAGACTTTAGGTACTTGTTTATTTGTCTGTTTATGTATTGAATTTTTTGCTGTAATGATAATTGTATATGTGTGAAAAAAAAGTGAAACCTTTAAGTTACAAAATAATAAAATTATACAAGCACATCTCAATTTAAGAGCATTCCATGAAGTTGTCTACCGTTTTTCCGTACAAAGGCGAAAATTTGCAGGTATAGGAGTTTCTTTTTCTGTGACAAATCATGAGCTCTTAACACCTAAGCGCCACTTGCACCATCCCACCAACCCGGGGTTAACCGGTTAATCCTGGAGTTACCATGGTTACCAGTACAATTAGACACTGGGTTAACGGGTCAACCCCGGGTTAGTGGGATGGTGCAAGTGGCGCTAAAAGTTTTAAAACCCGAGATAAAACGCGTTTGTACGGTATAGCCCGTGGAATGCTACTTTTATACAATTTATCCCGATGTCGTCTCCTACATCGTGTAGCAATAATGTAAAAGGCCTCTTACTTGAATTGAAGTTAAACGCCGTTCGCAACCTCGGAGTAATTAACAATGGAGCCGCCATTAACAGGCGTTCCCGTCTGTCGAAAATAGGCGGCCAATGGTCAACCACATGTCAACCATATGTATGGACTGACGTTTATCTGACATGACGTACCTATACATTTGATGTGCCCCTCCCCCGCAAAAAACGGCAGACTACTTTGTACCGAAAATTTTAGACATGGCGTCTCCGTTGGTTATATCCTCTAAGTTCGCAACAAACAAACGACGATTAGATTTAACGACGTGTATTACGGCATTTACAGCCTATTCACACTAATTACGGGGCTATAAAATTTTTATTCCCCAATTAGCACTTTTGTAGGTACTAGGTTAATTAGGGCACTTTTAGAAAGGTTCTTCATACTGCATTCGTAATTTCGTGTTAAAAACAGTAAATATAAGATCAAAAGTTCATAAAACAAGACTAAGGTGCATTGGGGTAACTCCGAAAGCCGGATAATTTTAAAAATCTCTAATACTATCTACCTACTAACCAGAAGCATTTCATGCTTTGGCACCAGTAACAGTTAATCTACTGCAACGCTTACCGAGGTTTCTTGCTTACCTATTTACTATTGCCGGAGTGAAAAGTGCTCCTTCGTTTAGTAGATATTTAAAAGTTTCATAATTATTACCAACTTTGTATTACTTAGTACTATGTAATTAAAATGTCAAGTCAATAAATTGCCCATGACTCAAATTTACTGCAGATATCGTTGACAATGATCTTTTTCTGAGCGTGGTGTGGCTGTTGGGGCTCCTAAAATTAAATGTTTTTTTTTCATATGTAAAAGTCATTGTTTCATACAGAATCGAAATACTTATAGGCATATAAACGAGGGCCTTAAATTTTTCCTATTCACAACGTAATATTTAAACACAAATCTCTGCATCCGCACCCCGTATAGATCCGGAAGATCACGGAAAAATCAGCCCGAAATACATGATGCGAGGCCGATACGTAGAATTACTTCAATCTCACATACAATCCTACATCCTACGATAGAAATCGATCTTGATAGCGAAGATTGGCTTATTTACAGTTCGAGATAGAGCCATAGTGGATTTATTTTAAATAGGTCAGTACGACAGCTTTGAGATCCCGTTCCGCTATATTAAAACTGTCTTGGAAGGCCATCCATCTTTTCAGTCATTGCTTTTCAGTGTCAGAGATTAAAAGAGTCCCTTTTTAAAATTATTCCCAAATAGCTGCATGGTATCGAAAAGCTGCACTCCCGTTTCAGATTTAGTCTGTATATCCTATGGCTTATGAACGTATTTGATAATTAAACCAATTGGTACACTACACTTATTACCAAGAAATATTCCAAACAACTGTTTTTATTTACTTGAAAAATTGCTTTGGAATTGATGTAATTATAATAACCTATTAAAAACAATTACTTACTCAATAACCTCCGACAACTGCTTTAAAATTTAACATCGAGGTGATACTTATTTAATATTTAACAATTATTCCACAGTCCACACAGTGCGCTTGGTGTGGTGTGTGGCACACACCACACGAGCGCTTCAAAAATAAAGCATTTGACTTAATTTCGAGGTTAGACGTGGGCCATAACATGATAAAATTAATAGAAAAATATAAAACAAAACTGTATATACCTAATGAGAATCCTATCGAAGAAGCTAAGAAGATAGTCATCGGGGTTCAGCAATTTGTCGGAATTCGAGATGTCTTTGGCGACAAAAAGGAACTTAGTAAGCATATAACCCACTCAGGCAGATCACGGGGATTAAGTAATCGGCTAGATAATAAATTTTACAGTACATATGGTCCTATTTTCCCGCACTAGTGCGTAAAATAGCACTTTTCGTGCGTGTGTCAAAAGTTTAAAGGGCCAAATGTACTGTAAAACGTTGTACGATACACGTGCGAAAAGATAATTCGCAACTCGTGTCGATTTAAAACACTCCCTTCGGTCGTGTTTTAACGTGGCGATCACTCGTTTCGAATTTCCTCTTTTCCGCACTTTTATCGTAAATAACTATTACAGTACATATCCTATTTTCCCGCACTAGTGCGTAAAATAGCACTTTCGTGCGATGTCAAAAGTTTAAAGGGCCATATGTACTGTAAAACGTTGTATGATACACGTGCGAATAGGTAATTCGAAACGAGTGGCGATAAATTAAAACACGACCGAAGGGAGTGTTTTAAATGGCTACAAATATAATGACCACCAAAAAATACTTTGGTACCCTAAATAAAAAAATCATGCTTACCAAAAAAAATTACTGAACACCAAACAAATAAGGCCTAAAATTACAAAAGTACCACCGTTTTAATAACGACTGCACTTCAAATTGTATTCGAATACCAAATATATTGAATGATCACCAAAAATCATTAATGATCACCAAATCTTGAAGACCAAATTAATGCGATATTTTCACCTAAATAAACCACTATGATTACCAAAAAATGTATACATATTACCAAATAAAGTAAAATGATGCCAAAATTACTAGCTCCTCCCGCTCAACCCGTACCCCGCCTAACCTAACCTAATACTTTTCTAGTAGCATATTGAAATTGAACTACTATCAGTTAAGTGGGTTAGGTTAGAACTGCGACCCTTACAGAAACGAAATGCTACTAGAAAAGTGGGTTAGGTTAGGTTTGAACTGCGACCCTTACAGAAAAGAAATGCTACTAGAAAAATGGGTCAGGTTAGGTTTGAACTGCGATCCTTACAGAAAAGAAATGCTACTACCATGCATAAACAAATGGATGTGAGACTTGGTCACTTACTGTCAAGGATAGAGAAAATTGGCAAAATGTCAAAGGGCAATTGAGAGAAGTATCTTAGGAGTCAAGCTAAAGGACAAAATCTCAAACTCGAGAAGAAAAACCAAGGTTATGGACATACTAAGTCGGATAGACCATCTAAAGTGGGGGTGGACAGGACACATGCTGAGATGCAAATTAGACAAATGGAGCAAACAAGTTACCCTATGGTACCCAAGAGACGGAAGAAGAAAAGAAAGACATCCAAAAACAAGATGGGTAGATGAAATCCGCTTAACCTTGGGGCCCTACTGGTCCAGAGTTGCAGAAGACAGAGTGCCGTGGAGAAGGTTGGAGGAGGCCTATGCCAAGAGGCACACCGAACTGCGGGACATTTTGTAGTTAAAAAAAAAAAGATATCATTTTAAAAACTTTTGAACCCGAGGATCGGAAATAAAAGGCTATATAGATATAGATAGATAGACTAGAAAAGTGGGTTAGGTTAGGTTTGAACTGCGACCCTTACAGAAAAGAAATGCTACTAGAAAAGTGGGTTAGGTTAGGTTTGAACTGCGACCCTTACAGAAAAGAAATGCTACTAGAAAAGTGGGTTAGGTTAGGTTTGAACTGAGACCCTTACAGAAAAGAAATGCTACTAGAAAATTGGGTTAGGTTAGGTTTGAACTGCGACCCTTATAGAAAAGAAATGCTACTAGAAAAGTGGGTTAGGTTTTGCTTCTCCCGGGCCAGTGGGATCCATAACGGATTCCCCCTGGGTAAAAAAAAAAGTTTGAACTGTGACCTTTACAGAAAAGAAATGCTACTAGAAAAGTGGGTTAGGTTAGGTTTGAACTGCGACCCCTACAGAAACGAAATGCTACTAGAAAAGTGGGTTAGGTTAGGTTTGAACTACGACCCATACAGAAACGACATGCTACTAGAAATGTGGGTTAGGTTAGGTTTGAACTGCGACCCATACAGAAACGAAATGCTACTAGAAAAGTGGGTTAGGTTAGGTTTGAACTGCGACCCTTACAGAAAAGATATGCTACTAGAAAAGTGGGTTAGGTTAGGTTTGAACTGCGACCCTTACAGAAACGTAATGCTACTAGAAAAGTGGGTTAGGTTAGGTTAGAACTGTGACTGTTACAGAAATGAAATGCTACAATGGTTACAATTTTGGTGGTCATTTACTATTTTTGGGTTTACAATTATTATTTTGGTGTAATTTTCTCTAATAGGCCAGCAGCCAGATGTAAAATGTGGCTATCATTTCACATTAAAATGGAGGTATAATTTTGGGGATCATTTATTATTTTAGGGTGGTAAAATAGTTTTTTTTGGTGTTAAATTTTACTATATCTGGTGATCAGTTAAATAGCAGCCGTTTTAAATCGATACGAGTTGCTCCTCTTTTCCGCACTTGTATCGTAAATAACTATTAGTAGTAGTAGTATAGGTACTATTACTTATGTCCAATGTTGCTCACTTCCTTTTATCCACCGTATGACTTTTTACCATGGTTGATTATATAAACTCTTGCCAACTATATTTTGTCCATTTGCTCCGTATTTTAATTCATTTTAAAGACGGACAAGTGATTTCCAAATGGAGCAAATAGATGAGCGTATATATCAGTTATTTCATAATCAGAGTGCACAAAGTGCTTGTTATTTGACAGTGGTAAAATATACATTCACCTATAAATAATCTAATAATCAATAGGTACGTGTTTTGTCCATAATTTGGCAAATTGAAAAGGTAGATAGGTTGCTATCTTCTCAGGTCTCCAGAAAATATTGATCCCTGGGATTTTTCCACTCTTCCTTTTTATTGTTTTTTAATGCTCAGGACAGGTGGCACGCTCTCGTTTCGGAGGCCAAGATTCTCTTTGGATCGCTGAGCCAAAATAGTTAGTTACCTAGTTATTAATGCTCCCGGTTATTTTTCAGGATGGTCCCGACTTTCAGTGGTAGGAATGGTGGTGTTCCCTATGGCTTTTCTGTATACGGGTCTGTTCAGCCAGACCATGTATCTGGTGTCCGTGTTCCCGGACAAGGTGGACTCCTTCAAAGCTGTCTACTGTATCAGCTCGACCTGCGTGCCATTGTCCAAGTATATTTTTATGTGGACTTCAAGGTAAAAGAGATTTAGATCTAAATTTCCTGCTAAGCCTGTTCTTGCGTCTTCTTGTCTGACAGCGAGTCATATTTTTTTGTAATTTTCATGATGTGTTTTCCGGTATAGCAGAATTTAGTTAAAGTGTGGCATTAAAACAAAAAAAATGTCTACAATCATTTTACAGAGTACCTGACAGCTACGTATTCCATGTAAAAATGAACAGTCATAGGGACCATCATTAGACGCGAGAGCACAGAATAAGTAATAGTATTATCATACAGAACGGCCACGCACCGCTCCGCCTCGACTCGGATTATCGCGCCCCGCGACTGGCCGCGACATGAATCTGGCGGACTTCTGGCGTCCTCTCAGTAAAACAACTTACCCACACATACACAATGACGCGTGTACAGACGTGCCGCGCACACATATAAACGCAAATGATTTTTGATGTATGGCGTGTCCGCCCTGTGGCGAGAGGCAAGTATAACATGCTAAAAATACTTATGATTCCAGGAACCGCCTCAGGACAATAATGGAAATGAGCCACGAGGGTCTCGGAGTGCTTCCAGAAGGAAGTCCAGCTCGGGCTCGCATGCTGCAGACTCTCCACAAAGCACAAGGCATCTCCTGGCTTGTAATACTCAATCAGGCCATCGTCCATATAGTTTACTTGTTGCTACCGTTTATCTTAACTGTCTTCACGAACGAAAGATATCTGCCAACGACTCCTGGGGAATCTTATGGTAAATATATAAGCTTACAAATAATAAACAAACGAATGGCATATTTAACCTAGCATTAGGTTAGCTTAATCAATGACCGCGCTGAGCTGCGTCGGATGCAAAGAGGTTGAGATTGAGACTCCAAAATATGCGGCACATCTCGTAGGCTCGTTTATATTACTATTCAAAACATACTGCCAAAACCTGTACACGTGCAACCTGTGGAGCAACTACACCAAAAAAACGTTTAGTGCTCTGCGTGTCCAGTACAACAACGCCTTCAGGGGTTTGTTGGGGCTGCCCTGGCGATGCAGCGCGTCGGGGATGTTCGCCGAGTGGAGCACAGACGGCTTCCACGCAGTGCTGCGCAAAAGGGTGGCGTCCCTGTGGCAACGCGTGCGGGGCAGCACCAACATACTCCTGAAGGTGATTGCGGAAAGGGTCGACAGCCCTCTTATAACTCACTGGATGACAATGCATGTTCGGTCCAATGAGCATTATATGTTTTACTAACACTAACATTAGAGTTTATCTGTATAGTTTTTATATTTCTTTGTTACCTACTAATACTACTAATACTTCGTTTTGTAGACAAAAATATGGATACTTGGTGTCTGAAATAAATATTTTCATTTTCATTTTCATTTATATATGAGTTCAATATTACCAGTATCTGTATGTTTTGCTTTTTATGATATTCTTGTTTTTATAAGAACTAGGTTACCTTTCAAATAGCGCTAAAAACGCCTAAACAGACCGGTAAACAGCAGACGCCTAGCATACAAAATCGGCAACAATAAATGCAAAAATGATAACGGTCAGACGCAGATAATTTATTTCTCATTCCGTTGCCAAAAATGTGGGATACATACATACTCGTATTTCCGAAAAACACCTTTAATTTCATCATACCTAATACGAAATTACACAGTATTCGGAAGTGCTTCGGAACTATACGAATATATGTTGTTTTACTACATTAGAAATCGGTCAACGAATGTCCTACTCCTAAGTCTATTTTATTCCCCAGGCCTCACTCCCAAATACGAAACCCCGTACTACGAAGCCACGTTCGTAATAACGTCTGCTGCCACCGCGTTTTCTGCCATCAACCAGACTGGCTACATAGTCCTCTTCGTTACGCTAATGGCCCACGCACTTGGACATTTTTACGCCATCACCGAGATTTTCAACGAAACCTACAAACTTTCAAGTGTCAACGGAGAAAAAAGCGATGATTCGAGAAAAGAAATAGATGAAAAGCTGACGTTTTGCATCAGACACCATCAATTTCTTATAAAATATCACGGGAAAATTAGTGAGCTCTACCAAGCTATTTTCGGAGCTCAATATCTCATGATGATAATAGTATTAGTGACAACGCTACAGACGATGCACTATTGGGATTTCAGTAACACAATTTTGGGAGGAGTGACCGGTATAATGCCTCTGACTATTTACTGTTTTGGTGGGGAGCTGTTGATTTCGGCGGCTGAAAATATGTCGGAGGCTATTTACTCTTGTGGCTGGGAAATGATGGAGCCAAGGCAAGCTAGGGCCGTAGGCTTAATCCTGTGCATCTCTCAACGACCCCTGCACCTTACTGCAGCCGGGTTTATGACTATGAATCGAGACACCTTTGCAAACGTAGTGCAAGCCGTTTACAAGATTTACGCCGTTTTTAATTAAAAACTAGGAGTAGGTAGCAAAGAAGTTGAGCAAACACATTTTCCTTTGAGAGTGCTACTTATTTAAGTTATTCCATTACCTATTAATATTTTATAATTTTACATTTTCTCCTAGAATTAAGCTTCGACTGTCTGTTTTGATTGCCAACGCTGTTTTCGAAGAAATCTTTCTTGCCAACAGATTAACTATAGAGATAATAAAAGCAAACAAAGGCAAATTACTGTAACAAATCAATGTTGACATTGGCAATGGATGTTTGTAGCGCTTAGCTCTAATAATTATATATTAAGACTTAAGTCTAGTACAAAATCACTGCTTGTTATAATTTAAATAGAGTGTATGCTTCACGTTAGCATGTCCATCGGCATTTCTTTAAAAATGTTTGCGATCGCTCGCGTGTAGGTATGTGCAATCAACCTATCTATGTTTTGAGGATTGCCTTGCCGCTACGGGAAATATTATGACGATAGGTATATGTTCCCACCAGTGCCCAAGACTGAGCGTCAGCCACAAGTTCAATTTCTAAAACAAGTGTTAGAGGCAGCAGCACATACTCAAGAAACAGGTCAAGTAACAGAAACTATATCTGAAATTTTGGATAATGTTGAATCACTTCTGGAGCGAGAAGACTGGCGTGTTTAACTTGTATACTTACGATGCCATTCTCCTCGACATGCACGAACTTGTAGTCAGGCGAAGCAGACAGAACGACAACGGCCTCGACTGCTTGCGGCTGGTAGTTGAACACGACTACCCGCAGACCAACTTGCTCGCCCTGGCGGCAACGGTCCGGGCCTTCCACTTGGATGAAGAACGGTAACACTCCCACGTACTGTGAATAAATAAATTTATGAGTAATAAAACTAGTAGTTCACCCCGAACTGAGAACTCGCGGTTAACCAAAAATTATATAGCGATTGACTTTGTTGCACCTACTTAGGTACTGGTATAGTGCGACATAAAATAACAGAAAATAAATGAGGGCGCCACTTTCTACGTAACTGTCACATTTTTGACGTAAAATGCTTACACATGGCAACAATTTAGTATGGACATTTTTGAGTTCCATTTTATTTAATTTCTACTATTTTATGTCGCTCTATAGGCGGCAATGGATCAAAGATCGCGTGGATTTATTGCAAGGTCTGTGGAGCCCTTAACAGTTAACTGATAGATTTGTATAATATAGTTGGCCAAGCAGATCTTGTCAGTAGAAAAAATGTAGGCGCGAAGGGATATGGTCTCATAGAAAATTTGAGTATCGCGCCTTTTTCTACTGACAAGATTTGCTTTTTTGCATCAATTTTGAAGCGCCATTTACAAGTTTAGCGTTAAGTAATATAGATGGCGCTATTTTTTCGAATAAAGGGCTTCGTATACGGCTGTCCCTCCCCTGGATTTAAGTCACCACCATAGAGATTAAAATAAACTGTATCTGTGCTAAGCCGAAATATTTCCTGCCAAATGTCAAATTCCTATATTATGTTTATTTTTATCTTGCTAATTATTTCAAAATGGTAAATTTAAAAACGATATTATAAAAATGTAAATCGAGCACTTTCATTTGATACTAAACTCGACCATGTTTCTTGCAAAAAAAATGACCAGAATAGCAAGACCTCTCACAAACAGCTTTTTGGCCTTCTAAGCTCTTCTAGCTCAATAACCCCTTGATCGGGCCTGCTCATAATTTAATGACTAAAATATAATGCCCTCGACTACACGTTTACCCAATTTCATTTAAATTAGAACAAATTTACTTAAGTTATTGAGTATCAAACTATCTTCTGACAGTTCAGCTTAAAAACATTGAAATGCCGGGACGTGCCGCTAGCCAGCCGCGTGTTCAAAGTCGAATGTAAGAACTTCGCTTCGCTTCGCTTGCTCGTTCGACAAACAACATTTTAAGTTGGTTTAAGTAAGCAATGTTAACTTAACTAACAAAACACTGATACTTTTTAATCATCCTGCTCAAAATTGTTATTTAAAACATAATTACCTATTAGGCCCACTACTTGACACTGTCGGATTGTGGCATACGTACGTACTTTCACATCACTGCTATTTCTAATATGGAGTACCTGAAGGTCTTTTTAGGCCACTCTTGGACCACTATTGTTTTATGTTGAGTCATAGAGAAATATAGTAAGACAAGATTGCTCACTCCATAGCGGAATTATCAGTACTTTAAGTAGCAGTAGTAGTGCTACTTAAAGTACTGATAATTCCGTTACTCGATGCTAGACGTCGACTATGAAAATAATAGTATTTTTGGTACCAAAACTGATGTATGGAGTGAGCAATGTAATTTTTTTCTTTATGGTTGAGTACTTGAGGTTCTTGTATGCCACACTGGGACTGCTGTTGTTTCCAATGTGGAGTAAATCAGGGTAATAAAGCCACTCCGGGACCGATGTAGTTTCTCATATGGAATAAATTAGGGTGCTAAGACGATTCTCTTAGATCCATATTGTTTTTTATGTTGGAGTACCTCAAGGTCTTTTTGGACTACTCTAGGACCGCTATTCTTTATGTGGTACTACTATTGAGGTACTCCTCAAGGCTCCTACACCATTCTGGGACTGTTGTTTTTCTTAGTACACTGAATATACTTAGGGCAAAACGAAACTTTTACTCACATGCTCCGGCTCATTTAGCATGCCGAGCCCACTGGTGGGCGACATGCTGACGGCCGACACGGTCCAGTGCGCCGGCACCTGCGGCACGTCCACCGTGAACACGTAGCGGCCGTGCGGACCGATGTTCACGTCGCGCCACAGCCACACGTTGTCGTACTGGCGTTGGACACGGTTGAACCGGAACTTGCGAAAGTGGGACAGCTCGAAGCTGTTGTCGTGATGGCCTGGGAACGGAGAGATTAGTGACATCTGTGTTTCCGAGCTGTTAAACTTTTTCATAATAACCGTGTCCAATTTTGATTGAGAATACATTTGATTTGCATTTGCATTGATCTTACAAATTCATAAAATATGTAAAGCCTGACTAGTAATATATGATCATTGCCAAGAGGGCGCTGTTAGTTGTGTTCTCATGTACAGGATGACATTTCAGTATAGTACGAAAAAAATTGTTACAGTGAAATTCCGCAACATGGCGCGTGATTCCTGGTCTGGCTTTAGATATGTACAAACAAATAATTGATTATTATGAATCTATTGAAAATAAATTAAAATTAAATTATGAAGTGATGCACTTGTCATTCTTATGGTATATTTGGTATGACATTATCATTGGCATTTAACCTGCCAACTTACAGTTGGATGCGTCTATATGGTTGACGTAATCGGATACGCCGTCGCAGCGCTTGCGGAGTATCTTAGGAAGTTCAAACCACTTTGGGACCGCTGTTGTTTCTTAACCCCTTGGTGTCCAGCGACATCGTACGATGTCACGTATTATTCAATATTGAGTCTTATATACTTGGTATACCTCAGGGTCCTCACGCTACTCTGGGACCGCTATTTTTTCTCATGTAACATGTTCAGCCTACTAGCAGACGACAGACGGGGTAAAATGGTCGACAAACAGTTGACCTCGTCGATGTGGTTGATGCAGTCGCAGCACTTCACTTGTTAAGTGTCTCATGATAGTCATGATGTTAAAGCTCTTGTTTCTTAATGCGGAGTACCTAAGGGTCCTAATGTTACTCTGGAACCGCTGTTGTTTCTCAAAGTAAATCGGAGTCCTAAGGCCACTCTGGGATCGCTGTTGTTTCTCATGCCATGCCTGCTAGTAGGAGACGGGCAGTAGATTACTTTGTCAACTTACAGTTGGCCTCGTCGGTGTGGTCGGCGCAGTCGGAGATGCCGTCGCAGCGCTTGCTGAGCTGGTAGCAGCCGCCCTCGAGGCAGGTCCCCAGCCCCAGCGACGCGTTGCACGTGTTCGGCCGCTGCGTCACCGGCACGTCGCTGAACACCACTAGGCCAGCGTACCTGTAGGTTAGATATTAGCCAATCTCAAATGCAATTCGGATACAAATCTAAGAATAAAAATTGCATCCAAATTCAAAAATTTCCATGGATCATGACGTAACACTTCCGGAGTACACTTTTTAGCAATTTCCCTGGAAACAATAGGAGAAAATTATAAAAACTATCGTCTTACATAGAGGTAGCATTTTTACTATAATATTTTTCGATTGATTCCACTTTACAAATTTAAAATGTTAACAATTTAAAGCGTATTTTAGCTATCAGAGAATAGGGAATCAGACGTCATATTTTTCTTGTACATTGCGGAAATAAGAAAATAACTTACTCGAAGGTAGTATTCGCGTCTATTCCGAAAGTAGACGAGGGGAAGTAAACCAGCTGGTCCGCGACGCCGATGTGTGAACGCCATGTGTACGCAAAAGTGCCATTGGTCGCCTCGTCAAAGTGGGACATATGAGATATAACCTGCAAAAAATATAAATTTAAGCTACGTTAGCTACCAGTATCTTGAATCATTTAATTAATGCGCCTAAGCTTTTAGCTCAGATCTTAAAGCTTGCCTATTTTGCGTCCATGTTCGGTAGTATTATAGACAAAACTGCATGTTTCTATTAAAAATAAGAAAAATGAAGATGTCCTGTGTCCACGCCGCGCCGTTAACTCAAACTGATGTTGGCTCAGCGCTGTCGATACTTATATATGCAGACCTAGGCTCTGCGATCAGTTTTAAATTAAAATTCATACATTACAATAAAGTTTACTATTATGTGTTATATTAAATCATGGTGGTCAAAAAGTTATAAACCTTTAACTTTTTGAACACCAAACGGCACATCAATTTGCCGTGCCATTGACGCCACGGGGGTAAAATTTAGTTTTGTGAATAAATAATGCCGACCTAAAAGTGGGGTGTTTTCCAGTAGATTTTCATCAAAAAACGATCGACGTCAAATGCCGTCTTTGGCGTCGCACTAAGGGGTAAATTCACGATCTACGCGGCCAAAAGTCGATTTATCAAAACAATAAATACCTCTGCGATAACAGCTACCTGCGGTAGAGGACCCTTTAGCGGCTAGATAACAACCCCTCCCACCCTCGTATGCACTTTCTAATTCGTTTCACGTCAGTCGGAATTTGATCGTGTCACTTCGTGTATGTTACTTGTTCTCGGCGCTCTTAGAAAAGCAAAACTTTGACGGTGTGGTTTATTGTTTTTAAGAGATCAAGAGTGAAAAAAATCATGGATTCTGAAACAGCAGGTTAGTAATTTATAAGCAAAAATAAAAATATGCTTTATTTATTTGTTTTTGAGGCTAGGTTAATGCTCTGAAAGAGAGACTGTTTTTGAGCGTCATTTTTCGCAAAAAAAAACTTCACTCGTTAATAAGTAATACAATAGGGTGAGATTGAGCAGAATTGTTAACGACATGTTATAGTCTATTGTTTTGGTTATTATAATAAAAAAAAAGACTTTCCGCATGCTTCCGCCAAATCATAATTTTTATACTTTAATAATAATCCGCCATTTTACTCAAAAATAAACTTTTTTTTGTATTGAGTTTAATCGACATGTTTATTTGTTTTAGATGTACCAAATACGTCAGAAATGAAGATCGTGACTAGAAAACCCATATTTTATCTCTTCAAAAGTAAAAATTTACCTACATTGGAAGAAAAACTGTGTTCCTTAAGAGATCAACTTTTTTCTAGTGAAGGCTGCACTAATGAGCAAATAGAATTATTTATAAGCAATTTTGCTTATTTCAAGTCAGAATTTAAGACTAGATGGAGTAAAGCTCAGTATAAAGAAGACAGATTCATAAAAAACAATCATTCTTGGCTAGAAGGCTCTTTCGCGATTCCCGTTGCTGAAAGTCCGTTGTTTGTAGATATGCCAAAGGCAAATTTCGGCAACACGAATGATGGAAACACCAGCAGAAGGTTTTTTGATGATCCAAAATTAGCATCAGATATAACTGGAATCAGTTACGAGCTGATATATAGATTAAAAGTAATTTTAGAGACGATATCAAGCTGCCACAAAATTGACTCTGAAAAATACGACAGTTACGCAAAGGAAACAGGAGAACTATATGTCAAATTATACGGATGGCATCCCATGACGCCCACGATGCATAAGATACTACTCCATGGTGCTGTTATTATAAAAAAATGCGTTACTACCCATTGGACAGCTCACTGAAGAAGGTGCAGAAGCGCGTAACAAGCATTTCCGATCTTATCGACTTGATTTCGCAAGGAAGTTTACGAAAGAAAGCTGCAACACGGATATTTTGAATCGCTTACTTTTGAGTTCCGACCCCTTACTGAGCTGCAGGAGAAAAGTAAAAAAAAGAAAGCACAGTACTTTCCTGCCAGAGACGATAGAATTGCTATTGCCTGCCGATCCGAACCCAGAGTGCTCTTCCGGAAGCGAAGAAGAAAACATCATAGCAGAGACTGTAGCTTAATATGGCAACTGATTTTATTTCAGTAATAAATTATTATACACATTTTACTATATTTTTAATTTTTTCCCTATAAATTAAAAAAAAATTATCATGAAACAGTTGTTTCAACTTCGTAAAACGTTAAAAAATACAAAAACCCGCAAAAATAATTTTGGCCCCGTAGATCGTGAATTTACCCCTATGTGCGTCGTTGTCACGATTTTGCGTTGACGTTAATTGCCGGCTGTGGCGTTCAAAAGGTTAAAAAAGTCTAATACAGCTCTTTCCAGAAGTTACCTTAGCGTAAGTAAGTTCGTTGCCAGCCTGCATGGTGTAGAAGGCGTTGTCGATGCCCGACAGGCCGACGTACGCTCCGGGCTCGCCATATATTGCGACCTCCACTCGCTCGCCCGTGCGATGTTTGCGATTGTTAATCGACACTGAGAACTGAAATCAAGGAAGCGGTTTAGATAGGTTTCTTTACAATGTCACTTATAAATCATGAACACATCCGGTGAAATCCCGTCACCTCTGCTACCAAGGCTCGGTAACTGGTTAAATTTCCAAACCGTTATCACATTCTTAGCGCAAAACCTTTTAATTTCGGTTTCGTTCGTAACCGTTATTTATAAACCGGTTTTTAAGAGAACATTTCCTTAAAGTTCTTGTCAGATTAACCGGTTTAGAACAATAAAAACCGGTTTCTTCCTATGTCGGTGTCTTTGTTTACGCGGCACACCGCCAGTCCGGTCGAATAAACCGGTTTATTTAGGTTACAATAAAGTTCATAAAACGTTCGTGTTCTTATGAAAGTTCGGAGGAAAACCAACTGAACATCTAGCGACCTTCACCAAGGAGTTTTGGCCGAAGGGTGTCAAGTTTCGGCGGTTCCGCGGCCGGCTCCCTGACACTGCGGGGTTGCGTAATGTATCGCAGCCATAATGTGATATGTAGTGTTTAGTTTTTAAAATATATTTTTATAATATGTATGCTAGTTTTAAGGTATTTATGTATGGGCTACTAAGTTGTCTGAAATAAAAATTTTCATTCATTCATTCAAAACCAAATAAACCGGTATTTTTGAAACCGGTTCCGAGCCTTGTCACATGGCCACCGGTGGTCACCGTTGGTCACCTTGTTCCTGGAGATGCCGTTGACGGGGAAGGTGAGCGAGTCGGCGAGCACGCGGCCGTGGCGTTCCACGCACCACGCCACGATGGTGGCCACGGGCGCCATCTCCGCTGACAACGTCACAGCGAACGTTCGTACGCCGTCCTGAAATAACATAAGACTTAACCCCCTTATTCATAAACGCGCGACAAACCTTCATTAGCTAATAATCGCTTGTCTTTATCTGTAATTTTGACTTATATATTTGTAAGAATTTAAAAAAGGGATAAAACATAATTTAACTAGATCAGGCTCGTAAAGTTTTATGAATAGGGGGGTTAGTATGTGTTTAAAGTGCCTATCAGAGCCCGAATTAGACTAATCCCGCAAAGCTCAACGCAGATTGGCCAATGACACAGTTCCAAGAGTTCAAAGACGGATTTCGTGTGAATGAATTTTATAACTTGAAGCTCACGAGAAAAAGCTGCTGGATTTGTTATGGAGACGTTTGTAATTTTTTATGCAACTATTAGCGTATTTATTCTGTGATTTCTTCGTGAAATTTAGGATGCCGAAACTGATTTCAGTACACGCTTCTTCCATTACAATTTTATCAGCAAACTCACACATTCAAGTCACCAAAAATAATCTGAATTTTGTCTTTGATTGAGTGATCATTATTTATTCACGAATCATATATTTAATAGATTACTAAATGTTCTTACCTCCATATTTTCTTGTCCACTGGTAAGTATGATGCCTTTCGACATTACGACGTAGTTGAACGATTCTATGTAGAAGTTGCTCTGCACGTGGAATATTATGTATTCGCCCACCTAAATAAAAATATAATACTATCGTAATACTTCAGTAAAGATGAGATTGATAGTACTTATTCTAATCTGCGGGCTCAGCACGGTTCCATTTTTACCAACTATCACTATGCGCGTCCCTTTCGCACTTACATACTTGTTAGAACGTGACAGGCATGGTGACAAGGGATAAAAATGCGACCGTGCTAAGCCGCCTGGTATCCTATAAATAATTAGCGAGGATAGTGCAAATGTTGGTTGATTTTGTTATAAAGACATTACACAATTGGTGCCATGACCAGGATTACACTTTAGTTTTTTTTAATTTAAAAATAATCACGTTACACATTAATATCATCCGTAGCGATGACTTAGCTAGTTCATCGATCAGTTTATCCTAGTGAGACCTAAACAATTGTCATATTAATGCATTTGGAACATCTTTTATTCAAATTCCAATGCAATTATTAAGGATAACGCAAAATTCATTTTATAATCTGTCAAACTTTGTACAGGGCCCCACGAGAGCTGCATCTCAACTCGTCGCTTCAACTATAGTAAGTGCCTCAGTGCTTGCTAAAGAGAGTTTGTGGTCCCTTGAAGCCCTTACCCTCGCGTCAGTAGTGCTGGTGGATATCCTAATGTGCTGGTGCTTGGGGCTGTAGTGCGCGACCACGTGCAGGTCGGCGGAGGCGCGCGCGCCGCCGCCGTCGCTCAGCGCCGCGCTCAGCCGCACGCCCGTCACGCCGTTCAGCACGTCGCGGTAGTTCGGGTCGTTTTGGAGTTCTAGAGGAAAAACAAGTTGGGTGGGAAAGATAGCGTATTAGTCATTTCATATGTAAAAGTCCGTTTAGGTTAAGTCTGTACAGTTAGCTACTTACTGAGTAATTTATACAAGTCGACTTTGAGCCGCCATACTGCGTCGTGGCCGGGTACAAGCGTGGGGTACTGGGGTTCTATGCCGCCGCCGCGACCTTCGACTGTGATGTGTACGGTGAGTGATACGCCGACCGCTTGCCAGCGCGGTAGTGGAGATCCGTCGTGATAGGAGACGACCATCTGGTGGACAATAATACGCGTTTAGCATTTTTAAATAAATTATATAGCAGTGATCTATTGTATTGTAATATAGGGTTCTTTGAAACACATAGCAAGATAAGCTTTTTTTGCCTAATAACCCTAAGGTTCAAACCTTGGATATTACTTACATAGACATCAAAAGGCATGTGTGGCTTGAACACCTGAGGTGTCCCACCGAGGAACGTCACAGCTAGGGAAGAGTTGAAGATCCTCGCGATGCTGTAGCCTTCGATGACGTCATCCAGGAACGGGTCTCCGACGGACGCTGTGATGATGACTTCCACGCCGTCTAGCGTGGGTACCAGCTGGGCTAGCTCCGACATTGGGTATTTGAAGTCGAATGTGCCGTTGAACTGGGAAAAAATAAATACATGACTTTTGAATTTAATCAGCTTTTATCGAACGAGCGAGCGAAGCGAAGCGAAGTTCTTACATTCAACTTTGAACACGCGTTTGGCTAGCGGCACGGCCCGGCATTTTGATGTTTTTAAGCTGAACTATCAGAAGATAGCTTGATACGCAATAACTTGAGTAAATGTATATATTCAGGCATTATATTTTGAGGGCATTATATTTTAGTCATTAAATTATGAGCAGGCTCGATCACGGGGTTATGGAGCTAGAAGAGCCTAGAATGCCCAAAAGCTATTTGTGAGGGGTCTTGCTATTCTGGTCAATTCCTTTGCAAGAAAATATGAGTGGCCATAGTTAAGATACATTGGTAGGGTATGTGGATCGTTGTGTCTGGTCAATTGTGGTGGGTACGCGAGGAAATAGGCGTATCAGCCATCTTGAATTTAACATTTTTATTCAATCGTGCCGAAAATGAAATAGATGTCTAATGTCTATGAATCTAGTATAGATTCTACACTATACCTATAGTTTATAGCGAACCGCGAGTTCTCAGTTCGGGGCGAACTACTAGTTTTATGTTAAATTCGGTAACATGTTTTTTGGAAATAACTATTATTTCGGTCAAGCATGCAGGAATACAAATGTTGTCTATTCTGTTCCCGAAACAAGGATAAGATTGTGATTTATATCGCCGCAATATGTGAGTTATGTGACATGGTTAGTGATAAATAAGGGAATTAATATGAGAAGTAATTTCACAGATATTTAGTTTTTTATACTATATTAGTCATCAGGGTCGGTCGGCCAAAGGTCCTTATGTTAAATCCTAAGGACTATAGATACTATAAAATAAATAAATAAATATCAGGGGACATCTTACACAGGTCAACCTAGCCCCAAATTAAGCAAATCTTGTACTATGGGTGCTAGGCGACGATATATATACTTATAAATACTACTTACTATGGTGGTGGTTACTTACTATGGGTCAATACTTACGTATCTCAAGTACGGCAATTTATCGTAGTATGATGGATTGTTGTAGTAGTTGTTGTACTGCGTGTTGATGTTGTTCTGTGTGTTGTACGTGTTGTACTGGTTAGCGTAATCGGAGCCGTATTGGTTGTCGTACAAATGGGGTTTCTCCATCCAGAATGGGTATTTTTCATCCTGTAACAAAAAAGAGTATAACAATTTTGAATTTAGTCTTGAACATTTTTTTTAGATAGCTGTTCTGTTATACACCAACTGTGGAGTGGATGAAGTTATATAGATACGGACTGAAAATGTGAAGAATACTCACAAAGTTGAACATCCTTGTGTAGACCTTTTGCGGATCGTACCACCAATCAGGCTGGTCTATCTGGTTAGGTTGCCCTGGTAAATGTCGATGGTCTGGTCTGGCGTATTCGTCTGGGAACCCGTACTCGTATTGCTGGTAGCTCTCGTTGTATAAGTACGGATTGAAGTTTGGACGGACTGTAAAAAAAATTGATATAGTATAGGAATAATTGAGGAATAATAATGGAAATATATATACATACTAGTCAATTCATTTTAGTAATTATTTATTTCTTTTGACTGAAACGAAACTGGGTGCTCCTACCATTAAATTCTAAAAATAATTCATGGTATTTGTTGTTCTCTAGTAAAGATAGAAAGAAATAAAGAAAGAAAGAAAGAAAATACATTTATTTAAGTCAAACCAAACCAGTTAAATTACAAACTAGACATAGACCAGATGGACGTTAAAAAGGACCCCCACTCAGCGTAATGCCCGTAGCATTACGCTGAGTTGTGGCCGCAGCGCTCATTTTCAGTGGGGACCTAACTTAATTTAACTTAAAACTAATAAAGAATACAGCCGATAATTAAATTAAAACAGACAACACATACAGGAAAAAGAAATATAACAGTAACTAAAAGATAACAAATTTATGATAATATATTTCTCCTATTGGGATAAATTTAAATTGAAAACTCCTTCTAAGACTCAACTTGCAAACAGGTAGTTAGACCAAGAAAAGTCTGCAACGATTTTGATAGCTTACTTTGAGTTCAGTTGCGCACAGCAGAACATCCAAAAATCCGTCTCATTTAAATAGTAGATTTATACATCAAATTGCCTAATGAATTGTTACACTAGTATGTATACTACCACAATTTGTCTACAGATAAACTATACTCACCTCTCGAATACTGATTATTGTTGTACCCCACAGGCGGCACTCCAAACTGTCCCCTATTATTGAACTGTCCCTCCCTATAGTACCGCGGGCGGTACTGCGGTATCGGCTTGACAGGCGCTTTGAGAGTGAAATTGCCCCTGGCTGAGGCGTGTCTGAACGTTTCTTTTAATTTAAAAACCGGGCAAGTGCGTGTCGGACTCGCGCACGAAGGGTTCCGTACCATAAAGCAAAAAAAAAACGAAAAAAAAAACGGTCACCCATCCAAGTACTGACCACTCCCGACGTTGCTTAACTTTGTTCAAAAATCACGTTTGTTGTATGGGAGCCCCATTTAAATCTTTATTTTATTCTGTTTTTAGTATTTGTTGTTATAGCGGCAACAGAAATACATCATCTGTGAAAATTTCAACTGTCTAGCTATCACGGTTCGTGAGATACAGCCTGGTGACAGACAGACGGACGGACGGACGGACAGCGAAGTCTTAGTAATAGGGTCCCGTTTTACCCTTTGGGTACGGAACCCTAAAAATGGCTATTATATACCAGCTAAACTCTCCTCTCTAATATTGATTATTGTTGTACCCCACAGGCGGCACTCCAAACTGTCCCATATTATTGAACTGGCCCTCCCTGTAGTACCGCGGCCGGTACTGCGGTATCGGCCTGACAGTCGCTTTGAGAGTGAAATTGCCCGTGTGGGGCGTCTGAACGTTTATTTTAATTTAAAAATGGTTATATACAAGCTAAACTCACCTCTCGAATATTGATTATTGTTGTACCCCACAGGCGGCACTCCGAACTGTCCCCTGTTATTGAACTGGCCCTCCCTGTAGTACCGCGGGCGGTACTGCGGTATCGGCCTGACGGTAGCCTTGAGGGTGAGGTTGCCCCTAACTGGAGCTCCTGAGGTGTAGTTCGCCATGATACGGCCGTGGATGTATTGCTCAGTGTTGAAGAAGAATGCAGGCATAGTGACGTTCACCTGAGGATAAAGGATCTGGTATTAGCGCCACTTGCACCATCCCACTAAGCCGGGGTTAAACCGTTAACCCAGTGTCAAATTGTACTTGTAACCATGGTAACTCCAGATTTAACCAGTTAACACCGGGTTAATGGGATGGTGCAAGTGGTGCTTATTGAACAAAAAACATATATTTCTCCTATTGGGATGAATTAAAATTTAAAACTTTTTCTAAGACTTCTATCAAAACTTGCAAAGAGGTAGCGCGTCTCTTTCTTTAGCAAAGGAATTTATTTAGGGTTACATAACTCAAAAGGAAAAGACGGAAACCTTATAGGTTCTCTAATGTGTCTGTCTGTCTTGTCTATCTTATCTGGCGGCCTAGCCAAGGTGACGATCGCTTGCGCTTCGCCATCGAATCGCTTTGTGTCTCTCTATCATTCTTCCATATTAGTGTTGTAGTTGCGTTTCGTTCGCTACGTAGCGTTAGCGATTGGCAGGTTGTCTCCGGGGCTTGGTTACTCCTTACCTCAAACCTGGTCTGATAGTACTCTTCGACCAAGAACTGAGCTTCTTCAGTCTGACCTAGTGCTTCTACTCGGATGGTCCACTCGCCGAATAGAGGTTGGTCGGAAAGCTGGTAGTGCAGGCTTACTGTACCGAAGTTACTCTGTGGACAAAAAATACCGAAAATACGTTAGTAACATATACGACTTAAAAAAAATGGTTGTCTGTAAAGTCGGTTTACGGACGATAATTTTGCGTGAAAACATTGATAAAAAATTGCCGTAACGTGACCATGGAGATCTGTCCACAACGTTACCATGGAGATCCGTCCACAACGTGACACTTTTTCGTGCATGCTTTCGGTTGTTCATCGATTTATAAGACTTTATCACGTCAACATAGTTTACGAAGATCAATACCTATCTAAGATAAAGTATATCGTCTGAAAGAGAAACATTAAAAACTGTAAAGCATAACAATTTAGTTTGACGTGTTAGTATAGTATTTTATAGACATAGACATAGACATCATTTATTGGTAATAAGGCATTACAAGTATACAATCGTGATATAATAGAGAGCTTTTCAGTCGAGTACCGTGTTCAGACAACGAAGCTTGCTGAGTTGTCTAAGTAAGGTACGAGATTGAAAAGCTTGATTATATCACTATTGTATACAATACTTTTTCTACGCGTCATCAAAAATAATACTTTAAACTAGTAGAATCATACAAATAAACCAAACCAAAAGCTAAGATACGCGAGCAGCCGCGATACCTTCATACTGGTACGCGCCCCGGCCGCCGCGTTGGTCAACGACACCTTCTCGTAACTCATGAGGCCCTGGTACTTGCTCCGCGCTAAATTCAATTTTTAGACAGTTATTTTGTCGATTTCGGCCACCGTAGCCTATGGAGACTAACAAGCAACGCTAAGTGGTTTTCGTAGTCTATGGATGTTGCTATATTAAGGGTGTCACATGCGCGTTTCTGACTTATGAAGCAATTGTTTCTACTATACAACCTAAAATAAATAATTATTTTGAGCTATGGTTTTGTTTCGTCCTCTTGATCGCGGCGAGCTGTGATTGGTCAATTTCATTATAGTTGACTAAACTGTATCGAAATGAATATTATAGTTGAGTTGGGAGCCCATACATTAAAAATACCCAATTGCAGTTTGGTATAACAAATCTTAATTCAAGAATTACAGTCGACGAGTAGAAAAAATATATATCATCATCAATACAGATATATATCTGTGCTGCCAAGGTAATCAATTATATCTGAACACACCTCTATAATCATAAGCAGGTGGATATCTGATCCACTGTTAAAACTCATAACAGAGGACAATGGGGCAGTAAATGTGATATTTTGCTTCGGTTACACGAGCGAGGTGCAAAATGGATTGAAATTGAGAAGGTGTGCTACTTTGCACATGAATTCGATCTGTTACGAACAAACAGTATACATACAATACAGTCATCAGCAGAAGTACGAGTAGCTAAGCGGGAAGTTCAAAATGTTCGACACACGCTCTCACTTTCTTGACCTTAGATAGAGTGCTCTCGCGCTTTGAGCATTTTGCTGTTGTGGCGAAAAACTGTGATTACTTGAACACACATTTCGAGGTATTTTTTTTTTGTAGAACTAATGTAAGTGTAAAACTGTAATAAACCTAACTTTTTGTAATACCTAGTTTTAGATTTATTATAAGTATCTCAAAACTGATAGTACAGGAAAGTAATAACGTTCTTACGCCGTCGAAAAAGAGGTCGTTTTTTTTCGTGAACAAAAACATATTCTTACTTAGTTCTTCAACAAGGGCCTTGGGGAAAGTGTTTTGGTTTCATTGAAAAAAAAGTGGATATGGTGGTTTTTGTAGGCTTACCCAGTGAAAGCGATTTGGTTTTGACGTTTCAATTATATTTTTTACACCTTAGGTAACGATACAATACAATGACATTTGACTCTTGTTGGTGGCAGTAAAAAAGACGACCATAACCTATACCACCATTTCTAAGTCCACAGTCTGTGTCGTTATTGCTTAGATTTGCACCAGGTCAATTAAAAGTCAGCAGGCAGCGGCGGATTTGCCCTAAGACCCAGTAGGAGAAAGGGGATGAGAAAGGGGCGGCCAGTACGTACTTCTTCTTCTTCTTCTTTATTAGGGGCTATATAAGGCTCCAAAGCCTATGTATCACTGCGACCATTCCTGATCTATTGTGATCGCCACCTATTACAACTCTCGATCCAACCCTGCAACTTCGAATAGCAGTACGTACTTACTACAGGGCTTGCTGCCTTGGGGCTTAGGGCGGCCGAGGCGGCAAACACACCACTTTAGGTAGGCTTTATTAGAAAGATACTTTTAAGCTGCAAGGTGCAGCCTATCTTGAAACGGACTTTTATTTCCAGGAATGAAGTATGACAAGTGAAGTATAGGTAGGTACTCACCTGTCTCGAAAGCCACCGTTTCATGATGCGGCCATTGGGGTCCAGGATGAAAACGTCGATGGCGCGCCCGAATGCCTTCAGCTCCGTCGAGATGGGGATCGCGCGGAAACGCACTGTCAAACGATAATCGAGCTTAGTCACATATATATAACGTATATAATGATATGGTAAAAAACATTTCATAATAGGGTTTCAAATGAACAAAGACTTCATACACTCTTTGGCCAAGTTCAGCTCAATGGCGGGGAGTCATATAAATTCGAATCGAAAGTAACCCAGTTAACTAAGCAAAATCCGCGCCGATAGGAGTTCTACGGATACCCCGGCACTATTTAAATTTAACACGACCGTCATAGGCCTGCCCTGCGGACGGCGGTAAAAAATTTTTTGTAGACATCGCGTGTTAGAAAAAGACGGGCCCAATAATAAACATAAGCTTATCGGAGGCAAACTTTTTTAGGAATTTTAACTCTTATTGCGATGCAATTAAAGACGATTTTAATCACCCGGCCCTTCAACTCCATATTGTCCAAACTTGTGCATTGCATGTGCATAACAAAAATATATTTCAACGAGTACCTTAAACTGAACTGATGATTACAATTAAAACCTGTATGTTACAAAATATCCAAAAATAGATAAGTGAATGAACTCAATTAGACTCGAAACACGCGGTGCGTAATGAGAATGAGTGCATCTTATTTTAGTTTGGGGATATAGTAACGTTGTCTAGTTTATTTATCTTTCGTATGTAATTTACTTGTGTTGATCGTTAGTTTGGGGCGTTCAATTTATTTAGCGGCAGATTTTTCTTATGAAGCAATAAAAAATAAATGCATTTTTATTTTTAAACACTCAGTGCTCAAGACTTGAGATAAAGATAGTAACAGGTTTTACAGACCTAAGGGGTCTTTAAAACTCTCGGCAACCCACATTTACGGCTTTTAAACTTACAATAACCTACAGATATAATATAGGTAACTCATAGTAAGTAAGTAATTATTTATTGTCAGATAAAGATTAATCGTTTATTGTAGGTTGCCTTCTTGCAAAGCTAGCTTATGTTCATAAAAATGTGTACAGGTGTTTTAACGCTCGGCAACGCTCATGAGACATCCTTGTGATTGCAAACTTCCTAATCCAAAGGCAGTTTACCATTAGGTTGACAATATGCGTATTTTCCACCCACAGAGTTTAAAACATGCTGTTGTAAAAATGGGTTGGCAACTAGCAAAGATTTGCATAGATCATATAAGATTTCCCCTGTCTCTAGTTTTGTTCTACGAGATTTGGCTTAAAGGGCTGGCATCCAGAGTATAATGGCTCCTCTACACGATGGGCCAGCGCCGGTACTGCAAGGGACGCGCGGTATAGTCATGCGGTAGAATCAGATAGCAATATCACTTGCTCCCTCTAACGCATAAATGCGTCCCTTATGCGTCCCGCATAAATGCGGCCCGACGCCGGTCGTGTAGAGGAGCCATAACATAAAAAAAAACAACGGGTTGCACTCCGGGAGTGCCGACAGAAGTGAAAACTCAATGACTAGTCCATAATGTCTGCAGCACTATGTATAATTGACCCATCCTCCTTTCTATTGAAAAACTTTAGTTCCGAAATTGCTGGCCATCAGTTTGTCACTGACGTAAACGCCGTCGAGAACGTAATTTACTTTCTATACATCCCGTTTGCACTAATATGCGAGTGCGAGCGAGATGTATAGAAAGTAAATTACGTTCTCGACGGCGTTTATGTCAGTGACAAACTGATGGTAACCGTACAGTGAGCTTAAATTTGTAGCGTTAATTGTTTAAAATTCGAATATCAATTGTAAAGTTACCTTGCAGACCTCGCATCTAAATATATTTGGTCATGATATTTTGAGTTTTATTCACCAGTACTAGAGTTCACTTTTATTAGCGATTTCATCAAGATGTAGCTTTATTGAATTATATTGGACATTGGAGTGATATAAAGTTAGAATGTAACTGTGAGATCCTCGTATTTCAGCCCGTACAAGATTAGAACAGTGAGCTTTATTGCTTAATATAAAAGTCCAGTTTTAAATAATTGACCTGATTATGATACGTTATGACTAAAGTCCTTTGGTGAATAACATTGTCCGTCACACATGACGTCAGCGCGTTACGCGTTACGCTGTCTCGAGTTTATCATTATTTCCCCACCTCAAAAAGTGCTCAGCGCCGCTAAAGAAGTTTTCACTTCAAAAAATTACAAGGTTTTTGACACAATTCTAGGGATTGACAGGGCAAGCTATGCTGGCGCGGGGTGCCATCTGTAAAATACTTTGACCGGCCAAGTCGGCAACCCCATTGTAAGGCTATCTTACCGGTCTGGCCCTGCATGTAGACGGGCTTGCCCAGCTGAATGAATATGGTCATGAAGCGGCGAGAGAACGACAGAGCGGTCTCGTTAACGAAGGCGCGCCCGCCGAACGGGTTGTCCAGGTACAGGCTTTCTATGTAGTTTGTCAGAAACTGCTGCTGGGACCTGAAGAATCTTACCGGTCTGGCCCTGCATGTAGACGGGCTTGTCCAGCTGAATTAAGACGGTGCGATGGTGCGGCCAGGAAGCGGCGAGAGAACAAAAGAGCGGTCTCGTTGACGAAGGCGCGCCCGCCGAACGGGTTGTCCAGGTACAGACCTACTATGTAGCTTGTAGTCAGGAACTGCTGCTGGGACCTGAAGAATCTTACCGGTCTGGCCCTGCATGTAGACGGGCTTGTCCAGCTGAATGAAGATGGTCATGAAACGGCGAGAGAACGACAGAGCGGTCTCGTTGACGAAGGCGCGCCCGCCGAATGGGTTGTCCAGGTACAGGCCTTCGATGCGGAGCTTGTAGTCGCCAGGAACTGCTGTCGCTGGGACCTGCAGAAGAAATGACGATTTACCATTCCTAATCCTATTAAGACTCACATGAACCTAGATACTCCAATTTTCGTTTTTATTCTAGCGATAGGGCATCTGGTCTGATAAATGAGCATAAAGGTGGGATCAGACGGTTCACTCGGATGAATGTTCACTCGAGTGAATGGTTCACTTTTCTTTCATTTCACGTTCACACGGCTGCCGGAAAGATTTTTTTTTTTCACTATGGCGTCGAATGAAGTTGTGCGTCTGGGTATAAGTTTAATTTGTGATCATTTAATAAAGATTTTAACAAACAAGACGCAAAGAAAGCGTCGTCGGTAGTGGCTGCGACCTTGGATCGCAAGAAGAAATTTATTTGGAGCCTCGAATACATTGCTGAAAGAACTAGCCGATGAAGATCCGAAATCGTATTGCAATCATTTGCGGATGACTTAAAGTAATTTTGTAGAACTTCTACTATTAGTAAAAGGTCCGTTAATAGCGAAAGAAAACAATGCGATACCTTGCTACTGGCGATTGTTTTGGAACTCTGGGATATTTATACAGAGTACCTAGAAATACCATATATCCTACTTTGTTCGTTCCACTTGAACACCATTTGATTGCTTTTGCGTTATCTTTGTCTAGGCTAGATAGTAGGTAGTATACCCACAGGATTCGAGAAAAATATGCAAAATCGGAATGAACGTTCATTTCTATGTTCACACTGTTCATTTTTTGTTCATTCGGAGTGCGAGTGAAAGATGCCTAATGAAAATATCCAACATTGTTGGATTCTTTCACTAATGAATTCATTTTTAATTTTGGTTCATTTTGTGTTCAGATGTGTCACTTTGAGTGAAAGATGAATAATGAAACTAGAAAATGAACATAAAATGAACCGTCTGATCCCACCTTAACGAAAGATAGAAGTAATGTAACAAAGGAATCCAATCGATCTTTTATTATCTAAATTAATTATGCGCCATTGACATACATTGACGACAGCCAATAACAATCGCTTCATCTTTATTCATATGCAAATAGTGTGCACAGTAACATTATTTTACTGTCTTGCATATTGATAATTTTATGGCCAGGATATTAGACTTTAGTGACCACGATTGTTGTTAATAAAATAAAACAATTTAAACCGTTTGTATCGATTTTAAAAGCTTGTCGATTCCAAGCTTTTTAGTATGATCGTGATGATTGAATTTAATATTTTGCATGAGGTTTTCGAATTCCAGTAAGAGCATTTGTGTGTTTATCGCTTTGGGAGACTACTCTCTCCTATTACTATTATGCTTACGTACGCTCAAGGGCCCAGTATGGCACAATATTTTGGGGCATCAACAAGCGGTTTATCAATGACAAAACAAAAGCACTTACCCTCAAATTAAGTATCTCCGGCACCCCTTCCTTCACCCTCATGCTAACGTCGGTCATCTCGACGCCGTCGCGCGAGATGGACGCGCGCACCGTCATCTGCATGCGCGCACGCAGGATGTTCGCGGAGATCTTGTAGATCTGCCCCGGCCGGACCATGCGGGAGGCGACTATGAAGTATGTGCTGGAAGGGAAGGGACTGATAATATTGGGAGAAGCTAGTTTAAATGCCAGCAAATGACATAATTTGAAATATCAGCATTTATTTATGAGATGTATCAGCATTTTACTGTACTGACTTTAGAGTATTAGTATGTGCCTGAGCACTGATAACTACAACAATAAATCGATTCTATGATGTAAAGCAGCCTTATATGTGTAGGATATTTTGTGTCTAAGATATGGATAAAGGCTCATTCATTAATTAAGTCACGCGAATTTGTAACACTTGGTCACATTTGGCAAACCCTTCCCGCCCCTGGTGTGACGTCACATTTTTTCAACGAAATCGGCAAATCGAATTAAGTAGGTTGTACCAATTATTAATATTTTATCAAAACATTTTTGTTTTGACAAAAGAAATATTAATTATAATTAGTAATTTTATAACCCAAAACTGATTAGGAAAGAAAATTAAATGAATAAAAATGATTATGGTCCAAAGTCTTGTTATTTAACTGTACAGCGAATTAAACAATTTAAATAAGTTAAAGTGACGTTACAAAGTTTGTGAATCCGCCTGCCCCCTGTCACAACATGTCACATTTTCTTGACCCCCCTCCCCCCTAAACGTGTGTTGTTGTAATTAATAGATGACCCCTCACATTTTTTTTAACTAACAGGCCTTTCACAGTATTGTATAATATCAGGCGCACAGAAATATTAGACATAACCTTTTTTGTAGTTAAGAGAAATTACAAAGTGATAGCTGGATTGTTTAAATCCCGTTTGTTAGGTAAAATAAATAAAATAATGATTGCAAGTAATGTCATACAGTGATGATATGATGATATATATGTTCAGACTTTTTTTTCGTATTTGGAACCTATGTAATTTAATTGTAAACATTTGCTATGTATGAAGTTGAAGGGCCCTCTAGGGGTTATCATATCAGTAGGGATGCATCAAATATTGCTGAATAACACCAAAAAGGAAGGGTGTGAATCAGTCTCTACTACCACCCACTGTTTAAGAACTTTTATATGGGGTTGTTAATGTTCGTAAATTAATTACATACTTTAAGCTGATGTACAATACTTAATGTAGAATTATTAAAACAGCAGGTACTTGATAATAAAAAGGGCACGTGATTCGGGACACGCAAAGCTGCAGGTGGCTTAGGTTGGGTAAAAAAATTAGGGGTCTAATAGGTAAATTGATTATTTGCAGATTTGAGATAAGGCTTGGTTGACTGGTAGATAATGCTTTGACTGGCTTTGAGGCCTTTGGTACTTTTATTATTATATTATGTGCAAAAAAGCTTAAAAAATAATAATACTAAATCAAATTTCCATTCATTCGCTAAAATAGGTAATGTATACTGTGTATGTGTATATTTTATAGGTTTATTCTTTCATTGGGTATATTTAAACACCATTTTTTAGGGTTCCGTACCCAAAGGGTAAAAACGGGACCCTATTACTATGACTCCGCTGTCCGCCCGTCCGTCCGTCTGTCTGTCTGTCACCAGGCTGTATCTCATGAACCGTGATAGCTAGGCAGTTGAAATTTTCACAGATGATGTTTTTCTGTTGCCGCTATAACAACAAATACTAAAAAGTACGGAACCCTCGGTGGGCGAGTCCGACTCGCACTTGTCTGGTTTTTTTTTCATGAATAAGATATGTCTTGACTTGACAGTATATACGGCAATATTGTCAATCTATGTGTTTGATTTTTAACCCATCCAGTGCTGAAGAAGCATAACTGAGTTACAAATATACATATTACACAAACAGACACAAAGGTGTTACATGTATGAAAGAAATGCATGCATGAGGGAAAGCCGCCGCCGAAAAAGAGTAAAACCAAAAACAATAATCGTGTGGTAAATGCGTGGTACTCTATCAGAAACTGTTGTTAGTGCACCATCGGTCAATACTTTCAAAAATAGACTGGATACACATTTTAGAACTTTAAAGAATGCAAAATAAAATACAAGTGCTTTGCTATACACGCATCAGCTCTAAGAGCTGCTAGTGTATCAAATAAAATAATAAATAATAAGGAAATATTACTTACGCTTCTCTCACAACAAGTCCTTCCAATTCCACATTAGCGCCAGGACTACTGTAAGACCTCTGTGTGTCCCAAGATGCCCTCGGAGTCACATCTTGTGGAAAATTCAGATCATTCCTATTCTGATTATAATTCAGATCATTTCTATTCTGATTATAATTCAGATCATTTCTATTATCAAACTGATTGAACCGATCTGGGTACCGATTTCTGGTGTCATACGGATTATTGTACTGATTTGGGTTCCGAGCATCATAAGGATTTTCATATCGCTTGTCATCTCTTGGTTCATTTGGATTTGTGTTGAAGTAGTCATTTGTTGGGCTTGGCTGACTCGGGTCATAAGTGGGATTGTAATCTTGGCCATAGCATTGTAATATCAGTAATGATATGTATATTGATATGAGATTCATAATTCAGATTTTGTTAGCTGCCTGCAACAATAATACTTAAATAATTAGTATCTAATAAGAATACAAATTTTAATCAAATTAAGTTTTGGCATCAAACCAAATTTGTATTGAATTTTTTGTGTAAGTAATTTGTTTTTATGAAATTAGCAATAACATGATGTTCATATTTAATTACACAAACAGGTCTGCCGCGATATAAGTTCATTGTTTTTACGTCGGAATTTAAGGTAAAAATAATGAAATTATATCGCGGATTCGCGGTAGACCCGTTTGTGTAATTAAATATGTTTACAAAACGCGAGAGTTTAAAGTGTAACATTATGTTCACTTCAATGTAAAGAATTTACCACTTAAACACTTCATCAACATTCAGAATAATCAGATAAAAGAATTTTATGCATGAATACGACTATTTCATTCATGGCTACTGTTATGCATAAAATTATAATATTTAAGGATACAAGTAAGTACTAATTATCAAGTTCAATTAACATCCATGTTGGTTTAGTTAAGAACTTAATTTGGTTCTCAACAAGCCGCATGTGTTAAATATAAACAAAGTAACAGGAAATATAAACTTGATTCAAGTTTCAAATAACATTCGTTAGACAACGTAAACACAAAGTTTATCGGATAGTTCAGTGTTTATCATCGGATAATAAATTAATTAACCTACTATTACAACAAATAACAAGCCTGAAAGGGTTTAATACTATCTTAACCGTAATTATAATTTAATAATAAGTTAACAACGACTTAACCTGAAGTTAACGCCCATGGAAACGCCTGATTTTGTGTTACTAAAACACGGATTTCCGGCACATTTGTGTTGTTATTTCACTTAACTATGAAAGAACTCGTCAAATGTAACTTTTAATCTTATTTAGTATAAAAATTTCATTTAAAATACTTTAATTGATTGAAACTAAATAAGTTACGTTAACACCGCCTATTACTCACTTCACTTGTTGACGGGATAGCAAAAGCAAAGCACACAGCTCGCGCAGCCGCACCACGCCCGGCAGTTTAGCCGTTAACCGGTATTTACAGAAAAAAGCACAACTCTAGTGTCATGAAAAACGCTCCAATACGAACTCGTGTAGCCTCAGCTTTACGAACGGCGTCTGTCTATGGTATAGAGAGGGTGTCTTGCTATATACTCTGTGGAAGCACGTAGCTCTAAACACGAGGCGGGAAAAACAAATTCTACTACAAGACATCCTTTCCGGGAACGTGATGTCTTTGAAGTTTAGATGTTTATTTGGGATGGTCTAAGCGTGAGAATAAATAACGCTGTGGTTTCGGGTTCTAATTCGTACCAACGAGTTCTTTCAACATCATTCCATATTTTACATCCATATAATTTCAAGTTCTTCGTAGGTCTGCTAGTCTAGCACATTTTGCCGCATCTCACGCGACTTGACATGTGAAGTCGCGTCAAGACGATCATAAGCCATCGTAACGCAGTGTCCCGGACCAGGGAAAGGTCCTCGATTCGCCTAATCGTAATGATTTTTAAATTAAGAACAAATAAGGGGCTCTTCATAAATTACGTCATTTCAAATTAGGGGGGGGGGGTCTGGACATCGGATGACGGTAGCATGAAGTAGGAGGAAATGGGGTAATTTGAAGCATGGTTTTTGGATGATTATAGGGGGGGGGGGGGTCCAAAATCGTCAAAAATCGATGACGTAATTTATGGACAGCCCCTAACGTTCATTTGTTTTATCAATGCATGATTCATCATCATCATCAATACATGTGTAGCTATAAGCACAGAATAACTAATAGTACTACCGTACAGAAAATTCACTCCTTCACAAAAGTCGGATTTAGGTATAAAATTATACATATACCTATACTCGCCGCCTGCAACAAAATTGAAACTTATAACCGCGCACGAACGGTGAATCTTCTTTGCGCGAGCGCCACGTGACACGACTATCGTGCGGTCGAGCGGCAGCCCACTGCCATACACCTGCCGGCCCGAGCGGCGCGCCGGCCAAATGTACCTAAACTGCGTAGTGACACCCCCCTGCTATAAGTTTATGCGTGAATCATGCATGCTTGTGATACTGGGGTCATGATTGAATAACAAGGTGATGAAGAAGGTACAATACAACTATACAATTTTTCCCCATGCCCATGGATGGGACCAAACACCCACGGAAACCAGCATTTTCATTAAAAAAAACCGGACAAGTGCGAGTCGGACTCGCCCACCGAGGGTTTCGTACTTTTTAGTATTTGTTGTTATAGCGGCAACAGAAATACATCTGTGAAAATTTTAACTATCACGGTTCGTGAGATACAGCCTGGTGACAGACGGACGGACGGACAGCGGAGTCTTAGTAATAGGGTCCCGTTTTACCCTTTGGGTACGGAACCCTAAAAACCTTGAGACTAGCCGAAACTTTTGGGGGCAGAGGTATGTATCGCGATTTTCTTTTGATGAATTCCTGTTTCATATTGGTTCCATGGGAAAAGTTGTTCAATATAGTGCACCAAAACATTGAGTAACATAATTGCAAAATAAATGGACTATAAGCACCCATAAACTACAGTTAGAAAAGCAAATCAAATTTTAGACCCATAATAATTAAACGTCGGTTACGTAGGTCGGTAGGTCACTTAGTTGATCAAAAATCTGATAAATATTGGTCATATGTGATGATATGAAAGCCATGTGGAATCTATTGCAGTTTTCAGTCATCACTGTGACTGGGAAGGTACTAATTGGCCCATAACTCATATTTAATTAATAATTACGGTGTAGGTAACTAACCCAAGAGTAAAAAGGGAGACTAAAACAGTGTGGGTCTAAAAGTTGGTTAGCCCAGAAAGCTGTATCTTAGGCACTAGTACTGCTAAGTATTGTCATGTATAGTCAAAGAAATATATGAAAATGTCAGAGGAGGGAGATAGAAAACTTGATAGAATAAGGCAAGATTTTTATTTCATTATCTCCCATGTTAAGCTAAACAAGTATACAGTAACTTGTGTAATAGGTACATAGTCATAATGACCGGGATAACAAAATAAAAAATATTCTGATTGATGAAATTCTAATTAACCACTGAATTCTCCACAAGTAAGCAGGACCTCATAAACAAAGGATTGTTCAAAGTAATTAATTATCACAGAGTGAAAGAGTAGAGTTGTCAAACCACAGCAGCACAACTAACTAGAAACGGGACGAACAGGGGTCAGGCCTCTCCCGGGATCTCCTCTCCTCCTCATTGAAAAGTCATGGTACGCCAGCATCCAATTTATCTTTTGACAAAAAAATCTGTACAAAATATATTAAATATATACTCTGTAATGCTAAAAACTGTAACGCTACCTCATCAATAGTTCAATCACGATTATTAAATGATTTAAAAACACAATAACTCGATCACGTGCAGAACAAACATTAGTCTAGCCACGGCCGCCGGCCGCTCAGAGACCTATATACAAGTCAACATTAAATCATACTCCTCAGTCTGTCCATTTCTGTATCCGATTTGTAATTCCGTTGCGTTAATTTCATCAGTAGTGGTCATACGATATCGTATCTCGTCCTTTGCTTATCGTCCGTGCGTGGCATCATAATATACATAGTTTCGTAATATTATATAAGTGCGGTGGCCGCTCTGCGTCTGCGGTGAGCCGGAGCGACTTGGGCGGGGAGCGTTAGTTCCGCTCGGCCTCGTCGCAGTCGCGGGAGATGTGGCCGGGCTTGCCGCACATGTAGCACGTCTTGGTGCCGTCGGGGCAGTTGCGGCTGATGTGGCCGGCCTTGTTGCAGTTGTAGCAGGTCTGGCCCGAGGAGTCGCGCCCGCCCTCGGGGCAGTTCCGCGCGATGTGGCCCGTCTTGTTGCAGTTGTAGCACGACGGCTCGTCCGGGCTCTGCGCGCACTCGCGCGCTATGTGCCCCGTGCCGTTACATCTGCAAATTAAAAACGATAACTCAAGCGCTTACTCCAATAAAACTATTTTAAAATGATAAATTGAGAATGGGAGGGAATGGGATTTTATTGGCGGAATTTCAGTCGGCTCTTGATGGTCGGCTATCAATATTATCATGTTCAAATTCTCAATAGCTAATGTATAAGTAAACAGACAGCCTAGGCACAGGTAAAAGTGCCTTATGCTTAAAGTAGCTTACGCTATTGTTAACAACGCTGCAATACTAATGCGGTGGCTACGTGACCGTAAGCGTCGGTCACCATAAGGTACCTTTAACGTGGAACGTCACATTTAATCTTTCTTAACATTTCTCCATATCTAGCAAATGCGCACGCATGTTTGCTGTAGATTACGCGCTTTATGCTAGCCTGGAATGAGTTGCAATAATCATGCGCACAATCTGAAGCTTAATTTAGCTTTAACGCAATACACCGCAAGTTTTAGGGGCTTTTAATTTCTATTCGTACCTACAGTTGCTATGACAACAAAGGAAATGTATAAAAAAAAACAATCCGTTGGCAGTTGGGTAATAAAAGCATGTCAGGGAAGCTCATCAAAGTATGTTTTCTAAAGCCGTCATTGTTTTGGGCACAGGTTGAACCGTCGCAATTTCATTTAAACGTGACCGCGAACACGTGCGGCCGGCGCCATCTTAACTTGAGGCCAAGGTCACCGACCGAGGTCAGCGTCAGTCCCCGGCGCCCTACGCACGTGTTTATTCGCAATATCCCCTATTCCTCTACCCACCCCCGAGTGCAATGCACGGAATGTGCGTAGCATTTCAGCGCAGTCATTTTAACATTGGATGTAAACAAACTTCTCTGTCAACATTATAATTTGTAAGCAGTGTTGGGCAAAATGTAATCTAACTACTGATTACTAACTACAACTACATTTTGTAGTTAGTAATCGTGATTATTGATTACAAGAAGTAACCGTTAAATGTAGTTAACATTTTTAATTATTAACTACTAAATGTAGTTGCAATCACGGTTACGTGATTACTTTTTCTAACTACTTATCTATCAGAGAATTCAGAATTTCACGGAGTGCAGATTTAAAAAAAATGATGGTTATTTTGGAATCCAAGATGGCGGTCATGAAATTTATCATAAAAGTCATCATGGATGTCGTTTTATAGGTTAGGGCAGATTTAGAAGATGATGACTGTTTTGGAATCCAAGATGGCGGCAAAGCAATATGTCATAAAAGTCGTTTATAGATGTCGTTTTATAGGTTTTAGGGGGCGCAGATTTCAAAAATGTTGGCCATTTTGGAATCCAAGATGTCTGCCGTGCACTTTGACATAAAAGTCGTCATGGGTGTCGTTTTATAGGTTTCAGGGAGTGCAGAATTCGAAAATGATGACAGTTTTGGAATCCAACATGTCTGCCGTGCACTTTGACATAAAAGTCGTCATGGATGTCGTTTTATAGGTTTCAGGGAGTGCAGAATTCGAAAATGATGACAGTTTTGGAATCCAACATGTCTGCCGTGCACTTTGACATAAAAGTCGTCATGGGTGTCGTTTTATAGGTTTCAGGGAGTGCACTTTTAAAACACCTGGCCCTCTTAGGGTGGTATTCCATCCGTCCAATATCTTGGTCCAATGTCGTTGCGTCTCACTCTCTCATTAAGCAAAATGTGAGACAAAATACACATTAGACAAAGATATTGTGTATGTTATAGTTTATCACGAATAAATGAGATGATAAATGATAAATGAAATATTGGACAGGTGAAATAGCACCCTTAGCTACTCCTGCTACATGGGCTGATTATACAGCGAGCGAATCTAGACAGTATTTTGGATTTATCAGGCGGTCTAGCATAAGTTGCGTTCGCGCGCGCGAGTACATACTTGAAGTCGCGCTAGATATATGGAGTCGCGCGCGAGAACGCAACTCATGCTAGACCGACTGAAAGAACTATAACACCTAATCTTCCCCTCAAATAATACCCCGCGTCTCAGATATGCATCGACATAATAATCATAAATAAGACCATGAGAAATTAAGCTGTGCAATCCTCAATATCGGCAGGATTCTGACCGCTAATTGATAACCGAGACCTATGCTGAATTGCTGATACAATAATTGCACATGCCCTTGACATGGGATTGCGAGGTAGATCAATTATGAATTGATAATTCCCTGCGAGTACCTACGTAAAAAGTTAATAGGGGACAGTCATTCATTACTTTGTCATATCTAAATGGCCCTGTAAATGTACAAGTAATAAAAGTTCCTATATACTTGTTTTTGGTAAACTACTAACTATATTGGGGTCATGTGGGACCTAGAAACACCAGCCACAGATAGCTTTATTTAGATTAAATCACACGCTACCGTAGGCACATTTAAACTACTTACCTGTTAATGCCTTATCATTGTCCCCTCTACTATGCTTGTATTCCTCAAGTAGATGCACTGTTTATCTGACCTTATCTGCCCTTCAAACACAAGGTCAATTAACGCTTTAGTTGCGATATATATTATAAGCCTATCAAAATTAAGTTTGCAATAGAAGTAGGTCGATAACCTCTCGCCGATTCGTCCTTTTAAATACAATGTCAATGTTATTTTTAAACCGATAATTCGACAAGGTTGCAATGCAAGGAGTATCTCCTCGGTTATTTACATATCTTGAAGCGATAACGCGCGAAGATTTCATTGTGCGTACTGTTCGTAAGGAATAAATAACTACCTAGGTATTCACATTTTTGAGGTGTTAAAAGTTTAAACATACCTTTCTTAAGTTTTTTTTTTAATAGAGGCAGTAGTCTCGTTACCTGTGTTTTTTGCGATCTCTTTACAATAATACGAAAGGGGTTCGTGGACCCCAGGACTTGGAAGATGCCTGATGCCTGGCAGACGTAAACATGGTAGGCCGAAATTTTCTTATTGCCGGTCAGTCGACCAAGAGATCGCGAGGAAGGGGAGTAGGTGACCCAAACTGCCCTGCCCTCGGTGGAAGAATATGATTTGAGCCCTACCCATAACAGGGTCAAGATAATCCTGGATAACAGGGTGAAAAGAAGAGATACTCTGTTACCTGTAGCAGCGGTCGGCCTCCTCCTTGCAGTCGCGCGCGAAGTGTCCGGTGCGGTTGCACTTGAAGCACTTCTCGCGCTGACGGCTGAAGCCTGCGTCGCGCGTCTGGACGCCCCCCGCGGTGCACTCGCGGGCGAAGTGCCCCGTCCGGTTGCATTTGTAGCATACGCTTGAACTCATTGCTGGAAAGATAGGAGGTTGGTCAACGGTTTGATATACGCATTTATAACATTGGAAGTTTATTGTGTTGTATGTAGTGATGTAAAATAGATGTACAAATTCAGTTAATATTGCCTTTTTAACGTTTTTTCTCATTTAGATAGGAAGCTTGCTGAACAATTTTTTTGTCTCATTTAGATAGGAAGCTTGCTGAACAATTTTTTTGTTAAGATTAACAGGGCCCAAAAAAACATCTGGGGAGACTTGGTCCTTGGTGGTTGGTAAATCAGTCTAAATGATAAAGTTATACATATTAAATTTAAAATAGCAATTCTATAACTCTACTATTTTGTCAAAATCAGAAAGTTATAGTGATCGGTTCCAGTTAGCACAGTTATTTTTCATTTATTGGCAAAAAATTATGGTTAAATTTTGGTGACCAAGTCTCCCCTACTATAGGCCTTAGCTGAGTTAACTCAAGGAAATTTTTAATCTTATTACTACTACAGAACTTAAAGAAAAGCTGCTTCAGCATTGAAAATACAAATATTCAAGATTTTACCTATGTTAGACTCACAAACTAGTTGTAATTGATTGTAATACAGGTGTTACATCACATGTGTCATAGAATACACTGAGAAGTTAGCGGCTTTTACTATTTTAGGATAGCAGAACTTTGAAATGAAGCAGATGCTTGACTGTGGACCTCGGGTCAAAATGTTTGGAACCCTCCTGATATAGGATAGAATTACAGTCTGTATCTTTAAGTATTTAAATAAGAGTAAACAAGATCTACCCTCAAATGGCTTCTTAAGCCTATTAAGGGTAAATGAAATTACATGATCAAATAATGTAGGTTAAAGTCAGATCATTCAGTGACAGATCCAGGTGGTTTTGTATTTGGTTGGTTAACCAATAAATGTTATAGGTAACTACCCGAAAATGTACAAATTGTTTGTTTACTATTATTTAATTCGTAATTCGTTTATTGTCTGTAGAACATGGGTATATACAATGATGGAACATGATTAAGTACCTAAAGATACAGAGTATATTTAAGTAATTTAATGCTCCTATTAATAATTGCTTCTCCACCATTAGAAAGGTATGACTTGTGTAAGAACTGTTATATCTCTATATTCACTTTGTTACAATGACCCTGACCGATTGTACCGCTGATAACAGAGCAGTTTGATTTACTGTATAATATGATATGACATGTAATACACCTAATAATAAAAATTATAAGATAATTTATGTACCTTTAAAAAATATTTTCAACGAAGTTCTTATTATAGAACAATGTTCAAAAACTGTAAAATTTAAAAGATCTTACAAACTATACAAACAACAATATCTTGCAACATTAATTTCTTTATCAACATGTATAGTTCTTATTCAATTTATAATTCATCATAAAACAATACACTTGCAATCCTCCATTAAAATCTCAATGTAAAATAAAACAAATTGACAAGATGAATACTTTCTCATAATCCTCCTGACTCGGGTTGGTCATGCCATACCACGGACAATTACTTTCTAAATTGAACTCATTATTTGGGTCAGCAAGTTATTTAGGTCTAACTGTAGTTTAGATGGTTTGAGAAATTCCTGCATTTTAGGTTTCACTTCAAGAAATTAGGTATTTTGATACTATGGTGATGATTAAAGAGATGCAGAAAGAAACTTGCAATCACAAATATAAATTTATACAGATAAGAAGTAAAAAACACCTCAGACGAGTGTCTCGAATAACTGGAAGATATTTGCTTGAGAACACCTAAATAAACGACATTCAATGTGAATTGTAATGAGGTTTCTGGTAGACTTTAACTAAGATTTTATGATACAGGTTGAATTTATGCAAGAACATTGTATGTAAAGAGAATGCAGTGTAGAAAGTTACAACTTTAGTCTGATTAAGTACCTATAATAATTATGTAAATATATTTCTCTACACTTTAAATTTAATGTATGTAGGATTTCTTAAACCAGAGAAACCATATTGAAGAAATACAATAGCTAAGTAAACATTATAAATTGCTTTAATACTATCGAAGAGTTGTTATGTTGTGTAGCTTCATACATTGGAGTTTCTCTATCAATGTCGAATGCGGGAAATATCACAATCTAACAAGAATCTTAACTACTTGATATCTTAATAAAGTGGCCAACAGCCAACAGGTTTGTGGCCTATAAAGTAACCTCAAACATCTCGCTTGTAACAACTAACAAGTGCCTTTTAATGAATATTCACAGCACACTTACGTCGTGTATTTATACGATTTCTCGAGCGGTTCACAGTACATTGATGCGTCATAACCAATAGAGGAAAAAAGAGAAAAGTCGCCACGACATGCCGACGGCAACGTGAAAAGCCGACGTACGACACAACCTAAGTCCACATGAGGATCTTATTCACGATATCTCTACTCGCTATCAGTGTATAAATACGGAGAAAGACGAAAAGCAACACATTTCACAACTAATTACCGTGTCAAGATGTGTGTCAGAAAGCCAGTACTTGTCAAACTTGACCACGTTCAATAAACAACCTAAACATAACGCGGCAAATCTAATAATGAGAAAATTTCACTTAAAGCACACTGAAATTACACGAAATCGACAGAATCTCATGATGCATATTAAAAAAATACAGTTGGAAAGTACGTACGCGGGACGGTAGCCAAACCACGTGTAGAGGTACCGGTAGCGCGCGATTTTAGAATGATTAAGACCTTTAGCACTTACCGATTGTGTGTGAAACTTCAAAAACACTTAAATCACTATTATTTAGATCGTTGGTCGATCGAAATTTCTCTTGAATTAACAAATTAGCTGCAATTTATGACGCGTCGTCTGCAAGGAAGCCAGCCACCATCACTACGAATTCGTAAAAGACATTTTCGCCATAGACACCACTCGAAGTTTATGAAAACGAAAGAACCATAAACAACAAAGGCGTTTTTTATACCGCTGTCAAATTTTGAACGAACCGCAATTCGGTTGTCTCTGGTTATGTTACTAGAAAGAAAAATTGTCTCCAATCAAGGGACTAATTTTATTAATAATGTACTCTGGGTGGTTGGATCAAGGGTCAGATGCAGAAGGCGGTAATATTGGACACGGCGCGTATAGTACGTCGGTTCCTCACTCTGCGGCCCTGACCACCGGCAGCTTGGGCCAAGCCCCGCTGCCGGCGGCACCCTAGGTTAGGTTTTTTATAATGTGTTTATATGTATTTTTTATTGTTTTGTAAGTGTTTTTATATTTTACTTTTATATTCATATTATAACAAACCTAACGTAAGACGAAAAATAAATAAAGATAATAATAATGTAACTTAATCTTCTTTTCTTACTTACATAAAGTTGTAGCCGACAGTGGTTATTGTTATTACAACTACTCTGTCTTTTTGCAGGACACTTATCGCAGTGCAGTCTGACTAGATTTTGAGCTAGAAAAATTTATTGCACTTTTTGTTTTTTATAAGAATATTGATAACTTTTTTATTTCTTCTTTAAAAAAAGGTAATACCTATCATGAATCATGGCTATCATGAGTATTATATTCTTTGATATAATATATTAATTTACTGGGGTAATTAAAAACTATGTACTGGCAATGCCTTCACAAAAAAAAACATCCTCTTGACGCTGTCATTAGTGTCATTTCATTGTCAAAATCAAATCAACTCGTTTAGGTTTCTTTTCGGCTCTAATTGCACAGCGTCTTATCATAATTTATCAAAACATACTTATTTTACCAGCACTGTTTATAACATCAAAAAAAAAATCATAAAACATGTCTGCGGAAAAGAGGCCGGCCAGCCCGGAGAAAGCAGAGGAATCTGAAGATGCCGACGCCTGGATCGGTCCTATGCCTTCAGAGGCGGCTGTACCCAAACATAAGAAAAGAAAAGGTACTGCAGTAAGGGTGCTAACCACGAAGAATTTCGTGCATTGACCCGCCATTGTCTATCTCTATCGCACGCGCGTAATTATATTGCTGTCCCGTTCGTATAGTGGCAGTGTCATGGGCGCGATAGCAATATAATTACGCGGCGTGCGACAAAGACGGGAAATAGCGGGTCGATGTACGAAATCTTCGTACTTTCTTGCAGTCTTTTTTTATCCCTGTAGTTAATACAAAGTATGTAAGGGAACTGTATTTAATTTAAAAACCGGACAAGTGCGAGTCGGACTCGCCCACCGAGGGTTCCGTACTTTTTAGTATTTGTTAAAGCGGCAACAGAAATACATCATCTGTGAAAATTTCAACTGCCTAGCTATCACGGTTCATGAGATACAGCCTGGTGACAGACGGACGGACGGACAGCGGAGTCTTAGTAATAGGGTCCCGTTTTTACCCTTTGGGTACGGAACCCTAAAAACTAACCAAATATCTTGAAGATAAATTGATTTTATCATGTGTTAATGTTCTGGTGTTTGCCTCAGTTCTAGAGTTTGAATCCTTGTATTTGGAGAACCTGCCATCCTCGGAGACCTACGAGCGGAGTTACATGCACAGAGATGTGGTCTCGCATGTGGTTGTCACCAAAACAGACTTCATTGTCACAGCCAGTCAAGATGGACACCTCAAATTTTGGAAGAAACAGGTACTTTTATGTCTATCATATTTTTATAGGAATTTCACATTTATGGTGGCACTCCACACTTTTACATTATTTATTTATTTAAACATTTAAATTAGGCAACAAGACCCATATTACAATAACCTTACAGACTAACATACATATGTGTTTTATAACTTTTATAAACTCAAAACTAAACACTATTTAGACAACAAAATTTTGTGGCTCCGTTGCATCAGCTGCTCTTATTATTGCTTGCCAAGCCAGTGCAGAGTTAGCTTAGACTGACTCAGTATACATTCAATAGGTGGGTCCACACAGCAAGCATCCTCGCGAGGAAATTGTTGTGCGAAGTAGCTAGGTCCGTGGAGACGTGCCTTGCCCGAGGCAATGTGGCCGAGGCACGTCTACACAGACCGAGCTGCTTTGCACGGCAATTTCCTCACGAGGCTGCTTGCTCTGTGGACCCACCTATTGAATGTATACAGCCCGGCAATTTATTCGTGAGGCGGCTCTTTCTGTGTTCCTGTTGAAAAACCAGCAAGGCATTTTTTTTAAAAAAACAACATACATTAAACCACTTTATTGTGATATTTCAGGAGGAGGGCATAGAGTTTGTAAAGCATTTCCGCTGCCACCTCTCCACCATTAGTGACATTGCAGCCAACAGCACTGGATCCCTGCTGTGCACCGCATCTCCGGAGAAGACGCTCAAAGTCTTTGATGTTGTCAATTTTGGTAAGTGCACATTGACTGACTGACTATTATTGTTAACGTATAGAACTGGCACAGAGAACCAGTATTTTGCGCCATGAGTTGATGTTGTTTTGACATCAAATCATAGAAGTGGAGAATGAACTAAACTAATCTCACGATCTAAACGCGTAAGCGCCATTAATTTTACGACGTTTTGGTCGCGTGGTCTTCTTCTTTCCAGTCGTATCCTCATTGCTGAGGGTCGTGATTACCAACGCTTAATACCACTTTCTTCCAGGCACTCCTATCCTGCGCCATTTGCAGGCAGGTCTGGGCCTTGGGTCCTGCATATGCCTTTACTGTGTCTATCCACCGGGTAGGCGCTCTTCCTCTACTTCTCTTCCCTTCTACGTGACCGACCATTATCAATACCTCTAGACTATCTTCGCGTCTAGCCACGTGTCCGAAGAATCGAAGTATGCGCTGTGTGCAAATAGTGGAGAGTCGTGTTCGAATTTTCAGCTGGCTAAGGATTGATTCGTTTGTGCGGCGGTCCGTCCACTTGATCCCCAGCATTTTCCGCCAACACCACATTTCGAACGCATCAATCCTTTCCTTTGTTCTTGCCTTCAGGGTCCACGTTTCTGACGCATATAGAAAGATGGAGAAGATTAGGGTCCGCATTAAATTCACTTTTGTTTTCACGCGTATTCCGCGGTTCTTCCATATCTTCTCCAATCTTTTTACCGCGGCTTTTGCCATCTGACCTCTGCGCACCACCTCTTTGTCGCAGTCGCCATTGGATCGTATTAGAGAGCCCAGGTATATGAAATCGTCCACAGTATCCAGATCTTGGAGTTCGTACGTACGTGGCGCAGTGTTGTTCCTGTCTACGAACATCAGCTTGGTCTTGCCTCTATTGATTCTCAAGCCGTACTCCAAGCTGACTGTTTCCAGGGTCCTCAACATTTCCGCTAACTCCTCCTCGTTCGATCCCACCAGAGTCGTATCGTCGGCGAAGCGTAGATTACTTATGCGATTTCCTCCTATCTTTACACCGCCATTCCAGTTTTCCAGTACTCTACGCATAATGTGTTCTCCAACCAGATTAAAAAGTACAGGGGAGAGTATACAGCCCTGGCGGACTCCACGTTCTGGCTTAAAATTGCCTGAGACGGTGTTATCTAGCCTTACTTTCGACTGTCCATCTAGGTATAAGTTTTGAATCAGAAACCTTAGGTGCTCGGGTATGCCCATCTCATCCATGTCGCGTGGTATAGGTTGTGATTGCGACATGAATCTAGTATTAAACTGGATTGGGCATGAGTGGTACGGTAACTGACAGAACGGGATAGTCTTATGTATCTTTCAGTAGGAGTAACAGCGAAAGCGCTATTATTGTTTGTCCTTGTCAGTCTCACATATTTTTTGTTCCCCACCGTTTTTTTAGTATGGATTATGGTGGGCAACAAATAAATTCGACCAATCATAGTGTCGCATTGCGTATGTTTTGCCCCTCACGGAGGCACGCGTATACCACTTCTATACGATCCTACCTTCTATGGATTGCGACAATTTCATTGTTTGGTATGGCTTCTCTATAGTACAGTCAACAACAGAGCTATGAATACAGGCAAAGTGCCAAAAATATGTATACACGACCTTAATGTACAGGCAATAAAGTACTGTACACATATTTTTGACACTTTGGCTGTATTCATAGCTCTGTTGTTGACTGTACCTATTAATAACACAGTGGCATTGCATGTCATTTTCAACTTTAACATACTCGTATAGTCAGATTAAGTTGCAATCCTTTAACTCCACTTATATACTTGTTGAATACTACTCCATTAATAACCTGGGAAGCTAATTTTAATCTGATGATATTCAATGACTTGGCTTAAAAATAAAACCTAATCCAAACCCACAGTAAGCTCAATGTCATATTTTGAGCGTCTTAAGGTGGTTTCCACCTGTCCAATGTGGGTAGGTGGCAACCTTAGACACAAACTCCTATTTTGTGACAAATACCTTTATCAGCCATGAAGACTTTCCACTACCGCCTCCACTAATGGCTCCTCTACACGATGGGCCATCATACTGACCCACTTGGACCATCGTGTAGAGCAGCCATTCTCTAAGTGTGTTCCGCGGAACTCTAGGGTTCCGCGACACCCCTGCAGGGGTTCCACAAGAATTTAGAACACTATGCTTTAGTCGCCTCGAAAAATTTGACTATGCAAAAAACACACTTCTAAAAACTATTGTTTTATTGTAGGGTTCCATCAAGTATTTCGCTTTCCAAAAGGGTTCCGTCAAAAAAAAAGATTGAGAACCGCTGGTGTAGAGGGTAGCGGTGTTGGATGGCTTATGGCGCGGCGGGATGGCGTAGGGATGGCCATGGTGTCGGTTTTTCGTCTGCACAGCAAAGGTGATGAATTGATGATCCTTCCAGCGATGGTGCGAACGCATCTGCACCTGGCCCATTCCATAGTGCGTGCTCTCAACCATCGCATGGCCATCTCGCTGGTCCAGCGCCGGGCCATTGTGTAGAGGAGCCATTACAGACAGTGCCACCTAAAACTACCATACCAAAGTGGCCATTAAAATGACACCATTTTGAATGTTCCAGACATGATCAACATGTTCACAGTGGAGTTTGAACCGTACCGAGTGGAGTGGGTGCATTCTGCCGGCGACCCGATATCAGCATTGGCAGTGTAAGGATCTTAAAGTACACTGAATCACAGAATAAATAATAGTACTAGGTACAGAAGACTCACTCTCTAACAAAACGCGTCTGTTACGATCAGGACAGATATGGCCGCTAGGTGGCGACAGCGCCACGCGCGGCTTGTGGCTAGCCACCAAAAGTGGTGTGGAACGGATGTACTTTTAGCTACCTGTAGCAAAGCGACGAAACGAGTGAGCCACGCCTGACTGAATCAGAATTTTTGGTGTTAACCTCGTAAGACCCACCACCATAAATAGGAATTAATTTCTTTTTTTTTAAAAGGAATGACATATAAAAGAAATACTACTTTATTTTATTTTGAATTAGAATGCAGCATATATGTATGTACAGTCACCTGCAATAATATGTTACTCTTCGAGGGCCGCAAAAATATGTGACACGCTTATGGCTCTACAAATAAGATATTTTTGCAGTCTTCGTTGTGTACCATATTATTGCAGGTGACTGTACATTGAGCCTTACGAGGGTAAATCAGGGGCCCATTTCTCGAACGATATTAGACTAATATTATTAGTCCACGAACTGTCAAATCGTATGGATTGTCATGACAACTTGACAACACACTAATAATAATAGACTAATATCGTTCGAGAAATGGCTGTCAAAAATGGACATTTGAAAATCAAGTTACCAAAAAAAACACATGGCACCATACAGCGTTATCTACTTCACCCATCCATATTGTGGTTTGATCGAACAATGGTAAAGAATAATAGACAATAGTGAATGAAAGTTTACTCAATTTGCCGTTAGATGGCGCTGTACCCTCCGCTGACTCGCGCTGGCAAGATTTTTATTCCAAAGCATATAGGCCGCTCGTGCATAGTTTTTTTGCTTCGGCCGGCTCGGTTCATTCGGTATGCGTACTGACATGGGCCGAGGGTACTAACCTAACCATCTTCTTGGGCCTCTTTCGCGGTGTGGCGGGCCGGCCTTCGGGCCAGGAAAACTGAAACACTGCACCAAATAAGTTGTTATATTAATTACATTCTCTTTATTTTCTTATACAATCAATGAAAAATTGCTAGGTACAGATGTAGTGCATAATTGTTTTCCATCGTATTTTCTCGGAAACGTTCGTATTTGTCATGCTACTTCAGTCAACCTCAGTAGTTTTTGTACCGAGACTAACTGAAATAGCAATACACGTTCGTACGTTTCCGTGAAAAACGATGGAAAATAATTATGCACTAGATCTGTACATAATGAGCCTTTGTCCGATCAGCCATTACTTCTTGACTTGGTTCTACAGTGGGTAGTAGATCGGAATTATGCTAAGTGCACATTTTTACCTATTAAATTATTTACAGTTCAGAGAAAGGCAGTAACAAGATCCACATATTCGACGGCACACAAGCCTCAGGCGCCCCCCTCCACACGTTCGAGACCCTCCACCAAAGCACAGTGGCCACCATCTGTTACAACCCAGTGTACGAAACAGCGGTGTCCGTCGACAAAGCTGGTATATATATTTTTTTATTTATTGTTAACAATCAAAAATACACTTATAACTATTACAAAACTTCGCCAAACTGCGAAACAGTTTGTATTGCATTTATTTATTGCTTTAAACTTTCACGGTTTTTACAGTCTGATGATTATTGAGTAAGCAAGAGAAAAAGTTAATTAGTACGACTAAAAACCACTGTATTAACTAAAGCAGATACGCTTTCCAGACAGTTTTTCGAACATCGCATATAATAATGCGCGTGCAATAGAGATAGCAACAGGCGGGTCAACGCACGAAAATCTATCTCGAAAGCGTCTCTTTTTTATACCCAATATACTTATTTCTTATTAGTGTTCAACCGAATTTTTTGCCGAAACCGAAGGCTAGGTTTTTCTCTAGTTTCGGCCAAAGCCGAACCTTTGGACGTAACCGACACTTCAGTTGGACACTCGTGAATATACAGTTTCAGCGCGGTCAAAAAGTTCGGCAGTTTTTGAGCAAAATCGAACTTTCGGCCGAAACGAAATTTTTATGCCGATACGACACGATGTACTCAACGTGCTGATGTAGTGCATAATTGTTTTCCATCGTATTTTCTCGGAAACGTTCGTATTTGTCATGTTAATTCAGTCAACCTCAGTACTTTTTGTTCCGAGACTGACTGAAATAGACACGTTCGTACGTTTCCGTGAAAATACTATATGTAGTAAAATAATTATGCACTACCATCTGTATACAGCGCTGGTGGCCTAGGAAGCGCTGGTGGCCTAGCGGTAAGAGCGTGCGACTTGCAATCCGGAGGTCGTGGGTTCAAACCCCGGCTCGTACCAATCAATGAGTTTTTCGGAACTTATGTACGAAATATCATTTGATATTTACCAGTCGCTTTTCGGTGAAGGAAAACATCGTGAGGAAACCGGACTAATCCCAATAAGGCCTAGTTTCCCCTCTGGGTTGTAAGGTCAGATGGCAGTCGCTTTCGTACAAACTAGTGCCTACGTCAATTCTTGGGATTAGTTGTCAAGCGGACCCCAGGCTCCCATGAGCCGTGAGAAAAAGCCAGGATAACGCGAGGAAGAAGAAGAACTAAATCTGTATACGTTTTAGGTATAGTGGAATACTGGACCGGGCCGAAGCACGAATACAAGTTCCCTAAGAACGTCGAGTTCGACTCTAAGCTGGACACGGACCTGTTCGACTTCGTGAAGAACAAGACCTATCCGACGTCGGTGGCCTTCTCGCCGGACGGGAAGAAGATGGCCTCCATCAGCCTGGATAGGAAGGTATTTGGTTCAAAGTTTACATCTAATGGATAGTGGGTGCGACAGTGGCGCACGCCTGGCGGCTTTGGATGGAACACACTTGTCAAAATGTATTGACCGAGCGAATGCGAGTTTCTCCGTTTTAGCTTGGCCAATAATGCTTTCGTATGTGCGGATGTTCTCCTCTACAAGTCGCAATTCTTAACCAATTGGGTATTATACTGTATTTAAAATAAATTATTTTACACCATGCATGAAATAAAGCACCAGATAATTATTAGAAAAACACAGATAGGAGTTATTTTTAATCACATGTTCTATTTAATAAATCGGATAGAAATATATAAAGTAGGTGAGTTGACCGTGACGTCACGATGTAATGTTTCATATAAATTCCATATTAGCAAATCGTTTTGACAGTTCTAAAAAAGTAACTGATTTGACTAGTAGGAAAATACCCTATTCTCGTAAAATGTTGTGAGCAGGTCCGATGATTAAATAGATTTTTGTCGATTTAGTTTTTGGATATTTTTTAAAAATGGCGGAGGCATGTAGGTTCTCGAGGTCTACAGCTCACATAGTCACTAGTACCTCTACATTTTGGCAACCCAACTTTGTTAATAGAAAAAGACGGCAAATTTGAAAAATCTTAAGCGCAAAGTGTCGAGTTACCATGCGTGTTTGATATCCGCGTCTTCTTTTCACCCTTGCCTTTTACCAGACTTGGTAATAATATGCCCAAAATGGGCTTTCTAAAGCGTAATCGAACTTTTAGTTCCTCTATCGCGTGTATCACATAGCCCAATACTCAGATTTGATTTGAAATGAAACAAGATAGACTCCTTAGGCCCAGTCATACAAATGAAAGATCCAAAATTTGAACCTACAGTGTAGGAAATAGAGTTGACTTTTAATTGTTGGAAAATTGGACGAAACAAAGCAAAAGTGACTCTGTTCCAATTGAATAGGATTTACATTTCATCGAACTGAAGAGGTCCTATAGGTAGGACCTTGGGCCTGAGGAGGATATAAATCTCAAAATTCTACTGTCGTTGCTGCCTATAGCAAATATTTATTCCGTAATACCAGGCGTGGCCCACTCCGCATTTTGCCCTACTAACTTTGTCTAACTAGTTCGTGAAGGCGAGTAAACCCTCTGTGCTACTTATTCTGTGTTAATACTTTACGTGTGTGTTTATGTTGGTATAATAGGTGCGTGTGTTCAATTTCGTGTCAGGCCGGCTGAGCAAGGTGCTGGACGAGAGCCTGCAGCGCTTCCAGGAGCTGCAGCACCAGCACCAGCAGCTGCCCAACATGGAGTTCGGACGCAGGTGAGGGTGTGTGTAGGTGTCAGCATGGCCCGGGTGCTGGACGAGAGCCTGCAGCGCTTCCAGGAGCTGCAGCACCAGCACCAGCAGCTGCCCAACATGGAGTTCGGACAGAGGTGAGGGTTTCACGTTCAACATTTGATTTGTTGAGGTTCATCATTCAGACGATTGGCTGTCCTCCTGCGTTTCTCCTGAGACTTCCTGCCTCGTACACCTAAATGGCGGGAAGGAACTGTCGCCTGCGCTATTTCCGGAACGATACGACATTCAACCCTTCAAAAGAAAGCGTGCTCTCATCCTCGGCCGGCAACGCACTTCCAAACCCTCTGGTCTTGCGGGTGTTGCGATTCGTCTGTTCGTTTGCCTCCTAAATAAGCGCTTCCAGGTATTGCAGCACCAGCAGCTGCCCAAAACATAAAACTTCACATTGAGATTAATTAAGCCCTCGTATGCCAGAGCGCGGATCCGCGTACGAGGAAAATATTAGAAAAAAATAATCACGGCACACGAGAGGTTAAAACCCAACAACATATAAATGCAACAAAATGCCAGGAATCGGAATGCCCAAAAGGGTATGTAGTCCGTGATTTAATTAGGTTTCTTTGGATTTGCATATCTAATGAAATAGCTTATTAAAACGATTGCAACGCCATCTGTGTTAAACTTCGCGCTTACTTATGTAACTTTTAGACTTACAAACACAAATAACCAACGTACATCTTATTATTGTGTGGGCACAGCCTGTCTGATTTTAAGCCCATCAGCGTCATAGACTATTTCAGAATACATTTTTTTTTTCACAGAATGGCTACTGAGCGAGACCTGGAAAAATCCGACTCTGTCCACTACGCGAACATAACCTTCGACGCGAGCGGCCATTTTGTTCTGTACGCCACCATGCTAGGCGTGAAGATCGTCAACCTGGTCACCAACCGTTGCGTCACCATGCTGGGCAAGCCGGAGAACCTTAGGCCGTTGCACTTAGCTCTATTTCAGGTTGGTACTTTATAAGTGTGTGTGAGCCCTCCAATTAAAAAGAGACACAAACAGTATATGTAAAGACAGACAAGAATGAAACAAATTGGAGGAGGCCTTTACCCAATACGGGGTCATAGTTTCATGTCTCAGTCCTATCGAGTCTTAGTTTAAAATACACAAATATAAAATTAAGTCTAAATATTTTTACTAACTAATTAAAATAAGCTTAAAAAAGAAAAAATATAGTAGATAAAATAAATTAGGAATTAACAGCATGTACCTAAACGATACCAAGTTTGTAAATAAGGCTTTTTTATTTATTTACATTATTGTTACATTATAAGTAAAGTATTGGACTGATAATTAGGAAGCAGTGGCTGGGTGTCCTTATTTCCCAACCAGCTTGCCTGATTTTCAAACAGTTGAGCCCATTTTCTACAGCTTGAAATTATAAGTAAAGTATTGCACTGATCATTAGGAAGCAGTGGCAGAGTGTCCTTATTAAGTTATTACTCGATTCCAACCAGCTTGCCACTGCATTGGAATTAATGCCAACCCAGCTCAGGCTTGCCTACGACTATTTTTAAATGGCTGCCACTTTCAAATCAAGTTACGATTACTTCTTTGTTTCTTATGCCGGTAGTATATAAAAGCATACCATTGAGAGATGGTAGGCGGCTACCGTAGCCTTCGGATGCTTGTACCTCCTGAGATGTCACATGCGCATTACCAACTCTTTTTCTAAAGGTATATTCGTGTTTTGAAGAAATTCATACTGTATTTTCTCGAGAAAACCTCAGTTGATTCCACAACCGAAAAGTTCTCGTAAAAACTTTCACCTATCCATTATTTCAAAACCTTCTACATTTATCCTCGTAAGACCCACCATATGAAGTTTCCCAATTTTTAATTTGAACCTTATTCTATAAGTAAATTGGAACGAATTTCATTGGAACAGCAATGAAACAAAAGAAATCGTCGCTATACTTACTCAACCTCATATCTGCAACTATCATTTGATGGAAATGTCGCTTTTCTTTCATTCGGAATACGGGTGTTTTTGTCATCAAATGAGTGTTGCAGATACGAGGTTGAGTAAATATAGCGGCGAAATGCTACTTTATTTGGTTCACGAAAGGTTCAAATTAGATTGCAACGAATATGTACATTCTAATGTACATTTAGTCTCACGAGGTTAAATCTGATTGTAAACTTTCACAGGGTCGAACCAACCAATCAAAAGTGGCCTCAACCCTCGAGATGGAGGGCTCAGAGAACCCCACCCTCCTCAATATCAAGACGGACCCGACGTTATTCTGCACGGCCTACAAGAAGAACCGCTTCTACATGTTTTCTAGAAGAAGTCCCGATGATATCAAGAGTCCGGATGCTGACAGAGACATATTTAATGAAAAGCCGTCGAAGGAAGACATCATTTCGGCGACGGAAGGGCAAGGTAAGTTTTACAAGCATTAACCTCCCATATCCCTATGTCCTTTTAAAAGGACAAACTCAAGTCGAATTTTAAAATCAGCTTGATTTAAAGAAAGTTCCAAATTCGAAACTGTAAGAATTATTGTGAACTTAAGAGGGTGTATGCACCATGTGTGCATGGCCTACAAGAAGAACCGCTTCTACATGTTTTCTAGAAGAAGTCCAGATGATATCAAGAGTCCGGATGCTGATCGAGACATATTTAATGAAAAACCGTCGAAGGATGATATCATTTCGGCAAGATAAGTTTTACGAGCATTAACCTCCCAAATCCCGATGTCCTTTTAAAAGGAGAATCTTAAACGAATTTTAAAATCAGCTGGAATTAAAGAAAGTTTCAAATTCGAAACTGCATGAATGACTGTGGAACTTAAGAGGGTATATGTTCTGCACGGCGTACAAACAGAACCAAGCGACGGTCTACATGTTTTCTATAAGTAGTCCAAATTATATCAGGAGTCCGGATGCTGACAGAGACATATTTAATGAGAAGCAGTCTAAGGAAAATATCATTTCTGCAACGGAGGAGCAAGGTAAGCTTTACAGGCAATAAATATCCTCCTAAAGCCCAGGGTCCTTTTAAAAGGATACACTTCAAAATAGAGGATATATGTTCTGCACGGCGTACAAAAAGAATCGGTTCTACATGTTCCGGAACACACGTGACACGTCTTATCTTAATTTTTTATAAAGTCTTGTTTAGTTAGCATGTGCTGCTGGTTAGTTAATAATCGATAGTCACTTTAGTTGGACAAAAGAATAGTTAGTCGCGTAAAATGCTACAAAACAGCTACTTTAGCTGTATATTTGAAGTTCTGATTTTTTCGTAGAGTCAGTTCTGCCGGCCTAGCCAAGGTTACAATAAAAAAAACAATAAAAAAATCAATGAAAAAACTCAAAAGGTAAAGGGTTAAAGGTAAAAACAATGATTTTATATCGCGGTAGACCCGTTTGTGTAATTAAATATGTGTACAAAACGCGAGCGTTTAAAGTGTTATAAGGTTACAATCGCTATCGGCTACTCTTCCATATTAGTGTGACAGTGACAGTTGCGTTTCGATCGCTACGAAGCGTAAGCGATTGGCATCTTGGCTACGCGGCCTGGGTCTCTGAAAACGATTGTGACTATAATAGATGGTGACATTGTGGACAAATAATAATAATAATATTAATTTATTTCCAGGCGTCCAACGCATATACGAGCAGGCCATCCTGCACACGTCGCTGGGCGACATTCACATCCGTCTGTTCGGCAAGGACACGCCGCGAGCCGCCGAGAACTTCTGCGTGCACGCCAGGAACGGGTACTACAACGGGCACATCTTCCACCGCGTCATCAAAGGATTCATGGTGCAGACGGGGGACCCTACAGGTCAGTGTCATGGCTACCCACATACACGAGCACATCCTACACACATCCACATCCGTCAGTTTGGCAAGGACACGCCGCGAGCCGCCGAGAACTTCTGCGTGCACGCCAGGAACGGGTACTACAACCGGCACATCTTCCACCGCGTCATCAAAGGGTTCATGGTGCAGACGGGGGACCCTACTGGTCAGTGTCATGGAAAAAGGCCGTCTCTATTAGCATATTTTCATATTTAGTTTGAACACAATGTTTTATATAAACTATATTTCCTGATGTTAAACCGATTAAGAGATCAAACACATAGAAATTCCAAGATTTGTCAAGGCACTAGTTTCAACCAAAGCGACTGTCATCAGAACTGCAAATCCAGTGAAGAAACAAGGTCTCAGATGTTTTCCTTTGCAGAAAAGCGCCTGACACACATACTATTTTTATTCAATAAAAACTCTCGATGTTTTCTGTTCGAACCCGCGAACTCCGGTTTGAATCCTAGATTGAATTCCTCGCACATTTGATCGTTTCTTCAATGATTTCATTATTTATTTATAGGCACCGGCACTGGCGGTGAGAGCATCTGGGGCGGCGAGTTCGCGGACGAGTTCAAGCCTCACTTGAAACACGATCGACCTTACACGGTCAGCATGGCGAATGCCGGACCCAACACTAACGGCAGCCAGTTCTTCATTACTTTGGCGCCAACGGTAAGAATAATTTAATGGTGATACCTTCTCTTGGCACCAGGGATGTTGCGGATGCAGATTTTTAAACATCCGCGGATGCGGATATTTAAAGGCCCACATCCGCGGATCTAGAGTCTAGCTAGACGATTTCGTTATAGGTAATGATGCAATTACCTAGCACTTACGCCGCCGCTAAGACGTTCCTGTACCGACTTATTCGACATCCGCATCCGCATTAAGCTCCGCATCGATTTTATGCGGATGCGGATTTTGAAAATAATGCGGAAGTTCCGCGGTTGCGGATGCGGATATTCGCAATGTATTTGCGTCTCACATTTTGCTTAGTGAGAGAGTGAGACGCAATGCACATTGGACCAAGAAATTGGAGTGGTAGATACCAACCTTACCGCTGCCTACCTACCTAGAGATGTGACTTCACATAGGTATATTTTGGTCTGGTCACTCACATGATTTCTTAGGTATGTTTTTTTGTTTCAGCCGTGGTTAGACAACAAGCACACAGTATTCGGCCGCGTAGTCCGCGGCATGGAGGTCGTACAGAACATCGGACAGGCGAAAACCAACCCCAAGACTGACAAGCCATATGACGACATTCGACTAGTATCCGTCACTGTCAAGTAACTGTCAATGTCTTAATGTAGCAGGGAGTACGGAACATCGGCCAGGCTAAAACCAACCCCAAGACTGACAAGCCCTACGACGACATACGACTCATCTCCGTCACTGTCAAATAACTGTCAATGTCATTAATGTAGTAGGGAGTACGGAACATCGGCCAGGCCAAAACCAACCCTAAGGCCGACAAGCCATATGACGACATTCGCCTAGTATCCGTCACTGTCAAGTAACTGTCAATGTCTTAATGTAACAGGGAGTACGGTACATCGGCCAGGCCAAAACCAACCCCAAGACCTACGACTGGTAGACCCAAGACTTACTGTCAAGTAACTAGAGAATGTATAGGGCCGGTTGCACCAAACTGTCTTGTCACCGTTAAAGCGTTCGCTAAATTTTATTGCATGGGTTTCATACTTTACTGTTGTTTGACGTTAATCGGTCTGTTAAAATAAATGTGGTTGGTGCAACTGGGCCATAGTGTAGTGTGGGTGATCAGCGAATCATAGCTAGTAAGTAGTATGACGTTAGTAAATTTAGTATGTGACGAACGAGGCCCATGGCTTTCATCATATCATAATATCAATAAGGTATCAGTCATTACGTAGACTATTTGCCCGATGTTTAATTTACCAAAATTTCATACTTATATGTCGAATCTAACATGTTATCTTGTACAACTTTGGAAACATAGGGTAAATCGTCTATTACTGGCCACCTTCCAATAACTGACGCCGGTTCGAATCCGGCCTCCCGTAATGGAGGTCTTCGTCACGTTTTCTTTATTAGGTATACCTAATTTATTATACATTTATTTTAAATTAATTATTATGGTAAAATATTCATTCGGACAAATGAGGTTTCGGTGATCGATATCTCTCAGAAGTATTTTCCGGATCATACATAGGTAATGAGCGTGCGCGCATGCGACGGTTGTCGCAGTAACAACTTTCTATAAACGGTACGCAGCGACCGCAACATTTGTTACATAAGCAAAGATGCATTGAGTGTTCAAGATGAGTAAAGCCTTAGACAGATTTGAATTCCGAATTAGACAGCTAATGTAGATAGCGCTGTTCGGCTCCGCCTGTAAGTACATTATGCGGTAACTCGCCTGTCAAAAGTTGACGTTTGACTTAAGCTATCATCGCTTTTGTTTAGTGGGACTTCTGTACGAAATAAGATTAACTATTCTGTGACTACATTGTAAATATTATTGTTAATATTATTTAGGTATTTTAGGTTTACATTTACCTCAATTCGTGTGTAAGTACAACAATTTGTCAATATTTTAGATATCTTCATTAAACTAGGCTAGACCTGACTAGTTTAAATTTATTAGATCGTATTTGTGACTGTGAATTACTGTTGTGAAATGTGTTTTAGATGAAATTTTAAATAAATAGATAATAAACAAATTTCTATTTTATGATACAATGTGTAGTTTTATTTTTTACCAAATTTTATTCCATTCGGCGTTGAAGTCCTTGGTCCGTGGGGCCCTGGCGCTCTGGGCCCGAATATCTTTTAGTCATAGTTTCTGCTTCCTGCCCAACGTCTGGGCAAAAAATGCTTAATTTACGAAAATTCATATTTTTAAAATATTAAGTTAAATGCATAAGTATTTTTGTACTGAAAATGCTAGTGCCGCACACTGGGTAGAATCCCGTCTTGAAAAGCTAATGATTATCACTGCCATCTATCGGTGAATAGCCTACCGACATCAGTCAGTCTAAGTTTTACTACTGGACACTAGATGGCGCTTTTGTTTGGTTATATATTTTTGTTTTGACATCGGTTTTATATCCTACTCTAATCAAAAATAACAATACATATGTTTAAAACTGTATGTTTTTAATTTTAATAATGTAAACTTATATTGTTAAGAGAAATATTTCAATAAAATAGCTTATTTACAGAGGAATACGAAGGCGGGACTTTGGCGGGAGGTTTGTTTTGCTGATAAAATGATAAATGTATTCTGCCTCGAATTCTTCAGTTGGTTTATTTAATCAATATTTATCTTTATGAATTCTAATTACATTTTACAAAATGGTAAACATTCGTTTGTTATTTTAGGCATCTTTACGTATTTATTATGCATCGCTGCCCTATCTTTTGTTTTGATTGTATTTTTCCCTGTAGGGACCTATATCAATTTCACCTTTAAGGTGGTAGAGGACGTAGGTATAATAAAATATATTGACTATAAAACTTTATTAGTAACGTAATTTATTAAGAGATTATCAAAGGTGCTAAAATCTTGACCGTAGGCATATAATTAAACGAATAATCTCGTCTCTAGTTATAAATTCCGAGTAGGGTTTCATCCAAGGCCAATTAAGCTTTATTACAGTAACAATAAAATCGTCTTCACAAAACAATGGCTTCCAAAATCATAAACGCGGGAATTTTAGTGAACTTTATTTTCCTTCTTATTATTATTAGTGCCGGACTTTATCTGAGCGAGAAGGAGTGTTGCCTCACTGCTCGCTCCCGTGCGCGGCTGTATGACCCTGTCCCGCTTTGCCCGCATAATATTTTTCATCACACTTGCTCGGAAAAGATGTATTTACACGTAGGGCTTGCGGGCGGGAAATTGAATTTTTCGCCCTAGGGCGGAAAAAATCTTTTCCGAGCAAGTGTGATGAAAAACACTTATTTACACGTAGGGCTTGCGGGCGGGAAATTGAAATTTTCGCCCTAGGGCGGAAAAGTGTTTTATACAGAAGTTTGTTTTTATTAATTCTCCTTTTTTTCCTTACAAGTGTGATGAAAAACATTGTGTGTGCCACGGGCGGTAAAGAAATTCCGAACTCGTGAACATTTTAAGCCCTCGCTTCGCGTCGGGCTTAAAATTGACACTCGTTCGTAATTTCTTATTTCCCGCCCTTAATACACAATGTACTATTTTCTTGCAGGCAGCGCGCCCCGCCTCCGTTTGTTTCCATTGCACGATTTACAAGCGATTCGTAATGACGGATGACGGATAGATTGGTGGATACATAATAGTTTTTTACGTAGTGTATTTTTTTTTAATTACTTAATCATTCAGTTGGTGAAGTGGTTGAAGGTGGGCTACAGTGTTTTTGTTATTGAGTAATTTTAAACTATTTTTACTAAAGTAAGGGTGATGTTGACTGAATGTTATAAAGTATTATGTAACTTATTCAGAGAGAAAAATTTGGCAACCATAATAATAATATATGTTTTGTTAGTGTTAGTGAGACTAGATATTAATATTTCAATTAATGATGCCTTTAGCTAATAAGGAAAAAAAAATACACGCTGCAGGTTTGTTTTTTATTTTATAAATATATATAAGACATATTCAAGTACGTATATAGGTATAGGTAGGTAGGTACACCAAATAAATGTTCTCTTCGTGTCACTGCGTGGGTGTCGAGAGGTGACGAAATATTCATACGTATTACGTTTCTACAATTGTTATTATTACACTTTACTCCACCTCTACAAACATAATAAGTACTTATTTATAATGTGACGTTTTATAAATTTAGATATAATACGACCGTTACGATATTCTCGGCTTTAGAATGGAAAACGAGCCAGCGATTCTCGGTAATCGCACGAAGTCGTAAACAGCCCCGCTGAGGCCTCGCGCTTCGTTACGATCCGGCCAGCCAATCAGAGCGCAGCTCGGCGCGGTATCACGTCATACCCGACCAACCAGCGAGCGCCCTCATCACGCGACAGCTAAAAATAGCTTATCTGAGTCACTGACATATAAGCAGTGTTCGCTGTTTAACAATGTTTAGAAACAAGTGGAACGTTGAACGAAGAGGACGTGCGGTGCGCAACCAAAAGTTTTAAACTTCGCGCAGTGACTTTAGTGATACCAGAACGTTCAGTGCGTACACATGGTTCGACACTCCGGCCACGGCATGGAGACTACTTTCTATGACGAACAGTTTCCCTTGAGCGGCCCTGTGGAAAATCTGAAACGGAACCTCACCCTGGACCTGGATATGGGAAGGGGTGGAAAGAGAGCGCGAAACGGACCCCCTTTGCTGTCTTCCCCGGACCTTCAACTTTTGAAACTGGGATCACCCGAGCTCGAGAAGCTCATCATCCAGAACGGCATGATCACAACAGCGACACCTACACCCGGCGGGCCGGTGCTCTTCCCCGCCGCCACCGAGGAACAGGAAATGTACGCCCAGCCGTTCGTAGAGGCGTTACATAAACTACACCACACCGAACAGCCGACAGTCGTGTCGCGGCGAGTGTACGCGGACCTCGACCGGCCCGTCGATCGCTACCCGACACCCATGATCAAGGACGAGCCTCAAACCGTGCCAAGCGCTTCCAACTCGCCTCCCCTCTCCCCCATAGACATGGACTCGCAGGAGAGAATCAAACTGGAACGGAAGAGACAGAGGAATCGAGTGGCCGCGTCCAAGTGCAGACGGCGCAAGCTAGAGCGTATCTCTAAGTTGGAGGATAAAGTGAAGCTGCTGAAGGGCGAGAACGCGGAGCTGGCACAGATGGTGGTGAAACTAAAGGATCACGTGCACCGGCTCAAACAGCAGGTGCTGGAGCACGCGAACGGAGGCTGCCTCATCGAGTCGCACTTCTGATCGCCTCAGCGTCAGCTCCTCCACATTCCATGCTAGTCGCGCCCGCTAGGACGCAGCATACAAAGCGATTTGTGATCTTAATTTTACTGTGTAATATATAGTTAAAAATTCTAGTGTAAGGTGTTGAAGTCGCTACATTAACGATAGTTCAGAGATTAGGTTGCCAGTGATGTGTCGAGGCGAAACCTCGAGAACGAGCTCCCGATCTCAGTGGATCTTCATTCGAGGGATGTACTTAGCGTAATCACGCGTCCGAAAGCTTAAACTCGCATTGTAAGTTGCAGAACAAATTGTTTTCCTTGTATCAGTATTGCGGTGCCTCGTTTAGAATAGTGTAGAAAGGAAAATATACCGTGCAACGTCATTCGCTCGCGTCTGACAGAACGAGGTAACGCGACGTTGCCAGTTCTACGGCGAATTTCCCGTTTCAGCGATGTTGCCGCTCTTGCCGTATCGAGGGGATTTCCAACAGTAATTCGTATTGTTGCGCGACGCCCGAATGTAAATTTTTCCCTTCAATAAGTTATATGGGGGTCATTGGGGTTAAAACGCAATATATGGAACACGCCTCCAAACAGGTTTTGACAGGACTTGCAGGCGTGTGTAAAGGAGATAGCGACAAGATCCCCGAACTGGCAACGGCGCATCAAACCAAGTTACGAGCGGATGTTCTGCTAATTAAAATTCCGCCTGCGCTGCCCTCGCGGAATGGCGGCCATGTGTTCAATTTTGTTGTCGGACGCCCCGAATCATGTTATGTTACACAAGGTTAACTTTTCATTGTGGCACACAATGGTGTTTCGACGCCATTGTTTGATTGAGTTAGCTGAATGTGTTCATTATTAAACGCTTAATGTTTTAAGACATAATAATGCTGTATGTAAGACTGATCGAGTGTGAGTTTCGATGTTCGTTTGTCTGGCTGTGCGAGCGTGCTTTGCGCACTAGTATTTTCCCTGACACGTCGAAGTTTTCTGAGAACTGACCCGGTGCTCTTAAATGTAGGACGCGACTTAAGTTATGCGAGGCCGTCCGTATTATTATGATGATGGACGAATGTGAGCATTTCATAATCGAGCGACCGATTGATAGTGAGAGAGTGAATGTGAGATGTATGTATTTATTAGTGAGAATGTCTCCTACGACTAGGATGAAGTAGCAATCTCGAGTGCCTACGCTTTGTAAACTAAAGCCTTTGTTTTAATTGTTTTTGTTACCATTAATGTGCTACGGTAAATTGTTCTGTACCATTGTCTTCTATAGATTATTGTAAGTAATATAATAAATACCAATTAACAAGTTGAATTGTTATAGACTTTTTAATGGGGGAGCTAGCTGCAAAGACTTAAAAGCCTGTAAATGATTTTCTTTTTTATAAAATTATTAATGGCTAGCAAACCTAAATACATATTTGTATTATTTTATACAAAATTCGTCAGAATGTTAACAGTAATTTGTAAGTTTATAAGAGATAAATAAAGAACAGTTATACTAAAATAATATATTTCTATGAATGTAACAAAGAATATTGTTTTATACTGAATACATTATTGTATGCTAAAAACGAAAGAAGAGAAAATAAAATATGAAGATTATTATACTATTACTTTTTGCTTTCATTTTAACTCGATCAATACACCCTTGTCCTCAAGCCAGACGCATGTCAAATCACTGAAAGACAAACGTAAACGCGGAAGGTAAACAACGGCTGGATGTAAGAGAAAACAGCATTTGTTGACCTTGGATCAGTGACGTATGAAATCATCTTATACCTACTTAGTGACCTATATTGATTGCAGCAATCATTACTTGATGTAACACTACCTACATAATACTGACATAACAAAACTAAGTTGATTCATCACAATTGATTTAGCATATGTTGTGTATAATCAATAGGTACAAACACCATGTGCTTAATGTTTATGCACCACTAAAAATAACATTAGTAATTAACTTCATCCTTTTATCATAAACAGTATATTACAGAAATAAAACCAGGCGTAAACCGCAATTCTGAAAAGACATTACGAAACAGTTATTGGCCCATATATTCTGTGACCTGCCATCTCAAATGAAAAGAAGATATACATATCACAAGAAACGACCGGGCATTCAAATTTGAACCGGACTTTACAAAATAATGAAACTTTGCCAAGAATTTCTTAACGAGTCGGATATCCGAATTCCCGAAGATTTAGTCGTAGAAAATATTGTATACGTATTAAATGGGTCAGCCAAGAAGGAAACACCTCTACTGAAGCTACCTACGCATTGTTCTCTTTAAAACATCACAGTATTTACTAACAAGCCAATGTTTATCCAAGTACATCGATGTAAACCTGTCATTCACTGTTATATAAACACACGTGTCCATAACGTAACATTCAGTTTTTGTGGATCGAAACTACGTCAAATCACCTAGTTTCTTCAATGCCAAGAACACAATATACAATAATATGGACACAGTAAGTCCGTACATACTTACATTACATTTTCCGCTAACGATTGATGCAATTCTTTAATTGCATAATTCCTTTTGAAGTGCTAAGTCGTGTTACGTGGTATATTTACCTATGTCGAGCTAATCGATACTGGTTGATAGACGAATAACGGAGGGTACGTTTTAAGACGTCGTTAAACGAGTTGTTAGAAGACACAGGCTGACAATATTGGATTGGTTCCAAGGAAATCTATGTGTGCGGTCGAGCGTCCCCGTGAGGGCGTCCTGGCTGACTCACGTGGATAAAAAAACGCTTAGTCCACAGTGACAATGGCAAAGACGGAATCGCCGTGTGAATATTTGTTGAAACCTTTGTGGTCTTTGTTTCTGGAGCACAATAGGCGCACGCACGTACCTAATAGACATCCATTGCTATTGTCATGTTTGACGAGTGCCTAAGTAGTTTTACGGAAATGATTTAGATAACCCTTGATACTTTGAACTACATATTTATTCACTGATATTAAGATATATCGGCAATCTGCAATCTAGTTAATTCGTTTTAGAAGGCGTGGGGTTGGGGAAGATAACATTGAGATCTAAATTGGGGTTGCTCGTGCCAAATATATGTGTATACATACTTACTTTATACATATAATGGCTCTGAGTTTGGCACGTTTGTTTTGGAACGAGAAGAAACGACATCATTTCTGTAAAAGCTAGAAGTGAAAGAGACTGCTATAACTGATATAAAATGAATATTTATTTATTACAAAGTTATCATGACATATATTTTGGATTACATCCTTTGCACACCTCCACTGGAGTATTCGTTTATACTACGTTTAGAGATCATTCTAGACCGTGACAAAATGAGTTAAAAGTTTTAGCTATCTTTAGAGGCGTTTCAGAAATCAGATATATTATTGAAAACATAAAGTAACATGTGGGAGAAACAGAAAATACGCCAGAATGTCTCTCGAGCCCGTGTCCTCTAAAATTGTATTTTCTCTAGCCCCAACACAACAGTGTCTTATTATATTAAATCGGTCCGTATCGACTGGCTCCCCTCCAAAGCCGCACGTGCCGTGGCGATAAATAAATCACGTAGATTCATTACACTATTGTGCCTGAGCATTGCCCCAATATATAAATAGATAATGTAACTACTTTATAAATAATGTACTGTCCAAAACCCGAAACAGCTTACACGGACAAGCCTATTTTCAAATTGAGTTCAGAATTAGGCTGTTGAATGGAAAAAACTACTGTTATTTCCTTTTTCTAAACAGTTGTTGTAGATAGATATTTATTTGCGATGTCAAGGTTACAGCGGCAAATATAATAGAAAATATAGGCAACAAAACTACTGAAACACCGTTAATATTGTACACGCCACTGCGCTGATATACTATAATATCATACCTACATACAATATTGTTTTATATACAATACTAATACGCGTATACACGATTACTTGAATGTTTTTGCAGTTTACAGTATTATTTTTTTGTAAACCAAGGAGTCCAAAGTTGTGGACATGTAAAGCCAGCTGCAATTAACAAAAATCTCAGCTCAATTAATCTTTGATTCACCTACGATATCTGCCAAATTCTTAATTAATATAGGAGGAAATAAATATTACACGGTTAATGAATTACACAACATTATAATTATTTCAGTCAGACCTATAGGAATGACAGGCATTAATCTGACGAATTTATGTTTTTTATTTATTACTCATTAACTCATTTTAATTTCTTGTTTTACGATTTATTTAAATTATATACTCTTCTCTTTTTCTTATATCATTAATTAACTTATGAATAGTAATTGTACAATAAACACCACGAATATTAATACATTATTGTCACTATAAACTACAACAAAGGCTAATTACCAGTTATTGCCGCAGGGAATGTCACAAATTAGCCTAATTAGCGACCATGAGGTCGAGCCATAAATTGCTGTCAATTATCGGATTATTTGTTAATTTGCCATTGCCATAATCCAACCCTTTTTGTAAACCAACACGGTATTTTTTTTTCTGAACAATTACTAAATGTAATTTTAATTATTCACAACCCAATACTAGGTATACTATTCAAATAACACATGTGTGATATACAGGTAAAGACATTTTCACCACACCAGCTTGGAAAGGCTTACTTTGCACTTCAAAAACTGATAGCAAAGTTCGATTTTATTCACATGTGAGGCAAAGTAATCAAATGCAAATTTTGAGTTGTTTTCTTATGTTTGCTGGTAGAATTGACTTTTAAATGATGATTTTGGATGATAAATATTTAATAACGTTCATTTGGATTTGATTTTGTTTGATATTTAATATTTAATATTTGCTTCGGGTTGGTGTGGTGAAAAATTTTGTGTTTCACTCGGGGGCAAATTTTATTTAACCCTCGTGCTTTGAAACCCTCGCAACGCTCAAGATTCCATTTTTCAAACCACTCGCTACGCTCGTGGTTCAATTTTGGAATCTTTCGCTTGCTCGGGTATCAATATTAGCACGAGCGGTTAAACAACAACTTTGCCCCCTTGTAAAACAAATAACTATTAACGAATACTTAGGTACATTTACACACCTATACCTTTTTCTTTTTGTCGTTTTGTGCTATTTCACAATACATTATTTATTCTGTGACAATACGTCATTTGCTGGTCAGTGTCAAATCCAAAACTGTCGAAAACGTGTAGTAGAAAGTGTAGAAACGCGCACCAATTAAAATTTTGATACTTATTCCTGTAAGCACTTGTTTACTTAAATAAAAAAAATCAAAAGTCATAATTAATTTTAATTTATTTATACCCTTCGAGCAACACCGGCTTCCGACACATCGGAAGGGAGGGGCCCAAGCGATATCTCACCGTACAAATCTTTCTGCCATTTTTCGCGGGGGGAAAGGTGCACACAGTCGCACTTCTCACACACTTACATACAAAATCCAATCTGTAATGACGACACAAATACATAGAAAATGACACACGTCAAAGACAAATCTTGCAAACCTCGATCTCTTTTTGTGTACGGACGAGTGACAAGTGTCACAACACGCACACTAACACATTTTAGTTGAAGTATGTTATTGTATTCTGAGAGATGAGAAGTCGGATTTGTCGCTCGACCGATCCGCAATTTGTACTGAGCGAGCAAAATCGATAAATCCAACAATTACATGAGACTAAAATATAATAATTGTGTTTGAATGTAATTAAACGTATGATATGTAAAAAAAAATATTACATGTGAAATGTAACACTTTCTTTTTGTAAATTTGATGTCCCCGACCTCTTTTTATAACAAAAAACCAAGCAAGCAGGCATTTTTGTGCAGCAGTGTTGACGCGCGCGTCTGGACTCGGTCTAGTGAAAAATCCAAGTGCAACTAGTTTTATTACCCGCGCTAGATTAGATTGACGCGCTAATCTTGTACCTCGGCAGAGGGGAAATAGTGCGAATGCCGCCTCCCTTCCGTGTTGCTCGAAGTTTATACCTTATTGAAATAGGTACAGTAGCCATAAATCGTGTATGTTACATATTAATTACCTAGTCTTCCTCTTTCGTGCCAAAGCGGAGGCGGTTGTTTTGAATTTTCAAATCTAGAACTTTCGTCAAGGTTAGGTACGTTCGGAAACTGATGATAAAGTGGCCGACACTTTGGTGACTAAGATTTTGTTTACCAATGAATGAAATATTATACCTATTATTTATTTTATACAGAATGCAAATTTAATAATGTTCATTTTATTTAAGTGAAATAAAAGGAGCCGATCGTAGTTGGAATACAGAAGTGGCAAAATCAATCAAACTTAAAATATTGTAAGAAAACATAGACAATATACAGTTGGTCAAGCAGATCTTGTCAGTAGAAAAAGGCGGCAAATTTGAAAAATATAGGCGAGAACAGATATCGTCTAAATTTGAATTTCGCGCCTTTTTCTACTGACAAGATTTGCTTGACCATCTAAGTATATATAGTTAGTTTGGCAAGCCATTTCCGTCAGTATAAAACGGCGACAATTTTGAATGCTGGTGCATGCGCAATGAAGTGAAAATAGTACGTGAGGATGGTATTATGCTTAATTTCTTTGTCCAATGTATATTTTGTCTCACATTTTGCTTAATGAGCGAGTGAGACGCAATGACATTGGATCAAGATATTGGACAGATGTAATACCACCCTGAGATCTGATGTGCTTCAACCACCAAGATGCTCGTCAAGGTCGTATCAAAACCAGTTCAGTATAACCGCGAAATCAGTTCGTCAATTGCGGGCATTTTTCTCCGTCACTCTTATTACGTCTTAATGAGAGTAAAAGAGAACGATTCCGCAATTTGCGAATTCCGGTTTTCGCGGTAGGCCCCTTGATTCGGGTTCCTTAGCTTCGCTCGGTCAACACTAAACACACAGCTTAGCAGTACCGTCTTTGCCATAAGGGCACACGGGGCCCGTGCCCAGGGCCCCCATCCTCAGGGGGCCCCGAAGGACAGACAGTAACAGTATATTTGATTACCCATAGTAAATAGAAGATCATAGTAGAAAAATGTTAGTTTAATTCGCTTTCTTTACTTTCCAAAAGGGCCCCAAATTCTTATGTGTCTGTGGGCCCCAGCATAGTTTAAGACGGCCCTGCAGCTTAGGCAATTTGAATTAACTGATGAACCATTGTTTTTCCATGTACGTCATTAATTGCGAGCTAATTAACCTCATACCTAACTAGGGCGGCAAGGGAAGCGCGTCACAGCGTCGCTGCTTTGTTCTTAGACAAAGAGTTGCGCACACGCATGGTTGCGGCCACTGCGCAAATCGCGTTACATCGCCTTTTGGATCGAATATGCGGTTATAGCTTTAAGAGCGCTTTGACAAGAAAAGTCGAAATAATGAAAAATTGATGATATGTGACGTTATCTATGTAAAGGGACCTTATTGTCGATGGCGCTTACGACATTATTAATAATGCTCCGATATATAAATACAATGCCGCGCGACGCTGTGCGGCGCAAGCGCCATCGACAATAAGGTAGCTTTTCTTAGATAATACCCCATATTCCTCGATAAAATTCAGGACTTTCCGCTCATTATTAGACTATTTGTTCCAGTAAAAGCGTCTGTTTATCTTTAGGAATATCGTTTTGAATATTAGAAAAAGGACTTATTAAATTAGTAATGATTTTTTTTTCATGTTATTTCAGAATGTCAGTTTAAAATGAGGGCGTAATTTCCATTGTATGGTGACAGCTACGTTCGAGTGACTCTTAAGGGGCCCACTGATTAACAGTCCGCCGGACGATATCGGCCTGTCATTTGTTCGGAACTGTCAAATTTTTTTTCTGACAGGCCGATACCGTCCGGCGGACTGTTAATCAGTGGGCCCCTTTAGGGCCTTCCCACACTAGCGGCTCCCGCTAGACTTCTAGAGTTAGACCAAGAAAAGTCTGCAGCAATTTTGTTAGCCCACGCAGTGCCAGTGTTATTTTAAACGTCTAACTTCTATGAAATTATGACGTATAAATAACACCAGGCGGCTTAGCACGGTCGCGTTTTTATCCCTTGTCACCATGCCTGTCACGTTCTAACAAGTATGTAAGTGCGAAAGGGACGCGCATAGTGATAGTCGATAAAAATGGAACCGTGCTGAGCCCGCTGGACTGCGTTGGCTATCACAATCGCATCAGCCTTTTCTTGGTCTAACTGTAGTCAACTCTATGGATAGTATGGATGCTGCTCGACGCAACGTTGGCGCAACTGCGATATATACGAGTAGATGGTCAAGCAAATCTTGTCAGTAGAAAAAGGCGCGAAATTCAAATTTTCTATGAGACGATATCCCTTCGCGCCTACATTTTTCAAATTTGCCGCCTTGTTCTACTGACAAGATCTGCTTGACTATCTATACCTCACCTACATAATCCGTGATCAGATCGGGGAAATCCTGAAGAAAGGCCAGGTCAAGAGCACCCTAAACCGGCGAGCGTGTATACAATATGAGGAATGTAATGAAAGTGAAGGAAGCGAAAGAGGTATGTCAGGATCGTAGCAAGTGGAAATCCGTGGTCTCTGCCTACCCCTCCGGGAAATAGGCGTGATTATATGTATGTATGTACATAATTCCGTGGTCCAAAAATATTGAACAAATAAATGCTTATGAATTTTATTTTCAAGGTAACTTCCGCCTATTCCGCCTACGTCTACGTGATTATGGGTATACAACACATTTCTCGCCTCGACTGCACGTGTCCAGAAGGCCTGTTCGACTTGTGAAATCAACAGTTGTGAATTGGCTACCGTATGTGCTAATTTTCTCATTAATTTACTCTAAGGTATGACGTCCCTTTCCCTTAGTCCCCCTGAAGCTGGTCCCTGAACATGTTCTTATATTTAAAAAAAATAAATATTGTTGTAAATTTAAAGATGGTCAAGCAAATCTTGTCAGTAGAAAAAGGCGCGAAATTCAAATTTTCTATGGGACGATATCCCTTCGCGCCTACATTTTTCAAATTTGCCGCCTTTTTCTACTGACAAGATCTGCTTGACCAGCTATATTTACGCACATTATTACAAAGAATAATCACCGCGGCGATACAAAGTTACAAACTGAGTTTTATACAACAGGCCCAAAAAGAAAACATGGCAACACTTACACATGTTACTCGAAAAGAAAAATGGCGTCGAAGTCGTTGACTTCGCGCCGAAAATATTCAAATAAAGAATGGCCGCCATCGCTCATTGTCACCGAGGGGCGTGCATTGTCTAACGGCTCTTGTAAGTTGTAAGTGTAAAATGAAATTTCTTTGTTTGGTCGCCTTCGTATGAACAGCAGCACTCTTTACTGATCGCCGGTGGACCTTAAGCCTTTGAAATAAGGTTCACGAATAGATAGTTGAACAGTGAACAGCGATGGTGCGTTCGTCGGAGTTTTAAGAATTTTTCGACACTTTTATGTTTGTGTCATTTCTAAACTGAGGCTAATATTAAAATGTGTTAGGGCGTATAGACATACAAAAGCATTAATTATAATTTATAATAATTGGGTCATCGCGCCAGCCAAGTAAGTATAATAATTAATTGTTCTATCTTAGTGTAAAGGGGCCCACTGATTAACAGTCCGCCGGACGGTACCGGCCTGTCAGTTAGAACAAAATTTTGACAGTTCCGAACAACTGACAGGCCGATACCGTCCGGCGGACTGTTAATCAGTGGGCCCCTTTAGGTTATACAAAGGTTAAGTACTAGGATTAATGTAAGTAAAACGAATTTAAAAGGAAAATTTGATGTTCTCAAGTTCTCAAAAAACTAACATGCTTTTTAATTTTGATGGGTTTTTCAGCTGTCATGAATTCAGTGATCCTCTTTAGGGGTCATCCATTAATTACGTCACACGAATTTCTAGGTTTTTTTTTCCCCTCCCCCCCTCCTTGTCACACTTGGTCACATTTGGCAAACCCCTCCCCCCTGGTGTGACGTCACATTTCTTCAACGAAATCGGCAAATATTTATTTAATATTATATCAACATATTTTTGACAAAAGAAATATTAGTAATTTTAATCCAAAACTGATTAAGAAATAAAATTGAACGAATAAAAACGATTATCTTGTTATTTAACTGTATAGCGAATAAAATAATTTAAATAAATTTTCGGTTACTGATGAAGTTAAAGTGACGTCACAAAATTTGTGACTCCCCCCTCCCCCTTGTCACAACATGTCACATTTTCTTGACCCCCTCCCTCCCCCTAAACGTGTGATGTAATTAATGGATGACCCCTTAATAGCGAACACATGGTAGTTACTGTTACTACTGAAAATAACCCAATATGTTTCCAATTTAATTCTAATGTGCGAAATTGGCATATGAGATTTTCACTTCCATCGACCATACAATATTTGTGTATACCATGTGTATACCTAGTATCTAATATAAATTAATTTAGGTACCTCTAGTTTCTGGTAAATAATTTAATATTTATGTAGTTGCCAGTATTTCGCTGTGTTTTTCGGAGTAAAGGCGATTAACTTCTAATAAGCAGTCATCTTTGGTGTATTGACCCCGGCTCGACTGGCTCCTTGCTTGAATAATTACATTACACTTAACTAACGATCAATCATCGACATTGATTTTCAGGTCGTTAATTATACTGTGGAAAAGCCAGACAGTCTTTATTTATAACTAAGTGCAAGAATCACTTCTACTTGCACTTCGAAAGGAATTGTGTAACAATTGGACGTAATTTAGGGAAAATCCAACCCACAATTTTTTTTTCATTTTTCCTAAACTGGACTGACTTTAGCAAAAATGAACAATTTCAAATCAGCTAATCCTTAATATCTTCGTGAATCCATCTGCAAAGCGGAAGCTTCATGAACTTAAAAGTTGCAAAACCTTTGGAAAATTCCCCAATTGGAATTTTGAGAAAGTCCACGATCTTTATCGTGAGGAAAGTTTTGCTATTAAGAATCAGCGCATCAGTAGTTCCGTTGCAGAATGCACATAAAAGTAATACAACATGTTACTAGAAATCCAGCAGTAAAATCGCAATGCAGCCACGTTAACTAGCACTGCGCGACGCGATTTGGTTACAATGAGGCATAAAGTTATCATCGGCTGTTGACCCCCTGCTGTTTAAACACTCGCCACACTTCCAGCAAACGTCACATGAGGCATTGTTACACATACACCATATACCCTTTGTGGGTTACAATATTTGTAATTGTCATTTGGTCGCTGTGGGTGTCGAGATGGTACAAATTGGGAGATGCGGGTTGGGATCGGGATTACGGTGAGGCGTGTGATTTAATTTCAAAATACGCGTACTTAATCAAATAGGGGCATGGATCGTACAAAATGGTCACCCATATATGCCCATTGAGGGCATTGAGTTGTTTTAAAATTATAGATCCACTGCACAAAAATCGCTCCTACAGCTCCTCATTAAAATGAGTTGGAGATAGAGCACAAACCTCAAGGAGGCCGTTCAGACCAAAAACCAGTTCTGGTATATATGAGTATTATTTATCTTTGGAAAGAACGCTCATTGTGTCAATGTATTGGAAATCCCAAACCAATAAGTCCATGGGTACTGCATGTACTACGTATTTATAACGTATACATAATTTACGTAAAATAAAAACGTATGTTATATCGTTATAAATCGACAAATATGTACTCGTACTGTATATCAATTTACCTCATATCTTTCTCTGAATTATATACCTCGTCGGTATTTTTGTTACAAAATAAACAATAGTTGCTTAATACTTGTAATTTGATAGTAGGTACTTAGGTATTCCATACTTGTATTTATCAAATCTTATCGTTTTTGTAGGTAATCGTTTTCCTTCCTAATTTCTCGGACAAAGTCCTTAAGAGGTTTCAAAGAAATCACCCCATTAGCCACTTCACTCGATCCGATTAGAGAGCCATTGTAAAATTCCTCTTATCTGTTTGGGATAAGGATGAAATAAATATGTATATCAGATGTATATCAGTATCACTACTTGTAATGTCAATTCGGTTAATAAAACTGGCAATAGTATATGTACTGGACTTAAATTCTGAAAAAGAAACTTAATATTCTATGATGGTAGCTTTTCCGCATATACTTATTGAACTAACTTTTTTGAACCTAAGTTAAATAAAATGTTTTTAGACATAATTATATATATTCCACCAGTTTCAGACTTGTTACACAGGTTCACAATGTTCACATCTCGTTCTGTTCTGGAAGAAATGAGGTAGACGTGGTTTTAAATTTACATAAAAATTGTGACAAATTACGAAATGGTATTGAAATTAAATTACTTACCAACTAGCTCTTTCTACTTTACTAAATATATAGTAGATTGTACAACAAGGGCATAAAGTGACCCATTTTTTACCCGAGGCAATTTTCTGGTCTGAGCGAAGCGAAGACCAAAATAGTAGACGAGGGTAAAAATGGACATTTATGCCCTTGTTGTACACTCTGCTTTTCACTTCGATTGCGAGGAAAATATACAAAAAATCAAATATTTTAGGTTATTTTAACGTATTTATTCAAGACTAAAGAAAATTGTTCTTGGGCCGGTCGGAGGCGCGGGGCACGCCGATCGGGAGAGCGCCGGTCGGGGGCGCGCCGGCAGGGCTGGCAGTTTGTATGGCAGAATTTGGACTTTATTGCTAAGTCAGTATTAGATGATTTTACTTTATGCTCTAGAGCATAAAATGCGATTTTATGTCGTCTACGCACGACATAAAGGTGCACTTTTTGAGCATGAGAAGTGAAAAACATTAAACGGACCTAAGTACATTATGGATTTGTAGAAAACAATGAGAACATTATGCGATACGAGCTTGTGAAGATTATATTGTGTTTTAGCTCTATACCTATCAGTGTTATCAGGGCTCACGTACTTATAAGCGGAATCGTGTCCAGTTCGCGTGGTTCGGCTATCTTATCGTTATCAGCCAGGTAAACATTCTTTGTATCGTCTGAGGATGTGGGGATTTCACGTTTCGAACGTAATCTTGCTCGTGCCTTTAATAAATAGGTACTATTAGGTGCTTACCTATGTTGTATGTAGGACTTGTAGGTATACTTAAAGCTGTAATTACCTGCCATGCACCTCCTGAGGAATAAATTGTAGCTGATTGTGAAGTGTCATTCTATGGAACTTGCTAACTATGTAAACAAACCACCATACTGAAATCATCATTCTGTGACAGTTTCAATATGGCGGTTTGTTTACATAGTTAGCGAGTTCTATAGAATGACACTACCACCCAAAGTTTGAGTTCCAGCAAGGGACATATATGTATGTATACATAATAAGTAGTAGGATAGTTTTATGGAAATTAGAATTAGAATATGGAAGTAGGTAGGTAGATATACTAATTCTACGCCGATGCGGGCAGAAGTAATAGTATAGTAGCCTATCAAATAATAGGCCTGATGACAAATTTTGAAATCCCTTTTATTATTGTCGGTACACTTGTATTGGTTCCGAAAAACACAATATTTCAGCTATACTCATAAGATTTAACATAGATAATTGCATTTTATTATAGCTAGTTTAAACATCGCGCGAAAACGCCTCGCATGCCATTTGTGACGTCATTATTTAGTTGGTGGTAGGGTGGTAGACATTGTTTACATACTTACAGTTACGAATTTCCCTTGAATCCGAATGATATTGTTAATTCAGCACCATATATTACGATTAGGGATGATAAATACATTACAACAATTTATCACAATAACTCATTTTACACAAAAACTCTCACACGGTTGCAGTTTAAGATGAATTATTTAGATACATGTAAATTTTGAGTGAAAATCACCGAGCGCCGGTTTTACTTTTTAATTTTTCATTTTTTCTAATTACGACAGCCAACAAGGCAATGATAGTTCCATTCAGCCAAATAATTAAAAGTTTGTTGTTGAAATATCGTATTATTTAGCATTTTATTTAAATAATAACAAATAGATATCTATTTTATATCGTGTAATAATATTTATTGTACGTAATAAATGTTTAGTGGCGAAATAATATTTTTTTTGCACCTTTCGAACTCTTTGGTGAGGACGTATAGATTTCGGTCAATGAGGTTGTCTATGTTGCTCTAAGAAATATGTTATGGATTGATGACGTCACTGTTTGGAACGCTTCTGATTGGCGTTTCAGTAATAATGGCCGATTGGAGAATTTTGCACTTTTATTTTATTGAATATCTTAATAATCCTTCAGTTTATACTGAGATTAGGCCATTTTTTAGAATCATATTAACATATATGTTTCTTTGAAACCATTATTTCCATGATTCTTTGTTACTTGCAACAGGCCTATTATAACTGGACTATATATTCTACTGCAGTATCTATTATAAAACCCAACTTCAATCCAACTAATTGATGTTGTAGTCGTAGACAGGCTTTATTAATTGTGAAATGAATTTCTTTGTTACAAACTGTAACCAGATATTTAGGTAGGTAATTACTTACCATATTAAACAAGTGTTTTGTCGCCGAATTACTTAGAAATAAGTATGAGTAACATGTAGCGTTGTTAACTGTGGTTACAGCTAAAAATTTATCACCACTTCTCTGGCATGACTCCCCGGTCATGGGTAAATACGAGGCCTCAAACTTTGCGTGTTAGGATGTTTCTTTCTGACTTGCTATTGCTAGCAGGGTTGCACCACGCATAACGAACGTCAATTTAATTTGTATAATCAGGGAATTATGACAGCCGTTTTTATCCCATAATTACCTAGTAGTTTTTACCGATACAGTACGTATCATAAATCCTCTATGATGAGTTCAAAAACCGCAAATTACGGTCAGCATTATCACAAACTGTTTTGTTAGAACTTTCTTATCTGTGAAAATGTACATAAGTATTTTATTTTTGGAGTTTATGAAATACTAAGTACACTTATATAGGTACCTATTACTTTATCAGCTTTGCAATAAAAAAATATGTCATTGAATTTATATTAAAACAAACAAGGATTGTTTGCGTTCTTGCGGTTTCATCGTCCGATGTCGACCAACGAATAATTTTATTAATTTTCCTTTATTATAAGGATAATTAACAACGATTGCACGGTCGAGTTCAAAAACACAAGCCAACATTCCAATACCTAATATGATATTTACATGACCTAGCTTATTCTTCTTCCTCGCGTTATCCCGGCATTTTGCCATAGCTCATGGGAGCCTGGGGTCCGCTTGACAACTAATCCCAAGAATTGGCATAGGCACTAGTTTTTACGAAAGCGACTGCCACCTGACCTTCCAACCCAGAGGGTAAACTAGGCCTTATATTGGGATTAGTCCGGTTTCCTCGGGATGTTTTCCTTCACTGAAAAGCGACTGGTAAATATCAAATGATATTTCGTACATAAGTTCCGAAAAACTCATTGGTACGAGCCGGGGGGTTTGAACCCGCGACCTCCAGATTGCAAGTCGCACGCTCATACCGCTAGGCCACCAGCGCTTATCCTATGACCTGGCTTATATTGTCAGTGTCTTATTAGACCCGCCCGTGTAAATTTATACATTTTTGGAACTTTGGCTAGTAAAGACGTTTGTGAACTACATAGATTGTAGTCCCCATCAGATATATAGTCACGCGCTCTAACGTCATGTCGTCATGTCTAATAGAGGCGTGTTCAGATCAGATATTTGTGAGCACCTAGCCGCTCCGATATCTGATGGCGACTGTACTACCAGCAACACTAACTTGACCATAGGTGGACCTTATTCTCTTAACAATATGGTCTAGGATTGGTAAGTTTGAGGACGTTAGGTATCTATTGGCTGTTTGCAAAATATATTCAGACGTCGATTGAAAACAATAGTCATGTAGACAATAGGTTGCTGTTCTAGAGTCTTGTTAATGTAAATTTAGGCGCGGAAAAAACAGTTGGCAGACGCGTAAATATATATGGGAAGCAAACTTGGTTAATTATTATAAATATCTATTTTTTGTGGCATTTATTATTGCCCATTTTGCTCCCACCGCCTTCCCCTTGAACTCATTTAACTATTGCAACCGCCATTGCATTTCTTTAGGGAAGAAATCTGGGATAAAAAATATCCTATGTCGTTTTAGGTACCAACTAACTTATTACTAAAACGATATTCCTCGACGGCAAGATTCAGGCCATTCAGGGTTTCAAATCTAGAGAATGTTAGCTTATGATGCATCCATATAGATGTCTATATCAGATTAGATTGTAGGTAACTTCGTAAACAAACGGCTGTGCGGACTACAAATACCAATCAATCAAAATGGGTTCTGGCTTGCTACTTTTATCCCTAAAGCTTTAACCCAAAAGCACAGAATAACTAATAGTACCCAAAAGCTTGACCCACAAGGGCGCTCATTAGGCACCTACTCCAATAAACACATTTGAGTACGGCCGTCGGTTCAGCCCGTCTTGACTCAGGGCTCGTAAACACGGCTGTTAAGGAGGAGAAAGCTGCGCTGTTTGCTGATCCGTGTTCCCATTGGCTGTGCGAGCACAGGCGAATTATTTAGGGTATAATAGTTTCGATTCCTTCACTCTCATTCCTCATACACGATCGCCGGTTTAGGGTGCTCTTGGCCTTTCTTCAAGGTTTCCCCGATCTGATCAGAGAAAGTCCGCCGAGGTCTACCCCTTCCAACTCCCACAGCGAAATACGCGTGATTATATGTATGTATGTATGTTAGATATGAGCGCCGCGCCGGCGCGCCGCCGCCGCCGACAAAATTTACGCGCCGCCGCCGCCGACGCTGCGCTATCGGCGTGGCATCGGCGTGACCTTGTTAGATACTACTACTTTCAGAATCATATAATATATATTTTATCTAGTTTAGATCTTTAACGGCGCCAGTCTGAATAGCTTATAGACATTCAAAAGGTATTTTAGGACCATATAATTCTAAAATATCGATGGTAAATTCAAACTTTTCTATTTGGTAACCGCGCTACTAGTGTTAGAGCAACGAAATGACTAATTTTGCCAGCTGGCTAGCTCATCCGTCATTCACCGCGAATTCAATTATTGCAAGCATGGTTTAAATGTCTTAAAAAGGTGTAAAAGGGGGTTAATTTCAGATATTAAGCGTTTTCACGCCCAAAGGTCCGGCCGTTGGCTTTGCACGGAAGGCATCGGAAACGGAATCAGGTCTCATTTTAAGCTTGGCCATTGTTCAAATTTCAAGCTTTGCTCTCTCGCAGACCAATCTTTGGCCTCGCATCGCTCGCATAGAAGTAAGCCGCTATCTGAACCTCCAAGTTTTCGGCCCTGTTTGGAGCGTAACTTTTGGCCTCGCCTTTAAAATGCTTGGTTCTTCTCCAATCTTAGCTCCACTGCAGCACGGCCTTTGGCCTCCCACGAATGCAGCTACAGGAGAGCCCCAAAGGTCTTTAACACTGTGGCCACGGTCTTTATCGGCCTTCGGTCTTGCTTACACTGGACCAATTCCAAGCTCTGCCCTCTTGCAGCTTGGCCTTCGTCCTCGCACAGAAGCGCGCCGTAATCGGCACTCCGCGCATTCGGCCGTCAGCCAAGCTCACACTTGGCGTTCGATTCTAAGCTGTATGCTTACCTGCAGCTCAGCCTCTGGCCTCGGATGGGAAGGCGTCCGAATCTGGTCTTCGGTGTTAGGTGGAGCTCGGCCTTGGGCCTCACTTTTTGACATAAACCGGTTTGTTGGGTCGATATTGGTTAATAACGGAGCTTGATTTTCCTCACTTCGGCTCTTTGGACAGTCGACCAGATGTTTCCTGATACAGTCAATCCGCTACTTTTTACTTAGGGGTCATCCATTTATTACATCACACGTTTAGGGGGAGGGAGGGGGTCAAGAAAATGTGACATGTGTGACAAGGGGGAGGAGGAGTCACAAACTTTGTGACGTCACTTTAACTTCATCAGTAATCGAAAATTTATTTAAATTATTTTATACGCTAATATACATTTAAATAACAAGTTTTTGAAACGAGAATCGTTTTTATTCGTTTAATTTTATTTCTTAATCAGTTTGGGTTATAAAATTACTAATATTTCTTTTGTCAAAAATATTTTGATAAAATATTAAATAAATATTTGCCGATTTCGTTGAAGAAATGTGACGTCACACCAGGGGGGAGGGGCTTGCCAAATGTGACCAAGTGTAACAAGGAGGGGGGAGGGGTAAAAAAACCTAGAAATTCGTGTGACGTAATTAATGGATGACCCCTTAGCACAATAGATAAGGGCCTCGCAAAGATCTTCCGGCCAGGGCCTCGCCAAGATTAAGACCGCCTATAAAACTTTTTTCGTACCTTTATTCAATAAATTTTGCTTGCAATTCAAAAATGCACTTATTTTATAACTTTCTTACAGTAAAAACGTGTAAATTCGGTAAAATTTTGGTTTTAATTATTTTTTCATTAATCAAAGGTGTTTCAAGGCCACGCCGCCGATTCGCCGCCGCCGCCGACCGATTTTGACCGGCGCGCCGCCGCCGGCTAAATGCCTATCGGCGCTCATATCTAATGTATGTATAATAGTCTTATAAGATACTTCAGAGGGTGCCGAAGACAATGCTCTAAAGTGGAGGAAAAAAGCAGGAAAGGGCGGGTCCCTGAGCTCCAAAGCAATAGTGGAGATGACCAAGGGTATAACGCTAAGATGAGAGAGAGAGGGGAAGTTCAAAAATTGGAGATCCTTAGTCTTAGTTCCCCTGGGGAACTAAGACTAAGGATCTCCAATTTTTTGACGTAAAACCCACGGGCCGGGGCTGGAATGCATACAGGAATAGGCGGATCCAGGAGGAAACGGGGCCCTGGGCTGGGGCTACAATAACTAGTTTAATGTTTTTTGTGTGCGAGAAAATAGAGTGAATCTTCTGTACCTAGTACTATTATTTATTCTGTGGTATGGGCTGAATTGGCAGCTCATGGGCCGAATGCGGCCGCTGGCCGTACTTTGAACAGCACTTCCATCATTTCCATCTTCACCATTTAGATAGTTAGCAGTCCGCAACTGAGGAACTGAGGAGTCTCCAGGAACTTCCTGCCTCGCACAGCTAACTGTGGAATGAACTGTCGCCCACGATATTTTCTGACTGTATCGGACCTTCAAGAAAAAAGCGTACTCCCATTTTAAAGGCCGGCAACTCACTTGCAACCCCTCTGGTGTTACAGGTGTCCATGGGCGACGGTAATTGCTTACCGTCAGGCGATTCGTCTGCTCGTTTGCCTCCTACATTATAAAAAGAAACATTTGTATTATGTAGGGACATATAGTAACAGCACCAGTCATGGGACATTTAAGAGGAAATTTGGAGTATTTATGATATTTCCCTTGTACCTGTAAATGGTCTACCGCTTAGCGTGTTAAAAGATGAAAGTCCTATCCGCCTTTCATGTTTTAGGCGTGTTGTATCAAAGATACTGCAATGAGTTTCCACATAATTAACAAATTAAAACTATGCTTTTTTTCTCCAGTCATGGACACCAAAGCTCCAGTAATGGGCCCCCGGTAATGGACGTGGATCCAGTAATGGGCCCCCTATAATGGACATTGCTCTATCAGTATAAAATATTGAAATGGGGAATAAGTTATTGCAAAAAAATCAATTTTTGGTATAAGCTTTTATCGCTGAATGTATTTTTCTTTCCACAGCCAATTATTATTGTATTAGATTTATCGAGACAATTCTAATATACCCAAACACAATTAGTTAGGGTTTATTGCGATAAAGTTCCCATGGCCACCTCCTGTCTCCATCATCAGATCAAGTCCATGTTATCATAATATTGCATTATCATCCGATTTGCATACTTAATTACGTACTTACACAAAATTTCAACTGAATCGGAAATCGAAAAGTGGGTCAAATTCAGCTACCAAGATTTGACCCACACTAACTAACAAGGCAAGTTAAATAAAAGTTTGGAAAAACGATATAAATTTATCCTAAGTCCGAGAATACCTCCTGGTTGACATATTTCGTAACTACATTTTACTTCTGTATTGTTTAAAACATGAAATTATGGCATGGCAAGCATCATTATGTCAATTGTCCCATCATAGGAGGTATGCAGTTTTACAGCTCCTATAATGGGATTGGGCCAAATACCAATATATTTTTACATCTGTGGAGTCACAACATAGTGTGTTGTATACCTTATCTCATGGTAAATGCAATTAACAAAACACATTCTAGTTTTCATCAAGTATTAATTAATTAAAATTTAATAAATTAACTCACCTCTCTTAGCGAAGTTGTTAAGAATTTTTAGTGATATTTTTTTTCAGTGGCACGACAACTTTTGGGTTGACGCACATTTCTTAAAAAATAACCGAATTTAATAAAATTTCAAACATAATCAGCTCTAGCACTCTTATTTATGATAAAAATATATCCAGTGTTTATAAACTACTTTTATATACTTATTTTAGAGGAATTGTGTTTTTTTGTCCCATTACTGGTTCCGTGTCCATTATAGGGTATTCTACTATATACTACCACGGTTAAAGCGTCTGCTAGACGGTCGCTGACAAGCCTTCAGACCGTCTGACCTTAGTATGTGGGTCTGTCTGAATTGTGTGAGGCGCTTGTCGGCGACCGTCTATACTCTAAATCATAATTAGATTCCAAAAGAAGTAAGACAATGTTGCCACTTTTTACTAGCGCGTCTTGTATTTATGTAAAAATAAGTAAATAAAAGTACTTTTTTAAATCGTAGGCGTAAAATTACCAATAAATAAACTATCTTAGCGTATTTATTTATAAAAAGGAATTTGCTATTTTACAAACAAATTATTGCAGTGGCAACATTTTTTGGAATCTAATTATGATTTAGAGTTTAGCAAGGGCTTATAGGGGCCCACTTATTACCAGTCCGCCGGATGATATCGGCCTGTCAGTTACCTAAAAGCAAAATTTGACAGCTCCGAACAACTGACAGGCTGATATCGTCCTGCGAACTGGTAATCTGTGGGCCCCTTATGCGTCTAAGTATGGTCTAAGCGTTCGACTCACCAGTCTCCGGTGTGTGATCGGAATGGCACTCTGCGCCCACGCACGCAGCGGACAGCTTTAGGACAACGACTCCTGCCGGCCCGGCGGTCTTAATTATTGTTATTTCATGTATTAAAAGAAAATGTTGATTGAACAGCCTATTAAAACGCAAAATAAATCATGTCAAACCACATCAAAAACTCAATACACACTATAAATAACCTTATAAATAATGTCTACAGCGCAGTTTGCACGATCCATAACAGTAAACAGTAATGTTCAACGTTATCAGTAGACATTAACAAAAACATGGAAAGATTTACCAGACACCTGTAAAAAATAATCGACAACACAAATATGTGCCTTCGAAGTTTCTAGATTAAGAAGGCATGTAAGGAATTTTTCGTTTAAAAACAAGACGAGGCGCAACATTGTCTTCGAAGGTTAAGATTACCTATCTGACACTAACATGTTTTCGTACGAATTACCTATGTTTATTTTAGATTATGAAAATCAATCTATATAAAACTACTAGCGAAACGGCCCGGCTTGGCACGGATTTACATAAAACCTTAAAAAAAATGCAAAATATACACTATATTCACCTAAACCTTCCTCAAGAATCACTATTGATGGTGAAAAACGCATGAAAATCTGTTCAGTTTTTGAGTTTATTGCGAACACACAGATGCGACGGGAGACTTTGTTTTGAAAGGTGTATTGATATAGTCTATTGATTTTTAGCTTTTATTGTAAGTAAACACATGAACCCACAATGTAAGCAACATAACCGATATTACAAGCTCCTATCTATCTAATCGCTAATTGCCGATTACCACATTACGAGCCCAAAACTCAAACAAAATAGATTCTTAATTGATACTAAATAAGGCTCATCGAACAGCAACAATAGGTTTGCAAGTTGCAAGTCTGTTCGGAAGTGACCCCATTCTGGACGGAGTTGTCGGAGTTGCACAATCTCTTGTTCTTGGAAAGCCTAGGTGACCGCTGCGTAGACAAAAGGACGTAAGTGACTTCACAAACCGTAATACATTACGTTGTTTTGTTATTGGGAGTGTGTACAGCCGGTCAAGCAGCTTGCTACCCACGTACGTGACTTTTGCACGTGTGTAAAGCGATATCTTTTTGCAAAGCTGTAAGCAAATACACCTAAGTACCTACATACTTCTGGAAAGTTTGATGTGCACACAAGATTTTTTTGGGAACCATTAACACCAAAAACGTTTATTAAAAATTTATTAAAAAAAAAAATATATCGTAAAAATATATATCGAGCAAGTACCTACTTAAAGTAAAATATTATCTTTACCCACTGATTAACAGTCCGCCGGACGGTATCGGCCTGTCAGTTAGAAAAAAAATTTGACAGTTCCGAACAACTGACAGGCCGATACCGTCCGGCGGCCAGTCAGAAAAAATTTTTGACAGTTCCGAACAACTGACAGGCCGATACCGTCCGGCGGACTGTTAATCAGTGGGCCCCTTAAGTCAAACATCCCAGAAAATGTTCTACTTATAGATTTCTATAGGTATTCCATTCCAGTTATGCCCCAACAAGCATAATAACGTTGTTATTCATTAATTGTTATATCCTTCTTTGTATGTCTGGTAAAATGCATATTACCTACACACGCGACTATAATAAATAAAAAAACATTCTTCACTGGGAGTAATATCAGCTATTATTCCCTCTCCGCAGGCACGGAATAAAACATCCTTTTTCATGTGCGATGAAAACAATTATCGAAACAATGTAGCATTCATGGTATAATAATATACTCCGCCTGGTACTCCATTCCCGTCTTTTCTAGGTCACCTAACTGACACGGGCTTACGTCATCATGCGACAGCGCTATATGATAATATGCGATAGCGCTATATATAGCGGCCATGTTGTTGTGACGTAGCCCCGTGTCACTCTGGGAATGGAAGACCATGTTTTATTAGACTATGGTAGCATTTACCCGTCGAATAACTAGGTCAGCAGAGCAAGTAAACCATAATGTCTTATGTTATTTATGTTGTGTGTAACCTTTTTCTAGGTAAACCAGTGGTTAATAGATATAGCGAGGCATAGCATTCCGTAGGTAAATCTTTCTACATGCCTACTAATATTATAAATGCGAAAATAACTCTTTCGGTCTGTATATGTTACCTTTTCCTGCCCAATGTCACCCAATGTGCTCAATTAAGAACATTTATTTTTTGGGAGATCTTTAATAATGCTTGGGCACCGATTAACCGATTTAGGTCATACTTAGGTACCTATACGTGAAAATTGGTAAGGAGATAGTTTGAGTCCCGGGGGGAAGAAAGGATAGTTTTTATCACGGAAATCATATTACGCACGTGTTTTTAAACCTACCTACCTATAACGCACAAGAAAATGCGGTCAGAAATTAGTTATGTTATAAATACGAAAGTTAGTATATGTCAGTTGCTTGATCAGCTCGGCTGAACGGTTTTGAATAAAATTTGGCACACAGGGATATTATACTTTTTATGCTAGAATTTAGGATGGGTTAGCAGGAAGATAGATATTTTAGATGTTTTATTGTCACCTGGGGCATAGTCCCCAGGACACTGGCCGCATTTCCCCGCTAGACGATAACCCTTCGCGCTTACATTTCTTAAATTTGCCGCCTTTTTCTACTGACAAGATTTGCTTGACCAACATGTTTTATTGTTACAGAAATTAATTACCAATTTAATAAATAGATGGGTTCAACAAAGTGAAAAGTGGGTGGGACAAAGTCGCAAGCGAAAGCTATAGTACATATTAAAGTAGGTAAGTAGTGTGTTGTACAATGGATGCAAGACAAAGTAAATATGGTGCAATATCGTACTTGTTGGTACAAGTTCGATTTGATATGGCGCGTGTATTGGTTCGATTAATAGTAAATTATTGTTTTAATTTAATAGACTAGCATAATATTTTATATATTTAATAAACATTATAAATGCGTAAAAACAAATCTCGAACTAATTTGAATTATACCGATTTCCTTCATGGGAGTTTTGTAAAAGAAGAATTGAACCCTAAATTGAAAATCTGCTCTTTTATTTACTGTAAAAGTCAAATAGTTACTCGTGTACCTAAAATAATTAAAACTTAAAAAACTCTTTAAAAAGTCAACTGGTGCATGAACATGGTTAAGTAGGTAGGTACATAATTATTTTTCTTATTTTGACCCACAATTAATAAAATACACATTTCCATACTTATGATTTTGACTTATGCAAAAAACCGCGCTACGCAAATGCTACGAACTGCTACGCCACGTCACGGGACGGGAAGAACCCTAGGGAAAGGGCATGGCAAAGATCGAAAAAAATGTGCCAAGTTTGACGTAAAACGGGAGCATTTTTATAATATGTTATCGAATACATTTTAAAGTTTTTAAACATTAAATTCTGATTGAATGTAAGTACTTTTAGTTATTTACTTAGCCAACCATATTAACTTATTAACTAACTTTCTTAATTCGTCGGAATCTTTTGGAACAAATATTCCTCAGACAAAGAGTATCTACCTAAATAAAAAAAAAACTATCAGTTCCTAATTCTAGATATGAGTTAGTCAGGCTAAGCCAACTCTGCACCGTGTTTGCTGTTGTTTGCTGCATAAACTAAGAACTTCTATGAAATTATCATTTTTCTCTGTGTTATCAAACAACGTGCAGAGTTAGCTTAGCCTGACTCTAGTACAGTCACCTGCAATAATATGTTACTCTTCGAAGGCAGCAAAAATATGTGACACGCTCTTATGGCTCTACGAATAATGTCAGATATTTTTGCGGCCTTCATTGTGTAACATTTTATTGCAGGTGACAACAGGCCTATTCGGATTTCGAGATAATCACAAGATCTTGAGACGATTTAGAGATCAACTAGATCTACATTAGATATCGACTAGATGTGACTTGGATATCTAAGTCATAACTTGTCGAAATCGTTCAAGAGGACCTCCAGAATCGCGGAAACGTCAAATTTGACATATCTATCTTACAAATATCTTTAAATTAACCGTATCGTAGCTTGTTGAAGTCTAGTAGAAATCTAATTCATTTTCCGAATCGAGCCGTGTATTTTATGATTACGAGTACATTATCATTATTATCAACTAGTCTAAAGTGCCAGACAGATCCGGCATCTAAATTGTCGAACTGTCGAGTCCAAAATCCACATGGTACAAGATCCGAGTCCGATATGACCTTTGCTCCTCGCCAACTAGGTCAAGGCGAGCCCATGACAGTCTGGCTGGCGGTTGGCTCCTGAGAGACTTGATTATACGTAAAAGAATAAATTTATAGGACTTGTTTTACGCAGGTTGAATAACAATTCAACGAAAATAGTAATTAAAGGTTGAAGAAGAGAGAGAATATAAATTATTGTAGTCGGACAGGGAGTGCCGACCTACTTTTTGCAATAAACCACAGTAAAATGAACGAATGAGTGAATATGATTTAAAATTTAAATCCACGATTATACACAATTCTTTGTGGCAACTACGCCAAGTGGACGGAAACAGGCACAGGGAGCCGCTTTTTGAATTTCTACCGCTGGATTTCGTGTATTTCGTTAAATAATATCTCCTCTACTAGGCATTTAAATTTTACTAATAGAATTGAAATCGAGTGGCCAATACCACTAGATTCCAAATTTCGATCGGTCGTATTTAAAAAAATTGCATTTCGCCGTTTTCCACCGATTTTCGAGTGACGAAATCGAGCGATCGAAATTCAAAAATCGGCCCCCTGGACTGTGACCCTACGTAATCTAAATCCCTGAAGCAACTTTTTGATCAAACTTGCGGTTTACCTTTTGGCTTGTATTATTAGGTACGTACCTAAATACATCATGACATGTTGTGTGCGTGACCTCGACTCTTTTGGCAATACCTATTAAGTAGGTAGGTACTTACCTATTATACTAAACTCAGTGGTAATTAAAATATAGGTAACTATAGTTTGTCAAAGGACTGTCTCATTTCTTGTCTTACACTATACTATCTAGTACTAGCAACCAAATGAGAAGGATGAGTACCTATAGTTTTTTTGTTCTTATTTACTGACCAATTTGGTTTGACCAACTATAGATGTATAACCGGGCCAACCGGGGTACGAGACGCTTTCCAATACACCCGTGATGGCAGCTCGTTTAAACTGTGTAAAATACGGGAAAATTAGCACCGTTTAAAAAAATAGACATAGGCGGGTGTAAAAAATAACTAGGTATATTTTGAGTTACTTAGACTTTGACATTTAATTTCAAGTCGTGGTAATAAATATTCAACGATCAGTTACTTCTGCAGGTTTTTGGAGATAAATCTTACAAAATTATCATCACGTTTTATCTGAGACCGTGTTATCTAAATTTATTATTTTTATAATGTCTGAATAGGTATAGTTAATAGGTAGTTAGGCCAGCCCGTTGGTTTAATTAAAGTAGGTGTAGTTTTACAAACCCGTTATTTTGTTGATTTCTCGTCCTTCGATTCTTTTTAAATTATAAAACCCATGTAATAAATTAATAATCATTAACACAACTTATCCACTAGTTATGGTTGTTAGAAGAAGCACAAGACTTAAAATTTAACTTTGCCTGTCTCAAATTCATATTGTAGAAAATAAATAATTAACACAACTCAGAAGAAGCACAAGACTTTAAACTTAACTTTGCCTGTCTCTGTTTCATATTCATATTGTTGTTGAAAATAAAAGATCCTACTTTGTACTAAACCACAAATTTTATGCTTACTTACAAGATATCTGTATAAAATAAACTAATATTTTGTTAATATTAACCTACAAAATGCATTAAAAATATAAGTATTAAATGGACACTTACTACCTTTTCCCCATGAATTACTCAGACACTCGAAGCGAATATGCGTGAGTCACGCAATACCAACATAACTGTGCCACATATTTTTATTTTGAATAGCCTTATGACAACGAAATAAGGTTTGAAATTCAGTGGCATTAGTTTTGGAAGTAGTGAAGGTAATTTTGTAGCGTAAATTGAAAATTTTCGCAATTACTTTTCCGATATCGTATCTTTATTTGATGTCATTTTGTAAAGATAACTCTGTTTCTTAAGATATAAGGTTGCTTTTACTTTAATATACGTGGATAAAAAATATGTTTTAGTAATTGATCGATTTGTTACCGTTTGACCCATTTGTCGACCGGGAGCGGCCTGTTGATTTATAAAGTTTCGGGCATCGAGGAAGACACTAATTAATATTTGCGAATGATCACATTAATAATATTCGCAACTACATGCAATGACGCGTTAATAGTGCGACATAAAATACTTAGTAGAAATTAAATAAAAAGGAACTATAAAATCCATATTAAATTGTTGCCATGTATATCTAAGCATTTTACGTCAAAAATGTGACAGTTACGTAGAAGTGGCGCCTTCAATTATTTTCTACAATTTCTTGTCGGAGTATACATCGGTCTATTCTTCGTGCAAAAAGTCAAGGGCCCTATTTGACTCGGGAACGTAATAGAACCAGTGATGTGGTCAAGCAAGCAATTTGTCAAGAAAGTAGATTGTAGGTACAACATTATTTCAAAAATTTCATCGTTATTTTATCTATTATGTTTGTGATCGACTGATCATAAGATCATACCAGTATCTCGACGAGGGACAGTCACCTACTAATGTGTTACACACAAGGACCGGAAAACCCCTCTTTACGCTTAATCCTATCAATTCGGTAACCCAATCGATTCGGTTACCGTATCATTCGGTAACCCTATCATACTGTTACCTGATTGTAATGGTAACCTTATTGAAACGGTAACCCTAACCTTTAACCGAGTTAATCTCAAAACCCCATCGCGATAGGGTTTTTGTTAAGGGTTTTTAACAGGTTTTCATTCAGTTATGGTAACCTTTATCATCGGTTGCTTACTGGTTTGCTACATTAAAGTAGTTTTAGTGATGTGCCGTCAGAACTAAAAAAAAATACTAAAAAATTTGTTTATTTTATTTACTTTATTTATATTTTGTTGATTTTATTGATTTTACTTATTAAATTTATTTAATTTAATTTATTTATTTTATTTATTTTATTTATTTTATTTATTTTATTTATTTTATTTATTTTATTTATTTTATTTATTTTATTTATTTTATTTATTTTATTTATTTTATTTATTTTATTTATTTTATTTATTTTATTTATTTTATTTATTTTATTTATTTTATTTATTTTATTTATTTTATTTATTTTATTTATTTTATTTATTTTATTTATTTTATTTATTTTATTTATTTTATTTATTTTATTTATTTTATTTATTTTATTTATTTTATTTATTTTATTTATTTTATTTATTTTATTTATTTTATTTATTTTATTTATTTTATTTATTTTATTTATTTTATTTATTTTATTTATTTTATTTATTTTATTTATTTTATTTATTTTATTTATTTTATTTATTTTATTTATTTTATTTATTTTATTTATTTTATTTATTTTATTTATTTTATTTATTTTATTTATTTTATTTATTTTATTTATTTTAGTTATAATATAATAATATTTATAATAAGAACACACCACACAAGTAGGTATAAAGATAAACAAAGGAAAGGCAAAAAAACTTGTTTGTGCTGGAGGCTTCATAGACCGCCCATGCCAACCTCGGTTATTCAATAATAAGTTGAATTTAAGTGTGCGTAAAGATTACAATCGTTTGAACTGGTCAAAAACCTCATAATGAGGTAACTGAATAGACTGGGTTTTTATTTCGGTTACCGGTAACAGAGGTTAACTCGATCTGATACGGTTACCGAATCAAAGTGTTACCTTATTAAGCGGTTACCGTTATGGTAGGGGTTTTTATAAACACCTCTAAAATAACCCTATGAAAAACCCCGGTTAAGGTAACCGGTTCCTGTCCCTGGTTACACAACGAAGGCCGCAAAAATATCTGATAAGATCTTATTTGTAGCGCCATAAGAGCGAGTCACATATTTTTGCGGCCTTCGAAGAATAACATATTATTACAGGTGACTATACATTCAATGCGTTCTTAGGAAACCACTGAAACCGGCCTCATCTTGTAGCAGAGATATTTTGTTAAAAGTCCTCTTTTTATTATTTTTGTATCCTGTATCTAACTAGTAAATAATCCAAATCGTATCACGTTACGTTACACTAGAATTCACTATCTCCTCATATAGGTACTTTGATTTGAATAGATAAAATCTGATATTTACAGACCGCCTGGCCGCAAAACTCGCAGATGACACACACTACAAGTACTCAAGTAGGTACTATTATATGTATATAACATGTACCTAATTATATACTTGTACAAGATAAGGAAAGGTCACTGTGATGAAGCTATCTTGCTAGCCAGTTACACAAGTATTGGCTTGTTTTTTTTATTAATAATCTGATAATGCGTATCAAGACTTGTTTAATTATGTTTGTGGATATTTTGTGGCCTATAGACTTCTTTTCAGTTCCCGATGGTTTTAGGATATGGGAGTTTTTTCTTACTACGATAGTGGCTAACATAGGTATCAAATCAACCCAGACTTCCGTCTCGCACAACTGCCCGATTCGAACTTTAGGATACGTCAAATAGTGACGTTTTTGTTTCTTCAAACAAAAACGTCACTTTTGGCATTGACATATCCAATCCATATCGCATCTGGCCGTAATATTTGACGTATCCTAAAGTTCGAATCGGGCCGCAAGTCGCACAACTAAACTATGGAATTTTTTTTTTTTTTTTTTATTGGAAAAAGGTAAACATTTGACCACAATCTCACCTGATGGTAAGTGCCGATGCAGTCTAGGATGGAACATGCTTACCTAAAAGATGTCTATTCACTCTCGATTTAAAGAGATCCAAGTTATAGTGGACTGGGAATAGATTTGCAGGAAGTGAATTCCACTCCTTAGCCGTTCGCATGATAAAGCTGGATGCATAGCGCTTAGTTCTAATCAGCGGCAGAGTAACGACGTAAGGGTGAAACGCAAGTCCGCGTCTAGTCCCACGGTGGCAGAACGGAGATGGGGGGATTAGATTATGTAATCCCATCGCACACTCCCCGAAATGTATCCTGTAGAATACCGATAAACAAGCTACCTTTCTACGGTGTTCAAGGCTCTGCAGTCTAGCCTCTACCAAACTGTCGATGTCTCCTGCGGTGTTTCCGGACCGATACGACATTCAAACCTTCAAGAAAAGAACACGTATACACTGAGAGAAAAATCACCACCAGGAATTAATAAACAGTTCTGTACTGGGGGAAAAAATGAAGTTTTAGTAGTAATCATGGAAGTTTCACTATTTCTGTAAAATTTATTTATTTCTACAAACAGCTCAGTAATACTAAATCTAATTTCAGCAAACAGACTTTAGTAAATGGAGCATTAAACAAAGTTCAGTATTTGTTACAATCCATTTTTATTACTACTAAAATTCTCCGATTTTTACTAGTAAAGTTTGTGATTTTTGGAAAAAAGCATCTGTGATTTCAAGTTATGATTTTAGTAAATGTCTCACTTACATAGTTTTGTAATATCTAAAAAACAAGTTCGCGGGAATAACATTACCCCATTTAAAATAACAATTCAGTTGTTACTATAGCGACATTACAAAGTTTACTGGTATTTAGTAGATAGACTTGTTGTGTTTATGTTCATTGTTGTACCAATCACTAAACGAGTTTTGTAATACCAACACAGCTACTTGCTACGTTCATTTGGTTAGAGTTAGTATTGTGTCGGATGTCGGGCGGGCGTGTCTCGTGTCTTCTTTGTTTAAAACATACTTAAGTTAAATAATAAATTTAGGATATATTGTGGGCCATGGACATATTAACCCGCGACCTACTGTGTAGTTGGGGTCTACAGGAATATATTGTTCTGCAACTTCGAGCTAGCTGTTGTTATTCTAGTGATAATGACATCAAAGGTAAATCTAAACTGTTTGCAATTCCAACCTCCCTAGCACAGGTGCGCCGCGAGAGCATGTTGCGCGCGTAATAACTACTAGTCTCTTTCTGACTGTATGAATAAGAAAGGAATGGGTAGAATATCTCGACAGGCTTTTATAGTGCCTCTTTAGTACAGAGATATACTACCAAATGCTTTTTTATTCATACAGACAGAAATAGAGACGGGTAGCTACCACGCGCGCGACATGCTCTCGCGGCGCCCGTTTGCTAGGGGCGGAGGAATTGCAAACAGTTTAGTTTTTGCCTGTGACGTCATTATCTCTAGAATAACAACAGCTAGCTTGGAATCGCAGTACAGTTTAGTAAAACCTATGACGTCATCGTCTCCGATATTGCTAAAGCACGCTTAGAATTACAAAACGGTTAGTTTTCACCCATGACGTCATCACCTCCGATATTGCTAAAGCACCTCTCGGAATAACAAAACCAAATTTCTGAAATTACTCTAGCATACTTCAAATTACAAATATAGAAGTTGTATTTCCTACTAAATGGAAATTGCAAAAGTCAATTTGTTCCTATTAGTTGACTCTCCTTGTCCCCGGATTAAGTTTTATTTTTGTAATTCTAAGTGTGTTTTTGTTAGTTTTTTCTCTCAGTGTACTCCCACCGTAAAGGCCGGCAATGCACTTGCAACCTCTCTGTTGTGTATTACATTTGCCTCCTATATCATAAAACAATTTTACGAATATCGTAGGATCGTAGCCAATGGGCGCCTGAAAGTCCTGAAACCAAATTTTCACAAGCGCGTTGTCAAACCGTTGGCGGTTATATGTTGATGATATCACTATGCAAAAACATACATTGTTTGATAGGGCCGTTATAACACAATGGCTTTGTTTATTCTATACTCTTTCTTATTTATGTGGCATACCGATAGGTATGAAATAAAAATACTTATTCCGTAGCTTAGTTAAAATTATTGAAATGAGTCTGAGAAAAATTGGACATACATTTTTTTTGGTATGGTACGGTTGCCATAATATGGAAATAATGAATATCCTGCTAAAAGTTCACACATCAGGACATCAGCCTAAAAATCCTGACAGTTTCGAGAGTAATTCCTTAAAAACTCCGCCCATTGGAGCGCCCTACACAGACACGTGTGCTGGTAACTAGTATAGGAGTTCCATACTACGGTAATTCTGGGGCGCTCCAGGGGTTAAATCTCTTGTTCCAATTAACCTTTCGTAGCAGCGTCACAACACGCTGTAGCTAATACTTAGTAGCCTAACCTCCCCTTTACTCCGCCCAACTGTAAACTTAGCTCCTAGTGGTTGGTTGAGGTTTCTAAAAGCGCTTACACTCGCCAGGACCCCCCGCAATCCTGATAAAGGACCAAACATCCTGACATGTCAAGGGAAAATCCCGACGTACAACATTAACAACCCTGGGTTAGTTAGTTCTACTGGGCAATTTCCGCAAATCGACAACCATTGTGCCTAGATTGCGTGAAAAACGGGGTAGCGCTACTCTAACTACCCCAGCTCCTACACGAAACCTAGCAAATCTAGCAATGTCTTCAGGTTGCTAACTGCCTCCTATTAGTGTGCACGGAGTCCCTGTGTCTGCCCCAGTATACTTCTACCTGTTTGTCGACCCCACCCCAGGTACAGTGGAGCTGCGAAATTGCATGGAGAAATTATGAATGAATTCATTGAGAAAGTCGCCATGCACTTTTACACCTGTACCTACTACAGGTCAGAAATATTTTCTCCCAGGAGTCCCAGGCCGCATTGCTTTAACCATTCGACTTTATGAATATTTAAAAGCCACCTCATCCATAGATCAAGCGCTCTATTAGCCTTCCTACTTGCAGCGAATAATATTAATCACTCGGAGGATATAAATAGAAGATTCAAGGCTAGAGGTTGTATACATTAACCATTAGTACAAACACCATAATGAACTAACCATACTAAAACCTCATCACGTCGAAATAAGACACACAATTAGTCAGTAATTTCTGCCATTGCTAGTGTTTATTTTAGTTTTTAATGTTTTTATGCTGCTCGTCGCAAATGGCATTTACTTGTTTGTTTTGTTTCGGTAGATGTGGGTTTTGGTTACTTGTTTAAATACCGGCTACTTGATATTTTGAGTGCCGTAAACTTGCTCAACATTGCTTATAATGTCATTGCCTGGCTTGAAAATACAGTCTTGGGATTCTAAAGGGGACGATATCAGCCTGTCGAATCATCACCTTTTGCGATTAACTGACAGGCTGATGTCGTCTGGCGAACTGGTAATCTGTGGGCCCCTTAGAGATATGTCTTAGAGTGTGGTACCCGAACCAGCGATCGGTGATTCGCCAGCGATCGTAAAGGGGATCTTTTTTAAATACAGTGGTGTTTATTTCGTCATGGGGTCGCTATCGTGTGGGAGATTGAGGAGTAGGGTTACCAGATGACAGGAATTTTCCTGACATGTCAGGAATTTTGGCCCTTTGTCAGGAATGGGTACGGAACACGAAAATGTCAGGAATTTTTTGAATTGCTAGACTTTTTTATAAAGTACCTTTTTTCCGAACCCTAAACAGGAGATACTTGATGCCCTAATGATTGCAAAACATTGATACCCCTCGCTCTCCGGGATCACCCATGATTCGTGTGATATTGGTGCCCGTGCCCGTCTAGTCGTCGTGCCCTACCCTGAGAGAATTGGGAGAAAGTTTTTCTTATTTAAGTGACTAAAACACCGCTCCGAAGTGTCGTAATTTTGAGTCTTGTTCAAAGCGGTGAATTTTCCAATTTTTCCTTCAATATAATAATTTGTACTTTGTAGTATTGCTCGCTGCTTGATGAAAATTACGTTTCATAGGTATTCCTTTTGTGTGCTGACTTTTTGTTTGTTTTATCACTACAATTATATCAATGTATCTTTTAGGTACCGTAAAATGGGGTGAGTAGGTGCAAAACTGACATTCAAACCTCGATAACATTTTATTTTTACATATGCAAACTGAATGGTGTATATAATAAGTGTTCCGGACGTTTGTATAAATAGTTTTTATTTTATTTTGGGTAGTTCCATTTCATAACTTTGACGATAAACAGGAAATCCCACCTCACCCTGTAGTCCCTCGTATTTGGGGTGAGTTGGGTTTTCATACAAAGGTGATTTTGGAAGATTGTTGGATCGATTTTTTTTAATTATGAGTATTACTATAGCTCCATTTTAAATTGGAATACATTATTTTTGTAGCAGTAGCCTTAAAATCCCATCTCACCCCCTTCATCCCTTCTCTCCCCATTCATAACCCAACTCTCCCCGCGAACCCTACTCACCCCATTTTACGGTATTTAAATAAAAGTAAACAAAATCTACCCTGAAATGGTTCCTTAAGCCAGTTTAGGGTAGATGAAAACATTACATGATCAAATAATGTAGGTTAAAGCAGGTCTTTCAGTGACAGATCCAGGCGGTTTTTTATTTGGTCGGTTAACCAATAAATGTTAAGTACAACTACCCGAAAATGTACAATTGTCTGTTTACTTTTATTTAAATACCTAAAGATACAGACTATAGTTTGGCCAGACATAAAAAAATCTTAGACCTGATGAGTTCTGACGGCTCTAATCTAATCTAATGCACGTAATGCACTCAACGGCAAGTGACAGGCGAGGCCGCGCGGGATTTGGCAAACTGTTTACCAACCAACGTCGTCACACTGAATTGATCTTTCTCAACCTTTATTGCTATGAAAATAAGGTCTATCTTTAGTTAGTTAAATGTGATGTTTATACATTTTTGAGTAGGATATCTAGACCTTGTGGCGGAGTAGTGCTAATTGAGTCTCAAGGAGGCCAGAGTAGAGATTTTGATGTCCTATCCTGTATATATATTCAGCAACCGAGGTAGCTATCTATGCTCAAAATTATCTACATTAATCGTAGTAGTAGTAGTAGTAGTAAAATACTTTATTGTACAAAAAGAAACATAAAACATGAAAGAACACACATCATTAGTACAAAGGCGAACTTATCCCTTTCAGGGATCTCTAATCGTAAGTGGCGTCGATGACGGACATGACGGTACATTATCTTATAAAGAAATAGCTACTGCCCGCGACCTTGTCTGCCTGGGATGATGATGATGATGATGATAAAAACTATCTTATGTCGTTCCTCGGGCCTCAAACTATCTTAATACCAAATTTCATTTTAATCGGTTCAGCGGTTCAAGCGTGAACAGGTACCTAACAGACTGGAATGTCTGGAATTAGTGATCCAAAAGACTCGAGCCTTTGGAGCTCTATTTTTTAGGGCTCGCCTCATCTCTTGACGCCTAAAAGGCTAAAAGCCTATTTAGCTCTTTAGCCCCCGAGCCTAGATCTATTTAAGAGCCTAGACTCTTGGGGCTTATAACCTTATCAAGCCTCTAAAAAAAGCCTATTTAGCTCTTTAGCCCCAAGCCTTAATAAGGTTATTAGCCCCAGGAGTCTAGGATCTTAAATAGAACTAGGCTCGGGGGCTAAAGAGCTAAATAGGCTTTTAGCCTTTTAGGCGTCAAGAAATGAGGCGAGCCCTAAAAAAAGAGCTAAAAGGCTCGAGTCCTTTGGATCACTATCTGGAATTGAAAGTTGCGTTTCTCACTATGTAGATATAATTTTTCATTCACTTGATAACATATCTATTTCTCTAATTTATTTCCGGAATATACTGGATTGGTATTAAGGAATCTACATAATATTTATTTACAGTCCCATCATCAGCCATACAATTGAATTCACAATTAGGTAGGTATTGAATTGATCATTAGTACCTAAGGTACTTAATTCTCAATTAACGTTGTATGGCTATACCTAGCTCATTTTAAAAGTATAGCTGTTTGTTAGTACCTCCTATTATACCTTTGAACATTAAAGCGCACTAAACATTATAATATCAATTAACAAACACGTGACATTTATAAACAATTACTTTGAACCTTCCTCCCCACCTATAAGGTGCAAAATGAATTTTTCAGATACCAGTTAGGTCAGTGATGCAACTATGAATCATCGTAACCTAACATCGTGACCAGTGCAAATTACAATTATTGTAAATTAGGCATTATATCTGTAGGTATGTACAAACAGCAACACTCCTAACTGTACATCGGTGGACCTTATTACAAAACGCATAAGGTCCATCGATGTACAGTTAACAGTGTAGGCGATAGTACGAACAACGTCATTGTCATAGTCATAGCTTAGGGTAGGGTAGGGCACCAAAACGCCTACTAACTATGAGTCTTCCGACCATATGTGACCATTGGAGAGCCTTTACACCTCCAAATCTTATTAGTACTGGACTCTCCTAGGCCCATAACCTGCCGCAGTGACATTGCATAGCGCTCATAGTACTTACCTTTTGTTTTTTAATTAGCGTCCTATAGTCTACAAGGAACCTGTACCTACAGGTTTTCCATGGTTTAGGATGTCGTTGGATAGGTTAATGAAAATTCTAAAGCCTGACCAATAATATATGTACATTGTCAAGAGGGCGCTGTTATTCTCATGTATAGGATGACAGTTCAGTATAGTATGAAAAAAATAGTTCCAGTGAAATTCCGCAACATGGCGCGTGATCATGGTCTGGCTTTAGGTACTTTTGATGCAGGTAGGCTTAACCTTTAAAACCAGATTCCACCGCAAAAGATTATAACGAAACTTCCCTTTGGCTTAAGATATGTAAACAATGGTTTCGGCCCAAAGAATACGAAAATATACCGCTACCCTCAAAGTTAATATGTCTCATTAGCATAAGAAAAGATTGGTGTTTACGTCGTTCTTACCATAAAAGCATCGCGGTCGCTACCTGAATGTACTGTATCAAACCTTCACATATCCCGCTCACTCTTCAGTAATTAGGAATTGATGAGACTGAAATGGCACGAACGACCATCCTTTTATCCGTATCCATGTCCGTGTCCGTGGAAGCCTTGCATGACTCACCTCTTTGATGTTATTCCAATAGGGTACAAAAGCGTAGGCCAGTCAAAAGTTTAAATACCAGTGTTACTGTGACCACTAAATTCTTCAAAACTGAGGACAGTAACATTTCGTTACTGAGGACAGTAACATATAATTATACCTATAAACTAAGCTCTCAGCACATTTTTGACTTTGAAAACCGTCCACATCTGACACGATTCACACAAATCACTGACACTTAACAATTATTCCTTCTCCATAAATAGGTACCTTACCTATGGCCTGCCCGTAGCTTTGAATATTACCCGACATAATTGTGTCGCTTAACTTCGAAATCCATTCAAGCCTCTCAGCAAATATCTACCCTATTATTCTTAATACCAAAATCGCATACTATGACAGATGGATTTACCCGAGTTTGAAGTTAAGCGATTCAATTTCTAGCTATACAAGTGATTGGTCACTAAAAGTTTTGATTGGCCGTATTAAAATTATAAATATACCTGCTTATTATGTCACATATCTTGCACGGCATTACAAATTTAGCGCGGCGCGCTCATTCTTTCTTCCTTGCAAATTTACAATATTTGACGTAGTCAAGCTGACATAATTATTTGTGGCAACTACGTGATTACGCCAAGTGGACGGAAACTGGCACTGGACGGTGAACTGATGCAATGACCCTCTAGACATTTATCGTCGATTACTTACTTAACGATGTTTTAATTATTAATTAACTAGTTAATAATTGATTATAAAGTTTGAGTCTCTCGCAGCACAATACACGTGGGATGATTGGGGCCTTGGGGAGCATTTTTTCACTGGTGTTCGGCTTGCCTATGTAGACTACATTGGAATAGCAAACCTAATATAAGGTAGCAATTTCATAATAAGTAGGGGCCTATTCAGGTAGTTTCGAAGAAGACTCTTTTGTTATAATTACTTCCAATCTGTCAAAGTTGAAGGGCAAAGAATTTTGGCCGCCGATGGATTTTCCAGGTAAAAAATAATGGGTAAAATGATTCCATATACCCGTTAACAATATTTTTTCTGCGAACTTCTTTGGTGGCTTGTCTAATAGACGCTTATTCCTACCGATTTTATATTGCTAAAAAAATGGTGAAACTTAGTAGGTCAGCCTCTTTATTCTAAGTTTCACCAATTTTGTTATAATTTAATTATAATGTAACCTCAAAGCTTTAAATTGTTTCTCTATTCTCTGTATTTTCGTTTCCGAAGTTAGGACGAACTTAAAAAAAATAGGTATTATGATATTTTTTGGTGCGATGTCGAAAGGGCTTTGGACTTTCGCATGTTTAATATACTGTAGGTATACTTACATAGGTTCTGAATAAACGTTAAAATTGCGATTGTATACAAAATTTTTTCGTTTCAAAATTAATTATTTTAATTAGGCTACGGTGACTGCTTACCATCAGGCGGGCCGTATGCTTGTTTGCCACCGACGTGGTATAAAAAATAAAAACACAATTTATAAGAAATGAACATTGAACAACCAATGAAAATAAAACTTGACATTGACATGGCACGTGCGAGAAACGAGAGAGAATTTCGATGAATTAGACTTCGTTCTAAAATATTTTGTGGTTTCACTTGTACCGTTCAGTACCTATAGCTAATGTTCTGCCATACTATTAATAGTTATATGTAGGTATGTATTTATACTGGCGCATACGTCATTTCTTGGTTAGAAACGGAGCAGGAAGTAAAGGAATGCACGCTTGTCTCGATTTACATCCGGTATTAGGTACAATTTTAAATCTTTAAGCTTTAACCATCCCATGCCTATAATATTCTTACTGGTGGCAAAACTGGTAAAGTTACTGATTGTAATAAATGCTTAAAGCCTGACAAATTCGTGCTTCGATCTTCAAATTTGACAGCTAATGTATGTGGCGCTAATATGATTAGGTAAGTATGCGGTCACTCTGTTTGTGAAAAGTTAGACGTTTGACAATTCAGTTCGTCTGTCAAACTCTGGGGCACGATATACAATAGACTGAATAGACAGATCCCGATATAAGTATTTCTTTTCTTTTTATCGGCGTTTGTCGATGCAGGACTGTTATCTTGGCTAGGCTCCAGAATTGCAAATGTGTCTGCGGTGGCATTTAAAAGTTGTTTTTACGTTGAAACCATGTTGCAACATAATATGTAAATAAACCTATATATAAACAAAACAAACATAGTTGCTAATACCTAATCAAAATGGAAAGAACTTTCCGTTGCACGTGCTAATGGCGGCAAATTGAGAAAGGCGCGAACCATAGACCTGAGACAAAGAGTTGCCTATGCGCAATGGCCGTTCCCGCCAAAAGGAAATGGTAATGGCGTCCACACAAGGCGCGGATTAGAATACGCAGGTGTGCGGGAAAATTATTAGATAAACGTTATTTGTGATAGACGTGGGCATAGACTTGGATGTGGAGTTTTGAGGTAATATGATATACTATGCCTTTTTTTATAGAAATTGTAGAAAAGTGAGAAAGGCGCGAACCATAGAGTACAGACAAAAAGATGTCTATGCACAATAGCCGTTCCCGCCAAAAGGAAATGTTAATGGCTTCCACACAAGGCGTGAATTGGAATACGCAGGGGTGCGGAAAATTATTAGATAACGTTATTTGTGATATAGACGTGGGCATAGAGTTGGAAAGTACCTATTAGGTAATATGAATTTCTGTCATTTCTTTATAGAATTTATAACAGAGTGACCAAGCAAACCTACCACAAATGCACTCTACACCTGCTGCAGACATTTTGAAGTGACGTTATGTTTATGTACGAGTATAGGTACCTACTATAAGCAATACTATAAGTAAAAAGTATGAATTGACCATTGACGTCTGCCATTTTTCCCTACAGTCTGATTTACCTTCCCTTATACGCCGTCGGATCGTCACAATTGTTTTTAACATGACTCAGAATTCTTGGTTTTTTCACACATTTTTCACAGGTATTTGTAGCGCTAAGCGCCGCATACAATTCTCACGTATTATACAGTATCTCGATCAGCCAGAGAAAAATGTGTCCAAAACACCTATGTCAACAATTTTTGGATGCTCGTTAATTTAATTAATGTAATGTAATTTAGTGTAGTATTCTGATTTTAATAACAGTTATGAATTTGTTATGGATATGATCTGTCAGTGTCAAAAGTGACGTTTCCGGTTGAAGTTAGTATGCGCAAGTAGGTACAGGTAGTATTATAAATAATATAAATATGCATGTAATAACAAAACCAACTATTGGTACCTACTTATTACTAGTTGTAACGAAGGAAATGATGTATCTAACGCCAACATTAATCTAATCACATTATGGACATCATGAATGGAGTTCCGTCCATTGTACAGCTGCGCTTTAATTAATAATTATACATAATAAATATTATAATTAACGATTGTTTTTTGTTTTTAATTTGCTATTTTTGTGTCGAGTGTAACTGCTACACTTAAGGAGTCTAAGATATTATTAGACAATCTTACACAAATCGACCTATAGTCAATGACCTTTTATTTATGTAGACGTGTGACGTTCATAGTTGACAAAACTAAAATTTGATCCAACGATTTTGACAACTTGACAGGTTGGCGTCACCCATACGACTAACTAAATATAGGTTCCGGAACCTATATTTAATGGCTCACGATCGTGCGCCTGGTACCATATCTACCTCAATTTACTTACATCTATGCCTATAGTCCCACAATTAAGTACTATCGCCCAGTTCGCCCACACTCTTAAAAACTGTCCAACGCTGGACCTTATGCCTTTTGTTATAAGGTCCACCGATGGACAGTTAGAGTGTTGCTTTTTGTACCTATTAAATTAATTTTATTTGCCTTTCACAAAGGTCGTCTGTCGGTGTCGGCACTACAAAGGACTTATCAGTCTCGGCACACTTTCCTCCAAAGCCAACACTCTTATCGAGCGCCTTTACGACTTGTCAATATGTTTGTCCTCTAAATATAATAACGTAAGACCGCAATTTGGTACAGTCGACGCCAAAAATATGTTTACACTTTTGCACCTTACTCCTTTGTAATAAGGCGAAAAATGTAAACCTATTTTTGACGTCGACTGTACTTTACCTAGTTTGGATCGGAGACGGTATATGCGTAGTTAGGGCACAGTCACAGAATAAATAATAGTACTAGGTACAGAAGACTCATTCTCTAACAAAACGCGTCTGTTACGATCAGCACAGATATGGCCGCTAGGTGGCGACAGCGCCACGCGCGGCTTATGGCTTTCCCCAAAATTGGGGCGGAACGGATGTACTTTTAGCTACCTGTAGTAAAGCGACGAAATCACGGAGTGAGCCACGCCTGGCACAGTGTAAAAAGTAACAGTGGTCCGACGACCTTTAACGTGTACCGAAGCTACTAACAATGGCGATGACAGCGATGTATGCAGCTCGGGTGCGCGCGAGTAAGCCGCGGCCGATCCCCTAACGACATGCACTTTCCTACACCGAGAAGCGACTGGTAAATAAGTTCCACAATATCACACAATATTCATCACTGCAAGTAACTGCTACTAATGTACTCCTACTAATGTATTCATCACTGCAAGTAACTGCTACTAATGTACTGCTACTAATGTACTTAGGTACTCCTATGTACTTAGGGCATACTGAAAATTCCTGGACTGGCCACTTAGAAAAAACAAGTCGTCTCATAATATATCAGAATCCAGAAACTTTCAGTATGGCCCACGTATTAGAAACCCTTCCTGCTGCGTAAATCGGGTATAAGCATAAATCGCCCCTAACCATTTTTTACCGAGTGTAAAAAATACTTCCAATGATAATGGTCACTTTTAGTTCAAGCTAATGACATTTTTATCAGCCACGGGTTCTATGATGTTACTCCATTTGTTTCAAATGCCTTTCTATTTATAAATGGCAACGAAAACAAGTAGAAAAGTGCACCTTGCATGCAAGCGCTCTTAAAAGTCCATATCGTCGTAAATAATTCAGGTGATGCTTTTGACCACTGTAAAAGCAACTGTTTACACTGTTACTTCCATTGCTTTAAAATACTATTCAATTTTTAAACGGCGTCTATAATAGGTAGAATAATTTAATGCACTTTAATGCAAAACCCTCTAGAGTCCTTTTAGACGCAAAAAAAAATAAAAAGTGGCCCTCGACCACTGTAAAAGCAACTGTTGGCTGTATGCTGTTAATTCTTTTGTTACCATCATTTAATGCCTTTCTTTTTTAAACAGTAATTAAAATAAAACTGATGGATATGATAGAAAATGAGACCTTAAACGAAGGCGATCTGGAGCCCGATACACAGATTTACTTGTTACGGTTTTGATTTTGTTTTGATATGACCTTGAAGTTCGACGCTGATTGGTGCATGCGAAATGAAGAAGTCGTGCGTCGGATACGCGCTAATCACCAAGAGTACCAAGACGGTCGTCAAGGACATATCAAAACGCCACACTACACGCCACAACCCGACCTACACGGGGCTCGGCATCTCCCCCGAGCCCTCCTACACAACGACGAAGAAGAAGACGATGTAGACACAACACACACTCGGATAGCGCCACACAGGCATGATGCACACGCCAGCCTAAGTCATCGCCTTCACTACGGCCCCGAAACCTGGCCGCGCTCAAACGGTAGCAGCAGGGATGCGGAAGAGCCCCCTCACACCCCCTCAAAAGGATGTCGAATGACTACACAGCAAACATATTAAAACCATAACAAAATGTTACATTGGAAACGACTTCCTGGGCCCTTTTAGACAATGACACGTAAAAAGATTCATGCTTTCTTTAGACCACCATAAAAGGTTTTGGCTTCCGCGAAAACTGCGTTCCTTGTATTGTAACAGTATCTTGGTAAAACGGATTTTACAATAGCAGCAGCGGTATAACCGCTAACAATATAGAATTTCACTTCTGTAACGTCAAGCCGCCTACGGTGAAATCGAAAGGACCATAAATAACGTCGCATTTGCTGTTTTAGAGCTTTTGTTACTTTTACTGTTATTAGTTATTAGTGTTATTGAGCAATTCTGTGAATAAATGGTTGTTTGCTTCGTGTGGAGTCGTTTTTTAACCGACTTCAATTTCATAGAAGGAGGAGGTTCTGTATTCGGTTGTGGCTATCTTTTTTTTTTTTTTTTTCTATGTACGTTCACCGTTTACTCCGACATCCGTAGTCCGATTTGAGTAATTCTTTTTTTGTTTGAAAGGAGCTACCTCCGAGTTGGTCCCATTTTAATTTGGTTCTGTTCTGATGATGGGATCCATGAGGAATTGAGGGAACTCCTCAATTTTAAAAGGCACATGCATGGTGTTTTGGGCGTTTTCTTAAGCAACTCGAGCATTTTCTCCCGAAAACCACCAATTTGATGAAGTAGACCTGATGATGATGATTATTTTGATGATAATGATGATGATTTCTTTAAATGTAAGTATGTTAAGCGATTACTCCGGCACCTGTGATCCGATTTGAGTAATTCTTTTTTTGTTTGCAAGAAGTTACCTCCAAGGTGTTTCCGTATTATTTTTGGTTCTGGTCTGATGATGGAATCCATGAGGAATTGAGGGAACTCCTCAATTTTTAAAGGCACGTGTTAAGTAATTTCGGGGTTTTCTAAAGTAACTCGAGCATTTGCTTCCGAAAACCACCAATTTGATGTACTGCAACTGTAGCCTTACCACGAGTTTGACATTGACATATTCGCTAAAGTCTTATGCATCTAAATGTAACTTTTTATCCATCTCGCTCACATTAAGGTTAGTACAAGCGAGATGCATAGGAAGTAAGTTACACACATGCTAGCGAATATATCAATGTCAAACTCGTGGTAAGCTGGTAAGGCTACTGATCGGGGGTTAGGAGTTAAGGGGTCAGGGATTAAGGGGTCGGGGAATGGCGGTTGAAGGGTTGATAGTTCAGGATCGAGGGATTCCTGGATCAGGGGTTGATGTGCTGTGAGGTTGAGTGATCGGGGGGCTGAGGGATTGGGTCAGTGGCGGGGCGGGCGGATGGATTTAGTTGACAGGAATTATAATTTCCCAGACGGACTCCAGAAAATTCCTGATTTCTATTTACTAAAGTAATAGGTACTTACACGAATTTAGTGTTAAACATGATCTTGTTTTTCATTCATGCGTCGCGCTCTTAACAATGCGTTAAAACTAAAAATGGAAAAATAAAAACTTTTTACAAAAAAAGCAAACCGACTTCAAAAAGGATGAAATAAAATATTATCCTTTTTGAAGTCTATGCGTTACCAACTGATATGTTTGAAGTCGGTGCCAAGCCAAGTAGTAACAATACCAGACAAAAATAATCAGCTTTATGGCTATAAATCCCATTAGAACTGTACTAATAACTATTACAAATGTGTAAAGAATTCTGTCTGCCTCTTTGTCGCCTTTTCATGGCTAAATAACTGAACCGCCTTAGGTGAAATTTGGCAAGAAGGTAAATTCCTTGAATTTTTTTATATTTTCAAATGTAGTCCTCTGGATAAGGGACGGGAAATAACTCAGTCCCAATCCCACACTTGCGTGCTATAGACTGTTCGAGCATTAGTAAGAAATGCTCTTTAAAAAATACGACGGCAAAAAAATGCATTTATATTTACACTAATGTGCCGACAAACATGGTACAGACTGCGCCAAGAAAGTTTGATCGTGTGTTCTGAGGTGTGTTCTTAGGTCCAGTCGACGTCAATGATATGTTTACACTTTTGCACTTTACTTCTTTGTAATAAGGTGAAAAGTGTAAACATATTTTTAACGTCGACTGTACCTACAGAAAGTACGTTCATTGTCGTCGTGTAAGGCAATCCAACGTAGGTAAATCCTTATCGAATTGCACCAAAGTCATGGTATGCTTAAAAATTGGCTTGGCACCGACTTCAAACATATCAGTTGGTAACGCATAGACTTCAAAAAGGATAATATTTTATTTCATCCTTTTTGAAGTCGGTTTGCTTTTTTTGTAAAAAGTTTTTATAGAGTTTGTTGATTTAACTTGTGAAAACTTCATTCAATACAACGGTGATAATGTCGGCGATTTCCATTAGAAAAGTATAAATATTGATACAACGAAATAGGTAAAACATAATAAAAGTACTTAATGATATTAATAGTAGGCCTTTTTATCTGTGTTAGATGTTTTAAGCTGCATCCTGGTGACGACCTTGCGTTCGTGGCTGTAAAGTAAAAGTCCTATAGGAGAGAGAATCCCTCGTCCACACACGCGGCAGATGTTTACTCCCCCAGACTAAAAAATACTAACTTAAGACAAAAACTAATACTTAGGTATGATATACTTAATAAGAAATGTCCTAAGTCGTGGTCGCTCGCCAGAAGACTTGGCCACATGGCCCCGCTGGATAGAAATGCTGATCCGCTGATCAAAATATTGGCTAGCCCTCAGGTCATCAGAAGCCTCTATAAAGCGCTTTTTAATTTTTTACTATTTTGTGGTTATATCCGACATACGATGAGCATTGCATGAGCGGCGTGAGCCAAAGGTGCAGATATTTGAGGCTGGATTCTCTTATTTGACTCCAATTTTGACATTATTACCACTTAACTCTTAATTTAATAATGACCAAAATAAATTGGACTTAAAAGTATTATAATTAACTACAACCGATTCTTATAGAGTTAGCGGCAAGTGGCTAATGCTAATTCCCCAAACTGGTGTTATTCATTCATCTGTCACAATCACAAACTATTAGCGGGTTTGTGCTATAATACATATACATACTAGAAACTTTAAAAGTAACCGACCACTTTAGAACTTTGTCACAGTAACGTACTTACCTACAGTACTTTACCAGTTGCAATGTGTCAAACATACTTAAAGTGGTAAAGTGCTAAAATGATCAGCTACTCGAGACTACAAGTGGATTGTTAAACAAGTTCGCGTTTGGGTGTTACTGCGTAATAATAAATTGCGCCTTAAAAATAGAAAAAAAACATCGAATGCTAAATATTGACTGGCTTGGCAAGTATTTAATACACCTACTTACTATATATTGATAATGGATATGATGAGTCAAGCAATGAGTCTATTCTTAGAACGTGCTTTTGCCGATATATAGTATATATACCGACATGAGATTGAATCAAAAACGTAACGGCTAAGATATGTTTACACTTTTGCGTCCTACTTGTTTCTAATAAGGGGTCATCCAGAAATCATGTGATCATATTTGGCCTATTTTTGACCCCCCCTCCCCCTTGGTGATATTTGGTGATTTTAACGCAAACCCCCCCCCCGCCCCCCCCCCCCAACGCCTACGCGTTTATAATAGAGCAGATTATTTGATCTATAGTTCGTTTTTTTAGCATTAGAAAGAACTTGAAAGAAGGTAAGCGATTTTGACATGTCTTTTAATTGAAAAACGCTTTTTAAAAATCAATAACTATTAAGTACTAATGAAAGCAGAAGAATATAAATGATCGTATTACATTCATAATTGTTACATATTTGCCGTAACTTATTTTTATAATGTGTTTCTCAATTAAAAGACACATCAAGATTGTTTACCTTATTTCTAATGCTAAAAAAACGAACTATAATTACATAATTTGAGTAATATTGTCGTTTGTCTTTCCCGCTTTGAAAAAAAAATTACACGTGATATCATCTCTGATCCCCCTCCCCCATCGTGATCGTTCGTGATATTTTTCTCACCCCCACCCCCCCTCTAAACGATCACATGATTTCTGGACGACCCCTAAAGCGAAAAATATAAATATGATAAAAATTATAAATTGTCAAGGACTCAAGGCGCTACAGTGCGTGTTCAGATATTTTTGAGCACCTCCGCCGCTCCGATATATCTGATGGCGACCGTACGATCACGACGCCAGGAAGTCATTATTAGGAAGTCATGCATCTGGTACGACGCACGAAGAATTAATGACTTCTTCAGCCATGGTAGTTGACATTTGACCCTCAGCTACGATTGCTACGAGCATAGACTAGGAATACTCTAGACCGAGTTTAGAGCAATTATTTCATGCAACCGATGATGACAAAAATGCGGGGGTGCGCGGGACGAGGTGAGCGAAATCCCGTGCCGTGATTGGTCCGTTCAAATACACGGACGTCACACAAAGACACTTTCGACTCGAACATGGAGTAAAATTACCGTATGCGTGGCAGAGGGGGTAGCGCGACTATGCTAAGTCTGGAGCTACGAGTAACTATTCCAACGTCACTATTATTTACTGCATGAGGGTAGTATTCCACCTGTCCAATTTATTTGTCCAATGTCATTGCGTCTCACTCTCTCATTAAGCAAAATGTGAGACGCAATAGACACACATTAGAGAAAGATTGGTCAGATGAGATGGAATCATAGAAGGTAGGATCGTATCTTAGAAGTGGTATACGCGTGCCTCCGTGAGGGACAAAACATACGCAAATGCGACACTGTGATTGGTCGAATTTAACAAATAAATTCGACCAATCACAGTGTCGCCCACCATTATCCATACTAAAAAATGGTGGGGAACAAAAAATATGTGAGACTGTGATAAGGACAAACAATAATAGCGCTTTCTCTGCTACTCTCACTGAAAGATACGTAAGACTATCCCGTTCTGTCAGTTATCCCCACCACTCATGCCCAATACAGTTTAATACTAGATTCATGGATAGAATACCACCCTGATGGCTCCTCTACACGATGGGCCAACGCAGGTCACTCCAAGGGACGCATTTATGTGTTAGAGGGAGCAAGTCATATTGCTATCTCATTCTATCGCATGGCTGCGTCCCTTGGAGTGGCCGGCGTTGGCCCATCGTGTAGAGGAGCCATGAGGCACCAGTCCAACGACACTGAAGTATGTCATTTAAGAGCGTTTTCACGTTGTCCGATCCGATATCGGATGATGGATGATGGATGACCCGTGGAAAAAACCGGTAGTGCTCTATGGCGTAAAGTCATTTTATTTTTGTATTGACACTAGAAAAATAATTATACCTGGAGATAAAGGGAAGAGGCTGATTGGCCAGTGAAAAAGCACGAAAAAGAAAATATGCTAACAATTTATTTACATACTTATTTATTTATCTGGGGACATCTTCAGTATCGTCTTTACCATAAGGGCACACGGGGCCCGTGTCCAGGGCCCCCATCCTCAGGGGGCCCCGGAGAGACAGACAGTAACAATATATTTGATTACCCAAAATAAATAGAAGATCATAGTAGAAAAATGTTAGTTTTATTCGCTTTGTATACCTACAAAGAGCATAGATGCTCTCAGCTATGCCAAAAAACTTAAATGGAGGTGGGCAGGCCATGTAGCACGTATTACCCAAGACAGGCGCTGGACAGTAAGGGTAACGTCATGGAAGGGACCTCTAGGAAAAAGAGGGAAAGGAAGACCCACTATGAGATGGCAAGATGACGTTACCAAAATTGCCGGGCCAAATTGGATACAAGTGGCCAAGGATCGAGATACATGGAGGGCTTTGGAGGAGGCCTTCACCTGTGAACACGGGGTTCTTGAATAACTATTTAAAACATAAATAAAATAGGTATGTAAACAATTTTTAATATGTTCAAGAAATAAAAGGCTTTTTATTTTTATTTTATTTATTATACCTACTTTCCAAAAGGGCCCCAAATTCTTATGTGCCCAAGGGCCCCAGAATAGTTTAAGACGGCCGTGGACATCTTACACCGATCAACCTAGCCCCAAACTAAGCAAAACTTGTACTATGGGTACAATAAGTGTTTGCAGCAGGCAGGTAGGACTTGAGGACTCAGGATGACTGAATTGTAGAAAAAGCTATAACATTCCGACATCTTAAAAAAAACACCTATTTCTACGAGTACAAAATAACGTTAAGTGCCCAAAAACGTTAACGCTCCAAACTTATAGTTTCCTAAAAAAAAACGCTAAAACAATGCGAGCTCGACGTGATAAATGGATACAAGCGCCTTGAGTCTCGACCTTCCGTAGGTACTAACTAACTATAATGGCCATATAAAAACCGGACAAGTGTGAGTCGGCCTCGCCCACCGAGGGTTCCGTACTTTTTAGTATTTGTTGTTATAGCGGCAACAGAAATAAATCATTTGTGAAAATTTCAACTGTCTATCACGGTTCATGAGATACAGCCTGGTGACAGACAGACGGACAGACAGACGGACAGTGGAGTCTTAGTAATAGGGTCCCGTTTTTACCCTTTGGGTACGGAACCCTAATAAAACGTAGGAAATCGAATATTATCGGGAAAAAGCTTCTATTTCTCACGTAATTTACATCCGACCTTGGCGAGAAGTTTGATTTATTTGACAACGTTTTGATTCTATATTTATTATAAAATAACATCCTGAGTATCCAGTTACATCGCCTTGAAACAGATTTCTTAAAGGTTTTAGTTACTGTTTTAATATACATACATATATATGTTTGCTGGTAGAATTTAGATTCAATGTAGGTTTAGTAGCTACATATATTCGGAGTAAAGTCATAGAGAGCTAGCAATGCACCAAGGAGAAGTTTCCAAAGTTGCGAAATTTTCCATACGGAATGTTCTCAGAACTTAAATTTTACGAATTTAAAAATTTTTCAGGAAGTCGCTGGACACCGCCGTTATCAATTATTTTAACTGACTGTCTTATTTACGAGTTTATTAAAGTAATACTACATTTTTTGATAATTCTCATAGGCAGTAAAAGGACAAATAAATAACTTATGACTTAAATACATCTCATCTATGAATAAAACTAAATTAAAACTAACAACCCTAAATATATCTAAAATAAAACAAGGAATATAAAAACTACTGAAAGAGGCCTCATAGGGAATGTTCTCATTGGAAATTTAATTTAAATTCTCGTGTAAGTTTCCGGAAATTTCCGAGAATGTTACTGAATTTTTGAGAATGTTCTGCAACTTGTAAGTACATTGCTTGTAGAGACCTCATACCTACCATTGTCACTGTGACAAAGGTATGAAAAGGTACTGAAATTAAATTCCTTAACCTATAGTTCCCTAGCTATTCATGACCCTAAATTAATTACCAAATCTAGTTCTTCCTTCGCCAGTTTTAGGGTTCCGTACCCAACGGGTAAAAACGGTACCCTACTAGACCCTATTACTAAGACTCCGCTGTCCGCCTGTCCGTCCGTCTGTCTGTCACCAGGCTGCGACTCATGAACCGTGATAGCTAGACAGTAGAAATTTTCACAGATGATGTATTTCTGTTGCCACTTTGTTGTCACTATAACAACAAATACTAAAAACAAAATAAAATAAATATTTAATAAAATTTTTTTACAAAAAAAAGCAAACCGACTTCAAAAAGGATGAAATAAAATATTATCCTTTTTGAAGTCTATGCGTTACCAACTGATATGTTTGAAGTCGGTGCCAAGCCAAATTTTGAAGCATACCATGATTTTGGTGCGATTCGATAAGGATGTACCTACGTTGGATTGCCTTACACGACGACAATGAACGTACTTTCTGTAGGTACAGTCGACGTTAAAAATATGTTTACACTTTTCGCCTTATTACAAAGGAGTAAGGTGCAAAAGTGTAAATATATCTTTGACGTCGATTGTATCTAAGAACACACCTCAGAACACACGATCAAACCTTCTTGGCGCAGTCTGTACCATGTTTGTCGGCACATTAGTGGAAATCCAATGCATTTTTTTTTCGTCGGTTTTTTTAAAGAGCATTTCTTACTAATGCTCGAACAGTCTATACGCACGCAAGTGTGAGATTGGGACTGAGTAATTTCCCGTCCCTTATCCAGAGTAGACGTGTGCGCCGCGCCGGCGCGCCGCCGCCGCCGGGCTTTTTCGCCACGCCGCCGCCGCCGATAAATGATCGGCGTGAAATCGGCGTGACCTTGAATGTTGTTAATTAGCTATTCCAACTTGGTTTTTGGATTACAATCTGTATTTTTTTCAGTATATTGTAACAGTTGTCAAATTTATATCAATTATTTATTCTATAAACAGAATTAAAGTTACTTTAAACGGAGTAATCCTCGGTATTCATCGTCGAGAAAGATGAGGGAGCGATATATGAAGTAGTATGTTTTCCTATTAATTGTGAATTCACTTTCAACTCTTAATTTGATTTTTTGAATGAAAAACATCGAAATGGCGGCTCTTTTGATGAAAACTGAAGATGAAAGTTCTAGAGAGGTCTTGACATCAACCATTTCAAGACCAAAGTAATGGTAGTAGACAGAGCAAACATGCTCCCAGTTACCGACGCACTCGGCGATTACAGAAAAGCTAGCTAGTATATGTTGGGATATGCTAGTATATGTTCGTTAAGGGGAAAGGGACTTGCGAGCAAATTCTAAACCTTCCTCTCTCTCATAATATAAAAATGCTATGAATTCAACATCCCAATGTACATGTGCTTTGTCGACTATCAGAAATCTTTCGATTGCGTAAGGTGGGAAAAACTGTGGGAGATACTAGCTGAACTTGGAGTCCCAAGCCACCTTATAGCCCTACTGCAAAGTCTCTATGGTTCTGGTTATGGAACGGTGACCATTGGAGGCGTCACGTCCAAGAGCTTTAATTTCCAGAAGGGGGTACGAGTACGACAGGGATGCATTATATCTCCCATACTATTTAATATATATGGGGAGTATATAATGCGACACACCCTTGAAGGTTGGGAGGGCGGTGTGAAAGTCGGAGGAAAACTTATTTCGAACCTTCGCTACGCGGACGACACCACCCTCCTTGCATCGTCTGAAATGGAAATGATACCGCCGATACCGGATGATACCGATAACGAATGATACCGGAGATACGCAGACGTATCGGCATGGCTAAGACAGCAATGACCCAACTCGGCAAAATATGGAAAGACAGGAACATTTCGAACCGCACCAAAATACATCTCGTCCGCACTCTTGTCTTCTCCATATTTCTCTATGGGGCCTAAACCTGGACGCTGAAAGCCGCTGATAGGCAGAGTATCGACGCTTTCGAAATGTGGTGCTGGCGCCGTATGTTAAGGATTCCTTGGACAGCCCACCGCACAAACGCCTCGGTCCTCAAAGAACTCAGAATGGAGAACACCCAAGGTCTGTCCTCTATATGTCTACACCGTGTTGTTACCTACTTTGGCCATATCGCACGAAGAGGGGCCAACAATTTAGTTAAACTAGTGGTGACGGGAAAGGTCGAGGGTAAAAGACCTAGAGGACGAAGTCCAAAGAGGTGGTCGGACCAGATCTCCGAACAGCTGGAGCTACCTGTTACCACCGCCCTCCATCAAGCCACAGACTGAAACGGAGGCAATTTAGAAAGCGCAAGTGGAGTCACGATCCTCAGCAATGGGGGAACGATTAAGAAGAGAGTTATGTTGGGATGATAACCAGTGCCGGTGGTTGCACCGCCGAGATACGCCGCAGAGCTGGCATGGCTAAGAGTACTATATAGCTAACTTGGACAAGATCTGGAAGAACAGAGGTATTCGACGTGCAACTATGTAAAGTGCGCTTGGTAAGAGCTCTCGTCTTTTCAATATTCCAATATGGTGCCGCAAAGTGGAGCCTCAAAAAGTGTGACGTGCAAAGGTGCATTTGAGATGTGATATTGACGAAGACTGCTGCTTCTACCTAGGACAGCTAGAAGAACAAACCCCTTAATTCTTAGAGAGAATATTGCCACTCGGCTATCCATGGGCGAGCCCTTAGATTCTTCGGACATAATTATTATGCGGTTTTCAACGCATGAATGGATGAATTAATAAATGAATGGCGAATAGCAAACATGCTCGGAGTGGAGCATGTGTGAGATGGTCAAACGTTGTGAAGAAGTGTACAGATGTGCAGTCCACACGGCTTATGGAGACAAATTACATGAAGTGATCCTCAGCAATGCTCAAACGCAAAAAAGCAATGAAAAAACGAGAAAGAAGAAGATACATCTCAGTGAGCCTGGTGCTTGTACGACAGGAAAACCTTTAAAACAGCGGTCGGCAACCTTTTAGCAGCCAAGGGTCACATAGTAGTTAACGAGTTGACGCGGGCCGCACTTTGTTAATATTTGTGACTTTATCAGATATTGTCGTTTGTCAATATTACATACAAAATAGCCAGAGAGGCTCGCGGGCCGCAAGTGAGAGGTTCGCGGGCTGCATGCGGCCCGCGGGCCGCTTGTTGCCGACCGCTGCTTTAAAGGGATGACATAATAGCAGTCCGTATGTCTAGCAAATCTAGTATTTCGTTAAAGTACGTCATTTTAATACGATAACTTATGGAAAGCATAAAAAAACGGAGAGTTACAGATCGGATCGTAGGTCATTGGGACCAGGTGACCGGCTGACCGCTTACAGCTAGCCAGTTACTAGGGAAATCAAGTTATTATACCTATCCTATATTAATTTACAAACTCTATTTTACTCACAGCCTATTCATAACTATACGTAGATTACGTAATTCACTTACCAGCAACCTGAATTGATCAAATTTTTAAGAAAAACAACAAATTAATGATTTTTCTTAAGGAACCTAAAAGTCAAGGTCACGCCGATTTCACGCCGAAAACACGCCGCCGCCGCCGATTTTTTGGCAAACGCCGCCGCCGATCATTTTATAATCGGCGCACACGTCTAATCCAGAGGACTACATTTCAAAATATAAAACAATTTAAGAAATTTACCTTTTTGCCAAATTTCACCTAAAGCGGTTCAGTTGTTTAGCCATGAAAAGGCGACAAAGAGGCAGACAAAATTACTTACACATTTGTAATAGTTATTAGTGCAGTTCTAATGGGATTTATAGCTATAAAGCTGATTATTTTGACTTGGCTTGGCACCGACTTCAAACATATCAGTTGGTAACGCATAGACTTCAAAAAGGATAATATTTTATTTCATCCTTTTTGAAGTCGGTTTGCTTTTTTTTGTAAAAAAAAATTATTTTTCCATTTTTAGTTTTAACGCATTGTTAAGAGCGCGACGCATGAATGAAAAACAAGATCATGTTTAACACTAAATTCGTGTACCTATTACTTTAATAAATATGTATGTAATCAGGAATTTTCTCGAGTCCGTCTGGGAAATTATAATTCCTGTCACTACTACACTAAATCCATCCTCCGCCCCGCCACTGGCCCAATCCCTCAACGCCCCGATCACTCAACCTCACAGCGCATCAACCCCTGATCCAGGAACCCCTCGACCCTGAACCAGGAATTGTCTCGAGTCCGTCTGGGAAATTATAATTCCTGTCAACTAAATCCATCCGCCCGCCCCGCCACTGACCCAATCCCTCAGCCCCCCGATCACTCAACCTCACAGCACATCAACCCCTGATCCAGGAACCCCTCGATCCTGAACCAGCAACCCTTCAACCGCCATTCCCCGACCCGTTAATCTCTGACCCCTTAACTCCTAACCCTAACCCCCGATCAGTAGCCTTACCAGCTTACCACGAGTTTGACATTGATATATTCGCTAGCATGTGTGTAACTTACTTCCTATGCATCTAGCTCGTACTAACCTTAGTGTGAGCGAGATGCATAAAAAGTTACATTTAGATGCATAAGACGTTAGCGAATATGTCAATGTCAAACTCGTGGTAAGGCTACATACAGTTGCAGTACATCAAATTGGTGGTTTTCGGAAGCAAATGCTCGAGTTACTTTAGAAAACCCCGAAATCACTTAACACGTGCCTTTAAAAATTGAGGAGTTCCCTCAATTCCTCATGGATTCCATCATCAGACCAGAACCAAAAATAATACGGAAACACCTTGGTAACTTCTTCCAAACAAAAAAAGAATTACTCAAATCGGATCACAGGTGCCAGAGTAATCGCTGAACATATTTACATTTAAAGAAATCATCATCATTATCATCAAAGTAATCATCATCATCAGGTCTACTTCATCAAATTAGTGGTTTTCGAGAGAAAATGCTCGAGTTGCTTAAGAAAACGCCCAAAACACCATGCATGTGCCTTTAAAAATTGAGGAGTTCCCTCAATTCCTCATGGATCCCATCATCAGAACAGAACCAAATTAAAATGGGACCAACTCGGAGGTAGCTCCTTTCAAACAAAAAAAGAATTACTCAAATCGGACTACGGATGTCGGAGTAATCGGTGAATACATAGAAAAAAAAAAAATAGCCACAACCGAATACAGAACCTCCTCCTTCTATGAAATTGAAGTCGGTTAAAAAGTGAGGCTCCCATACAACAAATGTGATTTATTTGCCGTTTTTTGCGTAATGGTACGGAACCCTTCGTGCGCGAGTCCGACTCGTACTTGGCCGGTTTTTACTAACAAGGCAGATTATTTAGTAAATTGTGTTATTTATTTTACGACAGTCACGTGAAGCACTAGGTATACTTAAAGCAAAACAACAGCCTCTAGCATGACTGTTGGTCCAACTTAGACCTTATTCAATTGGAACAAGGTTTACGTATGGTTAGTAAATTGTGACAAGGATGGTACTAACAACAACACACTTGGCTGACCATAGATAGACGTTATGTCGTTGGAATAAGGTTCTAGATTAGACAGTTACCAGTGGACGGTGGTACGTGAGCGCGGGCACGGAGGAAGTAGTCGTAGGTATAGCTTAGTACGAGCTGTTACTATAATGCTAACGGGTAGGGATTTCCCTGTAAGTGTGAATGAAAATTGAATTAAAGGAGCAGTTTACCCTATTTATTGCATATTAGGTACAGTCGACGTCAAATATATGTATACATTTTTCGCCTTTTTACGAAGGAGTAAAGTGCATAAGTGTAAACATATATCTTTGACGTCGACTGTACTATAAGGTACAGTCGCCATCAGATATATCGGAACGGCCAAGGTGTTCACAATATCTGAACACGCGCTCTAACGCCCTGACAATAGAGGCGTGTTCCGATATTTGTGAGCACCTTGGCCGCTCCGATATATTAGTCCGGTGGCCGGCTGCATGAAACAAACCTCATCAAAAAATAGAATATACCTACCCTGTAGAGGTACCTGACATTTAGTAGCTTCCAACGCACTTGGTCGGCCTAGGCTTAACCTGGCAGATTTTGTACAAATGGCAAAAACGTTGGACAAAAATTCATCAAAAAAAACCTCATCGAAAAATAGAATGAAATTTGTATGGTAGGATACCTGACCTTGAGGACAGTAAAAAAAAATTGGTCGGCCTCACCTTAGCCTGGCAGTTTTTGCAGTCCGACCAGATTTATTGGGTCACGTGAGAGCTACAATTTACCTCATCGAAAAATAGAATGAAACAAACGGATTATAATAGCTAAAATAAGCCTGTTGACGTATGTCTTGGTCGGCCTCACCTTAACCTGGCAGTTTTTGCAGTCCGACCAAATTTATAAAAAAATCATCAAAAATTTTTTATTGAAAAATCGTATGAAACTGGTATGGTACGATGGCCGCCTTTGAGGACAGTAAAAAAAAGTGGTCGGCCAAATCCTGTGTTGGCAGGTTCCTGTGTCCGACCAATTTTGTGGTACCACGTGAGACCTACAATTTTACCTCATCGAAAAATAGAATGAAACAAACGGATTATAATAGCTAAAATAAGCCTGTTGACGTATGTCTTGGTCGGCCTCACCTTAACCTGGCAGTTTTTGCAATCCGACCAAATTTATAAAACTGCCAGGCTAAGGTGAGGCCGACCAATTTTTTTTTACTGTCCTCAAGGTCAGGTATCCTACCATACAAGTTTCATTCTATTTTTCGATGAGGTTTTTTTTGATGAATTTTTGTCCAACGTTTTTGCCATTTGTACAAAATCTGCCAGGTTAAGCCTAGGCCGACCAAGTGCGTTGGAAGCTACTAAATGTCAGGTACCTCTACAGGGTAGGTATATTCTATTTTTTGATGAGGTTTGTTTCATGCAGCCGGCCACCGGACTATATCTGATGGCGACTGTACAAACTATAACGACATACGACATGTAAGTACTCGTGAATCGTGAACTATAAAATAGGTACGTACTAACGTAGGTAGTGGAGAAACACAAAGCAGTTTCAAAAAATAAATAAGGTAAACGTGCTAGTACTCGACATGCTAATGCCCAATAGATGACACCTTGCTGTCAACTAATGGCTCTGTGAGCTGTGTAGGGGTATCTCATGAACCGTGATAGACAGTTGAAATTTTCACAGATGATGTTTCTCCGTTGCCGCTAAGTATTAACAACAAATACTAAAAAGTACGGAACCCTCGGTGGGCGAGTCCGACTCGCACTTATCCGGTTTTTTTGTTCGTGTTCCATACCAAAGCTAAAAACGGAACGGTCGTGTGTCAGGCATTTTTATTTTTTAATTTATACCTGACATACCTCCACATGATTAATATGCATGAGGACAAAAAGATGATATACGCGCGTCACATCAATTCCACCACACTTTTACAGCCCTTTTGTTAATGTATTTCCTTAAAAATTCATCACAATATCAACCTTACCCCCTTGTTTTAAGGGGCATCGTTAATCATCGTGTTATACAATGTCAGGCTCTTGATGGCTGCATTCCTCAAGAGTTGTGCTCGCTTAGCTTACCGACCACTCGTCTTAGATAAACCAGTATAACTTTACTACAAAGTTACAAACTACTACTACTTCCTAAAAAATGCTAAAAACTTAAGTATTTTCCCAAGTAGTTAAAAAAACCTTGTTAGGGTTCCGTACCTCAAAAGGAAAAAACCGGGCAAGTGCGAGTTGGACTCGCGCACGAAGGGTTCCGTACCATAATGCAAAAAAAAAAAAAAACTAAAAAAAGCAAAAAAAAACGGTCACCCATCCAAGTACTGACCACTCCCGACGTTGCTTAACTTTGGTCAAAAATCACGTTTGTTGTATGGGAGCCCCATTTAAATCTTTATTTTATTCTGTTTTTAGTATTTGTTGTTATAGCGGCAACAGAAATACATCATCTGTGAAAATTTCAACTGTCTAGCTATCACGGTTCGTGAGATACAGCCTGGTGACAGACGGACGGACGGACGGACGGACGGACGGACGGACGGACAGCGAAGTCTTAGTAATAGGGTCCCGTTTTACCCTTTGGGTACGGAACCCTAAAAACGGAAACCTTATAGGCTTATAAGATCACTCGTGCGTCTGTCTGCCTGTCTGTCCGTCTGTCACATAAGCCTATTTTCTCCGAAACTGCTGGACCAATTAAGTTGAAATTTGGTAGGTACACATATTGTAAGTTCAAAATACCAAACGAATGTGGTTTTCGGCCGCTATATAGCTAGGATATTATATAGGGCGATATACATATAGCTATTAGGCTGAATCTTAGGTGTCGGTTTTTTTGGTCAGAATTTAATATAATTAATAATTATCTGACGATGACGACTGAAATATTTTATTAATTAAGTTTGAAAAGTTCCTCATTCTGAGCGGAATAAATAAGAAATCCCAATTTGAGACAGAAAAGATGTAGGTAGGTAGGTATGTAATTTCCAGTTTAAATATAGTTACGAAAACGTATGGAATTTTAAAAATAAATTTAGGATATACGGTGAATTTGCGCTTATATTGTACAGAATAAGGAACTATAACTTATTCAACAAATTTTATCTAAATCGACGAGAAAAAACGACTACAAAATAAAATGCAATCCTAATATTTACTGGTTCGCTCAAGACAAGTGTTCTTTAAGCAAAGATAACAAAATGTCATGCCATATATCACTTTGTAGAAAAAAACAAAGATGTAAAAGGGCCACATTCCTTCGCATTATGATTGGATGTTCGAAATCAGTTTAGTAATATATCATTTTAAATGGAAAAGAGTAGTTTAGGTGCTTAAGTGGAGATAGGCGTGAAATGTCTCTTGGCTTCCGATTGCATAAGACTTACGAGACACTTTACTAGAACAAGTGGAACTCATTAAAAAGGATAACAAAGTAGAGAATGTGTGGGCGAAATATCAATGTGTTACACTTTTTTTGTTTGGTTAAGAAGTCATAAAAATTGCGTGTTTTATAAATTATAACCGATGCCTAAAAATGCAAAAAAGCTTACTTATAAATAACAAGTGAATACATATAAAAAAATCCAAATAGATATTTTATTATTTAGCAGTAATAAATGAGGTTAGCCTTACGGTGAGGTTAAATACGGGCTTAGGCCCGTATTTGAAATTCTGGTAATACTTTTTACAAGGCGACATTATGACACAATTCTTATGTAGGTACTTATGTATTTTAATCACAGAGGACTTTAAAAGCTACCGTTTTGAACCCCATGTACAGTCAGCTCTGTCAGCTGCAGATATACTTGACCCCTGCATAGATATTTGTATGCAGGACGGGGCAATTATCTCTGCAGCTGACTGTAGGTACCTATATAATAGGTGACTGTAGGCCTGTACATAGCGAAAATTAATACTTTCCAACAAAACTTACATACACACAACAAACTTAGAAGTCGGATGAAAAACGGTTTCTCATACATTTAGCAGCATTTACCAACTGGCTGCCAAATCGCATCTTGCTTCCGCACCGCAAACACCGTAGCCAAAAGGTCGTATGTCACCGAGAACAGTATGAGACTTGAATAGATGAGATGATGTTTTGGTTGTGAGGCGTACGTCGGCAAGGTTATCATCGCACGTTTGCTATTAGGGTACCGCACTTTATAATTCTTTTCTCCAATATGCTCGGAAATGTTCACCTTATTGTAGCAAAAATAGTACGCGAAGTTCTTCGTTATTGTCAAACTCTAATAAAAAAAAATCAAACTATCGCTGTCCTGCTCTAGCGGACGGGAAGTAAAAAAACACTACAGTAATAACTTATTAATCGAAACTCATCCACGAATTGCCCTTTCCCGGCCTCTGCAATAATGTACTATTAATAGGAACCGTGAAAATAGTTATTTTTGTTTTACAAGGGGCAAAGTCGTTGATGTTGAGTCGTGTTGAGATACCGAAGCCTCAGGCTTAAAAGGCTTCGATAGCTCAGTTGGTTAAGAGCAATTGGACCGGTGTTCCAAAACGTCGCAAGTTCGAATATTGCCCGAAGCGTATTGCAAATGTCATTAGACGACAATAAACCTCGAGCGTTAGTGGCACTAACGCGAGTCGGAACTAACTTAGTGCCGACTCGCGCTTGCCTCGTTTTCGAGCGTTTGAACCAAGCGAAACATTATCCAATGTCAGCCGGTGGGCGTGGCCGTTGACAGCCTGTCAAATGTAATATTCCAGTTAGTTTGACTGGGCAGAACCCGCAGAACCTCGAGCGGTAGTGCGGGCTCGCGCTTGTCTCTTTTTGAGCGTGCGAACCAACACCTAAACATTATCCAATGTCAGCCGGTGGGCGTAGCCGTTGACAGCTTGTCAAATGTAATATTCCAGTTAGTTTGACTGGGCAGAACCCGCAGAACCTCGAGCGGTAGTGCGGACTCGCGCTTGTCTCTTTTTGAGCGTGCGAACCAACACCTAAACATTATCCAATGTCAGCCGGTGGGCGTGGCCGTTGACAGCTTGTCAAATGTAATTACCACATTAACGAAAAACACATTTGTTATTATTATTACACAATGTTTACTAGTTAAAATAAGTAATAGTTAACAAGATTTTAAAACTTGACAAATATATGTATTAGGTTATAGAGAAAATCGCTAAGGACGACTTATAAATATTTATTTAAATAATATTTAAATTTAATTGCACAAACTAAACGACATGGAGTTGGAGAAGTTAACGCTTAAATTAGGGCTAAAAAGACATAAGTACCTAACACTAACTACATTAACATTTGAAGATTTTGAAGTAGAAAAAAACCTGCATAGTAAGTATAGTACACTTCCTAGAAGTATTATTACAGAGATAAAACTTGTTTACTTGTTATTTATTAAATTATCCTACATTTCAGCTTTTTAGAGTCCGTGCGGAAAGAGAAGAGTCGTGGAATGTAAGGGAGCATTAAAGGACTCTTCTCTTTCCGCGCAGACTCTATGTCAAAACGTACCTACATACAATAGTTATAGTAGGTACCAAAATGAATAAATAGTATAGAGGGGTCCTGTCATTGTAAATTTTGTAGTCACTGTAAATTTACTGCCATCTATCGACACATGACTAAAACTCAAAATGAAAATGAAAACGTATAAAGTTATCAAAAAATGTATATATATATATGGATAAATGATTTTATTATTTTTATATCATTTTAATCCATGTTCATTCACTGATATCTATGTGTTAAAATTGTTAAATATGAAACGGTGTTGTCACGCCATCTAGCCGAGGATAGGCTAAAGGTGTGTGCGGCATCTATTCGAGAATTACTTTTACTTGAATTCCGAGGCACGTTTTTTCCTTAGACTTTATTCGTCTTATACGAAGTTACATATGTCTTTGTAGGTACCTAGGTATCAGGCAAAAACTTATAAAACAAACAAATAAATACTTACCTACAATTCCATAATGTGTTGCCTTTATAAATGTTATTATTGAACACTAAAAACAAAAATTAAAACTACATTTACCTACCTCGCTTTACATAAACGACGTGTTCCAGCCAAACAACAAACTATCAACGAAATGAGCCAAGACTCTGGAAAAACCCATTGCATTTCATTATTGCAACGTCCAGCCTAACCTAACCCCTCTTGCTTCGCCGGCCCACACAACCTTCCAAAGCGTGGTGCAACGCCAGGGTCCAGGTTACAGTGGTCACCATCCGCCTACGTTGCGCAGACTTGCAGTGAAAGCCGGATGCATTTTGAATTTATTAGCTAGGCGCGACCCGCGGTTTCGCGCATTCCTGATAAGATAAGGGCTGGAAAGTTCGCTGTTGGTTTATTTTGTGGAAAGTACCAAAGCATAATGAAAAGTGAAATTGCAAATAACAATAGTCAGGTAGATTAACGCAAACTTCGATTCGAATATCAAAATTTGTGTCGGCAAGGTGGCTAAACTGTCAAACCAGCTCAGTCAGTACAAAAAGGCAGCAAATCATTACCTTTAAACGACCAATTCTTGTTTAGGTATATTTATTTATATGTATATATTTATTATTAAATATATTTCGGGGATCTCGGAAACGGCTCTAACGATTTCGATGAAATTTGCTGTATGGGGGTTTTTGGGGGCGATAAATCGATCTAGCTAGGTCTTATCTCTAGGAAAACGCGCATTTTTGAGTTTTTGTGTTTTCCGAGCAAAGCTCGGTCTCCCAGATATTTTGAATTAAGGTAGGTAAGTGCGAAGGATCAATCTCTCTTCTTCTTCCTCGGTCCCTCATTGTTGAGGATCGCGAGGATCGCGACCATGTGTGCTTCTCTCTGCGATCTCTCACACAAATTTTCATTTTAGCGCCTTTTTCTATTGACAAAGTTGGCTCGCCAAAGAACATGTCAATTATGCCAACAGACATGCAAATTTACTGACGATTTTCGTGTTTCGTTCAGGACTCGGAACCGGTTTTTATTTTTAATCCCAAAATGACGATTTTCGTGTTTCGTTCAGGGCTCGGAACCGGTTTTTATTTTTAATCCCAAAATAGAATAGCCCAATATTTTTAATAATTTTATGCTCTTTCCGTAGGACTGAATCATGTATTTAGGTAACGACTTCGTATTATTAGATTGACCCATCAAAAATGAAATATTAAACCAAAGAACGAAAAAGAACGTAATAATACCGGTATTTTTTGTATGAACAAAAAAACCGGTTTCGTTGTTCGCGGTAGTTAGTACCTAATATACCTACCTATCTTCACAAGTCACGTTTTACTTTTCAGGTTTTTAGAACAAATAATTATCCATAAATTATAAATAAGCAAGCTGAGATGCACATCAATTTTGCACGGCGGTCATGGTCATGCGCTGATCGTGACTGACATCGTGCGCGTTCCATGTTTTGCGCTAGCGATACGTTTGCGATATAAGATATTTATCTAATGTTTTATTCACCTTGACACTTTGTCAAGGCTTTTATCAACATAGGTAGTTAAATGATAAAGGTGGTGGAGTTAAACAAGAAGGATTGGGCACTTCCTGAAAGCTTTGAAATGGCTTGATAGAGCATAGAGTAAGTACCTATTTTGGTATTTTATTCAGCACATTGTTGGTAAACAAGGGTAACTAGGTACTGTATCCTATCTGCAACTCCATAGGAGTCAGGATGCTGACTGTACAGTATATTCTTTCGTGTTTTTTAAGGGTTTTGTGATTTGTGTTACAACCTGCTCGCAAAAGTCGCGATAATCCTAGTTCTAGATTAGATCAATAATCTTAGAGACATCATATCATACTGATTATAAAATCCTAATGATCTAAAAATTGTTGAATCGTGATTTCGTGACCGACATCAAGGCATATTCCATGTTTACGATATAGGTAAGGCTTCGCTCGCCTTGACTCGCTGTACGCGAATGTCACACAATCAGCGCTCTGTCAACAATTTAACGCAGACAACGGCTAGCAAAAAATCGGTCGACGGTTCGGTTTTACTCTACTTTCGGCCGAAAACGAGCTGGACACTACCGAAAATACAGCTTGGTCTTGGCCGAAAGTGCCGAAACCAAACCTTCGGCTGAAACATGGTTTTTATGAGAGAAGCCCTTGCGGGTCACTTCTGGATGAGATTAGCCCAGGACCACAATAAGTGGCGTACTAGAAGAGAGGCCTAATGCTCAGCAGTGGGCGATAAAGCTAGGGCTGACATGATGATGATTTTTATGCCGAAACCTGCCGAAACCGAAATCAAAACTTCGTTTGGTCGGACACTAGCAATTTACCTCTGTTCGAACAAAATTAGCAGCCTTAGTACTTAGTACAAAACAAACTTACATACTAAGTATAACAGAAGGTTATGTAAATAAAAACATTTGAGGACATATATTTTTTCATCTAGCTGATTAACGCGCGTTTAACTCAACTATCAAAACAGTATTTACACACAATGCGGATTGCGCAGATAAGGTGCTTAGCGCTGATTAATGTACATGATTGTACAATTTGTACATGGCTTAAGTCAACACAGCGCGCTACCATGAGTTTTACTTGCTAAGCCAGCTTGTTTTTACATTTCAAATACCGTAAAATGGGGTGAGTAGGGTTCGCGGGGAGAGTTGGGTTATGAATGGGGAGAGAAGGGATGAAAGGGGGGTGAGATGGGATTTTAAGGCTACTGCTACAAAAATAATGTATTCCAATTTAAAATGGAACTATAGTACTTAATACTCATAATTTAAAAAAATCGATCCAACAATCTTCCAAAATCACCTTTGTATGAAAACCCAACTCACCCCAAATACGAGGTATACGGGGTGAGGTGAGATTTCCTGTTTATCGTCAAGTTATGAAATGGAAGTACCCAAAATAAAATAAAACCTAAAATACAAACGTCCGGAACACTTATTATATACACCATTCAGTTTGCATATCTAAAAATAAAGTTATCGAGGTTTGGATGTCAGTTTTGCACCTACTCACCCTATTTTACGGTACTAAGGTATTTAAAATGATAGTTCGATTGCTACAACTAGTCCGCTTATAGGAATACAAAATTGATTACATTGGCGAATAGAACTGTGATCGGCGAGGAGAAGAATTGGAAAGTTTTGGTGAGAAATAATAAGGTTCTCAACTCCTCAGTACGGTTACCATCAGTTTGTCACTGACATAAACGCCGTCGAGAACGTAATTTACTTTCTATACATCTCGCTCGCACTCGCATATTAGTGCAAACGGGATGTATAGAAAGTAAATTACGTTCTCGACAGCGTTTATGTCAGTGACAAACTGATGGTAACCGTACTGGAACGATCGGCGTTGGTAAATTATCTGAACTAACTATAATCTTACATGTTTTAAAATATGTTTTTAATTTACGAATTTTCCACGACACATTGGATCAAACATGTATTAGGTTCTCCACAAACATGTATGTTTCATTAGGTAGTTTGTAGAGAAAATCAAAATGTATCGAAACACAATGTGCAAACCTCCGGTAGAGGCGCAGACCTTCAAGAGTACATTGCATTATGCAAGCTTAATCTTAAATTAACACCAGTCAAAACATGGATGGGCGTGTCAAAACTGGCCAAGCCCGTCTCTGGCGCAAGCATCACGGTTCCGTGGCCATACTACACTTAAGAGCCATGAAAATGGATCGCTTTATATGGAAATTTTCATGCAGTAACCTGTTTTTCCTTTCCATATAGATACCTTCAAAAGGAGCCCGGCTGATTGATTTTATCATTAAGAAAGTTGTAATACCTAAGTACCCAAGCTTTTAGATGGGTACCTTTTCTTGGATTTTCCTACACTATTATAGTAATCGTAATAATCGGTATATTCTAGTCGTGTTAAGTTTTTGGCTTTCCTTTTCTGTCATTGAAGCTACATATTTATTAGACACGTCTGACCGCGGGTCATCTTGTGATTCCACCTTACCAGCGTGATAGTGTCACTTTTTCTCTGTCACATGGATAACAGCATTCAACATACGCCTACACAATAGGCTCTATTGCTGATTTTATCCATGTATTGTATACGGTACCTCTACATACGAGTATAGTGACTCATCTCATGAGGATAATCGTTTAACGTTTTTTGTCTACGATTATCCAAAAATAAATCTATGAACAATCAATTCAATCATCGATCTTTAAATAAATATAATCATCAAGGCTTAGGTATGTTGTTTACATGTTTTTATGCTCTTAAGCCCTTCATAAGGTCAGGTGTCGGATTATGATTTTTTTTATTACATACATGGAAAACCAACAGCTATTAAACATTTCTAAAAGCTACAATCGGTTTACGGAGGCAATTACAGGTTCTCACTTATAAAAATTAAATATACATAGAAAATATCAAATAGACCTACTTATACGAGGGTTGCACTGAAAATGTCGGGAATAGAGAAAACTGTCGCATCTAGACAGTCAATCTTTATTTTAATGCATACTTAAACTCAAACTGACCACGCATATAAATTTTCTTTTGAAAGTAATCACTCTGTAATGCACACGGCTCATAATCCCAAAGTCCTTTTTGTATGGCGATTTTGGGGCCTTAGTGGTTTTGTATGAAATTCGTGGAGTAGCCAACGGAATTGAAGTTTTTTTTACATATATATATATATAAAAGATTTTTTTACTGTTGTCATATGAATCTTTAGGAATGTTGAAATCTGCCGATATGCAACTTTTTTGGCAGTCTTTTTAATTAACAGCACAAATGCGATTTAAATTTTTGACGTCGCTTTGGAATGACATGCTTCTTTAAGATCACCCATGGTATAAAATGAAAGTGACTTTCATATTTAATTTTAACTGCAAACGAGCGTACGATGAACTCTAGTTCATAAAAAAATAACAGAAGCCCATTGTAACTTTTATTTGTTCGCTGAGGGCATATTGAAAACCGTTTAAAAATATGATCCGAAAAATCACTTGGCCAAAAATTCAAATAATGTTCGACATACAATTTTCAAATTGCCAGTAATTCTTAAATACAAATGACAACCAAATGGAATATACCTTAAAAGTTTTATAAAGAGTTACATTTTTATAAATTATATGCCTGTTTCTATTATGTTATTTCTAAGTGTCCCATTCCCGAAACTTTCAGTGCGACCCTCGTAATTACAATTCGTTACACATACAAGTATATATCTACAGCACAAGCCAAGGTTAGTGTGTACAGCAAGCTGCGAAACTGCATAGACATAGTCATTAGGAATGGATTTCATTCATAAAGTGGCCATGCACTTCCACTGCCGACTGTACAAATCTTTTCACGAAAAACCGAAAGACATATGTACCTATATCGTTTATAAAGCTAAGTAATAATATATATTGGGGTTTGGAGAGCGGTGGTGAAGAACTGCACTCCTGATGGTCACGACCCTCAGCCTTGAGGAACCGACAAAGAAGAAGAATAATTATAGTTTTACAAAGTGCCATCTTTACCTCCGATTATTGAACAGTCTCCATAGTAATCTTAATCTTAGTCGTTAAGTATTCTTCAATAGCCATAGCCAACATAAATATCGTAACGACAAACGCCCAACAAAAACAACAAATGTATCGAGATGACAGATGTCACGAAAAGTCACGCGACTATTTCCATACGTTATTTAAGTTTCAATTAGCGTTTTCTATCAACGATTGTCATCAAAGCTTGCATTAAATCTAAATTTAATTTCCATATACTCTACCACTTTATCCATACATAATGCGCTTGCTTACCTTTGGTCGATCGTGAGGCAGATTTTCCGACATTTCAATTTTACGATATACCTAGTATCCTACCTCTATGTATATATTGTGATGTGTGTATAGGTTTTAATATAAACTTCCAAATGGCAATGTTTTCCATACAACAGTGTTGGTTGCAACGTGACTATAACCTTACGTGCCTCACGTGTACGTATAGCTGGATTTATATCTCGGTTTTACGACGCAAGACGCTTCCTAGACTATAAACTTTATGTAGCGACCGTGAGGCGAAGGACTGATTCTATCAAGGGTGGGGCAAACATGGCTAGTATTTCAAGGAATTTGATTTCTGTGTTAATGCATAGGTACCTTGGGGCCTATAAAGATGCAAACCGTGAATAGAAAACGCCAATGGAATGACTTTTCGTATAGCATCTGCCGAGATGACATTTTTAGGGTTCCGTACCCAAAGGGTAAAAACGGGACCCTATGACCTGCTATTACTAAGACTCCGCTGCCCGTCTGCCCGTCTGTCCGTCCGTCCGTCTGTCTGTCACCAGGTTATAACTCATGAACCGAGATAACAGTTGAAATTTTCACAGATGATGTATTTCTGTTGCCGCTATAACAACAAATACTAAAAACAAAATAAAATATATATATGTGTGGGGCTCCCATACAACCAACGTGATTGTTTTGCGTAATGGTGTAATGGTACGGAATCCTTCGTGCGCAAGTCCGACTCGCACTTGACCGGTTTTTACTTTTCATTTGGCGCTTGCCGATGTACATGTCACCTGCAATAATATGTTACACAATGAAGGCCGCAAAAATATCTGACACGATCTTATTTCTAGAGCCATAAGAGCGTGTCACATATTTTAGCGGCCTTAGAATAGTAACATATTATTGAAGGTGACTGTACGATTGTAATCTTGGGTAAGCCCATGTCGACATAATATAGCAGAATTATTGAAATAGGTAGTAAAGTGAAGCTGCTAAAGGTATTCAATTTTAATATTCTACCGTATCATGGGATACGATGGGATTTACGATGCAAACAAAAGAGCTAAGGGGGTGAAATTGGTTTGTAATATGTAGTCGTCGAATCTATTAATGCAATAGGCACCATCGCCCACACTGTTAACTGTACGTTGGTGGACTTTATGCCTTTTGTAATAAGGTCCACCGATGTACAGTTAAGTTAGGATTAGGAGTGTTGCTGTTTGTACGATAAGGAGACCTCCTAAATGCGTCGCACAAGTCGCACAGTCGCATCTTCCTCGCGTTGTCCCGGCATTTTGCCACGGCTCATGGGAGCCTGGGGTCCGCTTGGCAACTAATCACAAGAATTGGTGTAGGCACTAGTTTTTACGAAAGCGACTGCCATCTGACCTTCCAACCCAGAGGGTAAACTAGGCCTTGTTGGGATTAGTCAGGTTTCCTCACGATATTTTCCTTCACCGAAAAGCGACTGGTAAATATCAATTGATATTTCGTACAGTCAACAACAGAGCTATGAATACAGGCAAAGTGTCAAAAATATGTATACAGTACTTTATTGCCTGTACATTAATTTGGCACTTTGCCTGTATTCATAGCTCTGTTGTTGACTGTACATAAGTTCCGAAAAACTCATTGTTACGAGCCGGGGTTTGAACCCTCGACCTCCGGATTGAAAGTCGCACGCTCTTACCGCTAGGCCCCACCAGCGCACCACCATAATAACTGTTAGTAAGTAATATAGCAATAAGTGTAGTCCCGTGCTAATTGTGTTTAATCCCGGTATATAATTGGTATAGCGCGTGGGGCGGCGGCGCGACGCCGCGGCGCCAGGGGGCGCCGGCGCCGGGCCCTACCAGTGGCTGTAGTGTATAGGTAAGTATTCACTATAAAAGCTTTAACCCCCCAAGGCCCAATTGCACAATTCACTAACCCGGTGTTAACCGGATAAACCTGGAGTTACCATGGTTACCAATACAATTTGACACTGTGGGTTAACGGTTTAACCGGTTAACCCCGGGTTAGTGGGTTGGTGCAAGTGTCGCTTATATTCATAAAACTTAGCAGTTCTTATTAGGCTCTTACAAAATATAATGTATGTATCTTCTACCCAACAAACTGAAATGTCTAAATGACGGATAGGAACCACGGAAGAAAGAATGAGCGCGCCGCGCTCTGACGATATGAACGAACGATTATCAACGGTTTGTTAGATTTGTCAATTTGAATAACGACAATTTTCTTCACCACACCAGCTCGTAAATTTTCTCTTTATTCATCTTCAAAAACTGATTAGAAAGTAGCATTTCTAGAGGTGAGCGGTTAAATCCGATAAGTCGAGATATTTTTTTCATTCAAATTAGAACTATACATATAATGAGACGTGCGTTGAGTTCTTTATATTTGGATAAAAAAACCGGCCAAGTGCGAGTCGGACTCGCACACGAAGGGTTCCGTACCAATATCTATAAAAACGGTCACCCATCCAAGTACTGACCCCGCCCGACGTTGCTTAACTTCGGTCAAAAATCACGTTTGTTGTATGGGAGCCCCACTTAAATCTTTATTTTATTCTGTTTTTAGTATTTATTGTTATAACGGCAACAGAAATACATCATCTGTGAAAATTTCAATCACGGTTCGGCTGTATAGCCTAGTGACAGACGGTCCGTCCGTCCGTCCGTACGGTCCGGACGGACGGAGTCTTAGTAATAGGGTCCCGTTTTACCCTTTGGGTGCGCAACCCTAAAAATATCACGACTTATCGGGTTTGACTGCTCACCCCTCGATTTTAAATATCCACAAGAGACAAAAATTAGGTAATATGAAGCAAATCTGAGATTATTTATTTTAATTATAAGTTTCAACTGGCATTTTCTATCAATGATTGTCATTTTGGCTAGACCCGTGAAAACTTTGTGTCGTGTATTCACTCATAATATTTCTATTCATTTTTAATCAGAATCTGGTGATTCGTCGTATCCGTAGTAGGGGCTCCAAGCTTCCCCATTAAGCCGGGACACAATATATTTGAGGACGCTTAGAATTTATGTATGTGTTTAGGAGCGAGTATTGAGGCGCTATATACGCTGCACTATTGTTTGAGTCTGAAATGGGCTGGTTACTTTACAGGTTTAAGTCGCAGTCGGGAACGTTAAAACGTCTTTTTAATTACGGTATTTCGTTTGTTTAGCTATGTAGTAGGCTAGTAGGGCTGAGTAACTAGGTAGAGTAGGTAGGTAAGTAAGTATCGATAGTAAAGAAGATTTACTACGGCAGTGTCAAACAAGATTACACTGGTGTCACGAGCGCTTTGCCGACCCTTAATAGGTATTAGGTTACCTATTTCTAAAACGGCTTGTCCGATTTCGTTGCGAATGCGGGATTCGGTAAAGTATAGTGATACACAAGCAATTAATGGTGCTTAACAAGGTTTTAATTCACTAGATGAAGCTGTAAGGTATGCTTTCATCGGTGGGTGGCCGGTTTAACTGTCTCGGTTCTGTAAAAATGTCCTTTAATCTTACTTAAAATAAGTATATATTTGCGGAAATTGCTGCGGAGGAAACCGAAAAACAATAAATCCACCCAACCTTATATAATTTACCTGTTTGTGAAGGAAAACAAACACGTATTCGTCGAGTCCTTATCATAGTACGACTACAAAAGTCTTATTAAGTTCGTAAATCGACTTCTAAAAGGAACCCTATTGGTTAGTCTATAAGAATGAAAATCGTAGACAGTTTCAGGTGAAACGATACTTTATTAAAAGTATAGGTGCTTGGCGCTGAAAATGTCCCAGTTTCAGGATATTTCATAATTACTCAGTTAACTTCCTCTGTCAAGGAAATAAATGACACATTATGTTTGTTTGTCTATGACTAACAGACTTATATAACTAAGCAGGTATGTTTACATTGGGTAAATATGTAATTAGTTAAGAGTCATATTCGGAAACTGAGATTAATCGTGTGATGTTAGACAAAATGGTTCTATGTTATCAGTTCGGTTAGGTTTAACCGTTAGGAGGTTACAGACAGAACTCTGTCTGCCACCTCCTAACGGTTCGAGTAACTACTCGAAATTATATTTTAATAAAACAGAGATTAAATAACAAAATAAATAAATCATAAATCTAGCCCTAAATTAGCCTGAGGCATTGTTCCCAGGACACTGTGGCCGCGTTCCCCCTCTGCACAGTGAGGCTGAGTTTTTGTGCATAAAATGCGCCAGCTCGTAGGTCGATCGCCAGACACCCAGACTAGTTCTGGTAGAAACTAATATTCTCATAGACAAATTTAGAGGAACGCAAAAAAAAGGTTTAGTTACTGGATTGGATACCTAAAGAAATTTCAAAATTAGTAATTAAACTTTTTCTTGTGTTCCTCTAAATACTTTTTAATCATTTATTTACATACAATATATATACAGTGGTACTACTAAACGAAATTAATAACTAGCTTAAATCTAAAATAGGCCCTTGAGGCATTGTACCAAGGATGCTGGCGGCATTTCCTCGCTGTATCGCAATGCTGATACGTTGTGCGAGGTAGCCGCCAGCTCTTCGGTCACCAGTTACGTCAACCAGACGCTTCGCGATTTCTGCGAACAACTTATGCGCGCTGGGACCCCATGGACCTAGAGTTTCAACTCCAAATTAAACTCTCCAACTCCTCTAAATTAGTTAGGATCTAAGAGATTATTTATGTCTAGACTTTACGCACCCTGCCTAAAGGAAGACTTACGTTAGACCGGGCCGTGTCCGGGCCGGAGCTTCCGGCGCTTACTTTTCTATGACATGACAGGCGATCACGTGATGCTTTCCATAGAACACAATGCGCCGGAACACGGCCCGGTCTAACGTGAGTCATCCTTAATGGGTCAAACAGATCACTGTGTTATGTCTTTCCTGTAGACATACACAAGAGTTAAGGGCTATAAAGGTTAATTTTCTTATTTAACCCTTATCCACGTGAAAAGGTCCTCCTATTATTTAAGGAACTATGATAAAATCATTACTTACATGCCCACAAGCTGTTAACTATTGCCCACAGGAGAGAAAACTAGCGTGTTATCGCGAACAGTACATTTTTCTCTCCTGTGGGCAATAGTTAACAGCTTATGGGCATGTAAGCAATGATTTTATCATAGTTCTCTAAATAAAAGGAGGACCTTTTCACGTGGATAAGGGTTAAATAAGAAAATTAACCTTTATAGCCCTTAACTCTTGTGTATGTCTACAGGAAAGACATAACACACTGATCTGTTTGACCCTAATCCGATAGGAGTGGGGAGACCCTATGTCACCCCCTACATAAATGCAGTTCGGCTCTCAATGCTTTCCTAATTTGTTGCTTAGAATTATAAAACGCAGCTCACAGGGATCACCTAATAATACATCATTTAACTTTTTTGTTCCCTCAGACCACCTAGTCGTGGCTTGTTCCGATCTGTAGTCTAAATTCATCTATGCTATTTGTAAACTGAAGCTGCCTGACTCACTACAGTGGCGCCACGCCGGAGGATTAATTACCACCATTTCGGTTAAATAGCTATTATGTACAGTAGATTTTTTGTGTGTAAGTTTTTAGTTATAGCTTTGAAATACCCAATGTACCAACATGAACGCAATAAAGATATTATGATTATGATTACAGTCACCTGCAATACGGCCTCCTCTAGTGACCCAGCCTACGAAACAGGAGGGGATTCGAATCCTGGTAAGGGCATTTATTTGTGTTTATGGAATGGACTATCTAATTCAGCCATTCTCTGAAATGTATCCACGCTTACAGGCCAATTCGAGTTTTAGTTATTCGATCTGTTTCCGATATGATACTGATCTGTCAGTGGCAAATATGATATTTCTTCAACCAAAAATGTCACTTTTGACACTGACAGATCAGTATCATATCGGATACAGATCCAATAACTAAAACTCGAATTGGGCTATTAATTCTAATAGCCAACAATCTCATGTTACATTATGATAATATTTATATAAATATAGGATTGAGTCGCGGCAACTCATAATAAAATTTAAGACGCAATTAAGTTAGACTTTTAGTTTAAGTTTAATATTAGGTATAATAAGTAGCTGAATTATATGGACTTTAGTCTGAAATAAAGTGATTTTTTATTTTTTATTTCAACTTCATTGCTCTCTTGAACTAGACCACGGAGACTGGCTAATTGCGGCTCGTGCTAATGTATGTCCTAAATAATGTATAGCGTGTCTAGACTCATCTATGGGCAGTTCTATTTGCGAATATAACTGACTCACTACAGTGGCGCCGCGCGATTTATAGCGGACTCCTCGCGACTCCTGGAGTTTCGGCTTAAGAAAAATTAGACGTGGATTTGTATATTTCATTTACCCCTTATTCATAAAACTTTACGGGCCTGATTTAGTTAAATTATGTTTTATCCCTTTCGTAAAATACATTAAGTCAACATGACAAATGAAGACAGACGATTATTAGCTAATTGAGGTTTGAAGCGCGTTTATGAATAAGGGGGTTACTGATTATTTGATTAATGTGTGTGTTGACAGGGGTCTACCTGCAACTTTTGAACTGCCCCTCTACCCCATCCTCCTTACGAATTTTCAAACCCTGTCGAATCCGTTTTTAAGGTGAATTCCTGCATATTAAGTTTTCTATGTCGTATTTCAAGTAGGTAACAATAACGAAAATAACCTACTGGGCAACCTTTGTGTGGTGGTAAAAAGTCGTGGGTTCAATCAAACCTCGGTTGTGCTGATGTACCTAGTATGTCATCATCATCATTCAGCCTATATACGTCCCACTGCTGGGCACAAGCCTCCTCTCACTTGCAAGAGGGCTTGGGCTATAGTCCCCACGCTGGCCCAATGCGGATTGGGGACTTCACATACACCTTTTTGAATTTCTTCGCGGATGTATGCAGGTTTCCTCACAATGTTTTCTTTCACCGAAACGCAAATGGTAAATATCAAATGATATTTCGTACATAAGCTCCGAAAAACTCATTGGTACGAGCCAGGATTTGGACCTCCGGATTGAAACTCGGACGTCATATCCACTCGGCCACCACCGCTTTTACCTAGTATGTATAGAGCAGAAAAATCGTAATCGAAAGAATCTATCAAAATCAAGAAGATGACTATTAAAACAATTCTATCAGGATTCTTATAAATCTTATCAATCTTATCATATATAGGTACAGTCTAGAGGTTAATAAAATTAAACACCATTCGTGCACATAATAAAGTCTTCAATACGCAACTGGAGTATCGTACGCACTCCGAAAATAAACCTCAATAAGCGCAATAAGACGTCTTATTGAAACCACATGCGACCACGAATTTACGCTTCACACGAATCACACGTCCCATCGCCAGGAGTAGACGAACGGAATAGAGTTACAGGCGGCCTAGCCAAGGTGACAATCGCTTGCGCTTCGCCATCGAACCGCTTTGTGTCTCTCTATCACTCTTCCATATTAGTGCGAAAGCGGAAAGTGACAGTTGCGTTTCGTTCGCTACGGAGCGATAGCGATTGGTATGTTGATGTCTACGGAGCCAGTTTCATACACGCTGATGATGCAAATTCTTCTGGCAAAAGTGGGGTTGGATCTCTCCGCGCTATGTGGCTATGGCATCGAGGACCAGACCATCGAGCTCATCAACCAGCGGTGCCCACTAATATTTTCAGTTACTTGCAGACAATCTCTGAATTTCAATATTTTCGGCAACAAACAGTCAATAATACAAAGAATAACAAAGCGAATAGAGTTAGACCAAGAAAGTCTGCAGAGACATTGATAGCCCACGCAGTGCAAGTGTTATTTTAAACGTCAAACTTCTATGAAATTATAAAATAAATAAATAAATAAATAAATAAATAAAATAAATATTATAGGACATTTTTTACACAAATCGACTAAGCCCCACGGTAAGCTCAAGAAGGCTTGTGTTGTGGGTACTCAGACAACGATATATATAATATATAAATACTTAAATACATAGAAAACAACCATGACTCAGGAACAAATATCTGTATCATCATACAAATAAATGCCCTTACCGGGATTCGAACCCGGGACCATCGGCTTCGTAGGCAGGGTCACTACCCACTAGGCCAGACCGGGCGTCAATTATGACGTACAAATAACACTTGCACTGCGTGGGCTATCAAAATCGCTGCGGAATTTTCTTGGTCTGACTCCAATTAATAAATTTAATAATATACAATACAAAACAATACAATACAAATATTCTTTATTGCTCACCAATATGAAAAAGAACAATGATATACAAATATAATATAGAAAGAAGAAGTAGTGTTACTCTGTTTCCTCCTTTATTCCTCTGCCATAATCCTGAACAAACTGAACAAACCAACTAACTATAGAGCCACTAATACGAAACAGTATCTTAATACCATACGTTAGAGTTTGAAATTGAGTGAACTTTATTCATAGTTTATTACTCCTTTTTTTGAGTCGTCATATGTTATAAAGTTTATAGGTATTATAAACGGAAATGTACAGAAATATAGTATTAGTTGGAGCATGATAGTCCTTTGTGAGTTGGATAATTCTCGTGCAGTCTTATTTTCCTTATTGTTTAGCATACCCAGGGGCGTATTTTGAAATTTGGCGCCCCGGGCCAATACGTTTCGCCGCCCCTGAAGTCAAGGAAGAAAAACAAAATGCAATCCGCCAGGGGCGGCATATGCCGCCCCCGGGGGTTGGCGCCCCGGGCCATGGCCCGGATGGCCCTAGGGTAAATACGCCCCGCATACCTAGGTACTAGATATAATAAGATATGTGCAATGGCAGCGGCGTCGCTTTAGCGGCGGTGTAACAGTGGGCAATACTGTGTAAAACAGCGATAACCTAAGACAGCATTCTCTAAGTGTGTTCCGCGACACCCCTGCAGGGGTTCCGCAAGAATTTAGAACACTATGCTTTAGTCGCCTCGAAAAATTTTACTATGCAAAAAACACACTTCTAAAAACTATTGTTTTATTGTAGGTTCCATCAAGTATTCCGCTTTCCAAAAGGGTTCCGTCAAAAAAAAGATTGAGAACCGCTGACCTAAGAGAACCTCCCGCGGACATCGGAAATCGAAACGAAATTTTGTTATCTTCCTCTCTACTGTTCCTGCATACTCGTACCCATTCGAGCGCAAGGTAGAGAGCAACTGTAGTTATTTACGATCATCATCATCATCATAGGCCTTTTCGTCTATTGCAGACGATTTATGGTGTAACACCGGAGAAACACCGTTTTTGGTGGCTGAATAGACCAATGCGAGACCGACATGGTCTACCACAGTAGGAAATTCGCAACGAGTGGTGATAAATTAAAACACGATCGAAGGGAGTGTTTTAAATCGACACGAGTTGCGAATTGCCTATTCGCACGTGTATCGTACAACGTTTTACAGTACATATGGCCCTTTAAATTTTCGACATAGACACGGAAAGTGCTTATTCCTGCACTAGTGCGGGAAAGTAGCGCCATCTGTACTGTAAAAACAAATACCAGACATATGTACGTTACGTAAAAGTTCATGCCAACTTTGATGAAATTTAAGCATGTCGTTTCAAAATGAGAGCGTAAATTCGATTGTATGGGCGGCGGGCTCTTGTGACCCTTAACCTTACTAGCTTACCGGACCAACGCTATAATAATATACATAATTAAAGACTTACAATATTTAAAGCCGTATGTTTATGTAAACGGCAGTCCTTGGCCGTTTCCTCGTACCGTGGGAGACGTAGGCCTCTGTAGGTCAAGGCGCCATTTAAATACTGGTTTTGTTTACGTCTATGTTAATTATGGAATATGGGCACGGGCACGTTTGCCTGCGGATTGTGGATCTACGTTGGGGCATAGATATTAAATCTTTACTGCACGAAGGGAAACTCATTGTACAAGAGCATTTTCCTTTAGTCAACATTCGGACAAAGCGGACTTTCAACAGGTTTATATTTATTTTACCAATTAAGTGAAGAATAGAAATGAAAATTAATGTAAAGACACTTCTAAGCATCCGTTTCATAACCTTCATCTTGCAGGCTACCTCTGTTACCTACCTAATTATATAAATAGGTAATGTTTTCGCGGTCCTCAATGCTGTCCCACTTCCCATTAGAAGTAAGGAAGAAATTTGGAGTTTATTGCCCGCGAATTAATACTCGGTGAAAGAGTAATAATTATATGCACGTCTTGGCGGGGGCACTACCGACACTACCGTGCCCCGAAATTATACAGGCACATCTATAATTTTTCAGAACACTTTCTGCTGCTGAGAGGGACCGAGAAAGGAATAATGTTGATTCCCTGTCTTTTTTAGCAGTAAGATGGCAGAAAGTATCTGGAGAAAGGATAGATATAATGAGTAAGTAGTATAAACCCCTTTGCGTCTTCCAATATGGCTATGGCTATTACAGCTGTTTTTTTTTTGTTTCGTAGAGGGCAGAATTGTGGATCGATGTTGTTCGTCCCATAAATAATTCCGGTGTTTATTAAAATGACAGTGATCGAAAGATTCTAGAAAACACTATTGCATCATATTTATTTTATATCCCACGTTTTCATAACACCACCCTGGCAATCTTCCCGCTCACACCCATAGTTCTCAACAAACGATTTCTAACCTTAAGACAAAGGCGTAGAATACAAAATTGTTCGCATCTAAAGTAGTGTCGCCTCGGATACTGCCAGTTTTCTGGGAAATGCTTTTCAATGTCTTCATTCATCACGGATAATGCCGTGTTGGCAAAAAGTCATATATTCTTAGCAGTTTCATAGAGACTTACGCCCTTTTGGGTCAGCGATCTAGTTTATCCATTGAGGATTTTTCGCGGAGTCACTGCAGTGACATGACATGAAGTAAGTAGGTAGGTATTAAAGTTGATGACAAATATTAGCGAGAAGCGAAGAAAAGCGTTATTTACATTTGGTGGAAGTAACGTGTTTTTCAGCCTGTATTTTCACATTTAATTAGTTAGACACACCTGCCAAGTTTCAGGGTTGTGAATGTTGCTAGGCACACATTCTAGAATAGTTTTTAGGTAGCTAAGAAATGTGTTGAATTTATTTTCGGGATATGAACAGAGAAAATTGTAAATACCTATAACTAGGAAAATTAATATAGGCACCTATATTTATCTATCTTTTGCTAAAGATACGGCTTAGGTTAGGTTAAGTAGCGGCATTCTGAAAAGAAAGAAATATCTTTACCCCCGGGTAAACATTGAATTGAATGGTCCTGACCAAACTGTGGACTGAATAAGTGTTTACCTTTTGTATTATAGGAATACGATATTTTTGTACCAACCCATCCAACCAAGTCAAGAAATTAGAGCGAGAAGAAGTTCTTTATTTTTAGAAACGATAACGTTTGCCGCATTATTTTATACCATTCTGAGTGTATTTGTCAGCTACCCTGCTACGAACAGGGGCGTATTTACCCTAGGGCCAAGGGGGCCATGGCCCGGGGCGGCAGGCCGCCGGGGGCGGCGAAGCCGCCCCCTCGCGGCTTTTTCTGGGCGCCTTTTATAATCAAACTTAGCTATATTTTTTATTATATTTTAATTGACATTTAAATTAATAAACAAACGTTAACGAACGCTTCAAACCCGCTTAAAATATCTACCAACAAGTACCTAAATTAAGCAACATATTCGTTCAAGAAGTATTAGTACGGCGCAGTGCCGGATTTGCCACTAGGCTGAGTAGGCTGAAGACTAGGGCGGCAGATTTTAGGGGGCGGCAAATTTGGGTCAAAAAAAGATTTTATTTGCTGTTCAGATAGGGTCGACCAGAATTTTTTCGCTCCCCTATTTATTAGTAAAATTTACATAACAAGCATTATTTTGCCGCCCTCTCTCATGTCAAGACCCTTTATATTGAGACAGACATACGGCCAGACGGACAACAAAGTAATCCTATATGGGTTCCGTTTTTTCCTTTTGAAGTACGGAACCCTAAAAATTTACCTACTATTTTCTCCAAAAAATTTCGCGCTCGCGTTTTCACTTACGTACCTACATTATTTGTGACCCATCTGACTACATTGGGCGATTCTTGTGTCTTCGTGATATTGAATCTCACTAAATTGTTCCGATCCCATGCCGAAACTCAGTATAGATAGAGTGCTCTCGATATCAGATACAAATACAATACTTTTCTAGACTTTCCAGCACCACAGAATGTCGGATAATGGCACGGCCTGTGTAATACGCGTCTCTACTACTGTCGTCTGTATAACATAGTCCCTCGAGCAGACTCGATGCCAGACCCGACCGAACTCCTTAGCTATATCCAGCCTGACTGCCAATGCCTCACCTTGATTCTCAATGGCCAAAACCCAGCAGTACCCACCGGTCACCGATCAGATCAGGCAAATATAACGTCATTGAGTGACAAAAACGGCCCATATAAATCTGTTTCTGTATCTAGAATAGTGACATTAGTGAGTGACGTCACCTTTCTGCACTCAAAAGAATAAAAAATTATCTACGTTCCACTATCAGCGAAGAGCGCCTGAATAGCTTAGCTCTTCTTAATATAGAAGCTGAGCTGACAAACGTTTTAAATTACGACAGCGTCATTGATGATTTTGTCAACCAATTTGTACATAGGAAAACAATGTAAATGCCTATGTGAGTAAATGGTAAATGTTTAGTTTTTTAGGGTTCCGTACCCAAAGGGTAAAAACGGGACCCTATTACTAAGACTCCGCTGTCCGTCCGTCCGTCTTTCACCAGGCTGTATCTCATGAACCGTGATAGCTAGGCAGTTGAAATTTTCACAGATGATGTATTTCTGTTGCCGCTATAACAACAAATACTAAAAAGTACGGAACCCTCGGTGGACTAGTCCGACTCGCACTTGTCCGGTTTTTTTTTTATTTCACACCCCAAAGATACTTGTTGCAGGTTTTTTTTTTCTTAAATAAAATACTTTATCAGCAGATCGTCACTGATGAAGGGGGGCGGCAAATCAAAATGGCCCGGGGCGCCAAATTTGTAAATACGCCTCTGGCTACGAAACTACCGCCTCGCCAACCATAGTTATGAAATGCTACAACCAAGGACTACCAGTAGCTTGTTTATTGTTTCCCATTTACCATTAATATTATTACAACATTTATCATTAGCAATAACAACTTTATTTTACGATTCATTTCGAACAGTTCTTAGTACTTCGCACGCAAATAAAACTGAATGCATTTGTTTATAGCAACAGCTATAATGGTCTTCGAAACTCAAGAATATCGCATACGAATTTTCATACACTGCGGCGTTTGATCGATCGATTTAATTTGTGGCTCAGTAGTCGGCAATGTATCGAAAATCGTGTGCAATTATCGTACCCTGTGGAACCCATAAAACGAGTTAATTTCATAAACCGATTGCCCTGAGACAGTGTTGCTCTATAAAATCCAAGGTAAGATGTCCGTTGGCAGGGATATCTGTCGTGTAGGTATCTCATTATCTATTGGTATGGGCAGTAAATATAAATAAAGCCATCATTTACGTCTACCAAAGGCTTAAGACGATCCGATCATGAGTTTATTAATATAAATTACTAAAAGACATAAACAGGAATGTATAACTAAAACTAACTACAATTAAAATAACTAAAACTAAAAATTCAAAATACCTATCAAAATTTGGTGCCCTCGTGAGGGTGCCCAACACGCAGGCAGCGTTCCCGCTCTGGATTGCGATGGAAATTATGATATTCCTACTAATATTATAAATGTGAAAGTAACTTCGTCTGTCTGTCTGTACCTACCTCTTCACGCTTAAACCGCTGAACCGTCCCCATTTTCCTCTCTGGATATTGACATTATGGAAATCGGGTTCAAGGAAGCACTGTTGTCCCCACTTTATTGATTCTAACTAACTCTGGATATAAATTCATGCCCGAAATGCTTCGTAGAACTACTTATAAGACACGGGAAAACCCCGACCCGAATTTAGCGTGGTTACACTAGTTGAATACCAATGAAATTTAAGTAATATTTCACTTTAAATCTTCGCAATGGCAATCGGGAAAAGGTCGACAAAATTTTGTAATTCAATGCAAGTACTTAACTAAATAAGGTAATATAATATTATAAATGCGAAAGTAACTGTTTGTCAACTATTTCTTCACGCTTAGAGAGAGAAGGGGGAGGCCTATGTTCAGCAGTGGACGTCTTATGGCTGAGATGATGATGATGATGAGAGAGCTTTAAGGCGCGCTTTTCACATTGTCCTGTCCGATGTCGGATGTCGCACACAACCAGAAAGAAAATTTTTAGAAACTACCTTACTGGGGCCTGGCATACCTGGGGCCTGGGGGCTGGTTGGTCCTCCAACGCGTGCTCACGTGCTCCCGGTACTGAGTTTGTATGGCGAGAACCGGGAATTCCCGGTTCCGGTACTGTATTTGCATAGAAAGTACCGTGAGCACTCCCTAGTGCCGACCAATCTTCGACTTAAAAATATGTAACTGACCTGTTTTACCACGTGAACCGTTGAGTTACGAACTCGCTTACCTGTTACAATGTATAATTGAAAAACATATACTTAGGTACTTTTGACGATTCAAAAGAGACTGTAAAATCCTACTTGATTAATTGACATTTTATTCTACTCTATACTATACACAATTTACAAGCCCCAAGCCCGCTCCACACTCGTGTTCGCGGCTTCGCGCCGCGATTCGCGCACGAGTGTGGAGCGGGCTTAGAATGATAACGTCCAGCACTCTCAGCGCCCCCTATTGGTGGAGCTCCAGCCTCTACCATTAATTAGCCATGAATATCACTTGTTCTGCAGCTGTTCTGTTGCTACGCTGACTCACACGCTTAAGACCGAATTACGGAAAGTGTTCCGTACCTCTCTGTATCTTTAGGTATTTAAATAAAAGTAAACAGACAATTTGTACTTACATTTACGGGCAGTTAAAGCCTGACAACAGTTTATTTGACCCTCGCCATTTTGCGGATTTTCAATGGTACTAATTTCTTTTACTGGCAACAAGTACTCTTTTGACAACGAACGTTGGATGTCATCGAATGTCACCGATGTAAACAAACGGAAAATATCTACGAATATATTCAAATATAAACGGTTTTATTACAAAAATGCCAAAAAAATTACCAAAGATTCGAAAAAAATTGTAGTGAATGCAAACAAATACTTACAGCTTAAAAAAGACGAAGGATTACATAGCATTCCAATAAACAATGTTTTAAAGTTGGTTGTTGACATGACCGGTATTGACATTTTATAGTGCGGTTTTATTGAACTGGTTAGTTGTTTGGTTTAAACTTTAATATTTCATTTAAGGTTTATGTAGATCGATGATAAAAATCCTATAATCGAATTGGAGACTGAACGTTTTATAATCGAGGTTGGTGGTCCTGAAAGCGACACAACATCTGATGAAAATCAGACTTCGTCAGAGTCACAAAACGAAGAATATATAAATATTGAATAGTTAGAATCAGATTTTGACGAATAGGTAAATTGAAAGAACCGAATTCTCTGTAAGCAATGTTTTGACATTATTCGAGTATCAACATGAAGCCAATGCTCACTACCCCGACTATACATGACGTACGCACATTATTGCCATACGTAAGCTGTTTGCAGCGACACTATCTCAGGGTTAAATAAACTGTTGTCAGGCTTTATAACATTTATTGGTTAACCAACCAAATACAAAACCGCTTTGATCTGTCACTGAACGACCTACCTACACTATTTGATCATGTAATGTTTTCATGTATACCCTCAACTGGCTTCAGGAGCCATTTGAGGGTAGATTTTGTTTACTTTTATTTAAATACCTAAAGATACAGACATACTGATTTATGTCACGAGAAGCCACGTAAATAATAGTAACTTAACATTTCTCATGGAATACACGCCCCGTGCTGCTTGCATTGCAGCTGCTTGCTGCATGCTTTTGACATGATATTGGCCATGCCATAGGCATTGCTAGCATGGGATGCTCTCAAAGCTCCCCATGCTAGCGCTGGTACCTACCTATGTAACCCTTCTCATAAACTACTATCTCAGAAGCAGATATAAAGAAGTTTAGAAGCATTTGAGTATTTAAGTGCTTTTAAACTAGTGCGAGAGTAAAATAGACTATACAGAGGCAGATAACGGAATTTCGATTATCGCGGAAGGTCCTTAGCGCTAAGGGTCGGTTGCACCAAACCGTCTTCACTAAATTTTATTGTATGTGAAGTTTCATAGATCTCTGCTGTATGCATGACGTTGATTTGTTTATTTGTTTGTTTATTTGTTTATTTATTAGGATCACCAACAGAAGATACAATTTACATACTAAATATAAGTAACATACTAAGAGGGCACATTTATTATTGCTCCCCCACTTACAGGCAATCACAGCATGCATTAAGTATTATAATGTATAATTTACACATTCAAGTTAACACTCAAGAAAAAACTAAGTAAGTATAAGTTACAATAATTAGAATAAGTCACTATAAAATACTAATTAACAACTCAATATTAACAATAATTTTTCCACACAACGTAACTAAGGTGAGTTAGACGAGCTAGCTGAGGTTGCCAGCAGATAATAATTTGTTTTTAAATGAGGCTTCACTGTCGTGAAACACATCCAGTGAGGGGACAATGTTAGCATGCTTGTTGTATAGGCGAGCCAGGCGAGGCAGAGGGGAGTGAGCTAATAGGTTAGTTCGACTACGACGCACATAGAGTAAGGCACAAGGATAACGTGGCAAACGAGACGGCACTTTTAGCCCTATCTGACTAACCATATGCATACAATCAATCTTGTCGTTTAGAAGCTTATGCATGAACATCAGGTCCAGCGTACTACGCCTACTACTAAGAGATATTAATTTAAATTGTTTAAGTCTTGTATTATATCCTTGGCGGCCTGTTCCAAAGCGATACGCAAGATGTCTAGTAAATCGTTTTTGCAGTCGTTCAATCCTTTCAATATGTACTTTGTAACTAGGATTCCAGATAATGCTACAGTACTCTAGTTTACTTCTTACAAAACAGTTAAAGAGGGTCACCATTGTTGAACATTCTTTAAACTCCCTAGCACATCTTAACACAAACCCTAGAGATTTAAAGGCAGCATTTATTGTTTTATCTACATGACTCACAAAACGTAATTTGCTGTCCATTGTGACACCCAAGTCTCTTATTTCATTGACTTCCTGCAAAGCCTTGTTGAGAATGAAGTATTTTGATGGTATAGGATTTTGTTTCCGATTAAATTTTATGTGGTAACATTTACTAGGGTTCAGAACCATTTTGTTAGTCCTACACCACTTTACTAATACGTCCACGTCCTCTTGTAACAGATGGACGTCCGACGGATTTTTTATTACCCGTACCAATTTTAGATCATCCGCAAACAGCGATACAGCCGAATTATTGAACTCATAGGTAATGTCGTTAATAAATATGTTAAAAAATAATGGCCCCAAATTAGACCCCTGCGGTACACCGGAGAGTGCCGTGTAGCAGTCAGACTGAGTGCCTTCAATTACCACAGTTGAAGGTCTGCCCTGAAGGTAAGACTGGCACCAATTAAGTAACCTACCTGTAATGCCGAAATTGTGCAATTTATTAATTAAGATTTTGTGATTAACCTTATCAAAAGCCTTCGAAAAGTCAGTGTAAACCGCGTCTACCTGATGACCACCATCGACAGCTTCTGTAAGGTCAGTGACGTAGCTAAAAAGATTTGTACAAGTCGATCGCTTGGGCATAAACCCATGTTGATATGGAGAGAGCCCGCCTTTAACCTGATCAAATAGTGCAGCATACACCAGCCTCTCGAACACTTTGACCACCGAAGACAATATGGAAACGGGTCTATAATTTGCAACTAATTCCCGACGGCCGCTTTTAAATACCGGAATAACTCTGGCTCGTTTCCACGCTGATGGGAATAACCCTGACTTTAGAGATGCATTATATATAATCATAAGTGGCATGGAAAGTGACTTCGCGCATCATCAGTCTGTTAACCGTGGTTGGTGCAACTGGCCCTAAGTATTTTAAAAACTACATATTTAGAAAATGTAGCCGGTCAAACAAGTCTGTCAGTAACAAAAGGCGCGAAATTCAAATTTTCTATGGGAAGATTATCTTTCGCGCCTACATTTTAAATTTTTTTAAATTGCTGTTTTTTTTTCTACTGACGGAAAAATGGCTTGACAGTCTATATTAACACCTAACATAGGCTAAACTCCAAGGTCAACGTGTATGGCCCTTATAAAATTTCACATTACACGTCACATGCCACCACATTTGCCCTTTACCCAGTCCAAAATCAACGCACCTAGGGTATAATAAGTAGCACGAAACGCATTATGACGGGGGTGACCTTTATAATGGTCTGTATCATGCTGAGAATGTTTTAAAATCTCCACTTTATCACAGTACCTTAAAGTTGCGATTACAAAAAAATTAGTTGAATAAGATATGAGCTTGCGAAAGTTAGGTCGTTTAGCCTCGGTCACCCTACAATCGCAGTTCTCGGAACTAGCGTGTCGCCACGGCCTCGTATGCCAAAATTTGTCTAGAACCACTAAGCATCATAAATTTTAAATTATCTACTTAAAAATAATGTTGAAACTAATTGTTATCAATTTTATGTAAGGAGTCCATTAAAGCAGTTATTATTTTTATCATAGCCTTTGTAATGATGTTTTTAATAATTATAAACACAGTATTTCAATACTTTGAGCCTGTTAGCGCCATCTATTGACGAGTAGTTTCCATACGAGTTCTAATGTTATTTTAGTGCCATCTAGGTTTGGGTAGCAATATTATTCTTTTTTTTAATTTTTGAACTAATTTTAATGGACCATGGAATTAACGCGAGTAAGCTTTAAATCGAAACCTTTATTTGCAAAGAAATAGTAGTAATTTCATTTCATGGCAAAAAGTCTTTTAAATTAATAATTATTACTTTCATTTTGTGCAGGATATCAAATCAATGATGATTAAACTATGATTTGTTCTTGAGAGTGTGAAATGCAGTGAAATGGCTTCAATCAACTTAAATAAAAGCTCTTTTTTTCGACTGGTCACTTTTCTTACGATTGTTTATGGCTTAACAAAACATGTATCAATTGAGTTTACACCTTATTCCATTGATAAAGGACTTATTTTTAAACTTCGTTGACTAAGCAAAAACCGGTATATTTTGTTACGTGGCAGCACTAGTCTGTTGTCTATGGTTCAACGTTTGACTGACGTTTGGTGGACGTATCCGGCCCACGAAAGGGCCTTTTTCAAGCGTACGCCATTGTTGGCGTATGGTGGTTTATTTTATTGAAAGTAGAATCTAAAACCATCCAAAATGGTGAGTATTTATCTTCATAATCGTGTTCATAAAAGTGATACGGTGCATATATATTAACGTTTCGCGAGTTTATTTTTGGTATTTCTTTAAAAACGGGGAAATAAAACTTGGTTCTTCTCACGACCGTCTTTGTAGTTCGATGACGTATTTCCCCGATATCGGTGCAAATCTCTCTAAGTGCCAGTGATTAAACCTAAACTGAAGCTGAAGATTTGGACCTTTTAAAGAAAACATCGGAGTTTTATTTACGTTAAAAATGAAACGTGCGTGTGACAGTGCATGCCCATCTGTGTTGTGGTCAAGACTTGGCGATATGTTGACGTGTTTTCTGGTTTGCGCAGGTGAATTTCACCGTAGACGAGATCCGCGGGATGATGGACAAGAAGCGGAACATCCGCAACATGTCCGTCATCGCTCACGTCGACCACGGCAAGTCGACGCTGACGGACTCGCTGGTCTCAAAGGCCGGTATTATTGCTGGAGCCCGCGCCGGAGAGACCCGTTTCACCGACACCCGCAAGGATGAACAGGACAGATGCATCACCATCAAGTCTACGTGAGTTGCTTCTATCAAATAACCTTTGTCGTATGTGACCATTATTATTACTTTGCAGGAGTCATCCAACTTGGATTTAAGTCAACTGGCAAGGACAAAGACCATGACAAACAACGGTAACGGGTACCAGTAATTAGGTTTAACTGCACCACAAAATCAATACCATACCTGTCACTGCATTTGATAGTTGCATTTACATTGTGCAATAAAAAACAAACAATATCGCTTCAAATGATGAATGTTCTTACCATTTAAAGCCGAATACCATTGAAGATCTTTAGAACGGCCATCTGACAATTTTTTTTTTATAAAAATTTACTTTCGAATTCTAACCTCAAAACTAACACATGCTACTTTCTCCAGCGCTATTTCCATGTTCTTCGAGCTCGAAGAGAAGGACATGGTGTTCATCACCAACCCAGACCAGGGCGAGAAGGGCGAGAAGGGATTCTTGATTAACTTGATTGACTCGCCCGGGCACGTTGACTTCTCCTCTGAAGTGACGGCCGCGCTCCGTGTCACCGATGGTGCTTTGGTCGTAGTCGACTGTGTATCTGGTGAGTATTGATATTCCATGTTGTTTAGTGGTTCTTAACCTTTCAGTGATGAGGGACTACTTGACAAAATTATTCTTATGCCAGGGTCCACCAAATGTTTGGAAATTAATAAATGTCGACAGGGTTGTTTGGAGCATTAATTTGCAGACCACTATTTAAGAATGACTGCTGTAGTTTCATGATATAAGATAGCTACAGGGTGCTCTTTCTCCAACAACTAATTGAGACAATTCTAAAAAACCCAAACGCAATTAGGTTGCATTGTTTTATCACAGAGTTCCTATGGCCACCTCCCGTCTCCATCATCAGATTAATGCCATGGTACCATAATATTGCATTGTCACTCGACTTACACTCTTATGCAAATTTTCACCTTCATCGGAAACCAGGAAGTGGGTCAAATTTAACTAGCAAAATTTGACCCGTACAAACATACTACATACAATGCAAGTTAAGTAAAAGCTTGTAAAAAAGCAATACAACTTCAAATGATGATTGTTCTTACCATTAAAAACTGAATTTCCATTGATGATCTTCAGAACGGCCATCTGAGTTAAAAATAATTTCCACAAACAATACTCAACCAAAGAATCTATATTGAACAGTATCTATCCTCCAGGTGTGTGTGTACAAACCGAGACTGTGCTCCGCCAGGCCATCGCGGAGCGCATCAAGCCCATCCTGTTCATGAACAAGATGGACCGTGCGCTGCTGGAGTTGCAGCTGGAGTCCGAGGAGCTCTACCAGACCTTCCAGCGTATTGTGGAGAACGTGAACGTCATCATCGCCACCTACAACGACGATGGTGGTCCCATGGGTAAGTCAAGTCTTTTATGTTAGATTTTTAGAAAGTATCATTCCTAATGGTGAAAGGTAAGAGTGGATGATGTGTTATGACTTATTATCCTTATTTTGGTTTGGGTAAATCATTGCAGGCAAGTTTGCTCATTAAATATTGCTCCGTTAGCAACAGTCCGCTTGAACAGTTAACAATTACGAGAAAATAGTAATATACAAGAAAATCACATGTATAGAATATGATCTACATACAGTCATATTCTGTCACTAGATTTGTCTTCGGGCATATACCTACTGAAGCATAGCTGTTAGCCTATTGTACCGAATGGTTATCAACATCTGTTAGTGACTCATGCATTTGTAAAGTATTGCATAGAATTTGAAGAACTCTGCTCGTTTTTACGAGACGCTGAAACATAGTTTGGGTATACAGTGAATAAAATTACAAGACTGCAGTGCCAATTTTTTTTTAAATATTAAACTGTCCATTCTGCTCAGTCCACTGTGAATTTTTAATTTTTTATATTTGAAAGACATTTAATAAACTTGCAACTGTTTATCTGTCCTACAAATGCCAAAGGACACGATTTTGTTGTTAACAGCTTTCTTTGTTATCACCACCTTGTTAGCGGATCGCGCGAGTGATAACGCCAAGGTCGCGTCAATGACTTGTAGTTACAATTGTTACAAATTGTTCGACATAACATGTTGTTCAACTTGTTAAATTGGGTTATGTTAAATGTGTTTTCCTTGAGTTTCATTTGGAACATAACAAGCGGCTCACACTTCAGAATGCTCCAATTCATCATCATCATATCAACCTATTTTGTCCCGCTGGGCTCAGTTCATAATGGGCACGATAGAGCCTTCCATTTAACTCATTCGTTAATTAACTTGACAAATCAGAAAAGAATACACAGCAAAAGAAATAGACTCGGAAATATACAAAAAATAAAATAAGCCATGATTGTAAAGGATTGGGCATGTTTGAATCTGGTTCACTTTCCAAGGCATTCCTGGTTACGGCTGGGACCTGACCACTCAAGACTAGTGTACTGAGAAAATTTACACCCCTAACAGATCTGATGGGTGTGCGCTGGGCACAGATAGGAATTAGTTGCATTCCTATGAATCATTCTCATCTGTCTCCGCCACATGTACTAGTGTGGGTACATGGGAATACATCCAACAGATTCCTCAAATTACACCCCCGGTATTTGTGGTTTAAAGAAGACGAGACATATTCGTACTACGTTTTTACTGTACATTGTGTCGCAGGTGAGGTCCGCGTGGACCCCAGCAAGGGTTCCGTCGGTTTCGGCTCCGGTCTCCACGGCTGGGCCTTCACGCTCAAGCAGTTCGCCGAGATGTACGCCGACAAGTTCAAGATCGACCTTGTCAAGCTCATGAACAGGTAATTAGTTGGCTCTAAATAAACCGCAGTTGAAGCTGGGAAACATGTAAACATAATAGAGATTACGTTTTAATATGTTACAAAGCGACATCATGATTTGAAGCAGCATGATGCTGCAGATCACCTTGTGCCGCCCAATGTACATTATCTTCATTAGAACAAACAAAACAGTAGTATTTCTTGTCTCGTAATTTTTTCTAACAAAAGCATATTAACCCAATTGGGGACGTAACTGTATTTAAAATAAATTATTTCAAACCATGCTTATAATAAAGCACCAGAAAATTAATAGAGAAACGTAGGCAGGATTTATTTTTAGACACAATTTTATAAATCGTCCAGCTAGAATCATAAAGAGTAGGTTACTTGACTGTGACGTCATTTGCTAGTGTTTCAAATAAATTCCATAGTGGCAAATCGTTTTGACAATTCAAAAAAAGAAATAAATGTGACTAGTAGTCAAATACCCTATTAAATATTTAAAAATAAAACTATACTCAATTTTTTATTTTTAAATTTACTATACTCAAAACTTTCCTTAGTTATAACTTTGATAGGTGAGCGGCACAATGAAAAATTATTTTATGGTCACGGTCAGATTCATGTCAATATCTTACGCAGTAAACTATGTATCTGTAATTAACACTTCAGTGATGAGATAAATTATCTCTAATTTACAGTAATAACTAGATTTATATTTATTGAATCAAGTTATATAACATTACAGCTTGCGCCAAAGCGTTACATAGATTCATAACTTAAAACTAACTTACATCTACGAACATCTGTCTTTCATCCTTTCAAGCACTCCCTTTCACTCAGATATCAGCCTCCCTATCCCTGTCGCAAACAAATCACTCGGGCAGTGCTGTGAGTAAGGGGTTGGCGAGCGCAGTTGCGCGCAGTACGGGGGAGTGTACGCGCAGACGAGTGCGCGTGTGCATTATGGCCAATAGATTGTTTAATTCAAATTGAAAGTAACATTTGTGACAACAACCATAGAAAAGGGTCCTTATGCACATGAAGTATAAGAACCCTTCTCTGATGGAAAGCCACATTTGAAACTTGTGATTTGTTTATCAAAGTAGGTTGTTCACTATATTTCGTCCCGTTGATACTGGGTAAAGATTTCTGTTCTATACACCAGCGGCAAAAAGGACGAACATTATTTATTCGTCCCGTTGATACTGGGTAAAGACTGTTCTATACACCGGCGGCAGAAAAGGACGAACATTATAAATATGATTTTCAATATGTGGATGTTAACCTTCAGAAACAAAAAAATAATAATACTATTTTTTTTTATCTTAATTTTTTAACAGAGTAACTTATTTGAACCAGTTCAATCTACATTTTCTGTGCTGGATGTCTAATGAATGAATGAATGAAAATGAATGTTGAATTTACTTTTTAGACCCAAAATATAGCAATAATCACTGAACAGGAGTTGTCGTTCTAATATTATGGAAGAGTAACAGAGAGACATTACCGTTTCGTTCGCTACGGCGCAAATGATTGGCATCTTGGCTAGGGCCCTCAAATTCGTGCCATCATCCACATTATTAACTGACAAGTTGGTTGTCCAGTCGAAGTATTTAGCAGATGGCGCCAGCATAGCGTGCCCTGTCAATCCCTATATGCCTGGATTGAGCCAAACCTCATAGAACTCAACTAGAGAAAGGGGCAAGCTATGATGGTGCCATCTGTGCAAACCTTTGACAGTTGCCAACCCCATTCGTAAACATTGCAAACGCGTTTATATTCAACATTCAATTTATTCCATACATATCCACAGACTGTGGGGTGAGAACTTCTTCAACGCCAAGACCAAGAAGTGGGCGAAGCAGAAGGACGGAGAGAACAAGCGGTCGTTCTGCATGTACGTGCTGGACCCCATCTACAAGGTGTTCGACGCCATCATGAACTTCAAGAAGGAGGAGATTGACTCCCTGCTCAAGAAGATCGGAGTCACCATCAAGCACGAGGATGCTGACAAGGACGGCAAGGCCCTCCTCAAGGTAACACACAGTCATTCATTACCATACCCTGGGGTTTTAGATGCGGAAATGTTTTACAAAAGCCAAAAAATGGGTAAAAGCTGTCAGAATGGACTATTTTAACAATATTAAACACATTTTGAGCTTTCCACCTATGTTTCACCTTTTCGACGCCGTATCAAACACAAAATTAAAGCTGTTTCTCGGACGCCACGTCACTGAGGTATCAAAACTGAAATCGAACTTTATGCATATGCACGTAGGTCTGGTTGCTCTGTGGTCTGTGACGGATTAATCGGTCTTTGGCGTTGGACCTACGGTGCGGATATATCGGTCATTGGCGTCCAAAAGGTTAATTCGCAGTTTGGTAACTATTTTACATTAAAAAATAATACAGGAACCTATTCACCCATCCAAAACCCCCAGGGGTATGATCATTCATTACTCTTTTTCCAGATTCTATTGAATGCTATTATTATAGCAAGATTCAAAAGGCAATGTCTAATTTTCACTATTGATTGTTTTGTCTTAATCTGTCATTTTAACCTATGTATTTGTAAGAAAGGGATGAAACATAGGGGGCAAATCGTAATCACATTGAATAGTTTGAAAAAGGTTTATTTTGCTACAGTTGCATAAGCTGCAGTTGACTAAAATCCAGTCCCAAGTGTTGCCGGTTACTTGCAATAGGTTTCTGGGTGTCAAAGTGGACTTACAGCATCAGTCTTTCTGGAATTGGTTGTAAACTATGTAGCTTATGACCCCATTAATGAAAGATACACTTTAAGATTTAAATATTTTAAATTAACCAGTAGGTATTAAAACATATATCTTATCATAGTTAACTTAGCAAATCTAGCCTTAAGATATCTATATTTTTAGGATTCCGTACCCAAAGGGTAAAAACGGGACCCCATTACTAAGACTCCACTGTCCGTCAGTCTGTCTGTCACCAGGCTGTATCTCATGAACCGTGATAGCTTGACAAATTTTCACAGATGTATTTCTGTTGCCGCTATAACAACAAATACTAAAGAGTACGGAACCCTCGGTGGGCGAGTCCGCTCGCACTTGTTTGGTTTTTTTAGAAATTGTCTCCTCTAAACGCCCTTCAGTCCTTGTACAAATATTAAATTGATAATGTTTTGTTTTGTACAGGTTGTGATGAGGTCGTGGCTGCCCGCCGGAGAGGCGCTGCTTCAGATGATTGCCATCCACCTGCCGTCGCCCGTGGTGGCCCAGAAGTACCGTATGGAGATGTTGTACGAGGGACCCCATGACGATGAAGCCGCCATCGGTATCAAGGTAAACATTATTAACACACATTTATAATCTTTCAGGAAAGTGAGTGGTAAACATAGACTGGGAATCCTCTAGACCGAGTTTAGAGCAATTATTTCATGAAACCGATGCTGCCAAAAATACGGGGGTGCGGGGGACGAGGTGAGCGAGGTCCGGTGCCGTGATTGGTCCGTTCAAAGACACGGACGTCACACAAAGACACTTTCGACTCGAAAATGGAGTAAAACGCCTGGCAGAGGGGGTAGAGCTACTATGCTCAGTCTGGAGGATGTCTTGTCTGTGGTGGTAAAATTCCAGTCCTTTGAACGCCACGCCGGGCGCGGCGCGTCATCGTGAACCTTGTCAGAACGCACGAAGGTTGAAATTCGGCTGTAGCCGCGCGCGTCCGTTGACGCTTTGGCGGTTAAAAGGTCAAGGGGCTTATTTTAATTTCGTCTAAATCAGTCCCAAGTGTTGCCAGTTACTTTAGTAAGTTTCTGGGTGTCAAAGTGGACTTAAATTATTTCTTTCCGGAATTGGTTGTGAACTCTATAGCTTATGACCCCATTAATGGAAGAAACACCTTAAATCACATGTTAATAATGAGATGCATAAAACACATCCTAAATAGATATTCTAATTATTTCTTTGCGTTTCCAGACGTGCGACCCCGAGGCTCCCCTCATGATGTACGTGTCCAAGATGGTGCCGACCTCCGACAAGGGCCGTTTCTACGCCTTCGGCCGCGTGTTCTCCGGCAAGGTCATCACCGGACAGAAGGCCCGCATCATGGGCCCCAACTACCAGCCCGGCAAGAAAGAGGTAAACAAGCCAGTCATTCAAAATGGCGACCACATTCGCCATCTTGTTTTACTTGAAATGTGCCTGGCCAAAGTGCCGCGCTATAGCGCGCTGCCCGCTCCGGCGGCAGTGCGCCGGGACAGCGCGGCGGCGCCGGGCACAGAGTGTACTCGCCTGCTCGCTACGCTGCACACGGACCTCTATCCTTATGTCCCAGGACTGCTAGTTCCCGGGCAGGCGATACAACTATTATTTTAATTCATGTAAGCCCTAATACTTCATACAGTTTATTGACATGCTTAAAATACTAAATCTATTTTCTCTTTGTACAGGATCTGTATGAGAAGACCATCCAGCGTACCATCCTCATGATGGGTCGCTACGTGGAGGCCATCGAGGATGTGCCCTCTGGTAACATCTGCGGTCTGGTCGGAGTTGACCAGTTCCTGGTCAAGACTGGTACCATCACCACCTACAAGAACGCCCACAACATGAAGGTCATTATTCAATTAATAGTTCTGCAATACAGATTGCGTTTCTCAACTTATTCTCGTGAAATTGTATGAGCAGCTTCTATAATTTATGTAGAATTTTTTGTCAATTAAATTTTTAACAAGATTTCAAAATGTCAAAAAATGCGCAGTCTACAACGTAACTTGAGCCACACCACAAGCTTTCTGATTATAACAAGAATCCTCTTTGATATATACTCTTTACACCCGCCCAGATAGAATGATTCTTTTGAATTGGTACTTGGCAGAAGTCCTTTTTAAACACCCAAGTTTTAACCTTGTGAATATTTCCCCAGGTGATGAAGTTCAGCGTGTCGCCCGTGGTGCGCGTGGCCGTGGAGCCCAAGAACCCCGCCGACCTGCCCAAGCTGGTGGAGGGGCTCAAGCGTCTGGCCAAGTCCGACCCCATGGTGCAGTGCATCAACGAGGAGTCCGGCGAGCACATCGTCGCCGGCGCCGGAGAGCTGCATCTTGAGATCTGTCTGAAGGTAACACAACTGTCCTGAATATTATGGATCGTACAGAACTGTTTATCAAGCCAGGAGTGCATTGCATAAAGGTGCATCCACACTGCATTTAACTTTGGAGCAACACTGTCTAACACGGCTACATTGGGTAAGTTACCTTGTTACTTACTGTTACAGTGTTGCTCCATATTGCTTCACAAAAGTAAACTGGCGGTGTGAATGCACCTTGATGTAGTTTAATTAGGGGAAAAAATATGTTATTGGCTAATAATCCAGTGAAATTCTAGAATTTTGTAACGTGGCTCTTCGGCGTCAAATCCGGTAGTAGGAAGAAATATAGCTTAGATTGGATCTGGGGATCCGACCCTTTCCCCTCCCTGTTTGGGGGGTAGGCACGGTACGATGTCGTGGCAACCGCGCCAAATCAGCTTTGTTTGACCTTAGGAACAATCGTGCCAAGCGGCATCGCCTGAGTCAAAAGTGCATACTCACTGCACTCACTTAGCTTACGAGCTCAATTTAAAAAAATCTAAATTTTGAAAGCCTTTATCTCGGAAACTATTCAATCTACAGAGACAGTTCTAATCTCGTATTGTAGCCTTCTTTAAATCGTCTAAGGAAGGTACTATCAAAAACTAGTCCTTTAGGGTTAGAATCGCCCCAAACTAAACAAAAACCGAAATTTTCGCAGGTTTTTCGATTTTTGACAAAGTTGCGTTCGGCGCTAGAGGTCACCAACTTGGATTATTCATTGGACCAACATCATAAATAAGTCTGCAAAAAATCAGAACTACCGGATTTGACGCAAACGCTAAATGTATAATTTTACTGTATTATAACGCAGTTTTAAATTAATAACAATTTTAAGTGGATGTTTCTCTAATAAATATAGTATTCCACTAAAATGCTTCAACTCGTTATGCAAATGAGTCCCCGGTTTGTTAAAAGACCAATAATAATAGTTCTTTAGCAACTTGTTTATGTAAATGAACGTTGAAGTAATTTAATTAATTTGTTGTGTAGGATCTGGAGGAGGATCACGCCTGCATCCCGATCAAGAAGTCCGACCCCGTGGTGTCGTACCGCGAGACCGTGGCCGAGGAGTCCGATCAGATGTGCCTCTCCAAGTCGCCCAACAAGCACAACCGTCTCTTCATGAAGGCGCAGCCCATGCCCGACGGTCTGGCTGAGGACATTGATGACGTAAGCATAGAGTTAGCATTAGGGCTTCCAATACCGGGATCCCGTCTGTTTAAACGCATTTTTCATAACCGATATTTTTTAATGCAATACCGGGATCCCGGTATTTTAAAAAACAAGGAAAATGTGCCGATTTTACCGTTTAAAATCCAATAAAATGATTAAATTCGGCTGTATCAAGAAGATTACTTGGCCATTTAATTAAAGAAGATCATTTAATTGAAACAAGATTTGTGCATATGCGTTAGATAAATATTTGGCGATGAATTCTGATGTTCAGGATATGATATTAATATAATTAGTTCTTAAAATTATATCAAAAAGTAGAAAGACATTAAGCTAAGATAAAGACAGCAAGGAATTGTAGTATGGCAACCGATTTTTTGGTGGCAAATTTGAACAGTGTTGGCTGGTTTATTGAGTTGAACTAAAAATGTGACTGGTGAAGTCAACAAGGCGGATAAAATGATTGCCTACCTGGAGGGTTCACATAATTATTGCAGATGGCGATTATTGTTTAATATCCTAAGCTAAGGATATACATATCTGGTGTTACAGTGAGCCTTTTTTTATAAAACTCAAAAAAATTAAGCGATTCTTAGTCAATACCGGGATCCCGGTATTGATGATGACGGTTTCGGTATTAATACCGGTATTGAAAGAAGTCCGGTATTTGGAAGCCCTAGTTAGCATGTACCTTTTGCTGACGTCTGGCGGTCTAGCATGAGTTTCGTTCTCGCGCGAGAGTCCATACTTGAAGTCGCGCTAGATGAATGGAGTCTCGCGCGAGAACGCAACTCGTGCTGGCAGGTCTGAAGTTGGAAGTTATTTACACCCCCTTACTTCCATCCCTCCCAGTCCCTTATCTTCATTCTTTAAGGGCTGATTTCCAGGTTGAAGGTTTAAAAGGCTTGTGACTTGTGAATTGCTATTTGCCTCTCTTTCAAAAATCTCATTCAAATTTGATAAAAGATTTTTATAAAATGTGGCCCTTGTAAAAATAAGTAACTATTTTGTTTTGAATTAGTTGTTAAATATATCCAAAAGTGTTTAGTTGATGCATTAAAGAATAACAAGCATCCATCTGTTTGTGTGTTTAGTAGGAACATTTTTCATTTATAATATCTGTAATAATGTAATGTTGTTTTTTGTTGCATGTAGGGTAAAGTGAACCCCCGCGATGACTTCAAGACTCGCGCTCGCTACCTGTCGGACAAGTACGAGTACGACGTGACGGAGGCCCGTAAGATCTGGTGCTTCGGCCCCGAGGGCACGGGGCCCAACCTCATGGTGGACTGCTCCAAGGGAGTGCAGTACCTCAACGAGATCAAGGACTCCGTAGTGGCCGGGTTCCAGTGGGCAGCCAAGGAGGGCGTCATGGCCGAGGAGAACCTGCGTGGCGTGCGCTTCAACATCTACGACGTCACGCTACACACCGACGCTATCCACAGGTACGTTTCATATCCCCCTTCATAGCCGATTGTGCCCTGTCACAGAATAAATAATAGTAAAGATATGACAGCTAGGTGGCGCGAGCAGGCGTCCGTTCCGTGGCGGTGCGCGGCAACTACTATGGCTAGACACCAAAATTGGTGTGGGCCGCATGTTCTTGTAGCGACGCGACGAAATTGCGGAGTGAGCCACGCCTGGCCCTGTTCCATTATTTTTAAGCATCCCTTTGATCGCCACCGTGGCCATAGCAGACAAAGGCTACAGTATAAAATAATGAACCCTAACACATTCTAATTAGGTTTACTATTGTGTGTTATACAAAATAGTCACGGTGGTCAAGAGATTTTACTGTTCGTTTACAAGTAACAACGTTATTTGGGGACCCTGAAATTTATTTTGGGTAGTTGTTGAAATTGAAGTCTTTTCCAGTGTTTGTACAGTTAAAAGTTGTTACTAAAGAAGGCCCGCTGTCTAAAAAGCCTGCCTAAATAGTGTTTATTTTATAATATGGGCCTTGTTGCCTGATGTAAAATAATAAATAAATAAAAGCCAGATTACTATTTCTCTAGCACTTTCGCAACCAGGCAAAATTTCAAACAATACCCCAGAAACCGACAGTACTCGCTAGTCGGGCAACGACGTGCAACTCAATGCCGCACGCCGCGAACCCGCTAGTCGGGCAAGCGGCGGACGCTCAGGGCTGTGCCAAGTAACTTTCGTATAAGTACGTGGATAAAATTAAATCTGCTGTCTCATCTGTTTAGGCTCCCCGTTTTATCAATTATCACAATGCATTCAGTGGGGCAGTAGGAAATGATAAAATCACACAAAGCCAAATCATCAACAGGCAAAACCACAAAGTCCAGTAAGAAAGCAGAAATCACAGTTGTCCAAAAAACAAGCCGAGTCGTCAAAATGAAAATTAACACAACACAACAACGTCCGAAGCACATCACAAACCATTACGGAATGGCTCCGATTGCAATTTTACACCGAGACCGGGTTGAAAAAAAACCCGGGTCGCAAACTTCAAATAGATAAGGGATGGTAAACAACATCTCCAGGGTTAAGTGTATGATCACAGTAACTACATTCTTTTGTCAAAGAAGTTGCGACTTTATTGTATGTGTACGAACGTACTAATTATCGTAACTATTCAAAGCTACTTGTTACGTTTTGCTTCCACGCAGTTGCAGTGCAGTGCTGTTTTATGATGACTGACATATTGTCTTTTTCTGAGAACTGCCGCTTAGAAGTTAGAATGTTGTTAGGTACTTAGTTGAATTTCTTGGTTTATTTTTCCCGAATTTTGTTTCACAAAAATCATCCTATGAGTACTCATGAAATAGATGTATACCTATACTTACTAAATATTCGTAAACACAAATTAGGTTGTACGATTTACGAAAATTCTAACTCCTATATTGATACATACCCGTGTATGCAATTTCACGTAACCAACTAATAAGAATTTTTATTTTGTAATCGCATTAGGTAAAGTAAATAAAAATACAAAGTGAAGTAATAAAATATAATAATCAACTGTACCAACTTTTCGACCACATAATAATCAGAAGACTTACAATTTTTTCTGTTAGTGGCAGTGGCAGCCCTGAGGTAGTGAAGATGCAATGCTTGCCCGCCTGTCGGGCACTTCGGCGTCGCGTGTAGGTTTATAGCTCTTGCCCGACTAGCGGGTATGCCGGCATCTGAGTATTAATTTAATACTTGATCGAGATTGTCATAGCAAGTGTAATGTATTGCAGAGGTGGCGGTCAGATCATTCCAACGACGAGAAGATGCCTGTACGCGTGCCTGCTCACCGCGCAGCCGCGTCTCATGGAGCCCGTGTACCTGTGCGAGATTCAGGTAACATTGCCTCTGTCCTATCCACAATGTGTGATCCACTCGTATTTGAAACCAACCAATCTGAATTTTGTTCCTCAAGGTTGCATTCCAGAATTTAAATTGGTTGACAAAAAAAAAATGAAAAGCAAAAAGGAAATTAAAATACAAAAGTAGACTTCTACTAGTTAAGTCTATTGAAGGGTTTTTGGACGTGCACTTTTGCTTTCCATGTTTTTGTTGTGGCTTACAGTCCACTCCTGCATGGTTACCTACCCACGTTTATCCTGAGCGGGGCTAGCATGCCTGATGGCACCGCCTTTCCGAAACGTGGCAGATCGACAGTTCTTTGTTTAGGCATTGTAACCCGACATACACTTTGCCTGAATAGGGGGACTAACAGTATTTCAAATTATAACAAGAATTATTGGCACTAAGATTATTCAGAAGATTATAAGGGGAGGAAAAAAAATTGTTTACTCCATAAAACCTACCTGCATGGTGTGACCCCTGGGGCCTATTTCTCGTACGTTATTAGACTGATAATATTAGTCCATGAGCTAATACTTTTTACAAGTTTACAAGTTTGCGTTTCTCGAAGCTACACTTGTAAATTATTAGATACTAGTCACCAACTAATAAATATTAGCTAATAATAACAAGAGTAAATACTGTTTGGTTTCACAAAAGAGTACGCTAATAATTACACTTGTAAATTACATGCGTAAAGCTATTAAGCTCAAAAGGCTTGTAAAAACTATTAGCTAAATTTATTAGTAACCAATTTGTGAAAATGTGGTCTGATTCCGATAGTTCAGACGACGAAATAATAGTTATTCGTCGCCGCAGAGTTTTCCTTCCGAGGAATAACTACGAAATACTTCAAGGGGCCTTTGCATTTAATGAGTTCCGGCTGTCTAGTGTGAAACTGGAAGAGCAGATTTAGCCATTGGGCCTAGTTTAGAAAGACTTACGGAAAGAAATCAAGCTTTGTCGTCGAAGTTAATGATTCCTGTTACTTTACATTGGATGGGCACTGGAGCCCAATACCACGCAGTAGCCGATATGCACGGTATTTCGAAAAGTAGTGTATGTCGTGCTGTAAACTCAGTTGTGAATTCTATTGTGCAGGAAATGTTTCCAGATTTGGTTAAATGGCCAGAAAATATGGATCATTTCTTTATACAGTCAATTTTAGGTCCATTTTTATTATAATATTATGTTTTACTGAGTTATCCCGCTATTAGCGCAAAAGTGCACGTCAAACGACAGCAACAATACGCGGGAAGTTTTTCTTTTTAATTGGCCAAATGGCAAGGGTGGTGATGCATTAAGCCAAAGTACACCAATAATATTATTAGTCCGCTACTATTAGTGACTAGTCTAGTAAAATTATTTGAGAAACATAAAATATTAAAACTTGTAATTTTTACACTAGTAACTAATAACTAATAAACTCATAAACTAATAGTTACGAGAAATAGGCCCCAGTTCGTACAGTTGCCATCACATATATCAGAGTGGCTGATGTGCTAACAAATATCTGAACAAGCCTCTATTGTCAAAGCGGTAAAGTGTGTTCAAATGGCGATTATACAGCATACAATTTTTGTTATGTTAATAAGAGAAATATTGAAGTAAAAATTAAAAATTTTCTTTGGCATATCTATACAAATTTGACTTGTATTCTGCAGTGCCCTGAAGTCGCCGTGGGCGGCATCTACGGCGTGCTCAATCGTCGCCGTGGGCACGTGTTCGAGGAGTCGCAAGTGGCCGGCACGCCCATGTTCGTGGTGAAGGCGTACTTGCCCGTCAACGAGTCGTTCGGCTTCACGGCCGACCTGCGCTCCAACACCGGAGGCCAGGCCTTCCCGCAGTGCGTGTTCGACCACTGGCAGGTGCTGCCCGGCGACCCCTGCGAGGCCGGCAGCAAGCCCTACGCTGTTGTCCAGGTGAGACTTTACCAGTTTACCACGTCGTCATATTCATAAAACTATTCTATCGGCTTTGGTGTTTAAGAGTCACTAGAACTTAGAGGCCGTCATACAATCACAGTTTCGCTCTCATTGTCATTGACAACATGCTAAAATTAAATGAAACTTAGCATTAAGGTAAGTAACAAATACATGTACGTCTGCTATTAGTACGTCAGAAATTTTAAAAGAAAGAAAATCTAGCAAGTAGAAGTTCCACTCGCAAAACTTGTGTGAAAATTGTATGTCGGCAGCAAGTTCTTGTGACTCCTATTGCTTTTTGTAAATTGAAAATGTGCCTGGCCAAAGTGCCGCGCTATAGCGCGCTGGCCGCTCCGGCGGCAGTGCGCCGGGACAGCGCGGCGGCGCCGGGCACAGAGTGTACTCGCCTGCTCGCTACGCTGCACACGGACCTCTATCCTTATGTCCCAGGACTGCTAGTTCCCGGACAGGCGATACAATTATTATTGGGAGATAACTATATATGTAGGACATGTGATGTATTCAGATATTTGTACTGATCTATTACTATTTGTTCCGCAGGACACGAGGAAACGAAAGGGGCTGAAGGAGGGTCTCCCAGATGTAAATCAATACTTGGACAAACTGTAAACGTCGTAGCTAAAATAAATACAATCTGTACTGTAATATATGTAACGAAACCAGCGCACGTACATACACCACATTATACAATACTGTTTTACGTTTACAATTTTTATTCACCCCAGTTCTTATTTGTTTGCGCCTGTTTAAGTTTGTAAGTGTACGTTCAATAAAATATTGCTGGTCGATATACGCATTGTTAATATTCCGATATGAAGGGTGATACTAGATTTATGTTGTGGTATCACACACGATAGATGGGAACCTGAATTTTTCCTTTATTATACTGTAATGTAATTAATTTTTAAATTATAATTTTTCTATTGTAATGGCAGTTTCATTTGAAACGAGTTAGGGTATAGGCTCTTGAAATATGGATATGGTGAGTTGAAATATTTTACACTACCTTTGTTTATTAAATCTCGTGCATTTTCCGTCACTTTAATTTGTTTTTTATTTGTTTTCAGATCAGTTGGTTTGACTACATCTGCTTGAGGTTAGTATTTGAGTATTATTTAAGTTATTTTCAATATTTTCCGTTTTATGATGATCCTTCACAGACCTGTTCTGAGTATTTTTGAGGAACGCCTAAATTAATTTCTGATCAACTAATGAAATTTAAATTTTCTGCAATGTGCTTCAACATATTTAATGTATTTTTATTATTATTTACAGGTATCTTCCCTCATTCACCACTTGTTTGGTCATTCATCAGTCATCAGGTAAGATTTTAGTTAGCATTATTAATTGTCCAATTTTTTCCACGCAATAAATTAAAAAAAACAATACATACATTGCTTTATCTCACGGATCATTATCACCTATTCTTCTCACGATAGATACATATCTCCACATAATATATGATGATCCTTCACAGACCTGTTCTGAATATTTTTGAGGAAAATTTAATTTACTATCTGATTGATTTTACTAGATTTCATTTTGCTCTAGCGGTTTTGGACGTGTAATGATGAAATTGTTTTATTTTTCACAGGTATTCACTGTCCCACAACGGATCCATGTTGCTGATGCATCAGGTAAATGCCTTCAAAATCTCAACCTATTTTTTTCTTGATAATATTGCCACGTATTTTTTGTTTGTTGTAAATGAAAATCCTTTAACTTTCTGAAAGATTCGGGTTAAAGATGTTTTATTTGTCTCATAAGAAATATTACATTTCACTTATTGAGATAAGTCGATACATGCAAGAATTTTGTAGGCTACTGAGCGTTAACAGTAATGCAAAATACATATTATTCTTATTAGAGGGACGGTAATAACAAAATGAGCACAACAAAGCAGATTATGATGATAAAGTTCCCCTGATGCCACCGTGACGGTTTATACAAGCTCAACAGGACTGATGTACAAAATATACTAAAAATTGTCATTTACTGAGCCCACAGATGCTTACTTTGTTTCTGTATCTTTTCAGGTGTTGACGTTGGTGATGACTGACTAAAATAGCTGGATCGCTTTGTCCACAACAGAAAATGTAAGTCGTACTATACTTTGTATATTTATAGTAATGGATAACCTTCACATACATTAACCAAGTTATATTTAGAAACATTTGTACATATGATATTCCTATTCTTAGATAAAATGTGTAGAATGACAGAAAACAACCGAAGAAATTCGAAAAACGTTGTGTCCCAAATCTGCGAGGTTGTGATTCATACTGAGAACTGGTTATGTAACTATAAGCATACCTCGGGGTTTTGGATGCGGTAATGATTTCGTATAATTATGAATTTTATAACAACATAGATATAATACTATTAAGCTCCAAATGTTAAAATACTTTGTTTTTACAGTTTTACAATTTTTTTGACTAATGTAAAACATTGCCGCACACAAAATCCCGGAGTATGGAATACGTAGGGGCTTGTGCACAAATCACGCGAGGTTCGATAGGGGGAGCGCGGGTCACGAAAAAATCACGATAGATCACGTTGAGGGAGGGGGGTATAAGGAAACCTCACGTGTATTTTTCTACAGTGAACGAAACTAAGACAAAAAACCTCCCACATGAGTAGATACTTTTTCTCATCTTCGTTAAACATAAATCTTCACTCTGCACTTCAAAATAGCGAGTCTAACGAAACTTAACGAAAATAGAAAAATAAACAAGATTTTATATATATATATAATACAAACTTTTTATCTTAAAATTTGGTCGAATGAAAAAAATTCAATAAAATACACGTGAGGTTGTGTGGGGGGAGGGGGGTAGCCGAAAACCAGGGATGTAACGGATGTGGTTTTATCGGAACCGAAAACGGAAACAGATGTTTTCAATTTAGTTTAACGGAACCGAAAACGGAAACGGAAACGAAAACGGAACCGGAACCAGAATCGGAGCCTGACTTTTTTACGATGTAGTCGTTTTCCGCTTTCTAGAATAAACCTTCAGACAAAGTTTACACTTAGCCGTGTCCCCACTAACTTTATTAAAATACTTCCAAATCGAACTTGATTTCGGCTTCGTTGTGCGTTTTTTACACACTAACATTCACCACACACACTACACACAGTCAGTAGCCAGTACACAACAGAACACATACGATTTTAATTTTAATAACACGAATAAAATGTACGCTGCCGCCGCGCGAAGCATTGACATCCGTTATAACTTCCGTTTCAAACATAACGGAACCGGAACAGAAACGGATGTATAATACTAAACGGAAGTTCCGCCTTAACGGAAACGGAACCGGAGCTCCGTAACATCCCTGCCGAAAACCTCACCAAATATCACCAAGGGGGAGGGGGGGTCAAAAAGTAGCCGAAAACACCTCGCGTGATTTGTGCAGGTGTAAATGATTAATATGATGATAAACTTCCCCTGATGCCACCGTGACGGTTATTACAAGCTCAACAGGACTGATGTACAAATAATACTAAAAATTATCATTTACTGAGCCTACAAATGCTTACTTTGTTTCTGTATCTTTTCAGGTGTTGACTGACTAAAATAGCTGGATCGCTTTGTCCACAACAGAAAATGTAAGTTGTACTATACTTTGTATATTTATAGTAATGGATAACCTTCACATAATTTAACCACATTACATTTACAAACATTTGTATGTATTCTAACATATTGTCAGGAAACAACCAAAGAAATATGAAAAACATCCGAAATCACTTCCGAAAAATTTGTCCGAAATTATTATGCAACACGGCCCTGGTTATGTAATAAGCATACCTCGGGGGGTTTTGATGCTGTAATGATTTCTTATATATGTATAGATGGTCAAGCAAATCTTGTCAGTAGAAAAAGGCGCGAAATTAAAATTTTCTATGAGTCGAGATCCCTTCGCGCCTAAAGCGCCCTTTTTCAAATTTGCCGCCTTTTTCTACTGACAAGATCTGATGCTGCTTGACCAACTTTATATATTTTATATCTTTCTTTATTGTAAAATAAATACCAAACTATTAATTAAAAATAGTAGCTCCAAATGTTCTTAGAAATGTTAACATAGTTTGTTTTTACAGCGTTTCCATTTTTTGGCTAGTGTAAAATATCCCGGCACAAATCCCGCGGAGTATGGAATAAGTAGGCGAAAAATGATCAATATGATGATAAACTTCCCCTGATGCCACCATGACGGTTATTACAAGCTCAACAGGACTGATATTACATCACAAGTCAAAGATCCCACATTACCTGCTACAAGGAAATAATTGTAGTTTTTGTTTACAGACGTCATCGCGCACAAGGGTTTCGCAGAACGCCTAGTCATTTTTTTACACCAGAGGTAAGCATTATTTAACTTTTTTTGTCTTGTTTTAGGGTTCCGTACCCAAACGGGACCCTATTACTAAGACTACACTGTCAGTCTGTCTGTCACCAGGCTGTATCTCATGAACCGAGATAGCTAGGCAGTTGAAATTTTCACAGATGATGTATTTCTGTTGCCGCTAAACAACAAATACTAAAAACAGAATAAAATAAATCTATTATTATCTATTCTATGATGAACCTTCACAGACCTGTTCTGAATAATTTTGAGGAAAAACTCTTTATATATCTGATTATTTCTCATCCTTCAAGTTAAGCACTGTGTAGATTTACTTGTCTAAAATTACGTTGTTCGTTTCAGGTACTGTATACGAGTCTGCGAACTGCGAAGCTCAATTTGAAAGGAATATGATAGTGGTATAGATACTATAGATAAATATGGTATAAATTTATTAAATAAACAAATATAAGAAAACTTTATTTTATTCAATCCCTCCTTAGTCTTAAAAAAATAAGTCAACATTGCAACATAAAATTCATAAATTCTGTAGAAAACCACACTCAAATCGGTTCATCCGTTCGGGAAATAGAATGCCTGTATGAAAATGGCGGTGGTTGGCGGCAACATGCAGTGCGTGACCCATATGGCTTATGATCGCACGCTGTGGAGACGTAGCATACATGGTCGCGATCCTCGGCAATGAGGGACCGAGGAAGATGACAAGTTTAGTGTATCCTCGAGGTATCCTCTACTAATGTTACAATAAAAGCGTGAAGCCATGAACAGCACGGATATGATGGTCGTTCTTGTCTACACGTGACAGCGTGATAAAACTTAAATTTGGAAATATTAACCGCCTTATTCATAAACGCGCTATAAACCTCAATTAGCTAATAATCATTTGTCCTTATCTGTCATATCGCGACGCTCTTTAGGGTTCCGTACCCAAACGGGACCCTATTACTAAGACTCTTCTGTCCGTCTGTCACCAGGCTGTATCTCATGAACCGTAATATTTAGACAGTTGAAATTTTCACAGATGTATGTCTGTTGCCGCTATGACAAAAAAAAACTAAAAACAAAATAAATATTTATAGTTGGTCAAACCAAATTTGTCAGTAAATAAGAACAAAAAAACTATACTCATCCTTTTCTTTTGGGTGCTTGTACTAGAAAAGACAAAGATAGTATGATTCTCTCTATATATGTTTGAAATGAGACAGTCCTTTGACAAACTATAAGTGGGACTCCCATACATCGGAAGCCGGTGTTGCTCGAAGCCCATACAATACAAACGTGATTTTTAAACTCGTGCAAATGAGGCCTTATAAATCAATTTGTCCGTTTCGTGCGGCAACACTGATCATAACGTCACTTCAATCACGTCTCTCAAGGTTATAGCATTGCGCATGTTTTATAAAATAAATTAATTTCAACGAAGTAAATTAGTCACTCTCCGTTTGATGCTAGATCGAGTGCTCCGTCGCTTTTCAGTTTTATTCAACAAGATGGTGCCAGAAGTGGTGTTTGTGCTGGGAGCTCCCGGCTCCGGCAAAGGGACGCAGTGCTCCTTGATCTCTAAAGAATACGATTACGTGCACTTGTCCGCGGGGGATCTGCTGCGCGAGGAGCGGCAGCGGCCCGGCTCCGAGTACGGAGAGATGATCGAGGAAAAAATCCGTAATGGCGAGATCGTGCCCGTGGAGGTTACTTGCTCGCTCATACACAAGGCCATGCAGAAATCCGGCAAGACGCGCTTCCTTATCGACGGCTTCCCGCGCAACAAGGACAACTTAGATGGCTGGGAACGCGTGATGACTGACAAAACGAAGCTTCAGTTTATACTTTTCTTTGAGTGTTGTCGGGATCTGTGCACGGAGCGGTGCCTGGGGCGCGGCGCGGCGGGTAGCGGCCGCTCGGACGACAACCTCGAGAGCTTGCAGAAGAGATTCAACACGTACCTGAATGACACCATGCCTATCATAGACCACTACGACCGCCTCGGCCTAGTGCGTCGAATCAACGCTGAAATTAGTCCCGCAGAAGTGTTTGAGAGTGTCAAAAAAGTGTTCACAGCCGTTGAGAAGAGTGAAAGTTAATTTAATTAACTTTATGAATAAATAGGTCAATCTTAGATGTAATGGTGTTTGACATGAGGCATTGTTATATCCTGTGCAATAGTTATTTATTCATCAGCTATGATATGAATTTACGAGTTTTAAGTCATCCAAGGATGTTTAGCTTAATTGGCTTAATAGCCTCAGACAAGATGAGATAACTGATTTGAACAGTTTTGCATAATATGATCATGCAAGGTGATTAATTTTATTATAGCAAAAAGCATTCTGTGAAACTACAGTATAAACTCCATATAATGTCACTCGATATAACATTTTACTCCCTATAACATCGACAATTTTTGCCCTAGTTGGTTTACTTTAATATTAATTTCTCTCTATTTAACGAAAACTCTCTATAACATCAAAAAGTAGCTGGTCCCTCGAGTGTCGCTATATAGAGTTTACACTGTATGTTCATTTCTTACTAAACTAATATGATATACAGCTTATGATGGTCAATATGTTACAACTACATTCAGGTCAGCCATCCATCACAGTGATGTCCTTGAAATACCTATCCATTAACACTTGATGCCGGGCGCCCAATTTCCAGTACAAAATGAACACATATGTGTGTTCTTGGCAGTGAATGTGTTAAGCAAGAGAATGACTGATGAGAAAGTTCCTAGTAAATTGTCAGGTCTGGCCACCCTCTAGCCAACATCGGAACTTAAAATTTTCAAGAGAAAAGCAATTTAGTTTGTCAAAATAAACATTCAAATTAGAATGGAGGGCTAGAGGATAATATATGTATGTACACAACTATAATATGTATTTTGGCAAAAGTACTTTACAACAGGTTACACCATTGAGTTATTATTACTATAGAGAAGCCATATAAAAAATGAAATCATTGTAATCGCCACCTGTACCGCGCGACAAAAACGTCGTAAGCGCCGTAAAATGTTATGGCGCTGGCGCAAAATACTGGTTTTCTGTGCCTGCTGCCTCTGTGTAATAAATAATAGTTCAATGGGTTACACAACCTATGTTTTAAAGTAAATTTACGCAATGAGATTGGAATGATAAGAAAAGTCAAAGTCATTGTTTTAAATGATTCCTATTGGCTTTACTTTTAGATAAAACCTGTAATCTTCAAGCTCTAATCACTTGTTAAATCTGTCTAATTTACCTTGAATGCAATAAATATGTAATGATAAAATATAGCCATAATGTTGCCATCAGTAAAAATACCATGTATACTTAACATATTAGCCCGCACTCCCGCAGTATGTATGGTGATAGAGTTAGACCAAGAAAAGTCTGCAGAGATTTTGATAGCCCAAGCAGTGCAAGTGTTATTTTAAATGTCAAACTCCTATGAAATTATTCAAATTATCCTATCAAAATCGCTGCAGACTTTTCTTGGTTTAACTCTAGTCATACTGCTAAATCTTAAAGTTTAAATTCAATTGGCGAGTAACGCTATAGCAGTTACTGCCAGGGAACATGTTAATAGAATATGCAGTTATGATATAATCAGAAAACTACAGTTTTAGAAAAACAGTAGAAAGATAAGCAGCTTTAGAGCTATTGTGATAGTGCATTTTGTGTTGTATAGTGTCTAGACTGGTTTTATTAGTACCCCCACAAAGTCAGCAAGAAAGTATGGTATACACCCTCTTATAGCCCTCTACAGTCAGCGTCGTATAGTAAGTAGCATCTAAAGTATTCAAATAGTTTCGTACACCATAGAAAACGTATGGCATGCTATTTGAATATTTTGGATGCTACCTACTATGTGACGCTGACTGTACACCAAATAAATGCTAATTTTAAATTGAACTTTATTGCGACTGGATAAAACTGAAAATTAAAATGTAATCACGACTTCTAGCTTGTAGCAGCAGGGTTGTAAAGAGGGTGGTATTTTGGGCAAAAAAGTGACACCTCAGGAGAATTTTAACCTCTACGTCACAGACATCAAAAAACCGGACAAGTGCGAGTCGGACTCGCCCACCGAGGGTTCCGTACAGATTTAAATTATTATTTTATATTTTTAACTAATTTATAGTTTTTTGATTTTTCCCTGTATTACTTGCAAAATTTAATAGTTCTAAGTCAATGGGAAGTACCGTAAAAATTTTGATTCCCTTGAGAGTGTCGAAATTTGCGTTTGTTGCGGCATAAACGGCTGTATTTTTTTTTACGTTAACATAGAAGTTTTATTTTTTCACAGCTTCAAGGGACTGTAGATTTGAGTATATGCTTTTTAATTTCAACTAATATCTCCACGCGTTCCCAAGATAAAGGGTCTTGACAGACAGACGGGCGCACAACAAAGTGATCCTATAAGGATTCCGTTTTTTCCTTTTGAGGTACGGAACCCTAAAAATTGAATGGGAATTTTTATGGAATTCTAGAGGTTATAAAGAGAGGTCTAAGGACATTGACATAGATATGGACTGGCCTTACGGGCAATAATAATGAGGCATGGTAGGGGCCAGTACAGCGGTGTGACACCGCTACAACGCGATTGGTTGATGAGTTCGCGTCACTCGCGCGATTGGTTGATGAGTTCGCATCACGCGCGCTATTGGTCGCAACTAGTTGCGTTAGACTGCACGATTGGCTGGAATTCATGAGTGACACCGCTGAACTAGTACCATTTTTAGTGCCTGTAAGGCCAGTCCTTAGATATATACATCAATGTCTAAGGATCAATTCTCTGCAGCTGACTATAAAGACAACATTCCTGTTACCAGTAATAGAAAAGTTTACACTTAACATGTACTGTAACCTGTAACTATATTATTTATTATCTACGAGTACTGGTGAGATTTGATTGCTATAATAGTAATAAAATATCATGTGTTCAATATGACTTTATTTATGGTATGTTACCTAATCCCAGTATACTAACAGCAAAGGGTTATATAATCAGTTATATAATAGACAAAATCTGTATACGAGTTTTCCTTCGTATTTTCTCGGAAACGTTCATACGAGGGTACATCAAAAAGTCTTTAGAATTGATATCAGCTAAACACATAAGGATACGTTTTGATTATTGGTCATGATACATCACTTTTTTTGGTAATAAATTGCATAAGTAAAGACATAAATAAGTTAATTACTTTTTATGTTATCGATAAACAATGACAGTAGGGTAGGTGATGTCTTAATATCAGTAAATTCAGGCAAGTTTTTGTGATCATTCAGGAACGATTTTCTCAAAATGTTTGGTGAAGAAGAAGAGTTGCGTATTGCGTAATCAAGAGTATGTCTTTTGCAATTACTTCACATTCTTTGATTCTTAAAAATCTCCTATAAATTGGCTGTACTAGCGATAAACTAAAAAAAAAGGAAAATTAGTACCTAAAATTGTGATTCTTTTTTTTTATGGACGAAGATGCCAGATTTTTTAATACTGAATATGCAGATAAACTAATAAAGAGGTTGTCTAAAAGTAAAAAATAACAGGATACCTGTAATTCCATGATATCATAGCGTTTCTAATTTCTTTTTGATTCCCCCTCGTACTTGTCATGCTACTTCAGTCAACGTCAGTTCTTTTTGTACCGAGACTGACTGAAAAGGCAAGACACGTTCGTACGTTTCCGTGAAAATACGAAGGAAAATAATAATGCACTACATCTATAGATGAGGTGACATGCACATTCTTAACTTATTATTGTGCATTGATGGACTTTGCTGCAATTATCTTTGCTGCAAGCTTTAAGAATTCGCTGCCCCAATATTACAGGGTTCTATGTTTCACTTTTATCGAACTGAAATTTGAACATTGTCATAGTCGAATTTCAACTATCTTGAGAATGTAACATATTTAGAACCTTGTAATATTGGGGCAGCGAATTGTCGTTTAATAAAATGTGCACACATCTGAACACGTCTCTATCGTCAAGGCGTTCGTGTTCAGATATATTTGAGCACCTCGGCCGCTCCGATATGTCTGATGGCGAAGGTACATACAAAGAGTCAATTAAAATATCTATTTTTCCTTATCAAGCAAGATCGTTTTAGCATTAGCAATCTCATCAGATTTGCAATTATTACAGCGTCATTGCTTTTGATTTTGATTTTGATTGCTATACAAGTATGCAGTTATAGTTCGTCTTTTTAGCATTAGAAAGAAGGTAAGCGATCTTAACATCGTCTTTTAATTGTAAAACGCTTTTTAAAAATCAGTAACTATTACCTATTACTTATGAAAGCAGAAGAATATAAATGATCGTATTAGATTCATAATCGTTACATATTTGCCGTGTCTTATTTTTTAAAACGTGTTTTTCATTAAAAAGACACATCAAGATTGTTTACCTTATTTCTAATTAATGCTAAAAAAACGAACTATAGAGTTAGACCTATATAACGGTAAACGCCGAGAAGTTGATAACACGAGATAGAGCATTGAAGAAATTTGAACTTAAAATTGAAGTATATAAGGTTCAAATTTATTCAATATTTTCCCGCTAGTTATCAACTTCCTGCCATGTACGTTAAGTCTGCAGCGATTTTGATAGCCCAGACTATGAACGTACGTGTTATTTTAAACATCAAACTTCTATGAAATTATAACATATAAATAACACTTGCACGTCTGTGCTGTCAAAATCGTTGCAGAGTTATTTTGGTCTAATTATATAATGGCTATGATATGATGTAATGGGATGTAAGCAATTCTCGAAGGTTGACAGAAAGAGACACTGAACATATAGGAGTGTGACAGAGATGGATAAAAGAAAAGTGTCAAGGAAACCTAGTCGTTTTTATCCCTCGACGGAGGCAAACAAGCGTGCGGCCCTCCTGATATTAAGCAGCCACTGCACTGGGCGCTTGAAACTAGTGGATAAGCGCTTTGTCGACCCTTAGAATATATGATTTCCCCTTGGGAGTTGGTAGCACTGGAAACCTTATTCACCACCCGATCCGGTGCATACCCATTTGTCCCCGCCGGACACAGATGGGGATAAGCGACACTAGGTATACATGTATACCCACAGAATAAGTAGCAGCGATTGTGGCAGTGGTCTTCTGTAAGGTGGAGGTACTGCCCCAGTAGAGACTGTTCGAAACTTTTCGGAAAGGGAAGAATCGTGGAATATATTGGGCCCCTTACATTCCACGACTCTTCTCTTTCCGAACAGACTCTACAGAGCTCTACAGAAGCATATAAAAAAAACTGAATATTTGACACTGACAAATAATAGGACAAAAGTCGTCAGTTATTTACCCGTAAGGATGTTTATATTTCTCGGTAACAGTGAATAATTGTATAACGGGTAAATAAACCATGGCCCGCAAAGGACAGGTTGCTATCCAGGACTCCGTTGAAACGGACGAGGAGTTTGAGAATTATCTCAATGCAAATTTGCAACGGTTGATATGTGAGTAGTCAGTACCTATTAGGTAACTTTATACTTCATCCTCGCGCTGCCGCGATGTTGCCTGGTCCGACCATACACTGCCCTACTTGCGCGTCATGTCCAAAAAACCGGACAAGTGCGAGTCGGACTGGCGCACGAAGGGTTCCGTACCATTACGCAAAAAATTGCGTTTGTTGTATGGGAGCCCCACTTAAATATTTATTTTATTGTGTTTTTAGTATTTGTTGTTATAGCGGCAACAGAAATACATCATCTGTGAAAATTTCAAATTTCCACAGCTATCACGGTTCATGAGACAGCGTGACAGGCAGACGGACGGACAGCGGAGTCTTAGTAATAGGGTCCCGTTTGTACCCTTTGGGTACGGACCCCTAAAAACCGACACAGTTGGGAGCGGTGGGCATGACGAGTAGGGCGGCCACACTACGTCTTTGCCTACTTCCCCTCGCTACTCTCCATGGCACTCGTCGTCTATATTTTTCGGTGTGGGGCGTGATTTTTATCCCCAAGCCAAACAAATCGAATAACAAGCTAAACTTCGTTATTCCCTCGAGTCCCGTGAACGAGATATCGAATCTGTAATAAGTAATAACTGATTAATTTAATTTAAAAAAATATTTTTTATGTCAATATGCCTTAATCATACTCATAAATAATGTATGTCCCATAGCTCCAGTGGCGGATTTGCAGTCTTTGCCGCCCTAGGCCCCAGGCCCTGTCGCCGCCCCCCTTTCTCAGCATCAGCACCCATCATATTGACTACATTTAGGTCAGGCAACAAAAAGGTATAGTTAGAGGGAAATGCTTGGGACACATTTTTAGAGCACCGTACAAAACTTTGTTAACTTAGTAACTTTGTTTGGACTCGTAGGCCCTTGAGCGGGCGGGGGTAGGGGGTTTGAACGTCCCATTTTTCGGTTTTTCGCTTATAATATCTCAGAAACTATGCATCCTTGCGACATGATCATTATACAAAATGAAAGCTGATTAAATTTGCTACAAGTTTGATACAGTCGAGTTTTTCGACCGGTAAGTAGATTGTTTAGTTTTTGAGATATCCGCTCTTGAACGTCTGTAATTTTGCATTACATTTCCTACAATAATATTCACGGTGCTCACGAGGAAAGGAACCCGAAAGATTTTAACAGTTTATTGGGTAGTTTTATTTATTACTAATCACATTTAAAGACTAAAATGTCCTTTCAACTTTGACGTATGACTACACACTCGCAAACATCACGGTTACTTCACAGTTTAGTTCGCGCCAAGATGGCTGAAAAGCATCAGCTGATCGAGTTTAACTGTCATTTATCTGAGACAGGGCCCTCGACACTCGTGCGCGAATCGCGGCATCACGAAGCCGCGAACGCGAGTGTTTCGTCGATTTCGCAGATTGTTCGCGCCTCCGCGCGTTCGCGCGAACTAGCAAGACTCTACATTACACACTATTCTGGCTAGCTCCGTTGACGCGGGCCGAAAAACCGACTAAAAACGGGGAACAAGGCGCGAAGGCGTGAACGATCTTCGCGCCGCGATTTGCGCACAAGTGTGCCATCTTGGCGCGAACTAATTAAACTGCGAAATCACCAAGATATCGAAAAACTTGACTGAGTAAAACTTGGAGCAAATTTAATCAGCTTTGATTTTGTATAATGATCATGCCGTTAGAACGCATAGTTTCCGAGATATAAGTTTATTGAAAAATCTAAAAATGGGACCTTCAAACTCCCCCCTACCCCGGCCTTAGGGCTAGAGTCTGTGCGGAAAGAGAAGAGTCGTGGAATGTATTGGGCTCCATACATTTCACGACTCTTCACTTTCCGCACAGACTCTACTGCCGGGGACTTTTGATATGTTCACCTCCTAACTAGTTCAAACAAAGTTACGAAGTCAAAAGTTGTATTCCAAACATTTCCCTCTATCCTTTTTTTTGAGAAATCGTTGCCTGGCCTAATTTTGAGTTAGGTATTTCTTGTTATCATCAGCGAATTTTTTGTCAGAATTTGCCGCCCCTAATATCTTGCCGCCCTAGGCCCGGGCCTACTGTGCCTTATGGGAAATCCGCCACTGCATAGCTCTCATGTCAGCGAATTCAGAACTATGGGACATATTTATGAGTAAGTTACATATGCACCCATATTTTTACACTTTACCGACCTACATCGTTTTGGAAAAGAGCTGATACTTTTTTAACTGCTCGATCGATTTTTATTAGCACATTCACCGCTGAGCTACGGTCGTAGCGCTACGTCGTAGCCGATAACATGGATTTCCCGGTATGCAGCGAAAATGCTTCGTAGAAGCAAAATGACAACGTATCGCGATTAGCGCTGAATGGGTTAAACATAGCTAAGGACTACCGTAAGAAAAACTCGCTTTTACCTAAAAAAACGCATCGAAATCACACACACACACACACACACACACACACCTAATAGTCATATTGTCCGTGACTATTAGGACTTGAGAGGATGATGGCAAATGAACAGCCGTAATTATATTTTAGGTATGGAAGTGTACTCGGATTTCTGCGGCCCCTGTCTCGCCACCGCCTTCGCAGTCCGCAAGGGCAAGATGGAGATAGGACAAGACCGGATTGCTATGGTCAAGGTACTTTACGAACTTATATACCATCCCATGGAAAACGGTAACGTGAAATTTATTCCAAATGAAAATATGTACAATAAATGAGAGGAGAGACCTTCGCTTTCGCTGGGTCGACTACATTTAACATTTTGTTAGCGCGAATTACTGATCTAGATTCGATTAACAGTACACAGTAACAGTTAAGTACATATATGTATTAGTTAGTAAGTCTTTTTTTTGTGGCAATAAAATATTTGAAGTTTGAAGAAGTTTGAAGTTTGATTAAGCCGGATTTTTTATAAAAAATTGTAATTTTCTTTTTCAGGCCATGTCCGACAATATCACCGCCCTTTCTCGATTCAAAAACAAAACTGAACCATTATTTCTCTTCATATCGGTGAGTAAAAGAATATTTACTTGTCGGATTTCACAAATGCATTGAACGACAAGAATTATCAGATTCAGCTGAAAGAATAATGTACAGATTAGCGAGTAGCGGCGTATTCAGATGATAACATAAACAATGATAACATCACCACTACACCTTATAAAAAAAAGTCCCCCGCCGCGTCTGTCTGTTTGTGTGCTTGTGTAGGTATTTGTATGTTTGTTCTCGATAAACTCAGAAACTACTGTTATAGGTAAGGATTTTTATGCAGTTTTCACCTATCGATAGAGTGATTCTTGAGCAAGGTTTGTGTATAATTTGTTAACCCGTGCGAAGCCGGGGCGGTATACATAGTATAGCATAAACTCATAGCGTCTCTCTTGCATTTATAGGCTTAGTGAGAGCGAGGTGAACTAAAATAGAAAACTAGAGCCTAGCGAATCGCTGACAGTGAATGTGTTAAGAACATCGGTCATTTAGAGTTAGACCAAGCTAAGTAGGCAGCGATTTTGTTAGTCCAGACTGTGCAAGTGTTATTTTAAACGTTAAACTGCTATGACATTTTGACGTTTAAATAACACTTGCACAGTCTGTGCTATCAAAATTTGTTGCCAACTTAGTTTTGGGTACCTAACTATAGTGTTTCGTACCGCGTAAGGTACCTATGCTACGCCGTAGCACGTTGTAGCGCGTAGCAGATTAACGCATCCAATTGCAACGTTTTCGTAGCGCTACGCTCGTAGGCAATCCCAGCGTATTCCCGCTTTGTAGAGGAAAGCGACTACGAGCAAACCCGCCGAGCGGTTTCCCGGCACTCAATTTGTTAATGTAAAATATAGAGAAAAAAACTGCCATGTTAGAGCTGTTAGAAGTCGGTGCCCAAATCATAATAACATGTAAAGACTGACCAGTAATGGGTCAAACAGATGACTGTGTTATGTCTTTCCTGTAGACATACACAAGAGTTAAGGGCTATATAGGTTAATTTTCTTATTTAACCCTTATCCACGTGAAAAGGTCCTCCTTTTATTTAGAGAACTATGATAAAATCATTGCTTACATGCCCACAAGCTGTTAACTATTGCCCACAGTAGAGAAAAATGTACTGTTCGCGATAACACACTAGTTTTCTCTCCTGTGGGCAATAGTTAACAGCTTGTGGGCATGTAAGCAATGATTTTATCATAGTTCTCTAAATAAAAGGAGGACCTTTTCACGTGGATAAGGGTTAAATAAAAAAATTAACCTTTATAGCCCTTAACTCTTGTGTATGTCTACAGGAAAGACATAACACAGTGATCTGTTTGACCCTAATATATGTACATTGTCAAGAGGGCGCTGTTATTCTCATGTATAGGGTGACAGTTCAGTATAGTATGAAAAAATTAGTTCCAGTGAAATTCCGCAACATGGCGCGTGATCATACATTACTGGTCAGGCTTTATACACTGTCGAACACACTCGGCTCGATTCGGAAAATGAATTAGATTTCTACTAGACTTCAACAAGTTACGATACGGATAATTTAAAGATATTTGTAAGATAGATATGTCAAATTTGACGTTTCCGCGATTCTGGAGGTCCTCTTGAACGATTTCGACAAGTTATGACTTAGATATCCATCAAGTCACATCTAGTCGATATCTAATGTAGATCTAGTTGATCTCTATATCGTCTCAAGATCTTGTGATTATCTCGAAATCCGAATAGGCCTGACTGTTGTTGTAGTTGTCTTGTTGTTGCCGGTCCCATATTGGGATACCCTCCTCCAATTGAGGGGGGGGACTTAAATCTTCTCGAGGCAGAGGTGTAGGGTTGGAGCCGGTGTAGCTTTATTTGACGTTCATAAGCGCATTGTAATATGCCTATTTGAATAATAAACTATCTTTATCTTATCCGTTTTAGAAAGGCAAGCTGACGCGCGCGCTGTACGGCGCGAACGGGATAGAGCTGTGTCGCCTCATCGAGGAAGAGCTGGCACTGACACAGAAGGAGCTTAACACTGGCGAGGAGCGGCCTAAACAGGAGATTACTGACCAGCTGCCTGAGGAGGCAGTGAGTGACTTTCATGAATCTAGTATAACCACAGAATAAGTAATAGTACTACCGTACAGAAAGGAAACTTCCTACAAAACCGAAGTTTGACAGCGGTTCAGGGTCGAATCATGCTGTCCCTGTCTAATATATGGCACTATCCCTTTCGGCTATTTAGGATTGTCAAAATTCAAGCCATTATCTTATCTGCGGTCGTGCACGTGAGGTCAAGTTGTGTCAACCCTAATAATTGCTCGGAGCAATGCTGAGCCGAAAGGAGCCGAGTTTGCCCGAAGTCAGGAGTTTCGCACCCCTAGTATAACTGGATCAGGCATGAGGGGTGGGGGGAAATGACCGAACGGGATAGTCTTATGTATCTTACAGTAGGAGTAGCAGCGAAAGCTTGTTTGTCTTTGTCACAGTCTCACATTATTTTTTATTCCTCACCGAAAAATGAATATGGATTATGGTGGGCAACTAATAAACTCGACCAATCATCAGTGTCGCATAGCGTATGTTTTGTCCCTCACACGCATGCGTATAGTTCATCTATAGGATCCTAACCATTTATGGTGACTTTAGTTGACGCTGGAACAGGAGCACCCTTACTATACTTGCCGCAATACCAACTGGCGACTGAGATCATAATGCTACCTCCTTTACCCTTGTTAAGACCAACCAAGAGTGAAAGCGATGGCATTATAACCTGACTCGCCACTTAGCTTTGCGGCAAGTATAGATGATATTAAAAGAGAAAACACGTGTATATTTATGTATTTCTCACGCACTCTTGCAATTTGGTCAGAGATAACGATTTCACGGTGTATTTTTTAATCCCAGGCGCGAATCGAAGAAGAAGAAGTGCAAGAAGCTCAGATAAAGGCGGAGGAAGAGCGCATTCGAGTCGTCACACTAGCGGCCCGCAAGAAACGAGTCTCTGAAAGGCTGTCGCACTCCGTGGCCCACCTCAACTTTATACTGTTCTTCCCGCACTGCCACCAAGCTTACTACGACCTCTACGAGAATTGGGACACGCTCAGTAAGTAAACTCAGGTGAAAGCGGAGGAAGGGCGCATTCGAGTCGCCACACTAGCGGCCCGCAAGAAACGAGTCTCTGAAAGGCTGTCACACTCCGTGGCCCACCTCAACTTTATACTGTTCTTCCCGCACTGCCACCAAGCTTACTATGACCTCTACGAGAATTGGGACACGCTCAGTAAGTAAACTCGGGTGAAAGCGGAGGAAGAGCGCATTCGAGTCGCCACACTAGCGGCCCGCAAGAAACGAGTCTCCGAACGGCTGTCACAGTCCGGGGCCCACCTCAACTTTATACTGTTCTTCCTGCACTGCCACCAGGCTTACTACGATCTCTATGAGAACTGCTCAGTTACGTCCTAGCAAGAAACGATACTCCACGCGACTCTCACACCACGGGGTAACATGTTTTTTTTTCAGGCAACTAGTGGCCCATACATAAATGCCTTAAAACTAGCATACATATTATAAAAATATATTTTAAAACTAAACAATACAAATCACATTATGGTTGCGCAACCCGCAGTGTCTGAGAGCCGGCCGCGGAACCGCCGAAACTTGACACCCTTCGGCCAAAACTCCTCCTTGGTGATGATTTCTCGTTTCACGATCAACTACGGAACAGCGGAATATTTTCACAAGTAATGAAAATGAATTATGCGACAAGAGTTTATCTTTCGAAGTTGCATCTAAAACGGTAAATAATATTTCTAACTCCTGTCTTAGCCATTTGCGAAAAAAAGGATTGGGTTCCGAGCAACACTTTAATGTAGGAGAGCTCGGCACTCAATTTCTGATCTCGAAATTGTATAAGAAATCATGACAACATTCCACTTGCAGACATACAAGTATCAGCCAAGGAGGAAATCCAGATAACAGAGGAAATGGTACCCGAGGTGATGTACATGAGCGACGTGGATCCTAACGAGGCCTGCGTCCATGCGCTCTGCAACGGGAAGGCGCTAGTCGTGCTGTTCAAGTTCTTTGACAACGACTTTAGGAGCTTCGTGAGTGAGTGAGACAGACACACAGACAGTTGTGGACGTGACCAACGAGGCCTGCGTCCATGCGCTACGCTACGGGCCGGCGCTCGTCGTGCTGTTCAAGTTCTTTGACAACGACTTTAGGAGCTTCGTGAGTGAGACAGACACACAGACAGGGACAGCTGTGGACGTGACCAACGAGGCGTGCATCCACGCTATCTGTCACGGGCAGGCGCTCGTTTTTCGATAACGATCGACTTGTTCGTAAGCATTTTTCCATTTAGACGCCTAATATATATATACGCTAAGTACCAGTGCTTCGATATACTTAGTACCTCGCGCCATAATGAAGTACCTCGTTCTAATGTTCTCGTGTTAGCTGGTAACGCTATCGTTCAATACGGCTCTGCATATTTTTTGTCTAAATACCTATTACCTACGAAAGGAAAAGAAAGAGTAGATAGAGATTTTTTTTATTGAAGAAGGCACATTTACTTAATGAAATGAAATGAAAGCATTTATTTCGGATACAAATACATCCATATTATGTTAGTACTAAGTAATAACTTATATTAGGTGTGTTAGTAGAAAGTATAATTATAATTACAATTGACATGCAAGGACATCCAGTGAGCGAGGATAGGGCTGTCCGTCCTCTCAGCGATCACCTTCAGGAGAGTGTTGGCACTGCCCCGCACGCGCTCGCCCAGGGATGCTACCCGCTTGCGCAGCACGGCTTGGAAACCGTCGGTTCTCCACGCGGCGAACATTCCTGACGCGCTGCAGCGCCAGGGCAGCCCCAACAACCCCCTGAAGGCGTTATTGTATTGGACGCGCAGAGCACTGTAGGCTTTTTTGGTGTAGTGACTCCACAGGTTGCACGTGTATAAGGTTTGACAATACGTTTTGAACAGGGTTATTTTCACCTCTGTCGAACAACGCGCAAACCTGCGAGACAGCATATTACACCTTACCGACAGTGCTCTGCGCTCCCTTTCTATATCAACATCGTCTTTTAGAGTGTCAGTAACCCAGTGACCCAAGTATTTAAATTTAGTTACTGTTTGAAGAGGAGAACCACTGAGCATTATTGGCGGAATGGGATATGTTTTAGTGCCAGACTTAAACAGTAATACCTCACTCTTTTTCACATTATTAAGCGGGCTTGTCTTGCCTTTTGGTGCTATGAAAAAAGTTTCTGAGCTACTTTCGTAATCAGTCTTTTAATTGTTGTTGGCGCAACGGGATTTTAGTCTCTACCTACTCTAGCTTGGCTATTAGTATTTTTATCTTCGAGCATGGACAACCTCGTCAGGCCTCAGGCTATCGTCATTTACGTACCTATAGTAGCAGTTACTCGAAAATAGATATTATACAAAATAATGATTACAGATGTGCTTCGCCACTTTCTGTACGAGGTGATCCCAGAGCCCAAAGAAGACTTGGCCCCGGAGAAGCAACTCCCGCCCATTCCGGCGTTCGAGCGCTACGCCACCATCAGCAAGACACCGAGAGAAGTGCGGCGGGCCCGTTACAATGCCATGTTGAAAAAATTGGTTAGTTAATGACATCTGATTAGTGATTACCTTATAGAAGAAACAAGTCTCACCCATCCCGGCGTAGGTACAAGTCCTACGCTACCATCAGCAAGACACTGAGAGAAGTGCGGCGCGACTGCTACAACGCCATGCTCCAGAAAGGTGTTAGTTGTGTCACCTCTGATTAATAGAAGAAGCAAGGCCCACCCATCCCGGCGTACGAGCCCTACGCCACCATCAGCAAGACACCGAGAGAAGTGCGGCGTGACTGCTACAACGCCATACTGCACAAAGGTGTTAGTTGTGTCACCTCTGATTAATAGAGAAGAAGCAAGGCCCACCCATCCCGGCGTACAAGCCCTACGCCACCATCAGCAAGACACCGAGAGAAGTGCGGCGTGACTGCTACAACGCCATGCTCCAGAAAGGTGTTAGTTGTGTCACCTCTGATTAATAGAGAAGAAGCAAGGCCCACCCATCCCGGCGTACAAGCCCTACGCCACCATCAGCAACATACCGAGAAAAGTGCGGCGCGACCGTTACAATGCCATGTTGAAAAGACTGGTTAGTTAATGCCACCTGATTAGTGAACACCTTATATAAGAAACAAGTCTCACCCCTCCCGGCGTGCGAGCGCTATGCCACCGCGAAGTCCCACATTAACTCAACCGCCTTCACTTCTCTCCAACCTCAATAAACGGCTTCCAGTTCAGTATCCGCTACTTTTAACCCGTTTCTACTCGGCCAATGATGTTTGATATTGGTTTCAGAAAGAAGAGGAGGAGGAACGACTGCGTCTGGAGCAGGAGCAAGCGCGACTGGCGCGCGAGGCCGAAGAGGAGCGCCTGGCGCAGGAGAAACAGCGCAAGGAGGAGGAGAAGATGGCGCGCATCGCGGCTGGGGTTTGTTTTGTTTTATAGGTCAAAGTACTTTTAGGGCCACCAATCACTAACCCGGGGTTAACCGGTTAAACCTAGAGTTACTATGGTTGCCAGTATAATTTGACACTGGGTTAACGGTTTAACCGCTTAGGCCCGGGTTATTGGGACGGTGCATGTGGGGCTTAGGTAGGTACTGAGTGACGTGTATTTTGTTTGTTAGAAAAAACAAAACTGTATTGCTTTTTTGCACGGATGTAGGCAAGAAAATGTTTCCTTCATTTGTTTGGTACTGTAAAGTGGCAACTCGATAGTGATGGGTCAAACAGATCACTGTGTAATGTCTTTCCTGTAGACATACACGAGAGTTAAGGGCTATAAAGGCTAATTTTCTTATTTAACCCTTATCCACGTGAAAAGGTCCTCCTTTTATTTAAAGAACTATGATAAAATCATTACTTACATGCCCACAAGCTGTTAACTATTGCCCACAGGAGAGAAAACTAGTGTGTTATCGCGAACAGTACATTTTTCTCTCCTGTGGGCAATAGTTAACAGCTTGTGGGCATGTAAGCAATGATTTTATCATAGTTCTCTAAATAAAAGGAGGACCTTTTCATGTGGATAAGGGTTAAATAAGAAAATTAGCCTTTATAGCCCTTAACTCTCGTGTATGTCTACAGGAAAGACATAACACAGTGATCTGTTTGACCCTGATACACAACACAAGCTCACCACGCACAGGGCCGTCTTAAACTATGCTGGGGCCCTTGGGCACATAAGAATTTGGGGCTGTTTTGGAAAGTAAAGATAGCGAATTATACTAACATTTTTCTACTATGATCTTCTATTTATTATGAGTAATCAAATATACTGTTAATGTCTGTCCTTCGGGGCCCCCTGAGGATGGGGGCCTGGGCACGGGCCCCGTGTGCCCTAATGGTACAGACGGTACTGACCACGCACGCAACAGGTGGCGCATAAGATGATTCATAATCGTTCATCGACAACGCGAAACGAAAAATAAAAATGTATATATCGGGATGACATGCCACGAGAAATCACGTGACTATTTCCATACATTACTTAAGTTTCGATTGCCGTTTTCTGACAACTATTGTCACCTTGGTTACGCCCCACTTTGAGTTTATTGCGCAAGCATACGGTTGTTCGTGGTTGGGCAATAGGCCCCGTGCATGAACTATAGGGGGCAGCATAGGAGCCGTCAGATTTTTGGCGCAAGGCGTAAATGTTTCGTTTATACTTCTGGTCTAAGAGCTAGCCACGGAAATAGGTATGCAATTAATAGAGCAACGAAATCCCTCTAGTTAGTATGCCATACTATCGTTATTAATTAATCCGGGCGCCTGGCAGCTGTTTAGCGGTGGGTGCGGGAGTGGTTGGGCAACAAAGGGGTTGTCAAATCAATCGTAGGTGTGCAATTTATAGAGCTCTGATTTTGGTGTGATATAATAGCTAAATATGTATTTAATTCAAATATAACAATGCCAGACGTTTTAATTGGGGGAAAAGTAGTGCCAGGTGACGTACAAGATACGCGAAAAAGTACCAAAATAGGTTTGCAATTTATAGAGAAACGAAATCTTTCTAGTTAGTGTGCAATACTATCATTATTAATTAATCCGGGCGCCTGGCAGCTGTTTAGCGGTGGGTGTTGGAGTGGTTGGCCAACAAAGGGGTTGTAAAATGAATCGAAGATGTGCAATTTATAGAGCTCTGATTTTGGTGTGATATAATAGCTAAATATGTATTTAATTCAAATATAACAATGCCAGGCGATTTAATTGGGGGAAAACTAGTGCCAGGTGACGTACAAGATTCGCGAAAAAGTAACAAAATAGGTTTGCAAATTATAGAGCGACGAAATCTTTTTAGTTAGTGTGCCATCATTATTAATTAATCCGGGCGCCTGGCAGCTGTTCAGCGGTGGGTGTGACAGTGGTTGGGCAACAAAGGGGTTGTAAAATCAATTGAAGGTGTGCAAGTTACAGAGCTCTGTGTTTGGTGTGATATTATAGCTAATTATATATTTAATTCAAATATAACAATGCCAGGCTTTTTGTTTGGGGGAAAAGTAATGCCATGTCCAAGATGCGCGAAAAAGTGCCAAGTCATCTCATTTACTGTGTCAAATTGTATCGTGTTTCGTTACTTGGGTGGGGTTGGGCTGATTTGATAACGGGACTCTATTACTAATCGGACTTGGCCGGTTTTATCGAACCCGTACTAATTCAAATTTGTCAACAATTTTAAAGATGATTTAGACTGGTTATCCGTAACACATCTAAAGAACTCAAGTTGCGGAGCGTTGGGCGTGACACGGCAGCGCGGTCGACGCGGGCGGCCCGGGCGGCGCGAGGCCAGTTGCTCTTTGTCGTCGCCTGGCGGGGTGATCGACTGATTATTTGCGCCTGTATTTTTGCACACACGATTTTGAAGGTCCACTCTAATGAAAAAGTAAAGGCATGCACGTCACCTGGCACTAGTTTTCCCCCAATTAAAACGCCTGGCAGTGTTATATTCGAATTAAATACATAATTAGCTATTATACTACATCAAACTCAGAGCTCTATAAATTGCACACCTTCAATTGATTTTTCAACCCCTTTGTTGCCCATCCACTCCCGCACCCACCGCTGAATAGCTGCCAAGCGCCCGGATTGATTAATAATTATAGTATGGCACACTAACTAGAGGGATTTCGTCGCTCTATAAATTGCATACCTATTTCCGTGGCTAGCTCTCCCTCTATTCCGATGTAGCCCACAAGATGGCAGAACCTACTATGCACAAGGAAACGTACCGACGAGAACGGTACATGGTAGCACTTGCTTTGGCAATGTAACTGTGCACATATATTTCCTATTCAGGCCACAAGATGGCAGACCCTCCAACGCGCACGGTCCCTATAGGACCATTACCTAATCATTAGGTAGGTATCTGTCACACCCGGAATTACGGATCTTGTGTTCCATTTCTATGACTTTCTATTTATTTGCACATTCCAGTTGCCCGCGTCGCCGGAGCCCGAACCAGTGACGGAGGAGGAACAACTGCCAGAGAAGGAAGAGGGGGAGCGACCAGAGGGGGAACTGCCTCAAGGGGTACTGCCTGAAGGGGTGCTGCCTGAAGGGGTGCTGCCTGAAGGGGAGAAGGCGGAGCAGACGGACGACATAGTGGAACCTGTAAGACACATACCACAATACAATACATGCATCACTGGTTCAGTGACCTAAAGAGGATCTTGGCCTCTGACACAAGAGAGCGCCACTCTGCCCTATTCTGCGCCACTTCACGCCAGTTGGTTATTCGGCAGGGTATTCGTGGGCGGACAGGTCTTTATGGGCTTCGTCACTTCAGCGATATCTGGGACATAGGTACATATACCACATACCACTTAAATTACACAATATCGATATCGGAACCCACTAAGCGCTAGTTGCACTAACCCCAACTGACGGAAACATAACGGTAAAAAGCACCAACCCCAATCGACGGAATCATAAAGGTAAAATATTCAGCAATACACCTGCGAAGAAATTCAAAGGTGTATGTGAAGTCCCCAATCTGCATTGGGCTAGCGTGGGGACTATAGGTCAAGCCCTCTCGCGCATGAGAGGAGGCCTGTGCCTAGCAGTGGGACGAATATAGGCTGATTTTTTTAAAATTATATATTCAACAAGTAACGGTCTTAACTTAACGGTGACATACGGTTAGGTGCTCACCTGTAGACCTAGGGTCCGTAACAAATTTCATCCAACATTCAACAAAAGTAGTGTCCAAGCACATGCATAGTCAAAAATTCACAATGTAATTAATAGGTCATTCTCACAAAATATGTCTTCGGTCTAATTGCCGGAACCCATAAGTAAAAAATGAATGAAAAGAGTTGTGGCAATTAGATGCAACCGCAGTATTCTCAGAGCAAGGCTGTAATCCGCCACGAGCTTTATCTAACCAAATATGTTAAGCAACTAAACCTAGGTACAACAATACTTACTTACAACTAGTAAGTTTACTATAGTAGTTTGGCGCGATGACCCAAAATGAGTCTTGGCAGTTCTCGAAACTCGTTATGAAACCGATAGGTACAAGAATATACGAGTATCATGTTGCTAAATAGTTTCAAGGTTCCTTAAATTTCGCAGCCGGGTGAAGAAGCCCCTCCCGAGAAGGTAGTCGAGGAGTTCCACTCGGACGTGGAGGTGGAAGACGAGGAGTACATCCCCCCGGGCGGGCTGTTCGTGCCCGGCCTGTACACGCCGCCCAATAACCTCGCCAAAGCCAACGGGCTGAAACTGTTCTTCCCTAAGGTGTAGTACCAGCATAGACCAGCTCCTGTAGAGGAGTCAGTTCCACTCGGACATGGAGGTGGAGGGCGAGGAATATACATGCTCCCGGGCGGGCTGTTCGTGCCCGGCCTGTACACGCCAAACAAAGGACTGAAGCTGTTCTTCCATAAGGTACCTACTATCCATTTTTTGTATCGGGTATCAAAACAGGCTACTGCAAACTGTCAAATTCGTGTAATATTGCAAAAGCAATAGAGATATAGGTAGTCAACTACCCGTATTGTGAAGTTGGAGCATTCTAAGGGCTGTCCCGTACAAATGCATGTTATTTCCTGTGTTGCGACTTTTTTCGGCATTTAAGGCAGGCGATTATTTTTCTGTGCATATTTTTGACTATTTGTCATAGAAAAGGAAACTCGAATTATACTTGCAAATTTTCAGAAAATTCGCGTTTGTACGGGACAAACGGTAGACAATTTCATGGATTGCTCCAGTCAAATATGTATTACGAGTACGCACGTACCGCACAGTCGAATATGTAGTTTGATTTTTGAGATTAGGACACTTCGTACTTGTCAAAGTGACAATTTTATGCGATTCTTCATTAGCTTTCATGGCACAAGTTGGTACTCCCCCTAATTTCTCGAGACCACAATTTTCCCAATCCAGCCAATCCTATAGCTATTTGACATTCGACAGATCATCGCATCGCTGACGAAGATGGAGTCGGAGCACCTGCCGCCGCACACGCTGGTGTTGTTCCCGGCTGACAAGCGCGAGGGCGTCAAGGAGGTCATCGAACAATATCCTGAAGAGATACTCCATGTAACTACATATCTAGTAGCATAGTTGGGCGATTCTCAGAGATGACCTTCGGTGCCTGACTTCGGTGCCAAATTTTTTTACTTATTTGATATGCGACTTTATTTCCTAAAATCTAGCCTTAATATAAAAAATATTGGTACTGGAGGCCTCCATTAGAACCTTATAGTTTTTAAGATATTTGAGATTAAGAAAACACCGAAATCATGTGCAGGCACTGAAATCAATTGGCGTCACCGAATTCAATAATGCATACAGAAAAATCACATTTAAATTTTATATCTCAATCATATTACATTTTAATCATATTTTTCATTCTTATTTGATTATAAGCGATGTAACAAGGCTAATGATCTCGAAAGCTTACATAAATTTAATAGATATAGACCCAAGATTTTAAAATAACCTAATTACGGCTTGTAAAACAACATATCTAGAAGATATCCCATACTATTTGACTGTCCTCATATAATAGGGCGATGTATGGTCCTGGAACGAGTTTCTGACATGTCGACCACAAATTCGCACATTAAGTGCCATGAAGGAGATGTTTGTTTCACACAATCCGACCGCACACGCATCAAATAGAAACTTATGTTACTTACACCCGATAAACAAGAAACTTTTGAGTGGTGTTCAATGCTCAAAAAATATTTAATGCACTTATAAAGCAATGTGATGCAATACGGAAAACAAGTATTTTTAAATAACAGAGTTTTAAAACGTGAACTCCATCAATTTAAAACTATTTGAAGTGGTCGACTAATGCTTGAAGATCTAATTACCTATTACAGTGAAACCTGGATAAGTGAAACTTCAAGGGACGAGCAAATTTGTCTCACTTAAAGAGGTATTCCACTTACCCAGGCTCTCAGTTAGCCAGGTACAAATAAAATTCTGTCTCATTTACAGAGGGTACCATTAATAGAGGGTGAGAATAGAGGATATTTCAGTTATAGAGGTGATTAATAACTTAATAAGGTATTTTGTAAACATGATGTATTATCTTTAAAAATAAATAAGGTAAAATAATCCTTGTCCCTTAATATTTATTAAGTCTGTTTAAATTTTTATTCGAATTTATTTTGAATGATTCTACAAAGGATAGATTCTGTTCAATACAATTTGATCCGGACTTCATTGCGTCTTAAAAATTAATTAAATGAAAATATTTTTTTGTTTATTCGTGTTACTTATCAATATTTTAGCTATCGTTTCGATAGTTTTAACTACTTAAACTAACTAAATGAAACTTGAAGTCGTTTAGGGGTCAAACAGATCACTGTGTTATGTCTTTCCTGTAGACATACACAAGAGTTAAGGGCTATAAAGGTTAATTTTCTTATTTAACCCTTATCCATGTGAAAAGGTCCTCCTTTTATTTAGAGAACTATGATAAAATCATTACTTACATGCCCACAAGCTGTTAACTATTGCCCACAGGAGAGAAAAATGTACTGTTCGCGATAACACACTAGTTTTCTCTCCTGTGGGCAATAGTTAACAGCAGTCAATAAAGTCCAAGTTAGAGAGGTCATAGATTGACGTTATCTCAGATACAGAGGTCAATTCCTATAAAATTCTAATAAAACAATTACGAAAATGTAGTCTTATAAATATTGTCTCAGTAAAAGAGGTAAAATACACTCCCTGAGGTAAATGTGACTATCAAATCACAACAACTAATTCCAGTTATAGAGGTTCGTTTTTTCTCACTAACAGAGGTAATTCAGTGCAAAAGTGTCGGGACCGCGCCATGAGTCCCAGCTATAGAGGTTTCCCACTTATCCAGGGATTTTATTTGATTAAGTGGGAACTTAATCAAATTTCACATTATGATTCCAGCACCCTCAAACACTTGAGCTAAATTGTAACTCCTATATTTAGACATAAAGACATACTTAAGACATTGAGGATTGTTAACACATTTGCTATGTTCAATTTGTGTCTATGGCTATCCTTTAGAAATATCGATCAGTAAGGTACGCTCAGTGCCTTTGAAGCGATCTCGACATTAGACGGCCATTTTATTTTTAATCCCTTGTTCTGAACATCCTGTAGATGCGGGACACTCCCACCGAACATCATTTTTGGCATTTGATTTTTTTTTCTTGTATTATTATATAAATAATAAATAAATAATTTGATAGTGTCCCAGACAGAATAAAGGCTGAAGATCATGCCTAAATTAATTCAGATTTATTGAACAGTAAATTCAATCATTTATTGTCCCGGACACGTAAAAATGGCCCTCCTCAGAAATGCCCAGTTATGCTCTAGAGTGGCAAAGCAGGCAAAAGGCTCCTGGCCCGAGAGGAGTTCGAATTTGATCTATTTTCCGTGACCATAGGTCGCTATTGCTCCCATTCGATGAATTTGCCACGGGATTCAATTGGTACACATCGCTGTAAATTTCTTACCTCCTCCGAAATAGTTAAAAAATAAGATTATTTTGAACACATCAGTCGCTTAGCTACATCTGCGCCTACTACCAATGCTACTGTATGTGGCATAACGGCCAAAGGGAGGGAATTTACTTTCTAAAATTAGGTATAAATCCATTGTGTCGATACGCTTGAAATATGTAGGCTGACCTCTGACCCAGTATTCGTGATGTGTAGTTATTTAGATAATGCAACTGTGTAGTGGCATCCGACGGTATTTGCAGTGTGAATTAAAATATCAATAACAGATAATACTTGCAATGTCAACTGCATAAGAGTTTCCTACTGATTGCAACTGTATTATAGTTTCCTAAGTTCCTACTGATAATACAAAATGAAGGTCTATGTGAGAAAACACCAGCTAATGAATTAAACATACATACAAGCATAGGTACGGGTCAAACTGAGAACCTACTTTGTTTATTTTATTTTACATTTTAAATCAGGCAACGATACCTTATTTATATATTACAAATACCTTACAGACTAATAAACTTAAAAAAATCTAAACACTATTTAGGCGACAAAACGGCGTGGCTCCGTTGATTCGTCTGGTGTTGTGTCGAATTCTGCAGTTTGCCCCGGAACCTCCGAAACACGACACCCTTCGAAGCCATTTGAACCTTTTGAGCAACCTTTTCAAGTGGGTTAAAAATACTCATTCTCCGAAATATTTGTGTAATAATGTGCCTTAAATGCAGAAGGGTTTTTTTTTCAGATGGGGATATTCAACGGCGACGAGTTGTACTCGATGGAGCACATCGCGTACACAATCAAGCAGTACGACAAATTGGAGCGGGGCTATCCATACAAAACGTATGTCGGATACTACATATTGTGTTATTGACAAAATGAACCACTTCCTGATTAGAAATATTTAATACTTTCAGCGCCAAACGCCCCATTTCCAAAACTAATAACGTGTTAGGGTGGATTTCATCACCAAAAATTTCACCATACAAAAAAATATTTTTTTCAAATGTTTAATTTAACACGATTCTAGCTGGGAAAAGTAATAGGGGGCTGTATATTGAGGATATTTATGGTATTTATACAATCATTTGTGGCTTATATTTGAAGTTATCGCTTTCGGAAAATAAAAACGCAAGACGGTGATGACAATCATGGTATGGTAATGACTCTTTTGTAGACGGTAATGACACTGCATGTACGGTAATGACGATTTGGGAACTAATTTATATATGTATTAAAAACGTATTTAAAAAACAAAAACTTTTTTTAATTGTAAGGCTTTAGAACTTTAATAAACATTACAAATAACATGTTTTTGAACATAAGACTAGCTACATAAATTATTTTTAGAAAATTATAAAAAATACATTTTATTCATATAAATAAATATATAACAAGTATTTTTATTGTATAATTTTAAATAATTTATATTCAGAAATAGGCAATTTATGTATTCATTTATTTTTTTGGGTTTTTTCAATGTTAAATCATATTAACAATATTGTACTCTTATTATCAGTTTAAACCCGCATCTTCTTTTATCTACTGCATAATTTGGTATTTATATCATATTATAAAATTGCTGGCTTACCAGTGAGCTTAATTTTTATGATATATTACTTTTTTTTGATAATTTGATTCATTGCATAAGTTTGTATTTTTGTTGTTTTATAAATTAACTTTAAAAATAGCTATAATGATTTAAATCCATATATATATTGTTTAATAGCTAAACATTAATATATAATCAGTGTTTTATAAGTTGCAAGACCCCTACTTGTAATGCATGTCATAAGTTACAAAATGTTAGGTATTGGGTCCGGTGACTACCCAATGGTATAATTATTAATTGCTGTAATTATATACATCAATTAATATAATATTATCAAAAAACATAAGGCCATTACGATAGTGAGCCAGTACCGTAGCCTATGGTCGCTTAAAACTTAACATATGTTGCTTGTTTAAATACTTTGTTTTAACACGACTAACATGCAATTACAGACTCTAAGTTGCGCGATTTACATTATTAGATAATAAAAAATAAACATTTGTATGTTCTAAGTTCTAAGTGACCTAAATTTTGCCTACTTCAGTCAAAATGTTATTTAAAACTAACCATCCTCTAGTGTGAAAAAAATAGTCATATCTTCTTCTACATTTATAAGGTAGACATTATATAGTGTTAGAAGACATAGAGAACGTTTTTCAAACATACAGCTTAATTTCATAATGAATTATAGCAAAATAACTAGAAAAGTTTCTGAGAACCGTCATCACCATACACATGAAATCATCACCGGTCGTCATTTTTTCCCGGTGATGATGGGTATGGTGTTGACGATTTGAGAGTTTCTTGTTTTTATTTCTAGAATACGAATAATAGTAGTTAATGTCTATGCTACACAATAAACTTCATGTAGTTTGCCATTCATTTCAATAATTATTTCTAATCTATCATTTGTAACTTTTTTAAACCAAAGCATAACGGTGATGATGCTCTGTTGTGACAAACTACGTTTTACAAATTTGTTCGTAATATTTCTCACGATTCAATGATGTGACTTTATAGTGAAATCATTTTTGGCATTCTATATTAAAGTGAAAAATAGGGCAAGGACCTTTAGCGGTATTTCGTTGTTCATACACGGAGATAAGCTCACATTGACATTACCATGACGGTGTTGACGAATATTCGTGACAAAATTTTAAATATTTTTAAATGTACTTTCTCGGTGAAGGAATTATTGCATATTTTCCCATGTGTTAAACAACAACATGGAAAAGATATAAGTAAAAGAAAAATCGCAATCGTACGATAGGTATGCTATAATTTTCACTGCAAACAATAAGGTTCAGATTTTTCCAGTAGACGGTGATGATTTTAGACACATAAAACATTTTATATAAAAAAAACTATTAAGTTATTGGAGATGGTAATTGAAGGAACATGAAGATAATAGTTCTTAAAAACATATAAAAAAGTTGCAACTCGCACAACCTACTAGTTTTTTTTATAAAGACCGAACCATAAGTTTTCGCAGGATTTTGAAATCCACCCGTTAAGCTTAGGAACAAATTAAAAGATAAATTCACTGTCTGGGTGGGACTTGAATCCACGACAACTGGATCACTAGTACAGTGCTCTGCCATCTGAGCTACCAAGACCGTATCCGATACAGCGAATATTTATTATTTCCACCATATATGAGCCATAGGGAGGCTCTGGAGACATCTACCGTAAGAGTCTTACACTTCTTAAACGGCTACCGGAGTTCTAAGAGATTGGAAATTCACCAGTAACGATGGGCTATCCCATACTAACTTTTGCTTGATACACAATTCAAAGCAATTCATCAAAAGCAAATGTTTTTTTTTCCTACGATTGAAAATCAAAGAATATACGCTCGTGGACGGAATAGTCCCTATGACGGAATTAGCCACATTGACGTTAAATTCTTCGTTGTACAGAAAAGACCGCGTGGCGGTGATGGTGTCCCGTAAGAGGAGTCTGCCGCTGCTGCAGCTGGCCGGACTCAACCCGACCTACATCAGCATCGACCCTCCTACGGCCGTGCGAGACTGTCTTACCCTCTTCCCTGTGGGCTACGGAGACGATTATGAGGAGGAAGAGACCGTAGTTGAGGAGGAGATTGTGGTTGGTTACTCGTACTTATTTAAGTACGGTAGTAGCCGTGTTCAGCCCGACCTACATCAGCTTCGACACTCCTACGGCCGTGCTAGACTGTCTTACCCTCTTCCCTGTGGGCTACGGAGACGATTATGAGTAGGAGGAGACCGTAGTTGAGGTCCTAGATTGTGGTTGGTATACTTATTTTAGTCCGGTGGTAGCTGTGTTCAACCCGACATACATTAGCATCAACCCTCCTACGGCCGTGAGGGACTGTCTTACCCTCTTCCCTGTGGGCTACGGAGACGATTATGAGGTGGAGGAGACCGTAGTTGAGGAGGAGATTGTGGTTGGTTACTTATTTTACTCCGGTGGTAGCCGTGTTCAACCCGACATACATTAGCATCGACCCTCCTACGGCCGCGAGGGACTGTCGCTTACCCTCTTACTCTTACTATGAGGAAGAGAGCATTGTCGAGGACGAGATTGTGGTTGGCTAAAATTGTATTAATATGATATGATTTTGATTTTAACTACAGTGTTCTGTTATTTTCAGGAAGTGCCACCAGAGCCGGAACCTGTTGAGGTAATTAATAATAAAATTAGGTACTTCATGATATATTTTTAGTCGGTTCTGTAGGTGTTTATATAGAAAACAAGGAATTTCTTATTGTTATAAAACTAAAGACTGTAGTAATATGCCCCCAAACCCGAAATTCTCTTGTACAATGCAAAAAACATGTGCCCAGCAAAGACTTCAAAAGTCTTTACTAATATAGGGCCGTTCCTATAATACCGAATGAACATGTGCACAAACGAACTGGCTTCGTAGTGTCCGTAAGGCCCGTCTTTACGAAGTAATATGTGTCGCAGTCTAGTCAAAGGTCCCACTTTGTTGCTTACCATAAGGACGAGATTTGCTCATATCTTTGTACCTACAAATAACCAATCAAAGCGTCTTTACGGCAAGCGGCAAAGTGAGACTTTTTGCTGGGAAGCAAATGGTGCCCAGCAGTGGGATGTCTACAGTCTGGTGATGACTAGGTGTATAAGTACCTATAATTCAATGTGAAATGTTTATTGGCAGGCTGAACCAGGCGAGAACAAAGAACGAGGCGACGAGGATGAAGAAGAGGAAGAAGATTAATGTATTCAGTCTATTTAGGGATTCAACATATTGCTAATATAATATTTCGTAAGTACCTAGTTTTAGTATTCAGTTATACTTATTAAAGCTCCTTAAAAGTTTCAACTTTATTTACTTAATTTTATTTAAAGATAAAGATAAAAATAGTTAAGCTTAAGGCACATTACAGAATGCGCTAATGAAGCTACATTGGTTATATTATAACCCTAATACACCCCTACACGAGAAGATTTAAATCCCTCCTAAATTGGAGGAAGCTATCCCTATATGGGATCGGCAAGAAACGAGTTACCTATACCAAAGAAAACTTATGGCAAAGAATAGTTTGTAAAAAGAAAACGACATTTACTTATGAGATTTTTTATGAATTTAATTTTAGGTTACAAATGTTACATTTCACATAACTTTCATGTGCCAGGTGCCTATTAAAGTTTACATGAATCAGTCTAGTGCGAGTAGTTCATAAAAATCGTTAGGGATATTTATAGTCAATGTCATCATATGTCGGAATGACTAATGTTTCTTATCATATCTTCCTTTGTTTTGTTGCTAATTTCATTCTCATTACCTACTACATAACGGTACTTTTCGAAATTAGGAATAGATTGATCATCACATGATATACAAAAACAACATTATAATCACTTCATATCTAAAAAATATTTTGCAATATATTTAATATAATACGTTATACGGCCTATCCTAATGTATGGCTGTGAGGCCTGGTCCCTAACACTAAAAGAAGAAAGTCAGCTCCTGGTAGCAGAGAGAACAGTTTTTCGCAAGATCCTGGGACCTATTCAGAGAGATGACGGCACCTGGAGGATCCGGAAAAATGCCGAAATCGAGGAGTTAGTGGCCGAACCCAATATCGTCGGCGAAACGAAAGCGCACAGACTTCGCTGGTTCGGTCACCTACTCAGAATGGGAGAGGATCGGGCTGTCAAGAGGGCGTTCTTGGGACGACCGACTGGTAGCCGTCCGGTGGGTCGGCCCAGGTATCGCTGGGAAGACAGTGTGGCGGCGGATCTACTTCAGCTTCGCGTCAGTAACTGGCAGGAAGTTGCGCAGGATCGGGACAGGTGGCACGCTCTCGTTTCGGAGGCCAAGATTCTAAATAGTTAGTTTAACATAATAATTCATAAAACACATTAAAAATATTATACAAATACATATCTACAACTAGCCCAAAAAATACAATAATTAAAACAATAATCTATCCTCCATCACTTAACATAAAACTAATACACAACAAAATCATACATCAAATCAAAATCATACGACAAAAATACAAGCCATCATAAAAAAAAACACATAAAACCAAACTAATCAAATAACCCACCCCGAGTCACAGTCAGTTTTTTTGGGCTAGTTGCAAAATATTTTTTAGATATCCAATATGTATACCCAATTATTAATCCTGATTACTCTCTAATTCCATAGCATTCGACAACACTTCTCTACTAGATGAAACTACGCGACTGCGTGTCAGCTTATTTCTAAATTTAAAATAAACAAAAAAACATAACACTGCGAGCATTGCGCAAAGAAGTGTCCCAAAGGTGGCCGCCAAATACCTGTTCGTGACGTTGACAAGTTTTTCTAAATTGTCACTTCCCGAAAGCAACATTTTATTGTCATTATCTTGAGTGTTATTGTTTATCTCAGTCTCACTTTTACATGTTATTCCATTTACATTTTCTGTGTCAAAATTTGGGGATTCCGCTCTCAAGGAGAGCCCTTCATGAATAAACCTCACCAACATATCACATATTAGCGGGTTACCTCCTATAGATAAAGTTGTTATGGTACTTCTAGATAATGTGAATTCAGTGAGATTAATTTTGTCTATGAAATTGTTGTCAAGGTAAACGACTTGCAAATTTGATAAACCGTAAAATAATTTACCATCAAATCTGTGAAATCTGTTATTTGATAAGTTAATTCTACTTACACTTTCCATACCTTCAAATACGCCAAATTGAAGAGATGACAAATAATTATTGTTCAAATTTAAACTATAAAGAAATTCACAGTCAATAAAGGATCCTGGCTGAATGTATGATATTTTATTATAACTGATATCAATTAACGTTACACTACGCTGCTTTTGGAAAGACATTTTGTTTATGGATGTGATAACATTGGAAGTTAGCTGTATCCGTTGCAGTTTTAAATTTGTACTATTTATGGAAAATGATTCAATCCGGTTGAACGATAAATCTAAAAACTCTATTGCCCCTGTGCCATTGAAAACGTTAAAATCTAATAGTTTTATATCACTGTGTGACAAATTGAGTTTATTTAATGATCTCATTCCGAAGAATGAGTTATTCTGAAGGGTTTTGATTTTAGATCCCGAGAGATCTAAATCGTAACATGAGGACAATCCATTAAACGTTCGTTGAGGGATATCAGTGATAGGATTATTTTTTAAATTTAATGCTTGCAGAATTTTTAAATTGGTAAACGATAGAGTTTGTATATCTTCGATGGCGTTATTAGACAGGTCAATCATTTGCAGCGAAGTGAGAGGTTGGAAAGAATCCCTTCGGATTTGCTTTATGGCGTTATTATTGATATAAAAATGACTTAAGTTTTTCAGACCTGTTGTATCAAAATCTATGCTTGGTAGCTTGTTAAACGATAAGTCTAGTTCTTCTAAATAGTCGAGGTTTCTAAATGTAGTTTTACTTATTTTGGAGATAAAATTTTTACTGAAATTCAGCGATCGGAAAGAAGGATGAGGTCCGAATAGATCCGGCCCCAGCTCTCCTATGTCCGCGTCACTGAGGTCCAACTTTTCAAAGTATAGACCATTAAATGCGTCAGTGTCGAGATAGCCTGCTAAAGTGTTGTTGTGGAGTTTTAGATCTGTGATATGCGCGCCTGCAAAGGCTCCCGACTCTATTTTCGAAATTTTATTAAATGACACATCGAGTGAATACAGAAGACTGTTATTCTGGAACGTTGATTTTAAAATAGCCTCAATATTGTTGTTACTCAGGTCCAGTTGCGTTAAAGAACTTAAAGAGTTGAAAGAAGAGCTCTCAATACTTTTTAAACTATTGGAGCTGATATTAAGATATTTTAAAGCGAACAGGCTATGAAAGTTATCCTTATTTAGATGTGTTAGATCGTTGTGATCTAAATACAATTCCTGTAAACTTACTAGACCAGTTAAAGAAGAGTCAAGCTTGAAAATCTTGTTGTTCGAAATGTCTAACGTTAGCAATCCTGTCAGATTACTGAACGTGTCTTGATTGAACGATTCTATGTAATTGTAAGATAAATTCAAATGTCTTAATGTTACATATGGTGCGATGTTGTTCTGTAGCACACCTTGGATATTATTGTGGCTAAAATCGATCGTGGTAACTGGTAACTGCCAGTAGCTAGGCCAACCAATCTGGGCGTCTAAACGTTCTATATTATTATAGGACATATTAAGCACGTTTATCATACTCGGTCTTGCGAATGCCGCTAGATTTAGAGAGTCAATATTATTGCTGGAGAGATCAACTATCGTCGCTTGTCGCAGATTTAAAACAGTTTCCGGAAACTTCTTGATTCTTCCGTTCGTTATCGAGATGGCGTTAATATGGTCCTTTAGCTCGTTTATAACTGAAGAGTCATTGGTGGTGTAGTCGAAATCTTTTGCCTCTACGGAGACACTGAAGTTCTGATGTAATATATGTTCTTCTGAGTAATCGTTGTATAAGTACAAGCAGGGCATTTGGACTATGAGGCTGATGGCATCACTGAGGTCGCGAGTGCAGACGAGGCGGCCGCCGCAGGGAGCGTCGTTGCCGATCTCATGGATGTTACAGTCGCTGTTCACTGGTGGGCCTGTAGCGACCAGTAGCGTCAGTATTAAGATCGCTTTGGCTGTGTTATCTGAAATATGAAACATGTTTTAAACGTATAGGTATTTATTGAGATGAGATGGGAGACTTACCTAAGCGCAGAATCTAAATCACATGTACCTACCGAGCCGATTAAACCGTAAGAGGCCCTAGTGCACGACCCAAGATAAAACTGGGACAAAGGAAAGGACGAATAACGGAAAGGAATTAACTGTGATCTGATTTTGTATCTGTGTCGCTGAATTATTGTATTTTAAAATGGGTATTTGTAGTATAAAATAGACATACCTATTACATTGGGTTTAGAGTATCAATACTACATCTAGATAATCGTACCTATTCCGAAAACAAAAAGTCGTATATTAGGTCAAACAAAGACTTGTCTGCTCGCAACAATTGGGGATTCCCCTTGTTATGTATATATACTTAATAGATGTTTAAACGAGGATGCGGAGGTGAAACATGACAAAGGAAAGGTGCAATTAATGTAGGTAGGTAGGTACCTAATTTAAATTAGGAGAGAATATCGTATTATGAATAATAATTAATCACGAATTTGTGTGCCATTAGTACAACTTTGCATCTTGCAATAAAATTTAAATAAAGAAATAATTTAATGATTTACACATCAGACAAATATAAACACCCTTAAGAATAGACATAATAGTAAAATTCCAAAGTTCGATTAATAAATAAATATTTACACAGTCTAGATTAGATGATCAAAACGCGGACAAATACCTATGCGAATCACAGGAACCAATGCCTAAATATTACCTAACCGGGATTCGAACTACACTAAAACCACATGGGTAATATAATTAAATATTAAACATAACACAAGATAACAAGGTATAGAAATACTTGATAAACTTACCCATTTTATCCTCTTCATATGGCAACGACAACCGATACTGCCTAATGTTAGAACAAATAACCTAATGATAATTAATTGTTATTTAATTGGCTATCAAATGAGCTAACTGTAAACAGTGCACAGTGGCGGTGCGACTGCCCGAATGACACTGATACGGGACCGAGGCCCTTGTGTTGTAGGTATTGGCAAAGAGTTATTTATTGTAGAAGAGGCGTATAAGTAAATATCGTGCCCCAGTGTTTGACAGCTGAAACGGCGCTATGCGATGCCATATATTGGCTCTATACGGCAGCACCATGTTTTGTGGTAACTGAATTGTCATCTTTTATAATCAGAGTTACCGTATAATGTAGGTAGGCCGTGGACCTAGGTAGGTAAATACAGCGACATCAGCTTCAGAGGCACGACGTCGAAATATCGCTATCTGCATTAGCGATAGAAAACTATCGCTTAAAAATGCAAGAGAGGCAGATAAGAACTTATAACGAAATTTCGAAAGCTGTCGAATTCGTCTTAGCGCCTGGGTTAAACCGTTAACCCAGGGTCAAATTGTACTGGTAACCATGGTAACTCCAGGTTTAACCGGTTAACCCCGGGTTAGTGAATGGAGCAAGTGGCCCTTATAACTTAGACTGTAAACCTCTTTCTATAATGTAATACTCTTTGGTATTGTCCTGTGTTATCGCGACTGTTATGCGTGATGCCTAAGGTCAAGAGGGCATCAGACGCGGGCAAAGCTTTCGTTTAGGACAATAATAAATTGCATACCTATTGTCAACACAATACCTATACCTATTGTCAAGTAGTGTTGTTAACACGTTCGCTGTTCATGGCAACCAAATGTACCTATACCTACCAAAATCGAGGTTACACCCGACGTCCGACACGGTTGTCTTTAGCCGCCCACAGGCCTATAAAAAGGTCTACCTATCCATTCTAATTTGAATCTTTATTATGATAAATCTAAGTTTCATTTGTCTTGGCAAGTTTTGATACGGTTCTTGTCGACATTGTTTCATTTTGTCTTGCTTGTAACAAAGAGTGCGATGTAATAATAAAATTAAAAAAAAAAAACTGTATAATAAAATTGTCTATATCTTCAATATTAACTAATTTCTGAGTAGTACCAAAGATACATTGATTAAGATGCGTAAAATCTAAAACAATTTCGTGCTCCGAATTCGACAGGTAAACGAGATGGCGTTGTACAGCTCCACACATTTTGCGGTAACTCTGATCGTCAAAAGATTAAACAATTTTTTTAAGATGCTAGAACTAAAAGTACACTACCTAAAAGATAAGGCATTTGATAAGAAAATAAAACAAAGAAAGTTAGAGTACAACAATAGGTGTTTATTCAAAAAATCAAAATAGTTACAGTGTATACATGCAGTCTTTTTACATATTGTAATATCGTGCTAACTTAAGTACATAAATAATAGGTGCGTCCACATCTAGCGAATGCGCCGCTATCGCACCATTAGCGAATCTCTTGCGAACTGTACCTAACTGCACACCACAGACAAGACATCCTCCAGACTGAGCATAGTAGAGCTACCCCCTCGGCCACAAATATACGGTAGTTTTACTCCATTTTCGAGTCAAAGTGTCTAATGTGTGACGCCCGTGTCTTTGAACGGACCAATCACGGCACGGGACTCGCTCACCTCGTCCCCCGCACCACAGTATTTTTGGCAGCATCGGCCGCAGGTTGCCGACCGCTGCTATAGACCGACCGCTCAAATGAGTCCTCGCCTGCGCGGTACGGGGGCGACGGGGTAGGACGACGTGCGGGCGGTGGGGAAGGTGCGGGCGGCAGCCGTACGGCGTACTAGTTTAAGCGGTCGGTCTATAGGTATTATTGTATTGGTGTGTTTTGACATTTCACGGAAACAAGTATCTAGTTGAAACACCAACAAAGATAATTCAGACTAGAGGAATATTGTCAAAGTAAATTATGTAGTCAGTACATTTACTGCCATCTTTCGACACAAATGATTAACACTTTTAGAACGCCATTTGACTTTGATCCTTGTAGTGTGTCGTAGATGGCGATACTTTTTGATATTAAATTTAACAAATTTAACACATCAGTGAAAAAATAAGGATCAGTCAAATAGCGTTCATTTGGTAACGGGTGATACACAATGACGTGAAAAGACGTCAGAAAATAAAACAAAAATGTTACATTTTTTAAATTAAGTTGATATGAAATAAAATATTGTGTAGGTATTTATGATACAAACTGCTACATTTCGAAGGACTATATTGTCATAAATATTAATAGCGTTGTTCTAAAAGTGTTAATCTTTTGTGTCGAAAGATGGCAGTAAATGTACTGACTACATAATTTAATTAATTCTCTTTGGTACAATGAAATGCGTGTGAGCAATAAGCGATCTTTTGGCAAAATGGTTCGCGTATGGCGTGCCGTCGGTGCATTATCCATATCTGGACGCACCACAGCCCCTTCGCATCCACCAAAATAGACCCAAAATGAGTTTTGATGAAAAGGGTTCTAATTAAGGAATGCGATCGGTACAAAATACATAGGTATTTAAAATGAGAACAGTTGGCAATTTACCGGTTTCACAGTAATTTCTTCACAATTATTACCGGTTTACATTCCCTAGCTCTTATAAGGCTTAAAATAAATGTGATTATAAATAAATGTAGGAATAAACGAATGAAATTAAATTAGACACGTATTTCAAATATACACATATATGATCATTTGATCAATATCATATTCCATTCCTTATATTATAAGCTTACAAGCTTTTTATATTTCTATACCTTTGGAAAAACTTAGTAATATTAATTAAAATATAACGAAAGAGCCTACAAAATTAATCGTTTATAGTTTATACCTATAATTTTATTGTAATAGGGTTCCTTCTCTTCTTAAGCTTAGCCCTTTGACCGTCAAGGACCTGCTTTACACATTAATTATGCACACATAGGATTCTATGGGGCGCAATTTATTGACAGCTAAGGAGTTCCTATATCGATAAACTCAATTATCGATACTTTTCCCTAATACTAGTGACCGCCTCCAGTTTCGTTTGTAAATGTATATTATTTGTAGTATTATTTCGGGGTCGATGATAAAGTTTACACAAAGCCTATTTTATATGACCACTAGAGATTAAAAAAAAATTACAATAAGTGAAGTTTAAAAAATCCCTTCAAAATAAAGAAAACGGAAATTTAGTTATTATTTTGTTGAATGAATGAATGAATTGAGTTTATCGATATAGGAACTCCTTAGCTGACAATAATAGTTTTAAGCTGCTATGTAGAGAGCTACCTTGAGCACTTCTTAGGACCTGCCTATGTATATGTTGCTTATAAATATAATACTAATATATTTTCAATCCATTTGTAACATAGCCTAGCCGAATCATTGTCGCCTATTATTTGCAATTTAAGGATTTATTTTTACTTAGTTATCAAACCAAGCAATCCCGGTATCTATGGTTATATTTTATTTCATCATCTCTTACTATAAAATACTACATATATAAAAAGCCTAATTAAATGTATATGGGAATGTACAACAGTCAAGCAGTTAACAAGCCTCTATAAAAATCCATTGAGTTATTATTACTATAGAGAAGCCATACCAAACAATTAAATTGTCGCCATCGCAACCTGTACCACGCGACCAAAACGTCTAAAAATTCATGGCGCTTACGCGTTTAGGTCGCGAGATTCACGTTCCGCTTCTATGGTTTACTGTGAACATCAACTCATGGCGCAAAATACTGGTTCTCTGTGCCGATTTTATACGTTAGTAATAATAGTTCAATGGTAAGATCAGTACAATTCATCCCATAAGTAATACTTCAATTATTCTGCTGCTTCAATACTTTATGGTCTACCCTTGGGAACCTATAATGCCCATATATTTAAGGGTGGTATTCCATCTGTCCAATACCTTGGTCCAATGTCATTGCGTCTCTCTCTTCCATTAAGCAGAACGCGAGACAAAATACACATTTGACAGGTGGAATATCACCCTAACCCTAATCTAAGTGCTATAAACATTGAGATTATTTCGTGCTAAATAAAATATTAAGCCTTAACTAAACAAGGACTAAATAATTTTAGGGTACCACAATATATCTTCTGAATTTAGAACCTAAGACGTTGTTGGTACCTAAATTTCGCCTTAAGATGTGTTAAATCGTCGGAGCCATACCAAAATACACCGGCATACAAATTTACCGGTTAATACCACCCCTTGAAGTGGCAGAAACCGCCTCCCGGACAATTTACGTCATTTCAATTTGAAATTTGAATACTTAAAATAAAATCGAAATTCCAATAACTCAAAAATGACGTATGCCACTTGAAAGGCTACAGAACTGAACTGAAACTGTTAGAGCTGAAAGGCAGAGGTAGGGTCACTATGACAAAATTTTGATTTCATAACACGCTTTCTTTTTGTGTATGCGCGACACACACCCATCCACATACTAGGTGCTCTGTGAGATGTACACCTTGCGATTCTCGCGAACCCCCGTGGTTCCGCCATTTAGAAAAAATCCAAAAAATGTATTGACAAAAAACACCGTATAATTATTGATCCTGCTCACCAAATTTCACGAGAATCGCTTGAAAAATGCTTGACCTGTAGACGAGAACGAATGAACGGATACCTTCACTTTCGCTCGGTCAATCAAGAGTGAGCGGTGAATGGCTCAAGCGTGATAAGTGAGTATGTGTGGGTGCGAAATCGACTTGTCATGAAGTTACAATTTTGTCTTAGCCACCCTACCTGTTAACCTATCTGTTGAGTTGACTATGTGGTATTAACCGGTATATTTTAACCGGTTCTACACCTTGTTTATATCCTTTTTGCTAGAAAAAAAAAGTTATGTTAGGGTTACTAATTGTAGAAAAAAATAGGCATTTCAAAAATCGGTCGGAAGTAACAAGGCCACATTTTCGTTATTTAGTTCTTACAAAATACATAGACTAGTGACAACCTTTATTACAAGTTCTATTATTACTGAAAGCACCTGTTTACACCTATCAGTAAAACATCAATTTTTCTTTTGGATATTGTTTTTCATTTAGACTGTGAGACTTTTTATTGTTTAAAAAATTACGTAGGTCACGTAAGTTTATTTTATTTTCTGTATAATATTATACATATGCAAGTTGCTTACGATACACCCAAGCCAACTACACACTGAGACATTTCTAATAAATTATTTGCTTTTTTAAATTTACTGAGTTTAAAACTTTTGAACTAATAATAAAATTGTTACTAAAAATCGTCATGGTCGTATGATGGTGTAATTTACGTAGCAAGAAAAAAATGAGCGTTCCATACAATTTCCTATGGTACTTCATAGTTAAAAAAACAGACTATAGTAATATCTAGATCTGTCTGTATGTAGAGAGATTATGTAGTATACGGTTCAGGGCGTCCGCTAGCTGGCGCAGGTGCACGGAGCGGATGCACGTGCGTGCACTGCCGTTGTAGGTATAGTCTGTCGATTTGTAACTGGCCCCGAGCCGCTAATCCTTTGTCTATTGTTAAGTAAAACCGCACGTGCCTCTACCTGTAAAAAAGGGGTCGTGTAATTCTCTGCGGTTACTGAGTGCTGGCGAGTCGGACCAGTCTAAAATGTGTCATCCAGATGCGTAACAAAGGCCCGTAATCGGAGAGCGCACCTACACTGGTTTTATGAGCGTTGGACTAGCCCGCGCTCAGGTGCCAATTAGAATAATTAAGACCCTTTTTTGCAGGTAAGTAGCACGTGCGGTTTTACTTAACAATAGACAAAGGATTAGCAGTTCGGGGCCAGCTACGAATCGACAGACTATAAAATTCGCCGCACGCGTCCGCGACGGTTAGCGTTGCTCAAACTATTTCTCGTTAACCCACTCACCCGCTCCGTGCAAACGCACCAGCTAGCGGACACCCTCATACGGAAGTTCTAATTTGTTAATATATCCTAAGAATGAATGAAGTGCAATAAATAAATGATAATGATTAATGATCAGGATATCACACGGTCCCAGGCCCACCTTAAAAACAGACCCGCACTCAAAATGGAGGCCTGACGGAATGTTTACTTGAGTGAGGTATCCAGTCTTAACCCCTTGAGAACGACGGACGCGATATTGCGTTTTCCGATTTCATACAAAGTTTACGAAAAATAAAAACCCCTGGGACTTGGAGGTTTCTGACATTGAAGAAGTGACAGTTTTTTCAAGTGCTGGGTACTTAACCCACATTGCACAATGATTGCGTCTTCTAGTACTTACTTATCTCGATTCCAAAACTTTTCGGAGCTTTATACCTAGGATCCCGCAAAGCGGAGCACAATCGACACCACTTTTGTTAAACTGTGTCCATATAAAGGACCTGCAAAGCTAGGCTCCTCCTTACAACAATAATAGCAAAAGTCTAACCTTACACAGTTGGATATATTAGTAGTGCCATCTATACGGTCTCAGCGCGCGCCTCCTTAGCCAGGGCGAGGAAAACTTCTTCGAGCGTGGTTTCCGTCACCGTGTAGTCTTCCACTATGGAAGGGAACTGTTCTCGAAGGTGCTCTAGTTGGGAGAACAGCTCGCTGTAGCGGAGAGAGTCCTTCACGTGGTAGCTCAGCATACTCTGCAAATAACAACAGGTACAGTCAGGAGCAGAAGTTGCTAAGCGGGCGAGGTGTTCAAAATTAACTTGACGCGCTCTTATTCTCTTAACAATAAAGTCGCGTGAAGATCATTTTGAACACCTCGCCCGCTTAGCAACCATTGCTGCTGACTATAATAATATGATGTAGTATATCGTGGGATAGGCGCAAATTTCGTCAGTCATCGCATCCTGGGCGATGACTAGTAAATTGGTTAAGGACGATGCGTAATGAACCCTCGTGGATATCAGCTGCCGCTCCGTTGGACGGCATCCACCCAAATACGTAAAACAACCTAATCATCGCTTCGCGATTTAAAACTTTTGTATGTAACTTTGAATTGTTTTACAGCTAGTATGTTAGTACATACATACATATAATCACGCATTTTTCCCGGAGGGGTAGGTAACTCTCACTTCCACTTTTCCCTTATACACTCTCTTTGTTAGCCTTCTCTCACTCATTCTTTCCACACTCATTCTCATTCTTTTCTTTCTTATGTTAGTGTGTGGAAAAAAAGATTTTAGTTGAATATATAACTATTGTTTGTATTATTAGACAGTGTTAGCATACCTGGTGCTGATCCTGCAGTTCGCACGAGAAGCGTGTGTTCAGCTCGCCCTTGAATTCATCCAGCTTGGAGACTCCGTCCGTCACTGAAAACAAGGCATTAATAATAATAACATGAAGCGTTTTATAAATAAATGTTATAATTACTTGGTTGACTTGCGGGTATTCCTTAATTCTTCATGAATTCTTTTATAAGTAGACTTATGGCTACTTGGACCATTCACTAACCCGGAGTTACCCGGGTAAAACCTGGAGTTACCATGGTTACTAATGGTCCAAGTGGCGCTTAAACATAAAGCTGTTTAACATCCTTAAAGAAGAAATGAGGAAACAAATTGCTAACTTTAGAATGATGGTAACTTCTTAAGCAAAAATCATGCATCTTTAAGGGCTATTTAGCATTTTACAAGAACGAATCGACCACGAGCGACGTGTGAACCCACGAGTTTAGTAACCCACACACATTTTCATGGTCAGTTGACTTTAAGCTCTGTATAAAGTATCTGTCAAGCGGAGTGATGGCTGGTGGACCAAAATGTTGACGGATCGGTGGTCGCTTTCGGACGAAAGAAGCGCCCGGCGTCCGTTGGCTCGTTGGGTGGATGACGTTCGAAAAATCGCGGGGCACTTTCGGATGAGACTAGCCCAGGACCGGGATAAGTGGCGTACACGAAGAGAGGCCTATGCTCAGCGGTGGGCGAATAAAGGCTAAAATAAATAAATATTATAGGGACATTCTTACACAAATTGACTAAGTCTCATGGTAAGCTCAAGAGCTCAAGGCTTGTGTTGTGGGTACTCAGATAACGATATACAGGGTGAAATTTAAATCACTGGCCATATTCATTCCAGGCACTAGGTTACACTTAAGGAATCTATTTAGCGAAAAAAAAGAGTACATTTTTTTTAATTTTCATTTTTCAATTTTTAAATACTTTCCACGAGTCGTGGTCACCCTATTACCACAAATGTAAACAAACCTAATAGTAGGTTTTAACAACAACATCAGCAAAACCCTTATCTGACCTTCACTAAACCTTATAATCGTTGCAATAGGGTCCACCTAGTTAGTGTTGGCGATGGTAGGCAGGTTTATCAATTTCGAGGGTAGTCTAAACCATTCCGCGCTAGCGGTAAACATAACGGTTAGCATAAATGATTAGTCACTCGTCACTCGCCAACCTTAAAATAATAATCGCGCGCGTAAAGGTTTAAAAAAATGTTTTCGAACCGGGAATATTAGGAAATGGTACGGTGTTATTTATTAAGTGGTGAGTGTTTACGTGGTGCACAAAGATTATACGAAATGGAATCAGTTCCACGCCTTCGCTGACAAGGATTGAATCCAAGAGTACCATCTCGTGGGACTTTCGTTAATTGCGTCGACTTTTAATCAAATGTAAGTACATAAGATGATTCAATTTTTTAAATACGCCTGAATGCAAAGATTCCTGACCTAGTTTTTACTCATTGTTTTTAAGCCACGGACGTTTTGTTAATAATCATTAGTCAGAAATAATATTTTAGATTAAAAATGGGTTGCCTTTGCATTTTGATGGCTCTAAGCCCGTTAAAGTATGAAGGAAAAATTAGCAACTTATGTAGGTAAGCGTCTTATCTCGCTGCAATAGGGTTCATAATTGGTGACGCGATTGCAAACAGCGGGAGGGGCGGGGTGTCAATGACCTTAACTGATAAGAGAGAAGCGGGTGTGGTGGGTAGTTGTCGGTTCACCATAACGTACGAGGTTTTTAGGACAACTTGATGATGAGTTATTTCGAAAAAAATGTACTGAGCGGTATTAAAAGAAAAAACACGTGTTTAATATTTTTTCGAGTTCTTTCGGGTGTTTCAATTTGGCCAGTGAATTAAATTTCACCCTGTATATACAACCGCGACAGGAACAAATATCTGTGCTCATCACACAAATAAATGCCCCAGGACCCAGGACCATCGGCTTCGCAGGCAGGGTCACTACCCGTTAGGCCAGACCGGTCGTCGTCGGATGATGATGATGATAAAGTATCTCACCGTCTTGCGCGTGGGTGAGCTTGAACACGACGGAGTACCCCTGCGCGTGCTCGGCCTTCAGCGCGGCCGCCGAGCCCAGCGCGCGCAGCTCGCCGCCCGACATGATGGCGATGCGGTGGCACAGCGCCTCCATCTCGTCCAGGCTGTGGGACATATCAATATTATAGGACAAATTTTACACAAATTGACTAAGCCCCACGGTAAGCTTGAAGGCTTGTGTTGTGGGTACTCAGACAACGATATATATAATATATAAATACCTACTTAATAGGGAATATTAGGCAAAGCTCTACGTAGGTGGCACAACTAGCACATACAGTAAAGAAATATCACTACGACAATCACATGGCCTACCGTGAAACACGACATTCGAAAGTTCGGTTTCTGCCTCTCTATCACTCTTGCATATTCGAGCGATAAAGAGGCAGATAACTAAATTTCGATTTTCACGTTTACCGGTAGGCCCTTTTTAACAAACCACCTTGATGCATCAATGTCATATTTTATTGTCTGTGAAAACTTGCCAAAAAACTGTTTAAGGCACAGTATGTATTTATTTATTTATTTATTTATTTATGTTATGGAGATCCAACAGCTATCTATACAGACTATGCCAAATTAATAAGAGATGGAAAACCAATTACAGGATCACACATGTAGCTACAGATTATTACATTTAAGTTTACTTAAATGAAAAGTGTCAACGCTCGGACACAGCAACACACAACATAAAGTTTTTTACAGTACCTACATATTAAGTACAATCCAAAAATGACAATATTTTAAAACACCTACAATCAGAAATACAATAGAAAAGTAGCAAACAAAGATTGATTACACATGCTCAATCAAAACATTTTAGCGTCAAATAATGTTTAACCAAAGGTATCTTACAATTAAATATATCTATATCTAATTGGTTTGCCAGGTTGTTTAAAGCTCTACTCGCACGCGACAAGAAACTATTCTGTCTGTATTTGGACGGTGAAAATTTAATGGAAATAGGAGGATAATACCTTTTACAACGAGTGGGAGTATTAAAAGAGAGATTGGAAAGTAGTTCAGGACTATCCACCAAACCAGTAGTGATACTAAGTAAATAACTTATGTCAGCTATTTCCCGCCGTTTTTGAAGTTATAGATATATAGATAGTTAGAGGAGCTATAAGGAGATTTAATTTTGAAACACAGAAATTTAATGAATTTACGTTGAATACGTTCTATTCTTTCAGTATATGTAGAATAGCAGGGATTCCATATTTGAGATGCGTACTCCAGCTTGCTTCTGACTAATGAGCAATATAGCACTTTCAATGTTCTTCCAATGTATGTTAGTCTATGAATTTACTAGAGTCGGTAGTGCTGCACTCTGGCGGCAAAACATTGCAGTAATATCCCCTAATACATAGAAAACAACCATGACTCGGGAACTCTGTATCATCATACAAATAAATGCCCTTACCAGGATTCAAACCCGGGACTATCGGCTTCATAGGCAGAGGGTCACTACCCACTAGGCCAGACCGCTCGTCATATTATAGATTAATAAGGGAAAATACGCAAAAGAGAGTCAACTTTAATTTTGAAACGAAAAATAAATGTGTCGGGCGAGGGAATCCATTCTGGCGGTATGATTGCACTAGGAACATACATTCGATCAAAAATCCCGCACGATTTAGTGACTGTAGCAACCGTGACGCGTCCTTTTATCGTGTAACCGATGCATCAAGCCTACTCCTCCTTTATGAGAGACCCCACACTAGCGTCTTTTGAGCGTCGGCGCTATGGATAATGGCGTCGCGGCGCAGTGGCGCCAACGTTGCGTCGAGCAGCAGTCACAGAGTTGACTCTACGCGACGCTCGGAAGACGCTAGTGTGGGGTGGCCCATAGAGTTGACTAGACGCCGACGATCGGGAGACGCTAGTCTGGGGTGGATCTAAGAATCTCGCGCATTTATTGTATTGTACTTGCTCCGGTTACATGTATCCACTACCAGTAGGCTCCGAGGGAGGGGCTGGCATACTGTAGCTGCAGCCAAGCTACGGGCGTAGCCGTTGCTATAGTCAGACTGTAAAAAGTCTGCAGCGATTTTGATAGCCCACGCAGTGCAAGTGTCATTTTAAACGTCAAACTTCTATGAAATTATGACGTATACATAACACTTACACTGCGTGGGCTATCAAATCCGCTGCAGACTTTGTTTGGTGCGACTCTATGTGATAATTGGCTACTTTCCTACTAGTCAAATCAGCATAACTGTCAAAACGATTTGCTAATATGGAATTTATATGAAAACGTGTGTAGTGACGTCACAGTCAACTCACCTACTTTTTATACTTCCATCCGATTTATTAAATAGAAATTGTGTTTAAAAATAACTGCTATCTATGTTTTTCTAATAATGATCTGGTGCTTTATTTCGTGCACGGTGTGAAATAATTTATTTTAAGTAGAGGAAAGTACCCAATTAGCTTATAACTGCTTATGTATAGAGAATACCTATGGGAAGCGATAATAAGCTCGTGGTGTTTCCTGGCCCGGAGCAGCGCCTGGTGCATCCGTCTCCTAGCCAGCGGGTCCACTCCGGCGGTGGGTTCGTCCAGTAAAGCAGTGCGAACTGCCTGGCATAGTGCCGCGGCTGCAGCTAAACGTCGCGCGCAGCCGCCGCTGTATGATGATACGCGTTTGTCTGCGTGCCGTGATAAATCTGTAAATAAAACAAAATTATATAGAAGAGCTTAGATAACAACGGGTCTCTATTGTTTCCCATAAAGTTTTAAGTCATAATGTATTGTTTGTCCGCATTTTCGTTAGTCATAATTTGTTTGGTTCAGAAACGCGTAACTTTTCAGGATTGCCATAAAACAAACCTAACCTATTTATAGGATAACCTTACCTGCACCTCTAGCACAACTGGCCGCGACAGGCGCGAGAAGAGACAGATCGGCGCGACTTGGCGGCTTGTCGCGTGTTGGCAGCACAACTCACGCGCGAGAGCCGCGACAAACTCGCGATCAGGTGTCACTGTCAGAAAATGACAACGATCGCGACTTTGAACTAAAATCCGTAGCACAACTGCCTATTTTGAGACAAAATATTCTCTCGGCTTTATGTCAATCCGCGAGTCGAAGTCTACGCGACTTTATAACGCGACTCGCTCTCGCGGGTGGTTTGCTTGTACTTTTTTAACTGAACTCATGATAATTATAACTTAAAAACAAGTTTCATATATTATGTAATAATATAATTTGTATAATTACTTATTGCCCTAAGGGATAAGGAAGTATGGAACAATCACTAAATGCGCTTTACGCACTCTTATATCGATTATGCACGGTGATACCAACAAGTACCACAACACACCCATCATGTTTACAACTTTAATTTCAAACAGCTAGCTTGTAGGTACTAAATTAAGTAAATAGGTACATATGTAGGATTTTTTAAATTTCAATTCAGGTTCGTAAGTTTGTAAAAGTATAATCCTAAGACTTCCTTACACAAAACTTTCATCAACCTAACAACTAACAACGGAGCCCGCTTGCTTGTAGGTGGGTAGGTACAAATGTTCAAAACAAACTATCCAACTTATTAAGTAAGCCATAGTCTTAGTAGTAGTATTTAGGATCACGGTTAGATGTCTAATTTCAACAATCTCTTACTATTTAGGTACCGTTTGGAACCTTCCTCGACTTCAACAAAACATACCTACATGTGGCCTGTGCCCGCTGCATCGTACTGTAACAGAATGATGTAATACGTGGCTGTAACAGGATCATGTCCGGCTCAAAATCATGCTTTGTATGAAATATTATCAGTCATCACCCACTAAACCATTCCGTCCCCTGCCAACACCATACCGTGACGTGACTGGACCGACCCGACCAACAATATTTTGAAGGAGTCGTTACGCTCATGTCATAGTCTGCGTAGCATAGGTACGGTTATCATATGGTCTACTCTACCATATTGAAACTCCTCTAGATCATACCCGCGTTCTAGATGTTTCACTTCATGTTTGACAGGGTCTGATACGATCATGCTATGATACGTTGCTGTCAGCATTAAGTATGAAGTGGGCCTTGGGGAGCTAATCATGGCTTCTAGGAGTTGTAGGTACCTACCTATTTTATTTTTGTTTCATTTCAGGTAAAAAATACAGGAGTGAAAAAAAAACAATATTTAAATTAATAAATAATATATTGCTTTGCCTTATATATTCTTGCAATATTCGACTTCTTATTATTAAACCTAATATATTATTAACATCTAGAACCACAATAGAGAAATTGTAAGAATCTTCTTTATTACCATTGAAAAGTATTTTCTCTCTTCCTTTTTCTTCGACATGCGGAGCAGGACAATTAAATATCACCCTGGAAAGAAAATTGGTTTGTAAACAAAAAATAAAATATGGTCGTGACTTCATCGAGGACTATGAAATAAGCTTTTCATATCAATTTGTCAAATCATAAACAGTTACACAGTACACAACACATACACACAAATGCCATCCATTATTGGCACAATATTTGCTTATGAAAGCAGAAAAATATAAATGATCGTATTAGATTCATAATTGTTACATATTTGCCGTAACTTATTTTTAAAATGTGTTTTTCAATTAAAAGACACATCAAGATTGTTTACCTATTCCTAATGCTAAAAAAACGAACTATAGATAGGTAAGTACGCCATAACCATTATGGTTATTATAATAGTTCACTTCCTCGGTGGTGTTCTTAAAGCTAAAGCGCTTCTCACATCTTAGTGACCTTAGAAACGGGGACAGCTCCTCGTTTGAAACCTAAAAGCTTGCCTAGTGTGTTTCTTTTCCTGACTCTCCACTTCGGGGCCCGTTGGCACGTTCCTGTTAACAATATTTTCCTTTGGGTGCTGGGATATCAATCGTGTCTAGGATAATGCTGGACTTATTCTGAAAAAAAAAACACAATTTACAACAGGAATATGAGAACTAAAACCAATAATAGCAATTCCATTAATTATAGTTATTTACAAAAATATTTTATTTAAAAGGTTTATTAAACAGAAATTAAAAAACAATATATATTTTAAGGAATATTATCAAAATTTAGTATATAAGGCTCTATTACTTACATTTTTTCATATTTTTTCTCGTAATTAAATGTTGACAAAATTTGAAAGTTCCTTGACTTTGACAGGAAAAACTTAACCATCGACAATAAACTAGATTTTTTACCACCAAAGAACGAATGAAATAGCGCAACCCTGTTTCCGATTCAGTGTTGTCACATGTAAATAGCATTTATGTTTAGACTTTGATTCTATCGGGGAACACTGATGAGTCGCGCCGCGACTTTGAGTTCTCTACGCGGCTGTTGCAGTCGCGGGTACAAGTTGTGCTACGGAAATCGACAGATTTGACAGCCGCGGGAATGTCGACTCGAGTCGCGGTCTAAGTCGCGGATGCAAGATGTGCTAGAGGTGCTGAGAAGTTAACGGTTTCAGTTTTAGGACTAATGATAATATGACAAACATAGCGCATTGAGAGTAGCCCGAATATTACGGTGCTCATGCGGAACGTTAGACACACAAAAGCGGAGGTGAGAACGGAAATGCATCTATCGTTAGCTTAGCGTTACTTCCTGACATAGCACAATAAATAAATAAATATTAGGGGACATGTTACACAGATCAACCTAGCCCCAAACTAAGCAAAGCTTGTACTATGGGTGCTAGGCGACGGTATACATACTTACTTATATAGATAAATACATACTTATATACATAGAAAACACCTATGACACAGGAACAAATATTTGTCTTCATCACACAAATAAATGCCCTTACCGGGATTCGAACCCAGGACCATCGGCTACACAGGCAGGATCACTACCCACTAGGCCAGACCGGTCGCAATTGTTGTATCCATCCAACTACAAATTTCTACCCTTCCATTTAAGCCCGGGCAAAAATGTTTTCGTATGGCTAGGTGTTTTCTTCTATAGGTAGAATTTCTCAACCTATTCTCGTGGATTTTTTTGATTGAGTTTTTGATAATGCCCAAATGGGTTCGCGATGTTTACAGCACAATGAGCCTCTAATAAATACGCACCGACTTCCTCGATCCAAGAGTTGGAGACGGTGGAGACATCTTCCTCTTGCAGGCCACGTAGCGTCAGCAGCAGAGAAAGGTTCTGGCGGCCGGTTAAGAAGTCGTCCAGACCGGCGAATTGCGGACAGTAGCTGAACGTACGCATGTACTGAGGATAAAAAAAGTTTTTTTTTAACTGCCGTTCGTATTTCGCATTTGTTTTGGCTTCAAATGTAAAAAATAATGCAAGTGTGACAGAAAGCATCATAACAACACGGGCTGTACAAACAGCAAATGTGAATCGGTGGACCTTAATATATTATAAGGTCCACCGATGTACAATAGGGTATTATACTGTATTTAAAATAAATTATTTTACGCCATGCAAGAAATAAAGCACCAAATAATTATTAGAAAAACACAGATAGGAGTTATTTTTAAACACAAGTTCTATTTAATAAATCGGATAGAAATATAAAAAGTAGGTGAGTTGACCGTGACGTCACGATGTAATGTTTCATATTAGCAAATCGTTTTGACAGTTCTAAAAAAGTAGCTGATTTGACCAGTAGGAAAATACCCTATTAACAGTGTGGGCGGTGGTACCTGATTGTGATTTATATTCATCAACATCATTCTTTCCATTCGTTTCTTAATTTTAAAATTAATTTATGATAACTGCTAATTGATTTTTAGATGTAGCTTTTTTTTTCATTTGTATTCGTTTTTAGATTTGTATGTATAGTTGGTCAAACCAATTTGTCAGTCAGTAAGAACCAGGAAAACTATACTCATCCTTTTCTTTTGGGTGCTAGTACTAGTGCAAGAAGATGGTATGATTCTCTCTGTCTATGATTGAAATGAGACAGTCCTTTGACAAACTATATGTAACCTACTCATTTTGTAAAATTTCCCTTATGGTAAACTCACCGCGTTCCGGTCGGTGGCATAGTGCCCGTTGGCGAATATTTCGCCCCCAGTGGGGCTCGTCAGCCCCGTCAGCATTTTGAACGTCGTAGTTTTGCCCGCGCCGTTCACCCCTAGTAGGCCGAAACATTCACCTGTAGAACAAAAACATACATTTTGGTAGAATGTTAATTTTTTTTCGACTGCAAAAATATTCAATTTTCCTGAACGTATGTGCCTGTTGTTTGTCAGTATGTAGAAATTTGGTATGTAGGTATTTGCGTTGGTGATCTAAATGGACATGTAATGTAAATACACGATTTTAATTACGTTGATAACTTTTAGAGGTGTAAATTAGAAAATAAAATCAAAAGTTTTGCAAACCATTTCGTAGGTATCTAAACCTATATCAAATGAAAGGGTTCGTTGACAAAATGTTAACGTATATTTTTATGATTTTAAGATAAATAGTTTTGAAGTGATTCATGAAAATAGGCGAAAAATAAAATTATATTAGTATAATAGTGACCTTTTTTGACGGAGAAACTGACGCCTTTGACAGCAAAGAAAGGTTTCCGTTTGCAGCATCCCGGGTACAATTTCTGCACGTTGTGGCATAGGATGGAATCCGTGATCTGCTGTTTAGCTGCAATTTAAAAGCATCTATGAGGGGCCACAAAAACACACTTGTTTTAGAGTGATCTTTTTTTATTTAATGTTTATATCTTAGAGCATTTAGACTGGAGATGTCATCGCTGTCATTTTCTTTACGAAACAGTCTGCCGATTTTTGCGGGGGATCGACGTCAAATGTATTGCTATTTCTAAATGATTTGTACGTAACGTACAAATAGCCATGTCAGTCCATACAAAAGTTTGCACAATTGTGCAAGTTTTTCGGCAGAGGGGTAAGCTCTTAATGGCCACTCCAGTTATTAAATGCTCTAAGGTTTATATCTATATCTAGGAAAAATATGCCAACTCCATTTTTAATGCCTCACAGTTCCCTATTTTTTTTATTAATAAAAGGAAGGAAACGACGGTCCGGAGTGTTAGGGTCGGCAACGCGCATGTATCACCTCTGGACTTGCAGGCGTCCATAGGCTACGGAAATTGCTTACCATCAGGCAGGCTATATGCGTGTTCGCCACCGACGTAGCATAAAATAACTCTTTACGCTTCAGGAACTTTTAAGCGGTGTAATTGGCGCTGTAAGGCTTCGTTCACACGGCATTGTCTTGCACGTTTTGTTGCAGTATACGTCTTAACGGATAAATAGTGGCACATACTTCGGGCATAGAACCATTCACACGGCGTTTGTACTGCAAAAAAACGTACATTGTTTATACGTTCAAACGGATACTCACCGGACTTGTCAAGCAAATAGAATGAACTTTAACGTATTCGGTTTGCAGTGGCGAATAGTATAGTTCTCTTTGATTCACACGGCACGATTTTACACGTTTTATTATCGAACAAGCGTCTATAGTACTCGAGCGTGTTTTGGAGGGATCGCAGGTATTTTGTTTGTAATTTCGTGGTTATTTCAAAATTGTTGACGATTCTTCTATACATAACGAAGTTTTAATTAAGGGTCTAGCAGGCTAAGGAAGGAGAAGTGGCCCCTGTGACGAATATTGGATTTTTATAATGTCATTTGTTGGCTATCTTATAATATAGAAACACCTTAACTTTCAGCCCCCTATCTTGAACCGTCACCGAGATAATGTCAAAAACGTCATTTTATGGACACATTTTTCAAAGTCGTTTTTCTCCTGAACTATATAAGGTAGAGCAATCAAACCAAATCATAGCTACAAAGGATGAGTCGGAGTATAACTCAGATTTTTTTTAATATTTATTTCCCTGAAAAAATATAAAAATTTTACCTTCCAATAAAATTGTTATGGACATTATCTTGAGTGTTATTGTTTATCTCAGTCTCACTTTTACATGTTATTCCATTTACATTTTCTGTGTCAAAATTTGGGGATTCCGCTCTCAAGGAGAGCCCTTCATGAATAAACCTCACCAACATATCACATATTAGCGGGTTACCTCCTATAGATAAAGTTGTTATGGTACTTCTAGATAATGTGAATTCAGTGAGATTAATTTTGTCTATGAAATTGTTGTCAAGGTAAACGACTTGCAAATTTGATAAACCGTAAAATAATTTACCATCAAATCTGTGAAATCTGTTATTTGATAAGTTAATTCTACTTACACTTTCCATACCTTCAAATACGCCAAATTGAAGAGATGACAAATAATTATTGTTCAAATTTAAACTATAAAGAAATTCACAGTCAATAAAGGATCCTGGCTGAATGTATGATATTTTATTATAACTGATATCAATTAACGTTACACTACGCTGCTTTTGGAAAGACATTTTGTTTATGGATGTGATAACATTGGAAGTTAGCTGTATCCGTTGCAGTTTTAAATTTGTACTATTTATGGAAAATGATTCAATCCGGTTGAACGATAAATCTAAAAACTCTATTGCCCCTGTGCCATTGAAAACGTTAAAATCTAATAGTTTTATATCACTGTGTGACAAATTGAGTTTATTTAATGATCTCATTCCGAAGAATGAGTTATTCTGAAGGGTTTTGATTTTAGATCCCGAGAGATCTAAATCGTAACATGAGGACAATCCATTAAACGTTCGTTGAGGGATATCAGTGATAGGATTATTTTTTAAATTTAATGCTTGCAGAATTTTTAAATTGGTAAACGATAGAGTTTGTATATCTTCGATGGCGTTATTAGACAGGTCAATCATTTGCAGCGAAGTGAGAGGTTGGAAAGAATCCCTTCGGATTTGCTTTATGGCGTTATTATTGATATAAAAATGACTTAAGTTTTTCAGACCTGTTGTATCAAAATCTATGCTTGGTAGCTTGTTAAACGATAAGTCTAGTTCTTCTAAATAGTCGAGGTTTCTAAATGTAGTTTTACTTATTTTGGAGATAAAATTTTTACTGAAATTCAGCGATCGGAAAGAAGGATGAGGTCCGAATAGATCCGGCCCCAGCTCTCCTATGTCCGCGTCACTGAGGTCCAACTTTTCAAAGTATAGACCATTAAATGCGTCAGTGTCGAGATAGCCTGCTAAAGTGTTGTTGTGGAGTTTTAGATCTGTGATATGCGCGCCTGCAAAGGCTCCCGACTCTATTTTCGAAATTTTATTAAATGACACATCGAGTGAATACAGAAGACTGTTATTCTGGAACGTTGATTTTAAAATAGCCTCAATATTGTTGTTACTCAGGTCCAGTTGCGTTAAAGAACTTAAAGAGTTGAAAGAAGAGCTCTCAATACTTTTTAAACTATTGGAGCTGATATTAAGATATTTTAAAGCGAACAGGCTATGAAAGTTATCCTTATTTAGATGTGTTAGATCGTTGTGATCTAAATACAATTCCTGTAAACTTACTAGACCAGTTAAAGAAGAGTCAAGCTTGAAAATCTTGTTGTTCGAAATGTCTAACGTTAGCAATCCTGTCAGATTACTGAACGTGTCTTGATTGAACGATTCTATGTAATTGTAAGATAAATTCAAATGTCTTAATGTTACATATGGTGCGATGTTGTTCTGTAGCACACCTTGGATATTATTGTGGCTAAAATCGATCGTGGTAACTGGTAACTGCCAGTAGCTAGGCCAACCAATCTGGGCGTCTAAACGTTCTATATTATTATAGGACATATTAAGCACGTTTATCATACTCGGTCTTGCGAATGCCGCTAGATTTAGAGAGTCAATATTATTGCTGGAGAGATCAACTATCGTCGCTTGTCGCAGATTTAAAACAGTTTCCGGAAACTTCTTGATTCTTCCGTTCGTTATCGAGATGGCGTTAATATGGTCCTTTAGCTCGTTTATAACTGAAGAGTCATTGGTGGTGTAGTCGAAATCTTTTGCCTCTACGGAGACACTGAAGTTCTGATGTAATATATGTTCTTCTGAGTAATCGTTGTATAAGTACAAGCAGGGCATTTGGACTATGAGGCTGATGGCATCACTGAGGTCGCGAGTGCAGACGAGGCGGCCGCCGCAGGGAGCGTCGTTGCCGATCTCATGGATGTTACAGTCGCTGTTCACTGGTGGGCCTGTAGCGACCAGTAGCGTCAGTATTAAGATCGCTTTGGCTGTGTTATCTGAAATATGAAACATGTTTTAAACGTATAGGTATTTATTGAGATGAGATGGGAGACTTACCTAAGCGCAGAATCTAAATCACATGTACCTACCGAGCCGATTAAACCGTAAGAGGCCCTAGTGCACGACCCAAGATAAAACTGGGACAAAGGAAAGGACGAATAACGGAAAGGAATTAACTGTGATCTGATTTTGTATCTGTGTCGCTGAATTATTGTATTTTAAAATGGGTATTTGTAGTATAAAATAGACATACCTATTACATTGGGTTTAGAGTATCAATACTACATCTAGATAATCGTACCTATTCCGAAAACAAAAAGTCGTATATTAGGTCAAACAAAGACTTGTCTGCTCGCAACAATTGGGGATTCCCCTTGTTATGTATATATACTTAATAGATGTTTAAACGAGGATGCGGAGGTGAAACATGACAAAGGAAAGGTGCAATTAATGTAGGTAGGTAGGTACCTAATTTAAATTAGGAGAGAATATCGTATTATGAATAATAATTAATCACGAATTTGTGTGCCATTAGTACAACTTTGCATCTTGCAATAAAATTTAAATAAAGAAATAATTTAATGATTTACACATCAGACAAATATAAACACCCTTAAGAATAGACATAATAGTAAAATTCCAAAGTTCGATTAATAAATAAATATTTACACAGTCTAGATTAGATGATCAAAACGCGGACAAATACCTATGCGAATCACAGGAACCAATGCCTAAATATTACCTAACCGGGATTCGAACTACACTAAAACCACATGGGTAATATAATTAAATATTAAACATAACACAAGATAACAAGGTATAGAAATACTTGATAAACTTACCCATTTTATCCTCTTCATATGGCAACGACAACCGATACTGCCTAATGTTAGAACAAATAACCTAATGATAATTAATTGTTATTTAATTGGCTATCAAATGAGCTAACTGTAAACAGTGCACAGTGGCGGTGCGACTGCCCGAATGACACTGATACGGGACCGAGGCCCTTGTGTTGTAGGTATTGGCAAAGAGTTATTTATTGTAGAAGAGGCGTATAAGTAAATATCGTGCCCCAGTGTTTGACAGCTGAAACGGCGCTATGCGATGCCATATATTGGCTCTATACGGCAGCACCATGTTTTGTGGTAACTGAATTGTCATCTTTTATAATCAGAGTTACCGTATAATGTAGGTAGGCCGTGGACCTAGGTAGGTAAATACAGCGACATCAGCTTCAGAGGCACGACGTCGAAATATCGCTATCTGCATTAGCGATAGAAAACTATCGCTTAAAAATGCAAGAGAGGCAGATAAGAACTTATAACGAAATTTCGAAAGCTGTCGAATTCGTCTTAGCGCCTGGGTTAAACCGTTAACCCAGGGTCAAATTGTACTGGTAACCATGGTAACTCCAGGTTTAACCGGTTAACCCCGGGTTAGTGAATGGAGCAAGTGGCCCTTATAACTTAGACTGTAAACCTCTTTCTATAATGTAATACTCTTTGGTATTGTCCTGTGTTATCGCGACTGTTATGCGTGATGCCTAAGGTCAAGAGGGCATCAGACGCGGGCAAAGCTTTCGTTTAGGACAATAATAAATTGCATACCTATTGTCAACACAATACCTATACCTATTGTCAAGTAGTGTTGTTAACACGTTCGCTGTTCATGGCAACCAAATGTACCTATACCTACCAAAATCGAGGTTACACCCGACGTCCGACACGGTTGTCTTTAGCCGCCCACAGGCCTATAAAAAGGTCTACCTATCCATTCTAATTTGAATCTTTATTATGATAAATCTAAGTTTCATTTGTCTTGGCAAGTTTTGATACGGTTCTTGTCGACATTGTTTCATTTTGTCTTGCTTGTAACAAAGAGTGCGATGTAATAATAAAATTAAAAAAAAAAAACTGTATAATAAAATTGTCTATATCTTCAATATTAACTAATTTCTGAGTAGTACCAAAGATACATTGATTAAGATGCGTAAAATCTAAAACAATTTCGTGCTCCGAATTCGACAGGTAAACGAGATGGCGTTGTACAGCTCCACACATTTTGCGGTAACTCTGATCGTCAAAAGATTAAACAATTTTTTTAAGATGCTAGAACTAAAAGTACACTACCTAAAAGATAAGGCATTTGATAAGAAAATAAAACAAAGAAAGTTAGAGTACAACAATAGGTGTTTATTCAAAAAATCAAAATAGTTACAGTGTATACATGCAGTCTTTTTACATATTGTAATATCGTGCTAACTTAAGTACATAAATAATAGGTGCGTCCACATCTAGCGAATGCGCCGCTATCGCACCATTAGCGAATCTCTTGCGAACTGTACCTAACTGCACACCACAGACAAGACATCCTCCAGACTGAGCATAGTAGAGCTACCCCCTCGGCCACAAATATACGGTAGTTTTACTCCATTTTCGAGTCAAAGTGTCTAATGTGTGACGCCCGTGTCTTTGAACGGACCAATCACGGCACGGGACTCGCTCACCTCGTCCCCCGCACCACAGTATTTTTGGCAGCATCGGCCGCAGGTTGCCGACCGCTGCTATAGACCGACCGCTCAAATGAGTCCTCGCCTGCGCGGTACGGGGGCGACGGGGTAGGACGACGTGCGGGCGGTGGGGAAGGTGCGGGCGGCAGCCGTACGGCGTACTAGTTTAAGCGGTCGGTCTATAGGTATTATTGTATTGGTGTGTTTTGACATTTCACGGAAACAAGTATCTAGTTGAAACACCAACAAAGATAATTCAGACTAGAGGAATATTGTCAAAGTAAATTATGTAGTCAGTACATTTACTGCCATCTTTCGACACAAATGATTAACACTTTTAGAACGCCATTTGACTTTGATCCTTGTAGTGTGTCGTAGATGGCGATACTTTTTGATATTAAATTTAACAAATTTAACACATCAGTGAAAAAATAAGGATCAGTCAAATAGCGTTCATTTGGTAACGGGTGATACACAATGACGTGAAAAGACGTCAGAAAATAAAACAAAAATGTTACATTTTTTAAATTAAGTTGATATGAAATAAAATATTGTGTAGGTATTTATGATACAAACTGCTACATTTCGAAGGACTATATTGTCATAAATATTAATAGCGTTGTTCTAAAAGTGTTAATCTTTTGTGTCGAAAGATGGCAGTAAATGTACTGACTACATAATTTAATTAATTCTCTTTGGTACAATGAAATGCGTGTGAGCAATAAGCGATCTTTTGGCAAAATGGTTCGCGTATGGCGTGCCGTCGGTGCATTATCCATATCTGGACGCACCACAGCCCCTTCGCATCCACCAAAATAGACCCAAAATGAGTTTTGATGAAAAGGGTTCTAATTAAGGAATGCGATCGGTACAAAATACATAGGTATTTAAAATGAGAACAGTTGGCAATTTACCGGTTTCACAGTAATTTCTTCACAATTATTACCGGTTTACATTCCCTAGCTCTTATAAGGCTTAAAATAAATGTGATTATAAATAAATGTAGGAATAAACGAATGAAATTAAATTAGACACGTATTTCAAATATACACATATATGATCATTTGATCAATATCATATTCCATTCCTTATATTATAAGCTTACAAGCTTTTTATATTTCTATACCTTTGGAAAAACTTAGTAATATTAATTAAAATATAACGAAAGAGCCTACAAAATTAATCGTTTATAGTTTATACCTATAATTTTATTGTAATAGGGTTCCTTCTCTTCTTAAGCTTAGCCCTTTGACCGTCAAGGACCTGCTTTACACATTAATTATGCACACATAGGATTCTATGGGGCGCAATTTATTGACAGCTAAGGAGTTCCTATATCGATAAACTCAATTATCGATACTTTTCCCTAATACTAGTGACCGCCTCCAGTTTCGTTTGTAAATGTATATTATTTGTAGTATTATTTCGGGGTCGATGATAAAGTTTACACAAAGCCTATTTTATATGACCACTAGAGATTAAAAAAAAATTACAATAAGTGAAGTTTAAAAAATCCCTTCAAAATAAAGAAAACGGAAATTTAGTTATTATTTTGTTGAATGAATGAATGAATTGAGTTTATCGATATAGGAACTCCTTAGCTGACAATAATAGTTTTAAGCTGCTATGTAGAGAGCTACCTTGAGCACTTCTTAGGACCTGCCTATGTATATGTTGCTTATAAATATAATACTAATATATTTTCAATCCATTTGTAACATAGCCTAGCCGAATCATTGTCGCCTATTATTTGCAATTTAAGGATTTATTTTTACTTAGTTATCAAACCAAGCAATCCCGGTATCTATGGTTATATTTTATTTCATCATCTCTTACTATAAAATACTACATATATAAAAAGCCTAATTAAATGTATATGGGAATGTACAACAGTCAAGCAGTTAACAAGCCTCTATAAAAATCCATTGAGTTATTATTACTATAGAGAAGCCATACCAAACAATTAAATTGTCGCCATCGCAACCTGTACCACGCGACCAAAACGTCTAAAAATTCATGGCGCTTACGCGTTTAGGTCGCGAGATTCACGTTCCGCTTCTATGGTTTACTGTGAACATCAACTCATGGCGCAAAATACTGGTTCTCTGTGCCGATTTTATACGTTAGTAATAATAGTTCAATGGTAAGATCAGTACAATTCATCCCATAAGTAATACTTCAATTATTCTGCTGCTTCAATACTTTATGGTCTACCCTTGGGAACCTATAATGCCCATATATTTAAGGGTGGTATTCCATCTGTCCAATACCTTGGTCCAATGTCATTGCGTCTCTCTCTTCCATTAAGCAGAACGCGAGACAAAATACACATTTGACAGGTGGAATATCACCCTAACCCTAATCTAAGTGCTATAAACATTGAGATTATTTCGTGCTAAATAAAATATTAAGCCTTAACTAAACAAGGACTAAATAATTTTAGGGTACCACAATATATCTTCTGAATTTAGAACCTAAGACGTTGTTGGTACCTAAATTTCGCCTTAAGATGTGTTAAATCGTCGGAGCCATACCAAAATACACCGGCATACAAATTTACCGGTTAATACCACCCCTTGAAGTGGCAGAAACCGCCTCCCGGACAATTTACGTCATTTCAATTTGAAATTTGAATACTTAAAATAAAATCGAAATTCCAATAACTCAAAAATGACGTATGCCACTTGAAAGGCTACAGAACTGAACTGAAACTGTTAGAGCTGAAAGGCAGAGGTAGGGTCACTATGACAAAATTTTGATTTCATAACACGCTTTCTTTTTGTGTATGCGCGACACACACCCATCCACATACTAGGTGCTCTGTGAGATGTACACCTTGCGATTCTCGCGAACCCCCGTGGTTCCGCCATTTAGAAAAAATCCAAAAAATGTATTGACAAAAAACACCGTATAATTATTGATCCTGCTCACCAAATTTCACGAGAATCGCTTGAAAAATGCTTGACCTGTAGACGAGAACGAATGAACGGATACCTTCACTTTCGCTCGGTCAATCAAGAGTGAGCGGTGAATGGCTCAAGCGTGATAAGTGAGTATGTGTGGGTGCGAAATCGACTTGTCATGAAGTTACAATTTTGTCTTAGCCACCCTACCTGTTAACCTATCTGTTGAGTTGACTATGTGGTATTAACCGGTATATTTTAACCGGTTCTACACCTTGTTTATATCCTTTTTGCTAGAAAAAAAAAGTTATGTTAGGGTTACTAATTGTAGAAAAAAATAGGCATTTCAAAAATCGGTCGGAAGTAACAAGGCCACATTTTCGTTATTTAGTTCTTACAAAATACATAGACTAGTGACAACCTTTATTACAAGTTCTATTATTACTGAAAGCACCTGTTTACACCTATCAGTAAAACATCAATTTTTCTTTTGGATATTGTTTTTCATTTAGACTGTGAGACTTTTTATTGTTTAAAAAATTACGTAGGTCACGTAAGTTTATTTTATTTTCTGTATAATATTATACATATGCAAGTTGCTTACGATACACCCAAGCCAACTACACACTGAGACATTTCTAATAAATTATTTGCTTTTTTAAATTTACTGAGTTTAAAACTTTTGAACTAATAATAAAATTGTTACTAAAAATCGTCATGGTCGTATGATGGTGTAATTTACGTAGCAAGAAAAAAATGAGCGTTCCATACAATTTCCTATGGTACTTCATAGTTAAAAAAACAGACTATAGTAATATCTAGATCTGTCTGTATGTAGAGAGATTATGTAGTATACGGTTCAGGGCGTCCGCTAGCTGGCGCAGGTGCACGGAGCGGATGCACGTGCGTGCACTGCCGTTGTAGGTATAGTCTGTCGATTTGTAACTGGCCCCGAGCCGCTAATCCTTTGTCTATTGTTAAGTAAAACCGCACGTGCCTCTACCTGTAAAAAAGGGGTCGTGTAATTCTCTGCGGTTACTGAGTGCTGGCGAGTCGGACCAGTCTAAAATGTGTCATCCAGATGCGTAACAAAGGCCCGTAATCGGAGAGCGCACCTACACTGGTTTTATGAGCGTTGGACTAGCCCGCGCTCAGGTGCCAATTAGAATAATTAAGACCCTTTTTTGCAGGTAAGTAGCACGTGCGGTTTTACTTAACAATAGACAAAGGATTAGCAGTTCGGGGCCAGCTACGAATCGACAGACTATAAAATTCGCCGCACGCGTCCGCGACGGTTAGCGTTGCTCAAACTATTTCTCGTTAACCCACTCACCCGCTCCGTGCAAACGCACCAGCTAGCGGACACCCTCATACGGAAGTTCTAATTTGTTAATATATCCTAAGAATGAATGAAGTGCAATAAATAAATGATAATGATTAATGATCAGGATATCACACGGTCCCAGGCCCACCTTAAAAACAGACCCGCACTCAAAATGGAGGCCTGACGGAATGTTTACTTGAGTGAGGTATCCAGTCTTAACCCCTTGAGAACGACGGACGCGATATTGCGTTTTCCGATTTCATACAAAGTTTACGAAAAATAAAAACCCCTGGGACTTGGAGGTTTCTGACATTGAAGAAGTGACAGTTTTTTCAAGTGCTGGGTACTTAACCCACATTGCACAATGATTGCGTCTTCTAGTACTTACTTATCTCGATTCCAAAACTTTTCGGAGCTTTATACCTAGGATCCCGCAAAGCGGAGCACAATCGACACCACTTTTGTTAAACTGTGTCCATATAAAGGACCTGCAAAGCTAGGCTCCTCCTTACAACAATAATAGCAAAAGTCTAACCTTACACAGTTGGATATATTAGTAGTGCCATCTATACGGTCTCAGCGCGCGCCTCCTTAGCCAGGGCGAGGAAAACTTCTTCGAGCGTGGTTTCCGTCACCGTGTAGTCTTCCACTATGGAAGGGAACTGTTCTCGAAGGTGCTCTAGTTGGGAGAACAGCTCGCTGTAGCGGAGAGAGTCCTTCACGTGGTAGCTCAGCATACTCTGCAAATAACAACAGGTACAGTCAGGAGCAGAAGTTGCTAAGCGGGCGAGGTGTTCAAAATTAACTTGACGCGCTCTTATTCTCTTAACAATAAAGTCGCGTGAAGATCATTTTGAACACCTCGCCCGCTTAGCAACTATTGGTGCTGACTATAATAATATGATGTAGTATATCGTGGGATAGGCGCAAATTTCGTCAGTCATCGCATCCTGGGCGATGACTAGTAAATTGGTTAAGGACGATGCGTAATGAACCCTCGTGGATATCAGCTGTCGCTCCGTTGGACGGCATCCACCCAAAGACGTAAAAAAACCTAATCATCGCTTCGCGATTTAAAACTTTTGTATGTAACTTTGAATTGTTTTACAGCTAGTATGTTAGTACATACATACATATAATCACGCATATTTCCCGGAGGGGTAGGTAACTCTCACTTCCACTTTTCCCTTATACACTCTCTTTGTTAGCCTTCTCTCACTCATTCTTTCCACACTCACTCATTCTCATTCTTTTCTTTCTTATGTTAGTGTGTGGAAAAAAAGATTTTAGTTGAATATATAACTATTGTTTGTATTATTAGACAGTGTTAGCATACCTGGTGCTGATCCTGCAGTTCGCACGAGAAGCGTGTGTTCAGCTCGCCCTTGAATTCATCCAGCTTGGAGACTCCGTCCGTCACTGAAAACAAGGCATTAATAATAATAACATGAAGCGTTTTATAAATAAATGTTATAATTACTTGGTTGACTTGCGGGTATTCCTTAATTCTTCATGAATTCTTTTATAAGTAGACTTATGGCCACTTGGACCATTCACTAACCCGGAGTTACCCGGGTAAAACCTGGAGTTACCATGGTTACTAATGGTCCAAGTGGCGCTTAAACATAAAGCTGTTTAACATCCTTAAAGAAGAAATGAGGAAACAAATTGCTAACTTTAGAATGATGGTAACTTCTTAAGCAAAAATCATGCATCTTTAAGGGCTATTTAGCATTTTACAAGAACGAATCGACCACGAGCGACGTGTGAACCCACGAGTTTAGTAACCCACACACATTTTCATGGTCAGTTGACTTTAAGCTCTGTATAAAGTATCTGCCAGGCAGACTGATGGCAGGTGCACCAAAATGTTGACAGATCGGTGGCCGCTTTCCGCTTGTCCGTTGGCTCATTGGGTGGATGACGTTCGAAAAATCGCGGGGCACTTTCGGATGAGACTAGCCCAGGACAGGGATAAGTGGCCTATGCTCAGCGGTGGGCGAACGAAGTCTAAAATAATTTTGATGATGATAAAGTATTAACTCACATTTATAGACGGGTCTAACGCGAAATTTATTCAATTACCTTTATTTACCGACGTAATACGTATACGACGTTAGCCGCGTCCACGACCAGTGAAACCTGTGTCGAAACGTCGGTAAATAAAGGTAATTTAATAAATTTCGTGTTAGACCCATCTATAAATGTGAGTTAATATGTGTTCAAAAGAGAAAGTTTTAAATATTATGATGATAAAGTATCTGACCGTCCTGCGCGTGGGTGAGCTTGAACACGACGGAGTACCCCTGCGCGTGCTCGGCCTTCAGCGCGGCCGCCGAGCCCAGCGCGCGCAGCTCGCCGCCCGACATGATGGCGATGCGGTGGCACAGCGCCTCCATCTCGTCCAGGCTGGGGAACAAATAAATATTATAGGACAAATTTTACACAAATTGACTATAGACGGACCACCGGCGCCGCCACCGCCTTCCCCGCCGCCCTTAGTCGTCCTACGGTCCTACCCCGTCGCCCCCGTACCGCGCAGGCGAGGACTCATTTAAGCGGTCGGTCTATAAGCCCCACGGTAATCTCAAGAAGGCTTGTGTTGTGGGTACTCAGACAACAAAATATATAATATATAAATACCTACTTAAATACATAGAAAACAACCATGACTCGGGAACTCTGTATCATCATACAAATAAATGCCCTTAGGGGCTATTCATAAATTACGTCATTTCAAATTAGGGGGGGGGGGGGTCTGGACATCGGATGACGGTAGCATGAAGTAGGAGGAAATGGGGTCATTTGAAGCATGATTTTTGGATGATTATAGGGGGGGGGGGTCAAAATTCGTCAAAAATCGATGACGTAATTTATGGACAGCCCCTTACCAGGATTCGAACCCGGGACCATCGGCTTCATAGGCAAGGTCACTACCCACTAGGCCAGACCGGTCGTCATATTATAGATTAATAAGGGAAAATACGCAAAAGAGTCATCTTTGATTTTGAAACGAAAAATAGATGTGTCGGCGGGCGAGCGAATCCATTCTGGCGGTATGATTGCACTAGGAACATACATCCGGTCAAAAATCCCGCACGATTTAGTGACTGTAGCAACCGTGACGCGTCCTTTTATCGTTTAACCGATGCGTCAAGCCTACTCCGCTTTATGAGAGACCCCACTAGCGTCTTTTGAGCGTCGGCGTGGCGGCGTCGGCGTGGCGCCAACGTTGCGTCGAGCAGCAGTCACAGAGTTGACTCTACGCGACGCTCGGAAGACGCTAGTGTGGGGTGGCCCATAGAGTTGACTAGACGCCGACGATCGGGAGACGCTAGTCTGGGGTGGATCTAAGAATCTCGCGCATTTATTGTATTGTACTTGCTCCGGTTACATGTATCCACTACCAGTAGGCTCCGAGGGAGGGGCTGGCATACTGTAGCTGCAGCCAAGCTACGGGCGTAGCCGTTGCTATAGTCAGACCGTAAAAAGTCTGCAGCGATTTTGATAGCCCACGCAGTGCAAGTGTCATTTTAAACGTCAAACTTCTATGAAATTATGACGTATACATAACACTTACACTACGTGGGCTATCAAATCCGCTGCAGAGTTTGTTTGGTGCGACTCTATGTGATAATTGGCTACTTTCCTACTAGTCAAATCAGCATAACTGTCAAAACGATTTGCTAATATGGAATTTATATGAAAACGTGTGTAGTGACGTCACAGTCAACTCACCTACTTTTTATACTTCCATCCGATTTATTAAATAGAAATTGTGTTTAAAAATAACTGCTATCTATGTTTTTCTAATAATGATCTGGTGCTTTATTTCGTGCACGGTGTGAAATAATTTATTTTAAGTAGAGGAAAGTACCCAATTAGCTTATAACTGCTTATGTATAGACAATACCTATGGGAAGCGATAATAAGCTCGTGGTGTTTCCTGGCTCTGAGCAAGGCCTGGTGCATCCGTCGTCTAGCCAGCGGGTCCACTCCGGCGGTGGGTTCGTCCAGTAAAGCAGTGCGAACTGCCTGGCATAGTGCCGCGGCTGCTGCTAAACGTCGCGCGCAGCCGCCGCTGTATGATGATACGCGTTTGTCTGCGTGCCGTGATAAATCTGTAAATAAAACAAAATTATATAGAAGAGCTTAGATAACAACGGGTCTCTATTGTTTCCCATAAAGTTTTAAGTCATAATGTATTGTTTGTCCGCATTTTCGTTAGTCATAATTTGTTTGGTTCAGAAACGCGCAACTTTTCAGGATTGCCATAAAACAAACCTAACCTATTTATAGGATAACCTTACCTGAGAAGTTAACGGTTTCAGTTTTAGGACTAATGATAATATGACAAACATAGCGCATTGAGAGTAGCCCGAATATTACGGTGCTCATGCGGAACGTTAGACACACAAAAGCGGAGGTGAGAACGGAAATGCATCTATCGTTAGCTTAGCGTTACTTCCTGACATAGCACAATAAATAAATAAATATTAGGGGACATGTTACACAGATCAACCTAGCCCCAAACTAAGCAAAGCTTGTACTATGGGTGCTAGGCGACGGTATACTTATATAGATAAATACATACTTATATACATAGAAAACACCTATGACACAGGAACAAATATTTGTCTTCATCACACAAATAAATGCCCTTACCGGGATTCGAACCCAGGACCATCGGCTACACAGGCAGGATCACTACCCACTAGGCCAGACCGGTCGCAATTGTTGTATCCATCCAACTACAAATTTCTACCCTTCCATTTAAGCCCGGGCAAAAATGTTTTCTTATGGCTAGGTGTTTTCTTCTATAGGTAGAATTTCTCAACCTATTCTCGTGGATTTTTTTTGATTGAGTTTTTGATAATGCCCAAATGGGTTCGCGATGTTTACAGCACAATGAGCCTCTAATAAATACGCACCGACTTCCTCGATCCAAGAGTTGGAGACGGTGGAGACATCTTCCTCTTGCAGGCCACGTAGCGTCAGCAGCAGAGAAAGGTTCTGGCGGCCGGTTAAGAAGTCGTCCAGACCGGCGAATTGCGGACAGTAGCTGAACGTACGCATGTACTGAGGACAAAAAAAGTTTTTTTTTAACTGCCGTTCGTATTTCGCATTTCTTTTGGCTTCAAATGTAAAAAAAAATGCAAGTGTGACAGAAAGCATCATAACAACACGGGCTGTACAAACAGCAAATGTGAATCGGTGGACCTTATTATATTAAAAGGCATAAGGTCCACCGATGTACAATAGGGTATTATACTGTATTTAAAATAAATTATTTTACGCCATGCAAGAAATAAAGCACCAAATAATTATTAGAAAAACACAGATAGGAGTTATTTTTAAACACAAGTTCTATTTAATAAATCGGATAGAAATATAAAAAGTAGGTGAGTTGACCGTGACGTCACGATGTAATGTTTCATATAAATTTCATATTAGCAAATCGTTTTGACAGTTCTAAAAAAGTAGCTGATTTGACTAGTAGGAAAATACCCTATTAACAGTGTGGGCGGTGGTACCTGATTGTGATTTATATTCATCAACATCATTCTTTCCATTCGTTTCTTAATTTTAAAATTAATTTATGATAACTGCTAATTGATTTTTAGATGTAGCTTTTTTTTCATTTGTATTCGTTTTTAGATTTGTATGTATAGTTGGTCAAACCAATTTGTCAGTCAGTAAGAACCAGGAAAACTATACTCATCCTTTTCTTTTGGGTGCTAGTACTAGTGCAAGAAGATGGTATGATTCTCTCTGTCTATGATTGAAATGAGACAGTCCTTTGACAAACTATATGTAACCTACTCATTTTATAAAATTTCCCTTATGGTAAACTCACCGCGTTCCGGTCGGTGGCATAGTGCCCGTTGGCGAATATTTCGCCCCCAGTGGGGCTCGTCAGCCCCGTCAGCATTTTGAACGTCGTAGTTTTGCCCGCGCCGTTCACCCCTAGTAGGCCGAAACATTCACCTGTAGAACAAAAACATACATTTTGGTAGAATGTTAATTTTTTTTCGACTGCAAAAATATTCAATTTTCCTGAACGTATGTGCCTGTTGTTTGTCAGTATGTAGAAATTTGGTATGTAGGTATTTGCGTTGGTGATCTAAATGGACATGTAATGTAAATACACGATTTTAATTACGTTGATAACTTTTAGAGGTGTAAATTAGAAAATAAAATCAAAAGTTTTGCAAACCATTTCGTAGGTATCTAAACCTATATCAAATGAAAGGGTTCGTTGACAAAATGTTAACGTATATTTTTATGATTTTAAGATAAATAGTTTTGAAGTGATTCATGAAAATAGGCGAAAAATAAAATTATATTAGTATAATAGTGACCTTTTTTGACGGAGAAACTGACGCCTTTGACAGCAAAGAAAGGTTTCCGTTTGCAGCATCCCGGGTACAATTTCTGCACGTTGTGGCATAGGATGGAATCCGTGATCTGCTGTTTAGCTGCAATTTAGAAGCATCTATGAGGGGCCACAAAAACACACTTGTTTTAGAGTGATCTTTTTTTATTTAATGTTTATATCTTAGAGCATTTAGACTGGAGATGTCATTGCTGTCATTTTCTTTACGAAACAGTCTGCCGATTTTTGCGGGGGATCGACGTCAAATGTATTGCTATTTCTAAATGATTTGTACGTAACGTACAAATAGCCATGTCAGTCCATACAAAAGTTTGCACAATTGTGCAAGTTTTTCGGCAGAGGGGTAAGCTCTTAATGGCCACTCCAGTTATTAAATGCTCTAAGGTTTATATCTATATCTAGGAAAAATATGCCAACTCAATTTTTAATGCCTCACAGTTCCCCATTTTTTTTATTAATAAAAGGAAGGAAACGACGGTCCGGAGTGTTAGGGTCGGCAACGCGCATGTATCACCTCTGGACTTGCAGGCGTCCATAGGCTACGGAGATTGCTTACCATCAGGCAGGCTATATGCGTGTTCGCCACCGACGTAGCATAAAATAACTCTTTACGCTTCAGGAACTTTTAAGCGGTGTAATTGGCGCTGTAAGGCTTCGTTCACACGGCATTGTCTTGCACGTTTTGTTGCAGTATACGTCTTAACGGATAAATAGTGGCACATACTTCGGGCATATAACCATTCACACGGCGTTTGTACTGCAAAAAAACGTACATTGTTTATACGTTTAAACGGATACTCACCGGACTTGTCAAGCAAATAGAATGAACTTTAACGTATTCGGTTTGCAGTGGCGAATAGTATAGTTCTCTTTGATTCACACGGCACGATTTTACACGTTTTATTATCGAACAAGCGTCTATAGTACTCGAGCGTGTTTTGGAGGGATCGCAGGTATTTTGTTTGTAATTTCGTGGTTATTTCAAAATTGTTGACGATTCTTCTATACATAACGAAGTTTTAATTAAGGGTCTAGCAGGCTAAGGAAGGAGAAGTGGCCCCTGTGACGAATATTGGATTTTTATAATGTCATTTGTTGGCTATCTTATAATATAGAAACACCTTAACTTTTAGCCCCCTATCTTGAACCGTCACCGAGATAATGTCAAAAACGTCATTTTATGGACACATTTTTCAAAGTCGTTTTTCTCCTGAACTATATAAGGTAGAGCAATCAAACCAAATCATAGCTACAAAGGATGAGTCGGAGTATAACTCAGATTTTTTTAAATATTTATTTCCCTGAAAAAATAAATATTAAAATGTCAGAGAATTTTTTGACAACTCTTCTCAACAAGTATTTGTAAAGGTACACCTATGGAAAAAATCAAAGTGCAAATAGTATTAGCTACTACCATGCGAAAAATCAATTCAATATAATTGGTGCAACATACTTAAAAAAATTAAATGTCAACGAAAGCGTTTAGCTATCAAAGGCGTCTTTCATTCTGAAGGAGATTTTCTGTTTATAGAGGTTTAATTTCGTTGCCTAGCAACAGAGAGTGTTTATTTTGAACTTGACGCATGGCTGTCAAAAAAGGTTACTCAACTGCAGCAACTAAGATAACATTTATAACTCAATTTTCACCGAAACTAACTACGAAATCAATGAAATGACAGATTTACTATGTTATAATTATTTTATACAGGAAATTAATGGTTGTTTGCTTATTTGTTTCTAGTACCTATTAAGAATCACTGTTTATGGGGCATAAAATAACTTCCGTGAGACACAGGCATATTAAATGTATTAAAAACGGGTCACTCACGTATTTTAAGTCGAAAAACGCTCGACATGTTTCACTCCGTACCGAGGAGTGTCATCAGGAGCTTGCGTTTACGGTGACGGACCGGCGCAGGCTGCGGGCCGCAGCCCTCCGTGCCCGATGACTCGGCGCAGGCGCCAGTGGCGGCAGAGGGAGCGAGAAACTACCCTTGTTTATCGCATTATTGTCAAATGATGGGTTGCACACAACACTCACTACGTCACTCGCTAATGGTTCGTTCGTACCCAAAACAGTTTTCCATGCAGCTTGTAGGCACTGACCAACCACAATCACGGTTAAAATTCGGATGACGACCAATTTTGATAGCCTCCCGTACTTTTCGCTGAATCACAAACTTTTCTTTCGCCAGCACGGTTACCTTATCGAAACGTATATATAGTGAGTCGAATCCGAATCTAATACGTGTTCCGTCACCGCAGAGCCCCGGCTATCCCTGTTCTTCATACTACGTATGTGCTCGGATAATCTGGTGGGTGGAAATGTTCCGGCCCGTCTCTCCTATGTAGTTTTTTCCACAGGAGCAGGGAATCATATATACACCCGAACTGTTCAAAGGCTCCCTACCCATTAGCCAATGACGTAGTGAGTGTTGTGTGCAACCCATCATTTGACAATAATGCGATAAACGAGGGTAGTTTCTCGCTCCTCCTACCGCCACCGGCGCCTGCGCCGAGTCATCGGGCACGGAGGGCTGCGGTCCGCAGTCTGCGCCGGTCCGTCACCGTAAACGCAAACTCCTGATCACACTCCTCGGTACGGAGTCAAACATGTCGAACGTTTTTCGACTTAAAATGCGTGAGTGACCCGTTTTTAATACATTTAATATAAAATAACTCATTACAGCAAATATCGCAATACAAGTCACGCAGATAATGACTATCATGAATAATATTCGTCGTCCCAGGTATGGGAAAATGTTATCCTGCAGTATTCGCAATTTCTTTTTAACATAATATCTTCATCAGAAAGCGATATCTTAACATCTGGTAAAGATTTTACAAACAGTTTCTTTGCTATAGATCGTGGTAAGTTGAGTCCAAATATTTTTGAAACATACATAAACAAACTAACGTACATAATACCTATATTGTTTCAGATGGAAATCTTGAAATCAAAAATATTTGGACTATATTTAAAATTATATTATGTTAAAAAGATATTGCGAATACTGCAGGATAACATTTTCCCATACCTGGGACGACGAATATTATGATAGTCATTATCTACGTGACTTGTATTGCGATATTTGCTGTAATGAGTTATTTTATACCCCATAAACGGTGATACTAGAGTTAAACCAAGAAAAGTCTGCAGCGATTTTGATAGCCCACGCAGTGAAAGTGTTATTTATACGTCATAATTTCATAGAAGTTTGACGTTTAAAATAACACTTGTACTGCGTGGGCTATCAAAATCGCTGCAGACTTTTCTTGGTCTAACTCTAGAAACAAATAACCATTAATTTCCTGTATAAAATAATTATAGCATAGTAAAGCTGTCATTTAATTGATTTCGTAGTTAGTTTCGGTTAAAATTGTGTTATAAATGTTATTTTAGTTGCTGCAGTTGAGTAACCTTTTTTGACAGCCATGCGTCAAGTTCAAAATAAACACTCTCTGTTGCTAGGCAACGAAATTAAACCTCTATAAACAGAAAATCTCCTTCAGAATGAAAGACGCCTTTGATAGCTAAACGCTTTCGTTGACATTTAATTTTTTTAAGTATGTTGCACCAATTATATTGAATTGATTTTTCGCATGGTAGTAGCTAATACTATTTGCACTTTCTGTGATTTTTTCCATAGGTGTACCTTTACAAATACTTGTTGAGAAGAGTTGTCAAAAAATTCTCTGACATTTTAATATTTATTTTTTCAGGGAAATAAATATTTAAAAAAATCTGAGTTATACTCCGACTCATCCTTTGTAGCTATGATTTGGTTTGATTGCTCTACCTTATATAGTTCAGGAGAAAAACGACTTTGAAAAATGTGTCCATAAAATGACGTTTTTGACATTATCTCGGTGACGGTTCAAGATAAGGGGCTGAAAGTTAAGGTGTTTCTATATTATAAGATAGCCAACAAATGACATTATAAAAATTCGATATTCGTCACAGGGGCCACTTCTCCATCCTTAGCCTGCTAGACGCTTTAGTGGAACAAAACTTTCAATAGACGAATGTACTGATTTTTTATATATAGGATGTACCCAAAACCTTCTATTTTGTCGGCGGCAAAAGCATTATCACCATCGATACCAAAATAAAAGTACGATGAAGCGTGGATCCATCTCAGATTTCTGCCCACTGCGACAACTGCGTGAAAACTGTCGCTATTCGGCGTGAAAACGGATTTTAAACGAATGAAACTCTACCGTGTGAACACCCGACTCGTTGTACGTTTAAAATCGAATACGTGAAAAAACGTGCAGGACGTTGCCGTGTGAACCTAGCCTAAGGCCTCGTATTTGCATTACGCCGTAGCTGGTTATCAAAAGTTGACGTATTACAATTTAGTTAGCACTAAACTACAACGTACGCAGCTGTATAGCTTTCTCGACGTAGGCGGTCTCCGCGCGCGCCATGGCGTCCCCTAGGCGGCGCGGCGGCCGCGCGCCGCGCGCGACCACACGAGCGTACACGCGCTCCAGGAAGCCACTGTCCGACAGCAAAGTCAGGACCTAAATAGAGACAAGCTGTTAATACGATCGTATAATCACCATCGCAAGCGCGGACTTCTGGCCGAACGGTGTGGTGTTTCGGCGGTTCCGGGGCAACCTGCCGAATCCTACACCAAATCAGACGACGCAACGGAGCCACGCTGTTACGTCGTCGCCCAAATCTAATGTTTAATTTGTCTTTGGTTTTTATTTGTAATTTTTTTTGTTGTTTTCTTGTATTCTTATTTTGTAGTTTCACAGTGCCTTAGTTTTTACTGTAATGCTGTGTCACTTATTTGAGTAATAGATAAATAATAATAAATAATGAACAATTGACTTTGAAGAAGCGGCTGCCGTTTCGAACTTTTTACTTCTTGGCCGGATTGTGTCAAGTTGTAATTAGGATAGGCGGGACTATAAGTCTATTCGTTATATCGCTATAAATATATGTACGACTTCACTAGTAGTACGGATCTTTTGCCTAATTTAAAAGTAGTCCTATAAAATTAGTAGTGATGTACCGACTATTGATTTGGCCGACTAGCCGACTAGCCGACTAATCGGCGCTCGAATGGCCGATTAGTCGGCTAGTCGGCCAGATCATTAGTTTCGTATAAGTTCTGGTGAAAAACAATAGTTTTGCTCCTTTGATTGCGCTATTCATCATATTAGCTTGGCTAAAAGGTGTTCTCTACAGATTCAAAGACCTATCACATGAATCCTCGTTCAATTTCTATCTTTCTTTTATTTTGCGATCCTGAGCAGACCGTCAGTACAGTTTGTAGGAGGTATTTCCAACGCTCTATTTCCCGTACGTAGTCGCCAGTTAAGAACCTATCCCCTGTCGTTAGCGTATTTATACGAGCAACATGCCCTGTCTAAATTTTGCAATAACCCAAATGTTTCCCATGGCTCCACCATTAAAAAAAACAATTAATTACACGAGAATCAGCTGAGACCGACCTGTAGAGGAAAACACCAGCCCACCAATATATAATAATGATCAAACGGTCAATTATATGAACAAAAGTTTTCGTTTGCAACCTGAATAAGTATTTTAATAAAATAGACATAAAACATATGGTAAATATTTACTGTTGGTTTCTTTTTTTTCTGTTTTTCTCGCACTAATAAAGTGCCGACTAATCGGCCATTTTTGCCGACTAGTCGCCGACTAATCGCCGACTACAAATGTGGCCGGATAGTCGGCTTTCCCGACTAGTCGGTACATCCCTAAAAATTAGCATGCATGTAGCTTATATAGGTTTCTTCTAATTGAGAACGTATTTTGAGCTAAGAACTTGGACAATAGTTAAATTTTACATATATGTGAAAAAAAAATCAATATCTCGACAAGTTTATATAAATAGCTTACAAAATATGCGACAGCTTGTAAGGCGAGGATGAGCATCGGCCAGCCGGCGGCGTCTTCCATCGCGAAGTAACTCCAAGGCTCCGAACCAGGAGGGGAATCTGTTGAAAGTCTTATAAGTATAATAGGGAAGATGTATTATAAATCACAGTATAATTTGAATCCGTTTTTAAGGTTCCGTACCCAAAGGGTAAAAACAGGACCCTATTACTACCCAAGTAACAATTTGTGGTTCTATAGTAGTCGATAGAACGTTTCGGAAATACCACCTATTGGCCTATAAAAGACTTAAGAAGATCGTATAAAGCCGAAATGGCGCATCTTATGTGCCATTCAGTGACATAGTAGTCCTGTAACAGTGTCAGTCGTGGCGTTTAAGGTCTATAAAAGTGATGTAATAATGACTCTTGTGCTAATTTGTTGTCAGTAACGCCATTATAGTGTTAATTTATACTATAGTAGCATTTGAGATTCCATTATAGTGCTTTTTTTATACTATAGTAGTATTTGAAATTCTATTACAGTGCTTTTTTATATTATTGTAGAATTCATAGTTCCTTTACTACGCAATTTGCTATCAAGTTTTCCATCAAGTATTGTGAGTGGTTTTGTTGTGTGTTTACTTCACAAAAACGGTACTAAATAAAATGGTGATAAGTAAACACTTTATTAACATGCTTCATTTAGATGTCGAATAATTCGGTCCGTAGTGCAAAAAGTATATGCGACGGAAGTTTCACCGTTAGAATAGTATAAGGTTAATGAGGAATTTTAAATGCGCCCTCGATTTATTTGTTTTTAATAAAATAATTTTATAAAATAATATGATATTCACCATAGTTACTACTTTACAGCCAAGAAGTAAATCCGACGCTTTTATAGGCTAACTATAGAACTTACGGTGAAGTATTCACCGCCATCATGAATAAAATTAGGGTTCCAAAAGAATTTTGCTGTGACCCAGTTACACCTACAAACTCTTTAGAAAGACATAGGATTTTTATTAAATTTAGATGTAGTCATTATTACTGTTGCTTTCTTTTTCAGTGTGATTGGTAAAAAATATGCTAATAATGGATGTCGATAAATATCTAAACCGTCACGATTTTATGGTTTTATTAAATCATTGCTTGATAAATCTGAGCTACAATCACTAATATCACTGGGATATTTTTTATCAATTCATTAATATAACAAATATTTTAGACGGAACCACATTATGTGGCTTAGGCTTGAACTTATATAAGCAAGATATAAGTAGACATTACAGGTCAAATTTATCATTTACAAGTAGTCGTTTTCTACCTTTATGTATCTAACTCGGTTTATAAAAGACATAAAAACTCAGCTATAACGCTGTTGTCTTTTAAAAGAAAAACCAAAACCACTATACAACGGTTTTGTGATATAAAAGAGAAATTGTGACGTTTACAGCGATGAGATATAATAGGGATTTAAAAACTACTAAAAAGCGCTTTTTAACGCTCTAAATATGTCCCAAAAACGCTACTATAGAGCAAAACAGTTTTATAATAGTGTTCATATGACTACTAAAGTATTATGTACTATAGCAGTTATCTCTAAAGCCACTATATCCTGAAATCGTTGTATAGTTGGGTTTTTGTCACTGTTAAAACACAAAACTATAGCGGCTTGCAGGGAACCTTAATAGCGCAAACTACTAAAGTATTATGTACTATAGCAGTGATCTCTAAAGCCACTATATCCTAAAATCGTTGTATAGTTGGGTTTTTGTCACTGTAAAAACACAAAACTATAGCGGCTTGCAGGGAACCTTAATAGCGCAAACTACTAAAGTATTATGTACTATAGCAGTGATCTCTAAAGCCACTATATCCTAAAATCGTTGTATAGTTGGGTTTTTGTCACTGTAAAAACACAAAACTATAGCGGCTTGCAGGGAACCTTAATAGCGCAAACTACTAAAGTATTATGTACTATAGCAGTGATCTCTAAAGCCACTATATCCTAAAATCGTTGTATAGTTGGGTTTTTGTCACTGTAAAAACACAAAACTATAGCGGCTTGCAGGGAACCTTAATAGCGCAAACTACTAAAGTATTATGTACTATAGCAGTGATCTCTAAAGCCACTATATCCTAAAATCGTTGTATAGTTGGGTTTTTGTCACTGTAAAAGCACAAAACTATAGCGGCTTGCAGGGAACCTTAATAGCGCAAACTACTAAAGTATTATGTACTATAGCAGTGATCTCTAAAGCCACTATATCCTAAAATCGTTGTATAGTTGGGTTTTTGTCACTGTTAAAACACAAATCTATAGCGGCTACAAAGGGAACCTTAATAGCGCAAATTAGATGCATAAAAGTGATTCCAAATACTATTATACAGTAATATTGCTCTATAGTGGTTATATTTGAACCTGTTATAGTACACGCCTATAACGGCTCTATAAAATGATGAAGTAAACCTTTACATCAATTGCTTATAGAATATATTAGCTGTATAAGCCTATAGAGCAAAAAGGTGTTGCCTAACGCTTTTATACGACAGGTGGTCACCTCTGAAACCTTAATACGACGTCTATACAAGCTTTTAGCGATAAACACTAAAATTATAGGACTAAAATGTTACTTGGGTAAGACTCCACTGTCCGTCTGTCATCAGGCTGTATCTCATGAACCGTGATAGACAGACAGTTGAAATTTTCACAGATTATGTATTTATTTTTGTTGCCGATATAACAACAAATACTAAAAACAGAATAAAATAAAGATTTAAGTGGGGCTCCCATACAACAAACGTGATTTTTGACCGAAGTTAAGCAACGTAAGGCGGGGTCAGTACTTGGATGAGTGACCGTTTTTATAGATAATGGTACGGAACCCTTCGTGTGCGAGCCCGACTCGCACTTGGCCGGTTATTTTTTAATTGCCAGATGTCATTATGTTTTATCATCATGAACTACACACCAAAGATACGTATTTTTCAAATCATCTAATAGACAATTGCGGACCATACAGAAACGAGAGATCTGAAGATATGAATCCTTGTGCTATATTAATATGCTCCATTTTAAATTTCATGTTCATAACCCGATTGATTCATAGTATTTCATAATTGCGTACTTTCCTCTACTTAAAATAAATTATTTCACACCGTGCAGTAACTAAAACACCAGATAATTATTAGAAAAACATAGATAGCAGTTATTACTAAATACAATTTATATTTAATAAATCGGGAAGAAATATAAAAAGTAGGCGAGTTGACCGTGACGTCACTATACTAGTTTTCATATAAGTTCCATATTGGCAAATCGTTTTGACAGTTCTAAAAAGAAGCTGATTTTACTAGTAGGAAAGTACTCTATCTTAGACTGCATCGTGATGATACTTATCCATGGGATAAACTAGGATAAATTGCATATACCATACTTGGTCGTTTCAAAGCTTGTTACCTATCCTATGGTAAATGCAAGATATAAGAACTTACCACAACACTTGGCCCTTTCAAAGTTGTCAGGGCCGGCCAACGCCGGGCAGCGGGCCCTGTTCAGGTAGCAGTAGGCGTTGGTTTGCGCGACGCTGGCTACTTGCGCCAGGCCCGCCGTGAGCGTGTGCGGCGCGAGCAGCGCGTACGGCACGGACAGGAGTTTGTACCAGAAGCTTGTAGATTCAGGGATGTTGGGGGTTATTTGATGCCTATCCTATGGAAAATGTGAGATATAAGAACTTACCGCAACATTTAGCAGTTTCAAAGTTGTCAGGGCCGGCCAACGCCGGGCAGCGGTCCCTGTTCAGGTTGCAGTAGGCGTTGGTTTGCGCGACGGTCGCTACTTGCGCCAGGCCCGCCGTGAGCGTGTGCGGCGCGAGCAGCGCGTACGGCACGGACAGGAGTTTGTACCAGAAGCTTGTAGATTCAGGGATGTTGGGGGTTATTTGATGCCTATCCTATGGAAAATGTGAGATATAAGAACTTACCGCAACATTTAGCAGTTTCAAAGTTGTCAGGGCCGGCCAACGCCGGGCAGCGGTCCCTGTTCAGGTTGCAGTAGGCGTTGGTTTGCGCGACGGTCGCTACTTGCGCCAGGCCCGCCGTGAGCGTGTGCGGCGCGAGCAGCGCGTACGGCACGGACAGGAGTTTGTACCAGAAGCTTGTAGATTCAGGGATGTTGGGGGTTATTTGATGCCTATCCTATGGAAAATGTGAGATATAAGAACTTACCGCAACATTTAGCAGTTTCAAAGTTGTCAGGGCCGGCCAACGCCGGGCAGCGGTCCCTGTTCAGGTTGCAGTAGGCGTTGGTTTGCGCGACGGTCGCTACTTGCGCCAGGCCCGCCGTGAGCGTGTGCGGCGCGAGCAGCGCGTACGGCACGGACAGGAGTTTGTACCAGAAGCTTGTGGATTCAGGGATGTTGGGGGTTATTTGACCTGGAGGGTAAAAGTTTGTTAAAGAAGAAAGTTTTCTGTATTATAAAGGAAAAAATGGCCATCCTATAACATTATTTTTTTATTCTGAATTTTTAGGTCTTGCAACGAGAAATAGGGAAGTCGCAACGAGACTTAAATTGTGGAAACTTTTAAACCGTATAAATTAATTCTAAACCAATGGTGGTGATAATTTTAGGAACATAAGTGCTAAACCCCTATTATTTATGCCCACTTGAATAAACTATTTTTTTTATCTTATAAAGCTTTGGATTCCTAGGAAAGCAGTGCCGTCATATAGCGGCCGTCATGTAGCGGACGCAAAAAGACGGCCGTCTTTACGGTGACGACATGTGGAAAGTTCCACGGCGTCATAACACGCCGTCAGCCACCAAGGTCGAAACGTATCCAGAAGAGAAAATGGACGACCTTGGTTTAGCTTTAATAATTTACTTGGAGGATGAACTATCATCAGAAAAGGAAAATAATCGTAGTGCGGAAGATCATTTATTCAAATCTAGTGGTAGAAGGTGCATTTGATATTTTAGTAGAAATGGCTTCACCGCTATCGAATAAGACGTTCACGAAACTATCGACACCGTCAAGACGGCCGTCATTCAAATGGCGGCACCGCTTTTTGACGTTACGGTGTCAATCACCGCTCTCTATAGGAAACCGCGCCATTTGATTTACATAGGCAACGTTCTAGTGACGTCATTCACCGCTGTATTACGGCCGCTATATGACGGCACCGCTTTCCGAGGAAACCCCAAAACTGGTGCCATCTTTACAAGAGCCCTTACTCTTTCTTAGCATGAAACAGGTTCAGTTGATGGGTTAAAGCAGCGGTCGGCAACCTGCGGCCCGGCTCGCGAAACTGTCACTTGCGGCCCGAGAGGCGCCTTGGCTATTTTGTATGTAATAGTGACAAAGGACAATATCTCATAAAGTCATAAATATTAACAAAGTACGGCCCGCGTCACCTCCGTTAACTACTATTGGCCCTTGGCTGCTAAAAGGTTGCCGACCGCTGGGTTAAAGCAACAATAAAATTCTAAAATGTAGGGTACTGACTGAAGAGGAAGGCGATGACGACGAGGACTGTAGAAGTGGCCGTGTAGCTGAGTAGCGTGCTGGCCAAGTACACCAGACCAAGGAATGCTAATATGCCTAGTATTAGAAGTACGCAGAGCGCCCCTGAAACAAATCAATATAATAATTTATTTATTACACAAACGGGTCTACCGCGATATAATTTCATTGTCGTCGTAACGTCGGAATTAAAGGTAAAAACGATGAAATGATATCGCGGTAGACCCGTTTGTGTAATTAATAGTACATTACTACAGATGCCGGGACGAAAGGGGTTGCCGGCCGAAGACATATAGACGGCCGAGCGAAGCGAGGCCGCATAGGTCTGAGCGCGGGCAACCCCATTTCCCGCCGAGGTATGTATAGTGCTTTTCTCAAACATGCAATGAAATAAATAAAATAAAAAATCCACGAAAACCAAGTTTTATTTATAGAAAAAACTAAAAGTAAACTACACCCAAAATATAACCAACACGTACCTATATCATTATCACGCGTATGTTTTACACGAGTCGTGTATTTTTACTACCCGTATATTTTCATGTATCTTTGATTTTTTCGCCTTGTATCCGTCTGACTGTCGTTTTCGTCACATAAGTTTACATATCACTTTCATGTTGATATCATGTTTCACATACATCGTTGCTTTATGCATGGAGTAAATAAGTATAATTTCCACAGTGTTGACGAGTTTGTAGTTACATTCATTTAAAATATGCCACAAAACTGTTTCTAATAAACTGTAAGCCATTTTTCTTAGTTTCTGAAATAATAAAATTGCCATAAGCAACCATATAATATACATACTTCGTCTTTGACTTGGCGGCAGAGGCAGCAAGTTATTAAAATCAATTCTGCTTACGCTGCCAATTCCAACACCTACGATTACAATTAATATTAATTTCATTATTTCGTCGGAACTCATATTAAAGTCAAAAAATCAACAACGCACCATAAATCCAATAAAACAGAATGAATATTTTTCAACTTTACCTCCATAACAATTTAAAAAATATAACTACGCGTGTTTGAGTAGACCTTTTTACCGCTAACGTTTAGATGAAATATTTTAAATGTTTTTATTTGTGTAGTTAAATTTATAATTTAAAATTATAAAATTATTGAATGTATTATTTATTAAGTTCATGTTGATTTTATACAAATAAAACTGCAAATTATAGCAAACATTGTTTTTTGTTTTTTTTTTATAGGCGTAGTGGCAGAGTGTCATTACGAACCATAAAGCAAATACTGCCTCTAGTTTTTTTTAATGGATGAATGCCACGATGCTGTGTCACAAATATCTGTCAAATGAAAATTAAAAAAGAGGACTTTGCCGGCCTAGGCCTGCATGATGTGTATGAAATTCCATTAACGACCTTTTGTCCTAGCCGCACCTGAAACGTGATACTTCGCAGCCTATTATAAGGAACATAACATCAATATTTCATTGCATGTTTGAGAAAATATGTTTACAAAACGCGAGAGTTTAAAGTGTTATAATATAATAATTTGGTATCATTGAGCTAATCTGATGATGGAGTTAGAAGATAGTAGAACTATTCGGTGGCTATTACTATACCTCTCGAAATTAAGCTCTTATGATTTTTGTGAGAAACATATTTATGAATAGGTTAAATCTCATAATGGAGACTCAGATAGTGACTCTTTTATCGGCTAAAGTATTTTTTAAACTGTAAGGATACGGTGATAGATGTCATCTCCATACAATTTATTACCTAAAAATGTCAAATGTCGCATAATTGTGTTGAATTGACATCTATCGTCACCCATCATCATCATCATCATGTGTGTGTGTGTGTCATGTGTTGTCTACCCTTCCAGTTTGAAAAATATTTTTCTCAAAAATGGACGGCAAAGTCGACTTTGCCGTTTAAAAAATTGGTCGCGAAGCGCGTAGTTTATGGTCAGTAAAAAATTTAAAAGTTAAAAACCATTCGCCATTTCAACTTTTAAAACGTTTGGAACACGACAAATAATGGAATTTGTATGCAACATTGCAGTCCCAAAATCGAGACTGCAATGTTGCATACAAATTCCATTATTTGTCGTGTTCCAAACTTTTTAAAAGTTGAAATGGCCATATCAAATGAAGGCACAGGCCCATTAAACTGCCAAACAAATGACTAAGTACTTATTATTATAATGTTGGTACCGCGACTATTTAGCTGTCTCAAATAGGTTGGCGTATTTTCGGCAGAAAAATACACTTCTATTTTTAAATTAAAAAAATAAAAAGGCGGCAAGGCAAACTTTTACAATTGTTTCTACTTCTTTCTGTGAAAATATATACGTAAGAACGTTTCTTCTGTAAAATATTTCTATTATATTTATATTTCTTGCACCATTTTTGAGAAAAGCACTATATATGACTCAGTTGGAAGGCTACTTGCTGGCTTCGCATTCAATTAAACGGACTCCCAAGGTCGTCCGTTTAAAACGAATCCTCAGCCTGCAAGTAGCTACTTCCGAGCCTCGACAATAATGTACTAATAAAACTACGCGCGTATCCTGGGGAGCGAGGCCATGCGTCTTGTTATACTGCTCGGGGACCCCATGGCGCGCGCAGAGACCGCCTACGTCGAGAAAGCTATACAACTGCGTACGTATAGTCTGTCAAGCAAAGTATGTCAGTAGCAATGTACAGCAAAGTGAAGTATTACTCAAAGAGAAGTATTGCGCAAAAAAAAGCAGCAATTTACTCATCGAACCAAAACATGTCACAGCGTTCCACCTTTGGTTACGCAGATCTGCGACCTTGGTTGGTTGCTCTTGTCTATGGCAGCCGCCAGAGCACACACACACAGCAATACACAGTAGTTGAAAACATACACGGACATTGCCACTCACATATAAAGCCGGGCTGATCGAACGTGCTGTCCTTGTCTACAGCCGCCAGCGCACACACACACAGGCGAGTAACGCAGTAGTTGAAAACATACACTGATATTGCCACTCACATATGAAGCCGGGCTGGTCGAACGTGCCGTCCTTGTCCACCGCAGCCACCAGTACACACACACACACACAGGCGAGTAACGCAGTAGTTGAAAACACACGGATATTGCTACTCACACACGAAGCCGGGCTGGTCGAACGTGCCGTCCTTGTCCACCGCAGCCACCAGTACACACACACACACACACACACACACACACACACACACACACACACAGGCGAGTAACGCAGTAGTTGAAAACACACGGATATTGCTACTCACACACGAAGCCGGGCTGGTCGAACGTGCCGTCCTTGTCCACCGCCGCCGCCAGCACGCACACGGGCAGCACACACGCCAGCAGCGCCTGCAGCAGCTGCGCGGCGAGCGTGGCGGCCCAGTGCAGCGCGCGCGGCGCACCCGCCACCACGTGCGCGTGGCGCGCGCCCGACACCCGCTCCGAGCACGGCAGCTTCGAGAACGTACACAGGTAGAAGAGTACCACTGCGGACAATCATGTGAGGTTACACTACGAATCTATGTATGATAAGGAGCCCAAATAGATGTTATCTATACTGATTACAGCAAGGCGTTCGATAGAATTTATCATAAATTGTTAATTCTAAAGCTGCATAAAATGGGCATTCATGGTGACTTGCTGCGATGGTTTTCATCATATATTGACAATAGATCACAGGCTGTTGTCGTTAACAATTATATATCAGGCTGGGTGACCGTTCCAAGTGGTGTCCCTCAAGGATCGTTACTGGGACCTCTCCTCTTTAATGTATTTGTTAATGACATCAGTGATTGCTTTAGATTTTCTAATTTACTCTGTTTCGCAGATGATATGAAAATCTATGCTAAAGTAAAATCTGCTCATGATCCTGTCCTTATTGCAAGAGGACCTTTCGCGCCTAGCTTCCTACTGCCAGTTAAACCGATTGAAACTTAACCCATCCAAATGCTTTACATTAACCTTCTCTAGACAGCGATGCATAATTCCAACTACATACATGATTGAAGGTCAACAGCTGCAAAGAGTCCAGTCAATGAGAGATCTGGGAATTATTCATGACTCTAAATTATTATTTGACTCCCACATTAATGCTGTCATATCTAATGCCTCCAAAGCACTAGGGTTTATCATGCGTAGCTCCCAACACTTCATTGAAGCTAAAACTATTAAAATTCTTTACTGTACATATGTTAGGAGTAAACTTGAGTATGCATCACAAATTTGGAATCCCCGATATCATACTTATATTGATAGACTAGAACGCATCCAGAAGAAATGTATCAAGTTCCTCTGCTTTAAACTTAAATATCCTTATACATCCTCCAACTATGTCAATATTTGTAGGAAGCATCATCTCATTCCGTTGCATACACGCCGTGAAATCTCAGACATAGTTTACATTCTCAATATTATAAACGGAAATATTGATTGCCCTGAGTTGTTGGCTGAGCTCTCTTTCAGTATTCCATCAATTCAATTTTACAAGAAATTTTCGACCCCTTGCTGTTCCAAATGCTTCGCGTAACTACAGACAGAACAGTTTTTTGATACGTGCTAGTAAATGTCTAAATAAACTCACGAAGGAGCATGACATCGATATTTTCAACAGCAACATCCAAACTGTGCGGCGTATCCTGACAGAGGAGTTCTTTAAATGAGCATGGCTTAGTGGAATGTGAAATTTCATTGTGCTGTGTTTTTTCTTTTTTTTCTTTACTTTTGCTTTATTTCTTTTGAATCTTCTTTAGTAATGCGAATTCAAAATTAGTTACTCTGCCTTTGGCGTTGAAATGAATGTATATTGCAATAGTGCTAACCACCAATTGTTTCTGTTAATCTGTATTTCTTTTGAATCTTCTTTAGTAATACGAATTCAAAATTTGCTACTCTGCCTTTGGCGTTGAAATGAATGTGTAGTGCAATAGTGCTAACCACCAATTGTTTTTGTTAATCTGTATTTACTGGTGAGAACCTGTTATTGGCTTTTTGTATCACATTTATAAAACCTATTAACATGTTAACAGCTGTTGGATCTCCGAATAGTAATAAATAAATAAATAACCTCCTAAGGCCATACGAATGCAAAATTTGAACCTTTAGTGTAGGAAATAGAGTTGATTTTGCGTTGTTTGAAAACTGAACAAAACAAAGCAAAAGCAACTCTGTTCCAATCAAATATGATTTAAATTTAATTGAACTGAATAGGTACTATAGGTCCTTGGGCCTTAGGGGGTTAAAATATTTTATCGCATATAGAAATAAAAACACGAGAAACACAGTTTTACAGTCTGTCTCTAAATGTAATCAATCTGATGTCTCCTCTACACTATCGGCGATGATCGTTGATAGTATCATCGGCAAGATCATCATGCAAGCATCCACATCATCGCCTGTACAACGCAACCACCTGGCGAATTCCCTTTGATGCGTGCCCTAAAACCCGACAACTCACGGGTCGCAGGCGATGATAGACGATGACTGGCGAGGACTGCCGAGTATGCCCTCTACACTATCATGCCCGCCAGTATACTACTGCACTATCATAGCCGATAGTGTAGAGGAGCCATGAGGAAATTTACCCTGCCACACTTATATTTTATATGTTCTATGACCATAATCATATAGATAGAGGTAGCCTCTAGATCAGATGAAGCAAGAAGTCCATATATGAATGTTATTTGCAAAACAGGTGCATACACATTTTTACCCATTTTGCTTGAGCAGTAACTATGATTACCTACAAAAAACAGCTTGATCTTGTCTTGCTGAGAAAACTGAGGATTTCGGAGGTCATGTACACCTGTAGGGACATAAGTTTTGAAGGATTATAGAAGCTTACCCATAGCGATGTTGCAGGTCCATATAAATTTCTGTTCATTCTGCTTGGGAAACTTGATTTTATCCTGGAAAGGCACGAAGGCGCCCCGCAACGGATGGTTACGCATAGTAATGGCGTGTGCGTCGGCTCCGGCTACGAGGCGAGTGCTGAGCGCGTTGCTAAGCAGGTTGAGGGCGACGGGAGCGGCGTGGCGGACTGTGGTCGTGTACAGAGCCTGGTAAAGAAAATGTTACTTAGGTACTTGTTTTTTGTCTGTTTATGTATTGAATTTTTTGCCACAATATCGCAATGGGTTCTGCCTGTAATGATAATTGTATGTGTGGAAAAAATAAATAAAAAAAATACTTTGTAGACACATCAATATACATTAAGAAATCAGTAAATTTAATTTCAAACATATCAAAAACAATTAATATAAGATCTATAATGCTTACCTTGATATTTGTGTCGTTGATCTCGATTCCCACAAGGTACTTGTTATACTCCGCGATGTCTTCTTTGCCAATCTGAATTATAGCTGCAACAAATAATTTAAAATTATAAAACTTGTAAAGTTAAAGGCAGTAAAAAGTCGTTAGAACTATCTTGAAGGTCCAACGGATAATCGACTCTATCTCTACGAACAATAGATTACAATTCAAATAATAGATAAAAGCCCACCACGTCACGCGTCGGCCTGACCACCTTAAGATGGTTGGAGTTTAATTTAGAGATACGAGTAGAATCAGTGGCGGATTTGCAGTCTTGGCCGCCCTAGACCCCAGGCCCTGTAGTAACTACTAGCCGCCTCTTTCTCAGCACCCATCATCAGGCGTGGCTCACTCCGCGATTTCGTCGCTTTGCTAGCTAAAAGTACATCCGTTCCACACCAATTTTGGGGAAAGCCATAAGCCGCGCGTGGCGCTGTCGCCACCTAGCGGCCATATCTGTGCTGATCATAACAGACGCGTTTTGTTAGAGAGTGAGTCTTCTGTACCTAGTACTATTATTTATTCTGTGCCATCATATAGACTGCCGCCTTGCTGCCGCCCCTAATGTCTTGCCGCCCTAGGCCCGGGCCTACTCTGGCCTTAGGGCAAATCCGCCACTGAGTAGAATTGATGAAATGAATCCGTTGGACATATTTGGAAACATTTTGTTATTTTTGTTCGATAAACACGTTCAACAATACGAAATATATCTAGAAAATGTTACTGTTGATGACGTCACAGCGAGCGCGCTTCTTGTATCGAGCGTTTTCGTTCGCGGTGCGCGCGCCACATTTACTTGTATAATTTGGAAGTTTCTGGTGTACAATAATATACATCAATTTTATTAGAAACATTTATTAAAAACTTTTTTCGAGAGAGAACGCTGGTACAAAAATAAACGAAACACTATAACTACGGCTGGTTTAAAATAGTGAAATAAAACTTAAAAATTGGCCAAATGCGAGTTGGACTCGCGCACGAAGGATTCCGTACCATTACGCAAAAAACGGCAAAAATCACGTTTGTTGTATGGGAGCCCCAATTAAATATTTATTATATTCTGTTTTTAGTATTGTTATAGCGGCAACAGAAATACATCATCTGTGACAATTTCAACTGCCTAGCTATCACAGTTCATGAGATACAGCCTGGTGACAGACAGACGGACAGCGTCTTAGTAATAGGGTCCCGTTTTTAACCTTTGGGTACGGAACCCTAGATAGATAGATTAATTTATTTCTTATTGAAAATTACATGATATTTAACAATGTCACAACGTATCCAAATAACATGAATTCACAGAGATCGTCAGATTGTAAACAATAATAATAATACATTAAAATAACTAAGAATTTAGTAAAAAAACGTACCATCAACGGCATCTTGGACTTCCTCGAACTGCACCCCCTTGAAGCCCACCCGCAGCGTGTCGAGCGTGTCCTTATCCACGTTAACCAGCACACGGCGTTGTGCGCGCGCAGAATACAGCTCTAGACTCATTGGCATATCGGCGTCCGGCTTTTCCGTCTGTTGCATGCCGAACGGGTGGTTGTTTGCCACGGACGTGAACGCCCAGAGGAGTAATGTCACGAATACTATCTGGAATGGGGTTTTTGAATGAATATTTTTGAACACATGTTACGAGACTGAATCTTTCGTATGTCACTTTCAAAATTTTTGAGTAAAGAGATATTGATTCTAAAGGCTCATTTAGACGGTGCGAGAACTCGCATGCGAGTTTCATTATATTGCGGTATTTGATTGGTTGGCTGAATTGGACGTAACCATTAGTCCTCAATGTAACTAAAATCGCATACGAGTTCGCGCGCCGTCTAAATCAGCCCTAAGATTGTAAAGTCGTTTCCACTTCAACACTAAAGTGGTGGCAACACCAGTTGACATGTCACAATAATCGCATTTTTTTGACAAACTTTTTGAAAACATAATTTTTACTAGTTATTTCGGAACACCATCTACGGTGCAGGCCAGGGTTCAGGCAGACCGAAAAGGAGATGGCGGGACGACTTGGACGCATTTTACCCGGATTGACGGGAAAGTACAAACGACAGGGTTGAGTGGAGGAAAGAACGGGAGGCCTTTGCCCAGCAGTGGGAGTAGTGTCCCACTGCTGGGCAATGAAAAACTTTTTTTTTTAATTTATTTATCAAAAAGTTTACAACAATTTTGTTACAAATTATAAAAAATAAGTTTTTGGCAAGAATTTCATTTTTGGTACAAGCTTTTATCGCTGACTGCACTTTTCTTACGACAGACAACTAATACTCATCGAGACAATTCTAAAAACCCCTAACACAATTAGGTTGCGTTGTTTTATCACAGAGTTCCTATGGCCACCTCCTGTCTCCATCATCAGATCAGTTCGACAGTACCATATTATTGTATTGTCATCAGAACTACATACAGCCAAAAAGAATAGATAGTATAGAGGGGTCCTGTCATTGTAAATTTTGTAGTCACTGTAAATTTACTGCCATCTATCGACACACGACTAAAACTCAAAATGAAAACGTATAAAGTTATCAAAAAATGTATATATATGGATAAAATGATTTTGTTATTTTTATATCATTTTGATCCATGTTCATTCACTGATATCTATGTGTTAAAATTGTTAAATATGAAACGGTGTCGTCACGCCATCTAGCCGAGGATAGGCTAAAGGTGTGTGCGCCATCTATTCGAGAATGACTTTTACTTGAAATCTGAGGCACGTTTTTTCCTTAGACTTTATTCGTCTTATACGAAGTTACATATGTCTTTGATACAGCTGCCAATTTTCATGACGCTACGATCCTTGGTAGATGGTTAAATTAGTTACCTTGGATTCCATTACATAGTTAGTTACATACATACCTAATAAAAGCTTGTTAAAAACTAGTTATTTTTCGAAACAAAGAAATAGTAAGCATGGAAATGAACAAAATATAACGTAGTTAAAGTTGTTTTAAAAGGGGCTGGCCAAAATATCAAGATGGCGGATTGTTATCTGATTTAAAGATTCTTAATACTTATGTTATTTTAAAAACATTAATTACTTACGATGCCCAAGAAAGAAAGCAGATGAGATGTGATGTAGCGCCACTGTCTCAGCAGTAATACTGCGAACTGGCGAGCGTACAACATGGGGCCCTTCACCGTCCCGTGAACCGGCTCTGCACAAAATCACAACACATATTTATTATATTATTTATTTAGAAATTCAAATTAGGCAACAAGACATATTACAAATACCTTACAGACTAACATATGTATTTTATGAAGTTAAAACGAATATATATAATATTTAGGCGACAAAACGGCGTGGCTCCGTTGCATCGTCTGGTCTTGTGTCGGATGTCATTGGAATCTAAAAGCAAGTATAAACATAGAAGAAACAATGGTACTACCGTACCGAAATGACACTTCCTACAAAACCGAAGTTTTGGAACGAATCATGCTGTCCCTTTCTAATGTATGCTATCCCTTTAGGATTGTCAAAATTTAAGTCATTATCTTATCTGTGGTCGTGCACGCAAAAGGACGTCAAGTTGTGTCAACCCCAATAATTGCTCGGAGCAATGCTGAGCCGAACGGAGCCGAGAATGCCCGAAAGGAGGAGTGTCGCCCCACTGGTATAACCATAGAGTACGCGTGGGCCCGTGAGATACAAAACATACGCAATGCGATTATTTTATCTGATAACGTATCAAAAACAAGATACGTAATATATGCGGGCTCGATATTGCCCGCCAAAGTTTGGTGGTTTAATGTGGCATTATTAATGACTTTTTCATAGTAGGCAAAAATGAAAAGTGAGGTTATGGACAGGCAAGGACAAACGATAATAGCGCTTTCTCTGCTACTCCTATTGAAAGTTCCATAAGATTATTCAGATCAGACTCATTATTATTACGTTGTCATAGTATGCAGTAGTTATCTTGGTCTAACTGTACAACTCTTATATTAAATTATTTTTTTACAAGCAGAAACGTCTGCGAACGAAGCTTGGAGTATCGATACACGGGCGTGAGTTCAAGTCTCACCCAAGGTAGTATTTTTTCCATTTTTAAATTTCTTCTAGTCTTCTATAGCCAGCAGTTATAAATTTACCTGTTGTGGTGTTGTCTGGTTCCTCCGTGTATGCTGGTTTATCATCGCTGCACAGTCTGAAACCAAGCATTATACTTGCTAGAAGCCATCAAGCCAATAAGGTGTGAGTAGAGGCAAAATTAAAGAATAGAAGCCACTAAATTTTAAAACTTGACGCAAAAAAAGGTTGTAAATCTCTGCTGTACAGTCGCCATCAGATATATCAGAGCGGCCCAGGTGCTCAAAAATATCTGAAAACGCACTTAACGCCTTGACAATAGAGGCGCGTTCAGATATTGTGAGGACCTTGGCCGCATCGATATATCTGATGACGATTATGCAGCTGTGAAATTGCACGGACACATTACGAATGAGCTCACTCATTCAGGGAATCTTGCAGTGTCTTTCGCTTGAATGATGTAAGAGAATGAATACGACTTACTCTAAAAACACTTCGTCAAGCGTGCTTTTCCCGACTCCTATAGTATCTATCTGCAGTTTTGATCGCGCGTCTTCCAGCGACGCAAAGAGTTCCGGAAAACGCGCCGTATCTTTAGCAGGAAGATTATAGGACACGCCGTTCGGACGACGGTCGCGGATGGTGGCGGTAGGCACGACGGTGGTGATGGTTGACGTGATGGCAGCTTCTTTGGGGGCGCCGATTGTTGTGAACGAGAGACGGTAGCCGGTTCCTGGTGAACAAGTAAAATCATTGATAATAACGGGTGCTGATCGATAGCTATTGTGTCCAATCATTTTTCCTATTCAACCGTCGAACTTTGCTTCAGGCAAGTTGGAGCTAATTAATTTTAATAACAAAACTTCCGTGAGACACAGACATATTAAATATATTAAGAACGGGTCACTCACGTATGAAACGCGACTTAAAATACGTGAGTAACCCGTTCTTAATATATTTAAAATCGAGCTAATTAACTTAATTTTTCTTACAGACGTAGAATTTGGTACTTCACTATCTAGAATGACGTAAACCAGATCTGACCAGTGATTAAATGATACAATAGAAAATCGCTTGGTTTATAAACCTCCTATAATTTTTCTTTTCACAAGGATTGCGAATATGAGACAAGTCACATTACTAACAGTATCAAAGAGTTGATATTACCCACTCATGAGGTGTAACACCGTGTGGTTTAGACGCCAAAGGACTTTGAACCTTATATACACCAGTTAAGAGTTGATATTGCTCACCGATGGCTCGCTTGAGGAACATGGATGTGGCGTGGCAGCGCACTCGACCGTGGTGCAGCGCGGCGATGCGGTCGCCCAGCGCGTCCGCCTCCTCCATGAAGTGCGTTGTTAGTAGTAACGTTCGTTCGCCGCGGAGACTCTGCAATTGGTAATGATTATTTTTTTACAGACAATTCGACATAAGTAATGGCTGCATCCAACAAAACATAAGGGTGCAAAACTTGTCAACGGGTCACCTGGGCCATTTTATTTAAAGTTGTCCCCTACACTTTTTTTCAAAATTGGGATTTTTAATGTTATTTCTGCTCAGAATCACGAGCTCTTTCTATCCTAACGGGAGAAAAAAAAGAAGGTTTTTTCCATTCCGTTACCATTTTTTCATACACTTTGAATGGCGGTTTCGGAATGGAAAGATCGAAAAATGTATGGAAATCTTAGGACACTTTTTTTCTCCTATTAGGATCAAAAGAGCTCATGATTCTGAGTAGAAATAACATAAAAAATCCCAATTTTGAAAAAAAAAGTGTAGGGGACTACTTTAAATAAAATGGCCCACCTGACCCGGGCTACTTAATATCCATAGGTGGGGTGTGTGTGTTTGAGATATTCATTCAATGCCGAGCGGTAAAGTATTCGGTTTTGTCAGATGTTGTATGGTCAACACGATTTGCATATGGTCCACACATAAAACATTTACAAATGCGGGTATGCGTAATCGTACGAATGTTAGTGTCAGCGGTGTTTCGTCACATCACTAATTGTCTTTTTTTCTCCACCATTTTTCCAAATTATTTGATATGAATCCACATGTACAAAAGAGAGATCCGTCTATTACTAATTTACTAGTCTACTTGCATTTTATAGTGTACTGACCAGTAATAAGTCCCACAGCTCACGGCGAGTCTCAACATCCAGCCCACTAGTGGGCTCGTCCAGTACCAACACCTGAGCGCCACCAGCCACAGCGCAGGCCAGCTGCGCGCGCCGCTTCATACCACCCGACAACGCGCACGTTAATGCGTTTGCCTTGTTCGATAGCTGGAGTTTGGAGAATAGGTCCGTGGCTGAGGTGTGGGCTTGGGTGTACGATTTGCCTTTGAGCTGGAAATATAGTGTACAAATGTAGTAGTCTTTCCATCGTATTTTAACGAAAACGTACGAACATGTCTTGCTATTCCAGTCAGTCTCGGTACAATTACTACTGAGGTTGACTGAAGTAGCATGACAAATACGAACGTCTCTGGGACAATCGATGGAAAACAATTATGCACTTCATCTGTATATTATAAAAGAGTCTTGGAGTACTTGTAACTGAAATTGAGAAAAATATTAGAAACTAATCTTGAAAACTGGAACTGTCCGATTTTCCGAAGAAACGAAATACTACCTATTTAGTTTATTTTTAAAGATCTGCACTTATTTGAACTATCGATGCCGGATATATTTAGAGATTAAATGTACACGTTTTAGACTACACTATTTTTCGGACCCAGTATATTGGAGTACCCTGCCTCCCTGTACCCCCTAAATTTCTTGAGTCCACCATAAGTATGTATACATCGCAGTAACCGAAAAATAGTATTCTCTAAATTTAGTTTAAGCGCTTTAATTATGACGTGATTATGTATAGTGCGACTTAAAATAGTAGAAAATTAATAAAATGGAACAAAAGTGGAAGAAAAAATTTCCATACTAAATTGTTGCCATGTCATTTTACGTCAAAAATGTAACAGTTACGTAGGAAGTGCCGCCCTCAATAATTTTCTACTATTTCTTTTCGGACTATAGTCACGATTCGGCAAAAGTTTATTATTTTTTTTACTTCAAAAATCATGATTAAATCTTACCATAGCGAAGAACATGGCGTGTTCCAGCACCGTAAGATGTGGGAAGAAGATGTTCTCTTGTGGGCAGAGGCCGATCAGCTTGCGGACTTCCTTTGCTTGCTTGACTGTGTCCTTGCCTTCCACTAGTACGCGGCCGGACGATGCGGATATCAGACCTGAGGAACGGGGGTTAGACTCTTAACCTGTAGACTGATCTATTAATACAGGGATATTCCAGAAAAGTGTCGGATACGTGATGCTATTTTTAACACGTTTGATAACTTAGCCTTAAATCATGGATCTAGTATGTAACTGGATCTGGCATGAAAGGTGGAGGGAAGTGACTGAACAGGATAGTCTTATGTATCTTTCAGTAGGAGTAGCAGCGAAAGAGCTATTATTGTTTGTACTTGTCACAGTCTCACATTTTATTTGTTCCCCACCGTAAATTTAGTGTGGATTATGGTGGGCAACAAATAAATTCGACCAATCATAGTGTCGCATTGCTTATGTTTTGTCCCTCAAGGAGGCACGCGTATACCACTTCTATAGGACCCTACCTTCTATGCCTTAAATTGAGCATAAATAGAAAATTTTGGCATAAAATACTTAAAAATACAAACCGGTGATGATGTTGATAAGTGTGGTCTTGCCGGCGCCGTTGTGGCCGAGCAGCACGGTGATCTCGCCGCGATACACGGTCAAATCCACGCCACTCAACGCCGGGTCTTTGCCGAACGACTGAAACAATCCTGTGCATGAGTCGTTGACATCTCGACTGGTCAAAAAAGTGCCCTGTTTACTCTTGGACCATGCAAAAGCGTTTGATACTATGACGATCCCAAATCTACTTAATAAAATCGAATAATGAGGAATGAGTCTAGGTCTAATACTTAGTTGTTTATGTGGAAATATTTTTATGGAAAATGTATAATGTATCGATTGAAAATGTAGAACTGGGAAACTCTCTCCTTATTATGGTGTTCCACAAGGGAGCATCATGGGGCCAAACTATTTCCTTATTTATATGAATTATCTAAGTGCTAAAATGTATCATTATTAGACGATAGATGTTTATTTCCTTACCTTGTAGACATCGTTGACCTGTATGCCAACTGGGAGGCCAGCCGGGGCCTTCTCGAAGTAGCGCGGGTCGGCCTCACATGGGTCGAACTGGGTTTCTTCCGGCGCGGCCTCTACTTTTGGCTGCATGTACCAATAATCCTTCTGAGAAGAGTGAAATAGATGAGACAATCATTCGATTTTGTAAATTCCAATGTACATCTATCATAGTAAAACATTGATACTATTCGTTCGCTTCAGTTGGCCGTCGGCGACCATTGCATGATAACGTCACTACACTCACTACAAATAAGTTCGTACTTTATTTTTTAATGCTCACTGCTCATAATGCTTTTGTGGTTGTATTAAATGTAAGTAATAAAAGTAGTTGTAAAGTTGTGATAGCCGAGTGGATAAGGGGTCAAGAGGGGATGACGCAGGAAAGCGGGCCGGGATGTAACGGCCAACATGAAGCGAATAGGTAGTAGCTTGAATCTAACGGGATTTGCATATATTTTATACACTCATTGAATCTTTGCCCCAGATCTGAGCTGAGATATAGGCGAATAACTAGACTTACACAAAATGGGAAGTTCCAGGGTAACGCTTGCCCGTACTTCCCCGGCCGCACTCTGGAGAGATACCAGGCGATCATAGACAGCAGGATTATCTGCAGCACCATAAACAGATACAGTTCGGCGACGGCGGTCTGTTCGGCTGCGTTCCGCGTCCACATGTTTGTGATCGATATGCTACCACCTGTAACAATATACTATAAGTTAACCCTTATCTTGGCAAGGCTCAAAATATCTTAAATATAAACATTTTTTTAGTTTTTTGTCACCTTTTGAGCATACTAGACTATTAAAAAATAAGCGAAAAAATCCAGGATTTTCCAGTTTTGGAAAATCATATGTATCATATTTAATACAATTCCAATCCCACGATAAAATAGTTACCTACTATTTAGAAGAAAAATGTGGATTTTAATAAAAATAAAACATGTAATGCAACAGAAATTATAATTTATTGCTAATTAACGCAATCTAAAGCATCAGATGACTATTACACCTGTAAAAATAAATTATATCTACGAATACCTGATCACATGGGCGGAAAATTCGATTCCGTAAAGTTTCAAAAAAGTCATCAGCTATAAGTTCAGTATAAGATGAAAAGTAAACAAATAAATTAAAAGTCAAAAAAATATTTTTTTTTACGTTGGGGGCATTTTTTGCCATTCACATATTTTTCCGTGCTACGGGCTACGGCGTAGCAATAATGCTACAGCGTACGAATATACAGTTAAATAACATCTAGTACTTAAAAAAAATCAAAGTTCAATAACTAAATAATACCACAGTTAATATTAAATATTTAAAACATGTTTTGTAACCCCACAAATATAAAAAAATATAAAAAACGTGTAAAACTATTTTGACGACAACTTGGCAATGTATTAAATGTAATACAATCCTTTCGATATGTACATTTCTGAGTTCTTGGCAATGTATCAAATATAATACATAACAGTTTTTTGTAAGTTTCTGTGTATTAAATGATTTTAAATTCGAACGCATTGTAAATATTTATGCACTAACAGATAGTAAATGCATCAAAATGTAGATTATGGAAAAATATATACTAATCTAAGAAATAAATGCAAAACTTCCAGTGCGACTTGAAATCTGTTGTTTCCGTGGCACCATGTTGATAATTACTAATTAATTTACAATGACACTTGTGTCCATTATTTTTTTCTATAAGAAAGGAGGGTAGCTCGACATATTGATGGCAGAATTATTTTGTTAGGTAATAAAGTGAACCTGCTAGATTTTTTAAAGTTCCAGGTATCACGGGTGTTACAATGCAAAGATAAGGGTTAAACATCAACTCATCTTGCTGGTTGAACATTCATAATATACCAACATGCTTAGTTCATGGCCCATTTAAGAAAGTACCACAAAAATGTATGTGGTTGAATAATTAAAAAAATATGGTTTTGAGACTGATCCAGGAGAGCCATGGCAAGGAGTGACAAGAAAAAGTGGAGACACCCATATACTAACACGGTTTAAGTAAAATGTAATGTAATGTAAACGTTTATTGCAGACAAATAGTCCATATTATATACACAACAAATTACAAATAAAATACCTACCGAACGGACTAATAACTAATAGCTTACCGAACATTTCTCTAGAACCGAGTGCCCTCCAAAACCGGATGAATGGGTCATGTGGTAGTAAACAGCACAGGAGAGACAAGGCGCGACTCTTGAGCTTTTGGGTCAGCATGCTGGCGACTAGGAACGCGGTGTAAACTGACATGGTGATCAGTTCCAGGTATTGAGCTGAAGAAAAAAAAAACACAAGTTTTAGTAGGCCAGATTTTTATCCAGGACCATTTACGATTATCAGCAATGGGAGGTCAATGTAGCTAGTGTAATTAAGCTGTAAGTCACGCGTAATAGCAGTAACTAACGTTTAATTAGTTTAATTAAACCCCTTAGTCTCACGGATACGAAATTGCACACGCGGGTTAAGAGGTTTTTGACACTGTCTATGTCTGGGACTCAAGGAGTCCCTTGACTCAAAGGGATCTAAATTTAGCAGCCAAAACAATCTTGAAGTTTTAAATTGAGCAGGTAGCTAGTGTTCGGTTGTCTAGCTTGTAGAACAGGACTCTACCGCGTAGAGTCATATGTAGAGCTCTCTACATACTACCTATTTAGTTATATTCTTCAGTACTTACTCATGTTAAACACGTAAACTGTGACAAACGCCAGCGCCACTACAGTCAAGAAATGCAGTGCCATCGCAAGTGCTATATAGAACCCGCACGTAACAGGTATGAGGTCGTCAATCTTGTAGAATAAGGCGCCGCCCACTGCGTAGAGAAGGAGATGGGGTACTAGATCTAGGACGTGGGAGACGCCTAGCTCTTCCCAGGACACGCCTACCATTTTCACCAGCTCCTGCGAAAGAAACATTAGTTTAATATTGTTACAAAAACTTTCTTCTGCATTTTGGGGTGACATGGGAATATGCACCCAAAAACGCGCCATTTGATTATAATACTACAAAAATAAATTCGTTTGCTGACGCATCATCTGAACCTACAGAGTTAGGCTTACGCTGTGCGTTACGTTAATGACCTCTAGCTATCTTAAGATGCAGATATAATCTGATCTTGATACACTACGACATAAGGTCCAATCACGCGCATCTCGCTATTTTTCTCGTCGACGTCTTCCCGTGAGGAACACGAATGTGAGTGTGAGTGCGAACGGCAACAAGAATGCCGATAGCTGACTCACGGCCACCACGTTGCTATTGAAATCAGATCCTTATGACACTACAAATAACGTGCATTCGTAACTCACGTGCATCCCGCTGTTTTTCTCCTCGAAAAGCCTTCCCGTGAGGAACACGAATGTGAGCGTGAGCGCGAACGGCAACAAGAATGCCGATAGCTGGCTCACGGCCACCACGTTGGTGTTGAAGTGAGCGGCCGCAAAGGGAAATTCTTGGAGTTCCATGTTCTGTGAAGATAAAAAACGGATTAACGATGATTTATAGATACTTGGTAAATTAGGATCTTGATTGACTAAGGCCCACTTGCACCATCCCACTAACCCGGGGATAAGCGGTTAAATCGTTAACCTAGTGTTAAATTGTACTGGTAACCATGGCAACTCCAGGTTTAACCGGTTATCCCCGGGTTAGTGGAATGGTGCAAGTGGGCCTAAGTGTGAAATAAGAGTGACAAGTTAAAAAAGCAAGGAAAAAGTTTTTGTATATCCATCCAACTACCTTTAATTACTATTATGAATAATAAAAAAAACAGATTAATTGAATTTAGAATAGTTTTATCGAGACCCTGAGAACGAGACTATAATAAAAAAATATAGCGCAAGCTAAATACAATTACATAACATACCATACAATTACATATACATACATATACAGTCAAAGTTTTTGTTTAGATTCGTCATCAATGCCATCATACTATGAGGTAGTCAGTAACTCACCGAACATTTAGGTCAAAAAGGTGCCTTTAAAAAAACAAACCTGGTCTATATTGGCGCCGGTCAGAAGATGCAAATAGCTGGTGTCTATGGCCCACTGCAGGCGCATGAACTCCTCGTACTGTATACCTGCAAAAATTCAGTTTTAACCTCTTTGCCAGCCATAAAACGACCTTAAGGTTTCAAATTTAGAATTGAAATTTGATTGTCATTGCCCGATATCGCGTCGTGTGACTCAAAGGGTAAATTGTATTGAGTTGATGAAATTAAGGCATATCGGATGCGTTCACGTGCACCGTGCGCGTTGTAATGTAAAATACAGATCCTTATGAGAGACGGCACACCGCTTGCGTGACGTGTGCGTTAGCGCACGCGCACGTGCACGTCTACGCACACGCAGCCGGTCTGCTCTGGCCTTTAATGTCCTGTTCTTTGCTGGCTATCAATGCAGTAGACTGAGTTGTTGGCCTGCGAATAGCTTTAAATGAAAGGGTTGATGATGATGATGATCAGACATCGTAAATTTAATAGCATTATTGGGGCAGCGGAGTGGTGTTAAAGGAATAGGTATAGATAATTCCAACTGAAACGGTAAATTAAGGTTAATATTAACGTAAGTAACGCTAATTAATCATTAGGGTTGAACCACTCCGCTGCACCGAAAATGCTATAAAATTTACGATCTCTGATGATAACTTACCAAAGTACTCATGGTGGCCCATATCAAACGGGTCCTCAGGTTCGTACTGGTTAGTCCTGAAATTGTTCTTCATCCGAATGGTGTAGTTCAGTTTATTCGGCCACATTTCTGACTCCATATCCTGTAGGTAAGAGTTGTTGTGGTTATTATAGGCTTATGAATAAAATATTACTTCTCTACTTAAGTTTAGGCAGCATATGGGAAGCTGCGTCGAGTCTTCACGTCGTCAATCCCACAGAGTCTGAAGACAAAAGTCTTCAATCAGTGCGTCCTACCAGTGATGACATCGGCAAACGCAGCGTATGACGCCCTCAGACTATATGGAGCGATGACATTCGCAAGGCGGCTGGCAAGAGCTGGATCAGAGTTGCCGCAAATCGTGCTCAATGGCGTGCAATAGGAGAGGCCTATGTCCAGCAGCGGACGAGAGTAGGCTGATGTTGATGACTTAAGTTTAAATGTAATAAAATAAATGTGAAATTTTTACCCAAAAGTCCGGTGTTGATATCTTAATATTGTTCAAACATGAAGGGTACGCTGGGAGTTGTCATCTCAATACAATTTTGCGAGATTTGGCGTTTTTAGGTTATAAATTATATTATGGTTACAAATCCCAATAAGGCCTAGTTTCCCCTCTGGGTTGGAAGGTCAGATGGCAGTCGCTTTCGTAAAAACTAGTGCCTACGTCAAATCATGGGATTAGTTGTCAAGCGGACCCCAGGCTCCTATGTGAGCCGTGGCGCGAGGAAGAAGAAGGAGAAGAAATTATATTATGGAAATGACACCTATTTGAAAAATAATATAGAGAGACGATATCTAATAGAGTATTTATGGCATTATCACCTTATTGACAGACAAATAAGTTACCATTTGCTCGAAATCGTCATAAATATTATCTATCTAACCGAAAATGTACCTACATGTCCTCAAACACGGATTCAAGTCAAAGTCATCGACACTTAATAAGAAATAGCGATCATAAGGAAAATAAACCATGTACGCTTAACATTAAGATCCAGTTTTGATAAGAAACTATGTGGCGCTTACGCCCTTCTGATTCCAGCGTATACAACAATACCGCGTCGAAGTATTGTTCAGTTTTAAAACTATCAATTTCCTGTATGAGATTGTATAATTACATACGGTCGTACAAACCGCAGCACTCCTAACCTGTACATCGGTGGACCTTATTACAAAAGGGATACGGTCCACCGATGTACAGTTAAAAGTATGGGCGATGGTACCGTGTGTTTTATCAACGATATGATACTTTAAACAGATTTTGGATTTCGACTGAACAATTGATATGAAGAAGTATAATATATTGTAGTTTTTATTCTCATTTATTTATTTTTCTTCTTAGGCTAGGTCATTTATACTATGAATATAAAAGTAAAATACAGAAAACACATAAAAAATAAGTATAAACACATTATAAAAAACCTAACCTAGGGTGCCGCCAGCAGCGGGGCAAGGCCCAAGCTATCGGTGATCAGGGCCGCAGAGAGAGGAACCGGCGGACTATCCGCGCCGTGTCCAAGATCATATTGTAGTTTTTATTATTATTATGAGCCTATATCGTCCCACTGCTGGGCAAATGCCTCCCTCTATTTCTCCACGTATTCCTATCCCCTGAAGTTTCCTACCAGTCTCTGTCAAAGGCGTCAAGCTCGTCCCGCCATCTCCGACGAGACGTCTGCTGCGACGTCTTACAATCTGTGGGACCCAACGGGTAGCTGTTTTGGCCCACAGATCATCATACGGCATATTGTAGTAATGTTTTTTAAAGTACGACCCAGCCACAATGTAGTTATTACTCATAGGTGCATGATAGTGCAATGTGAGCACGCACTGTCATGCCATTTAGATATGTAAGACATTGTAGGAATGGATATGTATGGTGGTCTATCTCAGAAACATAACAGCGACCTTAGCTTTTAACCAGCGTATCATATCCCAAAAATGACTCACAATGACTACTAGTCAAATCAGTTTTTTTTTCGAACTGTCATATCGATTTGCTACTATGCTGGAATGTATATGAAACACTAGCATGTGACGCCACGATCCAATTACTACTCTTTATAGTTCTATACCTACATACAGGTTTGAAAATATAAATTTTGTCTAAAAATGACTGCTGTCTACGTTTCTCTATTAATCTCATGTACAGTCTCATGTGTAGTCGAACACCCTATAAAATTACCTACCATGCAATCGAACGACAGCTTGAAACTGAAAGTTTATTTCTATTTGATAGGCAAATAGGCTGTGATACGATTCAGTTCAGATAAAAATATGAAAACTTTGCTACCCCTCTGGTGTTACAGGTATCCATGGACGACATTGACATATATATCTAAGGACTGGCCTTACGGGCACTAAAAATGGTACTAGTTCAGCGGTGTCACTCACGAATTCCAGCCAATCGTGCAGTCTAACGCAACTAATTGCGACCAATAGCGCGCGTGATAAAAACTCATCAAGCAATCGCGCGCGTGATGCGAACTCATCAACCAATCGCGTTGTAGCGGTGTCACACCGCTGTACTGGCCCCTGTCATGCCTCATTATTCTTGCCCGTAAGGCCAGTCCCTAGATATCTTTGTCAATGATGGACGACGGTGATTGCTTGCCATAGGGCGATTCGTCTGATTGTTTGCCACCTATATCATAAAAAGTCGTGCTAGGAAAATGATGAATATGATGGTTTACCTCAAATATTATTATGGCGTCCTCTTGGCTCATATCCTTCGAGTATTCCAGTATCGATAGCGCCGACGCATTAGAGAACGGGAAGAAGCCATACTCTTTGCTACCTGTAGAAAAAAAACATTAAGTATATCATCTTTTTTACGGTTCCGTACCCAATGGATAAAAACGGGACCCTATTACTAAGACTCCACTGTTCGTCTGTCTGTCACCGGTCACAGTTGAAATTTTCACTAATGATGTATTTCTGTTACCACTATAACTAAAAATTCGGGCAAGTGCGAGTCGGACTCGCGCACAAAGGGTTCCGTACCATAAAAAAAAAAAAAAAAAAAAAAAAAAAAACGGTCACCCATCCAAGTACTGACCACTCCCGACGTTGCTTAACTTTGGTCAAAAATCACGTTTGTTGTATGGGAGCCCCATTTAAATCTTTATTTTATTCTGTTTTTAGTATTTGTTGTTATAGCGGCAACAGAAATACATCATCTGTGAAAATTTCAACTGTCTAGCTATCACGGTTCGTGAGATACAGCCTGGTGACAGACGGACGGACGGACGGACAGCGAAGTCTTAGTAATAGGGTCCCGTTTTACCCTTTGGGTACGGAACCCTAAAAATACTAAAAAAGTAGGGAGCCCTCGGTGGGTGAGTCCGACTCGCCATTATCCGGTTTTTTTTACTTGTTCTATGTAGAACCTCGATTGACCGAACTAGTTATGACAGAGACTAGTTCAGATAATCAGAAGTTTGTATACTCGAAATGTTCAACGAGTCCAGCAAAAACAACACCTTTATTATTACACGTACAAATTAATGTTAAATCTGAGTTGCGACGCCCATTGGCTGAATCATCTGCTAATTATTGTCCATAGTCAGAGTAGAAACGGAAAAAAGTCACCAAACGAAATCATTTGAAACAACTGACCTAAAAACGTTCAAGGTTGAATGTTTCGTACAGAGTAGATCTCGTCGATTTGTAAATAATCTATTGTTGTATAGCAATTTAGAGTTGTTTTTAGGATGCACACATATATTATTGACTTTGCGTAAAACGGGTTAATGGGTGGTTTAATGGGTATAATTGTGGACCCTTTACTAATGGAAAGGTCCTAACGCACATGAAGTATAAGGAAGGACCCTTCTCTGATGGAACGCCAAATGTTATCTTCCTGTAGCTTACGGTCCTAATGCATATCCAATCAAATTCAATATATCCAACCAATCTAATAAAACCATATAATTCAATTGAGACAAAGTTGCATTTGTGTCATGCTGTCCATATCCAATTGTTTCGTTAAATTTTTAAACAACACAATTATAATTACTCAGAAGCATTTTTACGGGCGACATCAATTACAAACAAAAAATATTTAAAAATATCAAAGGATCAATAAACATTTATTTTACTTTTTAAGACAGAGGGAATTTATTTCTCGCAATGATTTTGAACTTTATTTTCAAAGTTATAACTTGATAAGAATGATAAGTATTCAATTGCGTATTACCAAAAATAATTAAGTTTACTACTTTGCAAGAACTATAATTTTATAACGCGTAGGTAGCCAGTTGCTTTCCTTCCCACCTGATGTTAATAACCTTGTGAACTTTAAAATATTGATTTTATAGGCATATTCAAACTTCATTCGTAAATCAATATAGCTTGGCATTTAGATGGGTACTTTCACCAGTGTCACAACTTGTAGGTGTACTTTTGGTAACTAATGGTAATGTTAGTGATGTTTATTTTCTAGTTATTAATGTACGGCATTCCACAATGTAACTGTTATTAAATGACCACGAAACTTAAAGCGATTTAATTTTTAAACACTTTAGTAAATAGTTGAAATACCCAAATCGTATTATCATTATGTTCTCTTTTACAATCGCAGTAACAACATGTAGCTACTTATGGATAACATGTAGGTATTAATTATACATATACATATGTTGGCGAATATTGAGTTACACTAGCGCGTAAACTTGTAAAGAATTCGTCGTGATCGTGTTCCACGTTTTGTAGGATGTTTACAGTTAACTGCTCCAAGATTAGCACAAGTATTTTGTTTGTTACTTTGAGGAACAAACAAAATACATGTCTGAATACAAGCCTTACATACAATGCCTCTGATCAGGGCATTATAATTTGAAGGGTAAATGTTACAGGGAAAACATTTCCGAGCGTTTTCCAAAAAAAAAATGTACATTTCATTCATGTCTTCAAAATATTGACTTCTTGGGCTCATTTTAGTACATTGAAGCCTCATACATGAAAAAATGTGTCCCAAAAAATATTTTTCCAGTGTGTCACGTTCATACAAATAAAAAAAATATTCATACAAAAATGTGACGATATGGAAAGGAAAACTTGGGACACATTTTTTCATGTATAAGGCGTGAATGTACAAATGATTCTGAGTAAAATGAGCCCAAGAAGTCGATATTTTGAAGACATGGATGAAATGTACATTTTTTTTGGAAAACGCTCATCCATTATAATATTGTTTATCTTTCCGTTATTGTGTAGGCTGATTTTACACATGTAACATACATGAAAAAAAATTGGATACCAATTAGTGGCAGCTCGTCAAACATAAGATTCATAGCCGCTCGCATCCCTTATTTGAATATCCTTTTCTTCATGAGCTATATAAAAATTGTTTCACTGAAAAGTAGGTAAGCCAGTGGAAATCTAGTTCAATGGCCATTCTACCTTTGGTGCTAACTTTGTTGGCTGCTCTACCCCCTCTGAATTACACCCAGGTTTGGAACCACTGGTTTATGATAACTACAGTAACTATAGCAAAATCCTATCTACCCGGTCAGTGGGGAGACTGGGGAGACACTCCTGACTTCGGCCAAACTCGGCTCCGTTCGGCTCAGCATTGCTCTGAGCAATTATTAGGGTTGACACCACTTGCCGTCCTTTTGCGTGCACGACCACAGATAAGATAATCACTTGAATTTTGACAACCCTAAATAGCAAAAGGGATAGTGCCATACATTCAAAAGGGATAGCATGATTCGACCCTGAATCACTGTCAAACTTCAGGTTTGTACGAAGTGTCCTTTCTGTATGGTAGTACTATTAATTATTCTGTGACCCGGTGTAGGTAGGTGTGACAGAGAGCACAATATGTTCTATTGGCGTGCAGCTAGTGTTTGATTTTACTATAGTGATATAATATTGATGAAGAAAGTAAAAACTCACCCGGCAGATGATCCAGCCGTTTAAGTTTGAGTTTAGCGCCAACCTCATCCATGAGTCTGTTGGTGTGGTCCGTGTCCGGCGTGAACAGCACTCTTACTCGGTGCTGTCCATACTTCTCCAGACTGAATGGCTCCTAAAATTAGGCACAGTCATAATCCACATTCTAGTTAGATGGAAACCACTGTTTTACATTGGATAAAAATAATTAAATAAAAATGCAAGCTAATAAATACATAAGTTAGAATTAATGTATCCATTTAAAGTTAGCTGAAACTTAAATAAAGCATACATACTTTATTTGGGCCAGGCTGAAATTATTTATTTCTATAAATTTTCTATACCTAAAATGTGCTTAGGTATTTTGTGCCAGTTTATAAAATAAAATAATTATTTATTTCAGAAAATAAATTTCCATAATATACCTATTAGTGGCTTATTATTATATTTATTACTCTTAACCTATGTCAGTAACTATCTATGTATGTTATGTACTTTAACTATTATAAGCATGTAGGCTACTCCAGTACTTCCAGAAAGCGCCATCTATCCTTCATCTATCATTTATCTATCAGATGATTGGTCTAAATAGCCTGACATCATGCTGATAGATCGTTTGCAGCGCCGGGCTGTGCATGTCAATGTTACTATCCCCCATGATGAGAAGCTTGTGAAAGCCCAGAAGGACAAGTCCAGCAAGTACCTAGACTTGGCTCACAAGATTACCACAATATGGTATGTTCATATGTTGATTCAACAATCATTGTCCCGATAGTTGTGTCAGCAAATGGTCTCATAGCGAAGAGTCTCAACCAACACCTAGAGAAACTCGTTAGGTGTCTGGATAAAGAGTCAGATGCAGAAGGCCGTAATATTAGACAAACTCAAGGCTTGACACCTTAATAGTAGTAGTTTTATTGCTATGGTAACATACACTACTCATACTCACTACAAACACATACAAATATGAATAATGAGGTCAAAAATAATAGCCTTCTCTGTAGATAAGGAAATATTTCCTAACCACACAAAGTTATCAATACCATCGCCCCCACTGTTAATTGTACATCGGTGGACCTTATGCCTATAATAAGGTCCACCAATGTACAGTTAGGGTTGCTGTTTGTACACACGTTGATTATAAAGGGAATAAGAATTATTGTCAGGAAGTAATCAATATAACCATTAATTTATGCAGTGATTGGTGACCATTTGTTATTATAGTTCATTTTTTTTAGGATTAGAAAAAAAGGTAAACAATCTTGATGTGTCTTTTAATTGTAAAACACATTTTAAAAATAAGTCACAGCAAATATGTAACAATTATGAATCTAATATGATCATTTATTTTCTTCTGCTTTCATCAGTAATAGTTACTGATTTTTAAATAGCGTTTTTCTATTAAAAGACATGTCAAGATCGCTTACCTTCTTTCTAATGCCAAAAGAAACGGACTATAGGTCTAATGTCCCATTTTTTATCATTTTTAGCTGCATATACATAATTCAAATGCTAGATACAGGCCATCTTATCCTCCAAGTCAGCAAAAAACATTGTCATTTGTAGTTAAGTTTAATTGTAATCTTATGCAGTTTTCCTTGTTTACAACTGGCATTATAAATAAAATGAAATTATAAATAAATAAATCTTTAGGGACAATCTTACGCAGATCAACCTAGTCGAAGCAAAGTTTGTGCTATGGGTGGTGGTGATACTAGGTGATGATATACATACTTATATATAGATAAATAAATACTTATGATAAATTAATAACACCCATAACTCAGGAAAAAATATTTCTGTTAAACACACAAGTAAATGCCCTCACCAGGATTCAAACCCAGGATCTACTGTTTCTTGGGCAGGGTCGTTACCAACTAGGCTAGAAGCCCGTTAAAGATACATTTTGCTTGAAAATGGCAAATAAAAATAAATACGTGGACATATTAGAGGGCTGTTGACTGTCACAAATTCTCAGACATGAATAATGTAATAAAAATTTGTCAAGAGTAGGTAATAATAAACTTACCGTATAATGAACATTCTCATGTCTTCCGAGTAAACTTGGACCAGTAGTTAGGTGTATGAGCACAAAATATAATAACGGAGAGAAGTAGTCGAAAAATGTTCTAATATATCTCCGTTTTCTCATAAGGCTGTGCTTCCACAGCAATACCCAAACGGACCACATTATAACTGTATTGTACTATTTCACATTAAAAGATAGCGAACTCCTTAAAATGTTTATTGGAAATACAATGTTCTAATTAGTATAAACTTCTGCCATTTCCCACAACGTTACACAGACACCTAGACCGTAAGTATTTGAAACAAAATTGTATTACAAGTTACAGTGTTTGAAATAAACTATTCACATTTAATAACAATGGAGTGACTCATAATTCCTGTGAAAAATCGAACTGCGAGAAACAAACAATCTGGGACATGGAGTTTGATTGATTGACAATAGCATTTGACACTTGACATTGACAGATTTTTTTTTTTTTTTTTTTTAATTTATTATGAGCATTGGCAACTAGGCCATCAGCTCAAACACAAAACAAAAATAATTACAATGCATAGCTTATACCTAAAATCTAACTACTAATACACAATACAATATGATATGAATTTAAAAGTTACATTAGACATAAACATAAAACACAAAAATGCACAAAAATAATTACAATGCACAGCTTGTACCTAAAATCTAACAACTAATTACAAAATACAATGTGATAATATGAATCTAAAAGTTACATTAGACATAAACTTTATGGTTATTTCAATCACTTATAAAATATTTACAAACTGCCAATAGTGTGAAGAACAAATTCATAGATTACAGGATATAATTGTTTATATTTCAAAAGGCCCTGTACGGACTTTGGCAGAACTTGCAAACCTGTATCCATACACATGGCAACAAACAATAGCCTTTGTAAATTAAATGCAGGACAATGGAAAAAAATATGATTGAGATCACATACATTAAAATTACAATGAGCACAAACAGCAGAATCACTTAGCTCTAATCTAAAGAGATGTGCAGGAAAACGAGCATGACCAATACGCAATCTACACATAGTTGTAATAAATGCTCTTTCTACATATTTTCTTTGGTATTCAAACCACGACTTGGTGCTAGGTGTTGGGACTATTTCAGCTAGCCATTTCCCTTTGACTTCTTTGGATTTAGACCACGCGTTGTTCCACCGTCTAACCATAAGTTCTTTTACAAAAGGCACTAAATCAGACTGAGGTACTTTTAAATCACAAACTTGGATATTTTCTGTGGATTTGGCTAGCTTGTCTACAAGTTCGTTACCAAAAATTCCTGAATGTCCCGGAACCCAGCAAAATTCAACAGTAATATTTCTATATAATAAAGAACTTAAACAACTTCTTAACTTATAAATTAAGTAATTTACAGATGCACTCACACATTTATTTTTAAGTGCTTGTAAAGCGCTCATGGAATCAGATAGAATTAAAAACTTATTCTCAGTTATATAATTATCATGAATATGTTCTAAAGCGTAAATTATGCTTAATACTTCAGCTGAAAATATTGAAAAGTAACTACTACATTCGAAAACTTTTCCTATGTTCAAAAAAGAGTCGAAAAATGCAAAACTGGTCCTATCTTTAGTTTTAGAGCCGTCAGTATATAATTTAACAAAATCAGTCTTATCATCAAGATACTCCAAAAAGTCATATTTCGATTCAAATTTAACCAGTTCGACAACCACGTCTCGCATAATATCATTGTATTCATGTTCAAAACAGGGAAGCAAATTAGACCAATGCACTATATCTTGAAATTCAAAGTTTAAATAAGTTATAACATCTTTTATGGAAGAAGAATTGGGATACGGTATTAAATTATAATTTGGAATATTTACATTATTTAAGTATCTACAAGTAACTTCGTTATCACGACTAACTAACTTAAGGCCATACTTGTCAGTGATATAACATCTGCGTACAAATAAAGGAACAATGCCAGCCTCTATTTCCAAAGAATTAATTGGAGATGACATCATAGCTCCAGTAATAATTCGTAGCGCCCTATTTTGGAGAATATCTAGCTTCCTTAAAAGATGGGTATTCGCATCAGCAAAAAACATACAACCATAGTCGAAATGACTTCTAATTGTAGCAATATATATCGTTTTAAGGACCTTAGGGTCTGCTCCCCATTTTACTCCAGTTAACGACTTCAATATGTTTAAACCCAGTTCGGCTCTTTTAGAAATTGTATCAATATGAGTTTTCCAAGAAAGATCATAATCAAGAAATAGGCCAACGTATTTGACAAAAGACTGAGCAGGAATAACGTTAGAATTGTATAAAACTTGAGGATAATGTAAGCCATTTTGAGAAAAAAGAATTACAGAACTTTTGGAAACATTAACCTCGAGTTTTAGGGACTTAGTTAATATGCTATGAATATTACGCAGACAACTGTTCATAATAGATTCACCAATTTTTATTTCTTTACAATTTACATATAAAACCAAATCATCAGCGTAAAATAAGTGCTTAACAGAAGACGAAATTTGTTTCATGAAACAAACCAAACTTAGAATGAATATAAGAGGAGATAATACAGAACCTTGAGGAGTACCCTTTGTAGAAACTTTAGAACCAATTAACGTAGATCTAACTTTAAGACTTAAATAACGATTGTTAAGAAAATTGAATAACCAACGTAAAATATGACCAGGAAACCCTAATAAAGATAAACTTTTAACAAGGTATGAGTGATCTATGTTATCAAACGCCCCTTTAATGTCTAAAAAAACCGCCAAAGTATATTGATTAGAACGAAAACTATTCTTAATATCTCCAATCAAGCAACTTAAGTTATCTATTGTGCTTTTACCTTTCCGAAAACCATATTGAGTACTTGGAATGACTTTGCTATTTTCTGTAAACCACTCAAGCCTATTTTTTAACATGGTTTCAAAAACTTTCGCAAAGCAAGATGTTAAGGAAATAGGCCTATATGACTCAACACAATTTGAATCCTTATAGGGTTTTAATATCGGAACGACATGTTGCGTTTTCCACGTTGGGGGAATACAATTACTTTGCCACAAATCATTAAATATTTTACACAGTATTTCCTTGGCATGAAGAGGTAAGTTTTTAATTACTTTGTAAGAAATTAAATCAGGACCAGGTGAAGTGTCTTTTTTATTATCTAATGCAGCTAAAAACTCACTAATAGAAAATGGTTTGACCATCCATCGAGCTTCCGGACAGCCACGACTCTCAAAGTACTCATTAAGGTCACAATTTGATATATGATTATTGTCGGAAGCAATTTTGTCTAAAAACGATGTCGCATTGTCAGGATTTTGAAAAAAATTAGGAGATGAAGAAACAGAATTAAGTTTTGCATGTTTAAATCTACGTATATAATCCCAAATAATTTTACTCGATGTCATGCGATTAAATGAGGAACAAAGATTCAACCAACTCATGCGTTTAATTTCAAATAATGTTCTTTTCTTTAAAGCATCTAGTTTTTTGTATATAATGTAATTCTCCATAGAAGGATATTGTTTGTAAGATCTTAAGGCAATTTTAGCTTGTAAAACTACACGGTCACATTCATCATTCCACCACGGGGTAGCTTTTAAGCATTTATTTTTATGATGGTAACATTTTTTTGTAAATGTCATTAATTATGTCATGTAAAATACTCAAATACTTTGTATAGTCAGGGGTGCGAAACTCCTGACTTCGGTCAAACTCGGCTCCGCTCGGCTCAGCATTGCTCCGAGCAATTATTAGGGTTGGCACCACTTGACTTCCTTTTGCGTGCACGACCACAGATAAGATAATCACTTGATTTTTGACAACCCTAAATAGCCGAAAGGGATAGTGCCATATATTAGAAAAGGACAGCATGATTCGACCCTGAACCGCTGTCAAACTTCGTTTTTGTAGGAAGTTTCCTTTCTGTACGGTAGTACTATTAATTATTCTGTGGTATAGTTTACTAGAGGGTTATCAACAAATTGAATAACTTCAAATTTATCATCACATAACTTGTTAAACTTAGACCAGTCTATTTTTTTAAAATTTACCTTGGCTAGCGAATTATCATCTTGTTGAAGATTAACAGCTGGACCCTTATATAAGTTATTAGAATAACATGTAGGAGTGGGCGAGTCAAAAACCACACTAATGAGCAAAGGGAAGTGATTACTACTAAGAAGGTCATCAAGAACAGATACTGAACAACTAGAACTAAGAGTTCGGGATGCGAATACCAAATCCAGAACATTACCTTGTTGGCCAAACGGAGCGAAAGTGGTGATAGTGCCATCATTTAAACATACTAAGTCAGAATTCTCCACATAAGCATGAAGAGCTTTACCCCTTCCATCATTGACTCTTGAACTCCAAGATGAGTGATGTGCGTTGAAGTCACCTATTATCAGACGATTATTACTTACAAATTTTGAACATGAATCTTTCAATGAATCTATAGTAAACTTACCATTAGGAGGTGGAGGAGCATATACACATAACAAATCTAGAGAAAAATTATGAATGTTAATATTTATTAATATATTTTGAAAATGGTACTGTGATAAAGTGTTGACAATACTGAACTTGTATTTGGAACGAATTGCAATTGCAACACCACCATGGGGATGGTTAGAGTCTCTTCTAATTACAGTAAACCCAGGCAATTTAATAATTTTGCTAGGGGTCAGCCAAGTTTCATTAAATAGTATGATGTCAACACTCTCATCACAGCCCTGCAAAAAATTTATAAGTTGACCCAGTTTTGGAAATAAACTTCTGGAGTTCCAATGAAGTATTTTTAATTGTTTGATACCCAACCTGTCCATAATTTAAGTAGTAAAACTTGTTACCAGCAGCTCTTTTATAGTTTGGGAGGAGATTGCCAAAGGACCGGAGGTGGAGGAGGAAGTATTTTTGACATCTTTTCTTTTCATCAATTCTATTATTGTTTTTGTGATTGCATTCATGACAATATCTGAGTTAATAATTTCAGCGATCACAGCTCGTCCGTGAGGTGTTTTTGCTGGTGATTTTGAAATCTTACTGTTTAGATTATTACTGCTATTAGGTGTTACAGCTACTGCAGCTGCAGTTGCATAAGAGAATTTTCCATTTATCTTGTTCTTAATTTGTGCATTTTTTTCTGCCTTAACTGGACAGGTATAAGAAACTGCCGAATGGGGTCCACTACAGTTTGAGCACTTGAAGTCAGATGGTGTGGTACATTCCTTGTAAAAATGTCCCGCCGAACAAATGGAACATACTTGAGTGCTTTTGCAAGCTCCGCTGCCATGTCCAAACTTATAACACTTGAAGCACTGAAGCAGGGGTCTGATATATTCCTGTACTGGCATCCAGATATGATCGTAGATTACATGGTCGGGTCTAGACGAGGCCATAAATGTAACCAGGACGGTTGGGAGTGGTTTGTATTGCCCATTGTCCTGTTTTTTGGTAAAGCGCTTTACACCAAGAATCATACAACTCGCTTTCAAGTCCTCGAGCAATGTCTCTTCACTTAGATCCACAGGAGCACGAATAATTCCTTGGCACTCTATGCTGTCATATGGGATTGTTGCCTTCCAAGTATTTGCTTGTAGTACTGGTTTGTTTAGCAAAAATGCATTTGCATCCTTGGCACATCCGAAATAAACTTTGACAAAAAAGTTACCCGCCGCCTTTACATATTGCACCCCAGTAATCTCTTTTAATATTCCATTGACTTTGAGGATGTCCATGGGGACTTTATGAGTCAGATCATTAGAAGCAGATTGTAGCAGTACGGGGTACTCCTTTTTAGTCAAATCTTCATATATAGGGTTGTGGTCTCTGAAGAGACCGCGACGACTTTGTATGTATGTCATTTTTTGCTTACATGATGTGACTTCTGTATCGGAAACATCTTTATTTCTCCTTTTTGTTGTAGTTTTGGCGGTGTCTGTCTCCATGGGGGAGGGGCCGCCGCCCGCACCCCCGCGTCCTGGGCTCATTCAATGAATATAATCACAAATTCAATTACCAGCAATTATTTATAGTTAATAACGAAAAATATCTTGGTTTTATCAATAAAAAAGGACTTTAAACACTATAATTGAAATATTTTCAAAAAATCCGCCTTGTCTTTTCGGTTTCCCGCCCTTTTTTTTTTCATTTTTTTTTTCACATTGACAGATCACGGTAACCATAGACTAGAGTTTTTTTTTAAACTCTTGCCATGCGTGGCACAAACGAGCAAAAACATGAGTTATAATACATGAGTAATGGATGTATGAATCGCATTTTATAAAAGGTGTAAATTATGTAAACCATGTGTATTCTAAATGTTACAAGCATTTTATGCGGCCTTAGCGGATAACGCAATTTAATTATATTGTCTGAAAAAGATGTGTATGGTAACATTTTTCTTGTAGGAATTCCCGTTTCATTAAGGCGTTTAGTACACTGCATCCACACTGCATCTGGGGGCCGATTTTTGAATTTCGACCGCTCGATTTCGTGTATTTCGTTCAATAATATCTCCAGTACCCGGCATTTAAAATTTACTAATAGAATTGAAAACGAGTGATCAATACCACTCGATTCCCAATTTCTATCGCTCGTATTTCAAAAAATAGCATTTCGCTGTTTTCCACCGATTTTCGAGTGACGAAATCGAACGCTCGAAATTCAAAAATCGGCCCCCTGATTCGCACCTCGGAGAGGACCCAAAAAGAATTTACATAGTGCATAAGTAGATTCTTACTAAACGCGGTTACACCTTTAGGCATGTAAAAATGTGAGAATCGTTTTAAGCGTTTAACACGTCATGTTACTTAATGTAAGTAAGCATCCTAAAAAGTAGCCTACTAAGAGTAAGAGAAGTCCGACTGCACTAACTAGGAACAAAGAGTACTAGGAACTATTAATGACTGAATTAAAGGCGTATCCAGACTAGTCAATTTTTCGCCATTCTGATTAAATTGCCCGATCGAATCAGGACGTGCGGACGCAAACGCCAATTTGGCTCGCCGAATTCAACCGTCGATAATGACCGATATAACAGATAATAAAATGAGGTGCGGACGCAAGAATACCGATTTGTTAGGCCAGTATTTTCGTTCTGGGGCATTTTTTCAATTTAGAGGGGTAATATCACCATAACACTAAAGTTGGAGATTGACGCCAATTTCATTTCTGATCAAATCGACCGATTTGACAATTTGACAATTCAGATTGGGACAGTGAAAGTGCTTGCTGTTGCGGAGTGAGACGGTCATATAAGTAAGGTATTACAATAAAAAGGTACAGTCAGCATCAAATCAATAGTGGCGGCCAAAGTAACCAAATATATTGGTACATAGGTATCCTTATTTGGCCACTTTGGCCAACATGAACAATTTGAATATATTTATTTCAAAAACTATGTACTTTGATTCGTTTATTCTCTGACATAATATTAGTTATATCATACTTATCAACACTACGCATAACAACCGTTATTGCCATTATAAAAACAATTTGAACTTGTAAGAGCGCAGAGGGCCTACATGGAAAATCGAAATTTCGTTATTTGCCTCTTCTTAATCTGATAGAGGCAGAATAACCAAACTTCGACGTTCGATGTAGGCCCTCAGTCCTCTATCACCACCAGAAAGAAACAGCCCCAACAAACTGCAGTTAGAACATCAGCTTGCTTGATACATTTTAGACAGTGGGCGGGGATTGCTGGGCCTCTTTAGCCTCTCTAGCCAGCATGAGGAACACCTTCTCAAGTGTGGTGTCCATGACCGTGTAGTCCTCCAGCCAGCTTGCTTGTGATATGTTTTAGACAGTGGGTGGGGATTGCTGGGCCTCTTTAGCCTCTCTAGCCAGCGCGAGGAACATCTCCTCAAGCGTGGTGTCCATGGCCGTGATGGCCGTGTAGTCCTCCAGCCAGCTTGCTTGGGTTGTGACGTGTGATACGTTTTAGACAGAGGGTGGAGGTTGATTGGCCTCTTTAGCCTCTCTGGCCAGCATGAGGAATACCTCCTCAAGCGTGGTGTCAATGATCGTGTAGTCCTCCAGCCAGCTTGCTTGTAATACGTTTTAGACAGAGGGTGGAGGTGGAGGTTGATTGGCCTCTTTAGCCTCTCTAGCCAGTATGAGGAACACCTCCTCAAGCGTGGTGTCCGAGACAGTGTAGTCTTCCACTAATTCCGGGAACTCTGCTCGCTGCTCCTCTAATAGAGTGAACAGCGTGCTGTAGCCGACCGAGGTTTTTACGTGGTAGCTCAGCATGTTCTGAAACATGAACAAACTTGTCAATATAAATAACCATATTCTATATGTGACATGGTGAATGATCAGTATTCCGTATGACAGTTCCTGCAAATAACTTTTGGGTGGACAAAAATAATTGAAGAAATAGTAATATCAACTTACTATCTAATTATACGTCTAGTGAAGTTAATAACCGTTGTGCTCATTTAATAACACTGCGCTCTGTGTAGCCCCAGTAGGCACCCCATCAAAGATTAAAGCTAGTGGAAGGGAATTAGAGTCTTATATCCCAACTATAGGTAAGATGATTATATAGAGTTGATTGTATACAAAATCGACTCGGCAATTAATGCAATATCCAGTGTAAGCTTTCTATCTATAAAACTAACCCGGTGTTGGTCTTTGAGCTCGCAGTCGAAGTGGCTATTCAGCCGTTCCTTAAACTCGTTCAGCAGGACATCATCATTAACTGTCAAATACAAATATGATCAAAAAATGTTATACATCATCTGCCACTTTTAAATTTTTGCTTATTGACCTAAATAACAAACACTATATCCTGAAATAGATACAAGTGCGATTAAATTAAATATAATGGAACTAAAAAAAATCCATACTAAATAATTGTCAAAAATGTGACAGTTACGTAGGAAGTGGGGCCCTCAATAATTTTCTACAATTTCTTGTCGGACTATAATACGGAAGCAAAAGTTATCAAGGCCTCTAGTGCCAGTAGTGCCAAGGCTTTTATGTATCTATATCTCATTCCAGTTTATTCTATGGACTGAAAAGATCGGATAGGTACATAAACGACATCAGTTACTCTTGATCGTAAGTAAGTACTTTGTAATAAGTAATTTTTTATGCGATGTCCCTCACCCTTCTCGGTGGCCAGTTTGAAGACAACGGTGTAGCCTTGAGCATGTTGTATCTTGAGCGCGGCGGCCGAGCCCAGCGCGCGCAACTCGCCGCCCGACATGATGGCGATGCGGTGGCACAGTGTCTCCATCTCGTCCAGACTGCCGGTAGAAAAAAACTGATTCGGGAGAAAGCAAATTCAATAGACGGGGCAGCGTTTCACTATGGTTGTCTGAAATGTGTCCGTTTATGCTCATGTCATGAGCAGGAATCTGATATTCTTGTTGCGTGGCGCATACCTGCAGAGAAGTACCGAACGTTCACGATTGGGTCGGGGGCAGTTCAATATTGGAACCATGAGATGGTTTTGGTCTACCGCGGAAGAGCACAATTTTGATCGAGCGTTTGTTTAAACAGCGAGACCCATTTCGTGTAGTAGGTACCTGTGTGAGGCGATAATGATAGATTTCTGTCTCCTGATGCTCATGAGCGCCTGGTCCATGTGATGGCGCGCGACCGGGTCCACGCCGGCTGTGGGCTCGTCAAGAATGGCGGTTTTCGCAGGCTGACAGAATGCCGCCGCCGCCGTCAGGCGCCGCGCCATGCCGCCGCTGTACGATGACACGGGTTTGTCCGCGTGCTGAAGCAGGTCTGTGGAAAGGTACAAACTAGGAAATATCCTCGTTTTCTTCAAAAATCCAGAACGAGAAATCAAGTTTTCAAATACCTAGGGGGTATTACTGCAATGTGCTGCTGTCAGAACGCAGCACGGGCCCATATTGTAAACCATCTTATACATACAATTTTAATTTTCGTGTTTCTCGGTAGGCCCTCAAATAGTGCTAGTGGCGCTCCCCCTACGCAGAGTGTTGCGTAATATTCCCTATTCTTTTAGGCTAAGAACACACTGCGGTTTTAGTCTTGCAAGTGCGTGCACTTATGAAGCATGCCGTATACGTTACACATTTTGCGGTTCTAAAACCGCAAGAAATTAATCGCAGTCACTGCGCAGTCCTGCGGTGCGTTCTAAGCGTTAATAAGTTTAAACACTGATCAATACTTGCGCTTCGGACGATACTCTGGCAAACCCACTAGAAAACACACCAGTAGAAAAAGGGGCGAAATTCAAATATTCTACTGGAGGATAACCCTTGGAGCCTACATTTTTTAAATTTGCCGCCTTTTTCTACTTTTATGTGGCCCGCCGTGTGATCATGGTACTTATAGATACATATAACCTTGCCATTTGTAAATAAAATAAAATAAGCAAATTCATCTTGCGGCCCCGGGCTACAAGGCAAAAGCTCTTTCTCCTCGTCTTTGTAGCCCTCATAAAAGAATGGCGGCATTAAAAGTAGAGATGCCACGAATATTCGGCAACTATTCGGTATTCGGCCTATTCGGCCACTTTGCCGAATATTCGGTATTTGGCCGAATGTTGCCTACTATTCGGCCGTATACCGAATATCTATTGCACCTACCTAAAAAGAAAAATTACACAAAAAAATAGCCCAAAACTAGGTATATTTAATATTTAAAAAGTATTCTTGGAAAGTAGCTAAATACGATGGCGCGTTATTGACCATTTGTTGATTACAAAATATTTTAAATACATATTTATGATATGGGTCTGATTTGATTGACTCTAACCTAACTACATTCATTAATTCTGTTCAACATTAAAATATAAATCTTAGCAAACGTTGTGCTTTGTTGGTGAACAGTTTTCATAATAATTGTGACTCAAAATGTTCGCATGTCATGCCGAATATTTGGTCGCCGAATATTTGGTATTCGGCCGAGAGAGGCGCCGAATATTCGGTATTCGGTATTCGGCCAAATTCACTATTCGTGGCATCTCTAATTAAAAGGTACAAACCGACTTCTTTGATCCAGGAAGTTGCCAGGGCAGCCGCATCGGGAGCTTTCAGACCACGTAGTTTCAGCAGCAGGGTCAGGTTCTGACGACCCGTCAGGAAGCCATCTACCCCGTCGAATTGCGGGCAGTAACTTAACGTGGGCATGTACTGATGATCAAAGTTGAAGATTAAGGGCGTTATTCATAAACGCGTTACTGGCCTGAATTAACTATATCGTTTGTCTTTTCTGTCATTTTGACTTACACGTGTCCAGACGGGGACAATTTTTCGCCAATCTGATTAAATTGTCCGATCAAATCAGGCCGTGTGGACGCAAACGCCTCTTTAGCTCGCCGAATTCAACCGCCGATTATGACCGATATTATCGATAAAATGGGGTGCGGACTGCGGACTCAAGAATACCAATTTGTGACGCTAGATTTCGCGCTTGGGGGCATTTTTTTAATTTAGAGCGCTCAAATATCAGCATATATTTAAAATTGGTGAAAGTGGCCTAATTGGCGTTTGCGTCCGCATAGGGTTGCAAATAGAAAAAAAACCAAATGTTTTTTTTTTCAAATTTATGAAAAAAAAACATGAAAAAAAACCTGGTACCATGGTTTTTTTCGCCAATCTGATTAAATTGTCCGGCTTTTTTTCAGATGAACAAAAATATGCCACAATAACGGTTTTTCGTGATTTATATATATAAGTAACTTAAAACTAAGTAATTTTTGGGGAATCCCTGAATTCCCCGATGCGGCGACGAGAGGCGTTGGTGTTGCCAACAGTAAATTGCGATAACTACCACTACAGATTTCATTTATGTTGTTATTAATCAAAGTTGTTAAATTAAATTGGTTTAATGGTTAACATAAAGTTTAAAACAAGTAAAACAACCGTATAAAAGTATTAACTGCCTTGCAAATTTTGAGTTTTCATACTTTTGAAAAAAAAAACGTACTCCAAAAAAAAAAACGGTTATTTTCACGGTTTTTTTTTCAAGTCAGAAAAAAAAACCGTTTTTTTACAACCCTACGTCCGCACCACCTGATTTGATCAGACAATTTAATCAGATTGGCGAAAAATTGTTCCCGTCTGGACAGGCCTTTATGTGTTTGTTAGAAAGGGATAAAACATAATTTAACTAAATCAGGCCCGTAAAGCTTTATGAATAAAGGGGTAACAATTTAGCTACCAAAAAACTTACAGCGCTGTACAGCAACATCTACAGATCGATTCACAAGAACTGTACTGGCACGAATGGAACGAACGATTTGAATTAAAACATGCATGTGTGTATCACATTAAATTAACCAATAAAATGGTAGCTCTGACTGTATACCGACTGTATACAGGTGTCACTCACACAATGAAATTTTCGTTCAATCCATTCGTGCCAGCTTCCGTGAATCGACCTGTACTTCAGGTATGAAACTTGGGGGCACTATTTTCCGTATACTTTAGCAATTCTACATAAAATAGTTTTCTTTGAAAAAAGGGACGAGAGGGGACCGTTTCGATCGAATACTTTCTGTTTAGAGAGGCAGAGAGAAAGTACGTTATTTACCTCCCCTTTTAACAGCAAGATAGTAGAAATATGTGTCTGACGAAAAGGTATCCCTATGAGTGATCTCCAATCGTTAAGTCGGATCCAGTTTTTTTTTATTCAGGTGCACGTACTTTGCTGCGCTCAGTAGAACGGTACCCGTTGGCGAAGATTTGGCCTCCCGTAGCAGCTGTCTCTCTCGTCAGCAGTTTGAACGTCGTGGTTTTACCGGCCCCGTTCACTCCAAGCAGGCCGAAGCACTCTCCTGGAGACCACGATAAAGTACAGAAGCGTCTCACCGTTAGGTTCTATTAAAAACATGACTTATGCACATTAAAACATCGTGCAAACCTACGAGCAAGCATTTTGCAGCGCACAGCCAGCGCTCTGCGTTCCCTCTCACTATCCATATTGTCGCACATGTCATCGGTGACCCAGTGGCCCAAATACTTAAAATGCTTCACTTGTGCTAAAGGAGTGCCACAAAGAGTCACAGGGGGCACATTGTAGGTCTTATTACCCGCTTTAAATAGCATAAATTCACTTTTGCTAGCAATACTCGCAATGCATTTCGCTTATATACATACTTAATTGGTGCAAGTAAGATGCACGGTGAGTATGATTAAAATTACTTTTTAACGGCCGCGTAAATGCATGAAAACGGGACTGACCTTTCTTGACAGAAAAGCTGATACCCTTGACGGCTTGATATGGCTTCTTTAAGCATTTTGAGTACCTCTTCTGAACTTTGTAACCCAAGACAGCGTCTGGTATCTGATTATTAGCTGTAAGTAGCAAGCAACAAGAACTCCATATAAGACACACATCACATGATATTATTAATTATGAAGCACATGTTTTATTTCTAAGTGGGTCATAAAGTGACCTTCCCTTTTCAGTTCCACATAGGTACTTATAGTCTTTCGATTTGTAGCTGGCCCCGACGGCTAATCCTTTGTCTAGAGTTAAGTAAAAGCGCACGTGACTCTACCTGCATAAAAATGGTTCACTTCAATGGGACACTTTAACCGGTTTTGAATTACAACTCCTATGGAAATTGCAATAATAAAGATTCAAAATGAACCAATGGAAAAATAATTTGTGACTAGTTCTGTGGTCCCTCTACGGTTACTTAGTGGCGAGTCGAACGCTACAGAACCGGTCTAAAATGAGTCATCGAGATGCGTAACAAAGGCGCGTTATCGTTAGGTACATTGGTTTTTTGAGCGTTGGACTAGCCCACGCTCAGGTGGCAATTAGAATTACACGACCCTTTTTTGCAGGTAGGGGCACACGCGGTTTTACTTAACATTAGACAATGGATTAGCGGTCGGGGCCAGCTACAAATCGAAATACTCAACTACTCACGCAGTTTAATGGTATTCTCGACGTAGAGGGCTTCAGCCTGAACCGCGGCGTCCTTAAAGCGTAGCTTCGGCGGAGCAGCTGCCGAGGACGTCAGGCGCTCCAGTGTGCCGTTATCCGAAAGGTATGTCAGCATCTACGAGTATTATTATTATTTGGGTGTTGTGGGCCTTTGAGTGCCACGTCGACCTATTGTGATCGTGATCTATTGTGACGGCCTTTTAAAGTTCACTATTAATGACCGTTGAATCCAGGAAATTCCAGATTTTTTCGGCCGTAATGCTCTGTATCTCATGGGGTTGCATACGTGTCGCCCTAGGTAGTTACTTCTTTTTGACATTGATGGTTCACAGGAACAGAAAGAGTAAATACGACACTGTGTTTAGCATGTGAACTAGACAAAGGTGAGATAAAATGTTGACCGCGGGCTTAGCAAGGTTGTACGACAAGGTAGTTATCACGCAATAGGTGTGGATAAAACGGCCGTTATCGTCGGTTTTATCGTCCATACTATGGTTGCAGACGATATATGGAGTTATCCACATTTGACAGCGGTAGATGATAGAAGACAATTTGCATAACATGGTCGTTGGATAAGATGTGGATAATTTGACAGATTGTCCCATTTTGACAGTTCAACTTAGTTAATTTTAACTACGTGCTTCTTAGATGACGATAAGCCTTGTCGTGAAAGCAAAAGTAGTGAATAATCATATTTTAAGGTATAAATTACAGGTAAATATCAGTTTTTCTATGATTATATTGAGAGTTATTAGTTACAATGTTCCGCTGTATATAATATTGTCAATATTTTCTTCGCAGGGAAGTCAAATTTTATTATTCCTACTCGCGGCTGCTGTTGAAGAAAAATATCGTAAACAGCTTTAAGAAACACTTGCAGCCCATTTGATATGACGGACGAAGAGTTTCGGCATATTTACAGAGTGCGTAAGGAGTGTGCAGTGCATTTACTTATGTGCCGAATTTAACGCCGAGCTTCAAAACGGTGATGGGTTACCTACCAAAACATCTCAAAGGTAAAGCTATAAAATTGCAGTGTTTCTTATAAAGTTAATATGTATTCTATGCATAGACCCTATTATATTTGAAATCATTGATTCTATGTAAAACAGACGTCTTAATGACAATGCTACTAAACTCTTCAATACTAGGTACCGGCCTCATTATTATATGTAAAAGTTAGTATGTTAAGATATCTGTTGTACAATCTCTTACTTATGCTACTAACCTACTAACAGAGGTTACTTAAGCTACTATTTACTTCAACATTCATATCCTAACCTCCGAACCTAAGGGGGAAAATCTACTTGACAAAATTAGATTTACAGTACCGGTCAATAACATATCACCTTTGTGTGTTTTTGTATGAACTTGTAGTAGGTTAGTTTGTAGATTTCATATTTTACTAGTCATTTTATATAAATAATATCTGAGAGACCGAGCTTTGCTCGGAAAACATATAAAAACTCAAAAATGCGTGTTTTTCCAGAGATGAGACCTAGCTAAATTGATTTTTCGCCCCCGAAAACCCCCATATAGCAAATTTCATCGAAATCGTTGGAGCCGTTTCCGATATCCCCGAAATATATATACATATAAATAAATAAATATACAAGAATTGCTCGTTTAAAGGTACAGTGAAACCTGGATAAGTGAGACTTCAAGGGACGAGCAGATTTGTCTCACTTAAAGAGGTATTCCACTTATCCAGGCTCTCAGTTAGCCAGGTACAAATAAATTTCTGTCTCATTTACAGAGGGTCCCATTAATAGAGGTAAGAATAGAGGATATTTCAGTTATAGAGGTGGTTAATAAGGTATTTTGTAATTATCTTTAAAGGTAAAATAATCCTTGTCCCTAAATATTTTTTAAGTCTATTAATTATTTCTTTAAATTTATTTTGAATGATTCTATTTTCAAATGATAAATTTTTTCAATTAAATTTGATACGAATTTCATTGCCTCTTAGAAAATTATTAAATGAAAATGTGTTTATTCGTGATACTTATCAAGATTTCAGCTTTCGTTTCGATAGTTTTAACTACATAAAGTAACTAAATGAAACTTGAAGTCGTTTAGACACAATTAAGCAAATGCGGAATTAGTGGATAGACTAAGAGTTAGTAAGAATACGGAAATTGATCAATAAAGTCCAAGTTAGAGAGGTCATAGACTGACTTTATCTCAGATACAGAGGTCAATTTCTATAAAATTCAAAAAAAACAATTAGGAAAATATAATGTTATAAATATAGTCTCAGTAAAAGAGGTAAAATACACTCTCTGTCTCAATTATAGAGGTAAATCTGACTATAAAATCACAACAACTAATCCCAGTTATAGAGGTTCGTTTTATCTCACTAACAGAGGTAATTCAGTGCTAAAGTATCGGGACCGCACCATGAGTCCCAGCTATAGAGGTTTCTCACTTATCCAGGTTCCACTTAACCAGGTTTCACTGTATAAGATATTATGAATACTGAAATACTGTGAACTACAATAAGAGACTCAGCATATTACTAAAAAAGCTCTTTAAAAATAATGAAGTTGACCATACATTAAAACAAAAAACCTCTATGAAAAAATCATTACATAGACCAATTTTTCTCATCGCTGGACAAGGAATACTACTAAACTACCTAAAGCTGTGGAAGTCACTCACAAATATAAAAAAAGTTATACCGTAAAAGCATGGAGGTGATATATTATTGGCCGGTACTTTAATTAGGTACTTATTTGTTTTAGGTTCTAACAGTATACACCACACCAGCAGCACACCTACACCACCAGCAGCAGCAGCAGCTGCTGGTGTGTAACAGTTACACCTGCTAGCTGATGGCAACTACCAACGTGGGACTAGTCAAGATCATGGCTTGTCCATTGGAGCACTACTTACTGGATTGGCCACACTACTGTAAGCCTGAACCTCAAGCAGTTTGTAGATGCTGTAAACAGAAGGTAAGTTCTTTTGACTTACTGAATTAAGTATTAAACTGTGACTTTCCACAAGGAATGTCTTAGTAACTTTTACTTTTTTGAATAAGTATGAGTGCGGCTGTATTGTGCATTGAGATATGTACCTACCTATTGTTTGATAGTTATGTATGATAAGTAGTTATCTCTGGCATATATAATCTGGGAATGCAATACTTATTAGGTTTAACTAAGGCACCTAGTTCTAATGTGCTGCCTTGTTTAATGGATATTATTCCTGGCGATTGTTTAGTATATATCTTGAGTGCACTAGACTGCACTCATGTGAAAATACTTACTCCATCGCTGCCACATGAACCTACTTTTACTTATTTCCTTCTTTTTCTTCCAGAAAACGTCTCGTGGATCAAGGGAGAAATTAGAGAAGACGCTCCTAAAAAACTTCCTAAGCATGCAAGCATACACAAAACCGGCTCTTAATAAGCTTAATAAATACATATTTCGCCTATTACTATGTTTTACTATCACACAAATACCTACCTAATTTACCTATATTTCTATACAAGTAGAGACTAGTAAACATTCAAGACGGATAATCTTCACACAGAACACCATTCCCGGGCATGCTTCAATGTAGGTGTCATTTATTCTTATTTTTCATTTTAGCCTTATGCGTACAAAATTTGTGATATATAGCTTCTAAACGTAAAATCCGACTCATATGCAGTATAGTACAATGAAAGCATAGGTAATAAAAACATTTTAGGCACGTTCTTACTTAAGAGGAAAGGGAGATGGCCGCTTCCGCTTCTCCATACAAACGTAGTCCTCATTTTCCTCTCTGGATATTGACATTATGGAAAATATTTTTACATAATTTAATGTATATTAACCATAAAGCTATGCCCCTACGTTCGAATTTTTGATTATTGTAAAAATTAGGAGCGGAAGACAGATTTCATACAAATTTTTAAATGCTCCTAACTCTTATAATAATTAAAATAAAAAAAAAAAAGAACAAATGTAGGGGCATGGCTGTAGTTGATGTTGATATGATATACAACAAATTGTATCAAAATATTTAATGTTATTATCCAGAGAGAAAAATGTGGACTACGTTTGTATGAAAAGGCGCGTCTTAACGACACGTCTAGTGAGTCTGGCGGTCAAAAGGTCAAATAAAAATATTCCTAAATGCTCTATTATGCTAATAAGTCTACTTTAGTGACTATAACTGCGGTCAGACTCAATACGCCAATAACTAATGTTGAATATTAAAAACTATGTTAAATTCCATTTAGGTAGATACAAGAATGACAATTCTCGTCACTTGTGGTGTTGTCAAGTCTTTTTTTGTTTACTAAACTCTATAGATAAGTTAACAATTTCGGCTCTGTGCTAGAGAGAATATTATAAATGCGTAAATAAAACAACTATTGCCAAAAAATTAAACAAAGTTTATTTACACATTAAATGTAGGTGTACAAACAAATCATTCACTGCCGTACCCGGTGTGAAAGTGCCCATCATGCCAGCAGCTTTATCGCTGGATTACTATGAACAGCTTTTGTACCAGGAACGTCTCGGAGCGAGGGCAGTGGCGTAGCTAGAGGATATGGCGCCCGGGGCAGGCCCCAAATTTGCGCCCCCCCCCCCCCTCTCCGAAACGAAATGAACTAACGAAATGGGACCAACCCCTAAGTCGCGAAAAAAATTTGGCTGTTTCATACGTTTTGGCTGGTCGAAAGTCTATGGGAGGGTAAACTCTTTTTTTCGCGATTTCGAGGTTGGTCCCGTAGCAAAAGTTGCTCAGTATAATCCCAAAACCTCCCTGGCAACGGGAATGTAATTATTTTTTAGCCATCATGTATAGTGTATAGGAATCCTCAGTAGTCCACATATCGATGAATGTCGTCGATAGACAACATGTCACAGATATGCAGCAGCAGCTATTGAAGCATCAGGTTCCGTCAACTACGGCTCATATGCGCCAGCCGGATAAAGGGCTAGCGATCCACTTGCATAGGTAGTCTATTGGACAGTCCATAAGATGGTAACTTCGACAGGAGACCCCTAACGTAAAAGACGCGCTAACACTGGACACAACTCTGAAGCACTTGGCCCGCTCGCCTTATAAAACGAAAGCATAGCAACTCCCGCCGAATATCCCTCTGCTTGATAGAAGTTTCTGGCATAGAGTATTCACACTACGGGATGGTGGGCGGTAGGGCGCTACCGTCGTCTTTCAAGATCGAGTTCGATGCAAAAAGAGTTCCTAAAAGATCGTCTTTCTCCCTTTGCGCTGTGGGCCAGATTACCATCCGCATTTCACACTTCACAGTGGTGGTAAATACGACTGACAAAAGTTTCCCTGCTGCCTTTGGCAAGGCGGAGAGGTAGTCTTTAGCCCATTTTGGCGCCCCCCCTTGGACGTCGCCCGGGGCACATTTATTGCTATTTCATAACTGCTCATCTATAAGTTTCGTTTCCAATATAAATAGAATGCTTAACGGTGTAGAAAAGATCAACATTCCTCTCAGACCTCCAACAAAAAGGGGCCAAACTGAAAACCAGCGCTGGACGCCAGTCTAGCACATGCTGAGCTTGGTACCCACGGCCAACATGTCTTGCTAAATGTAATTACCTATGTATAGAGTAGACAATAAGTTAGTACTTAACCTAGAATAACTTAGTACATACTTAACATAGAATTTATATGTAGGTATATGGTTTGTATTCCTAATATTTTTTCTGCCATCAACTTATCATGTTTTGGCAATGGAGCATTCCATGAAATTGACTACCGTTTGTCCCGTAGAAATGCAGATTTTCTGGAGATTTGCAGGTATAAGAGTTTCCTTTTCTATGACAAATGGTCAAACATGCACGGAAAATTATTCGCTTGCTTTAAATGGCGAAAAAAAAAAGGCCCCAACACAGGAAATAAAATGCGTTTGTACGGGACAGCTCGTGGAATGCTCCAATAAAGTGGCATTCAGAGTGTAGCCTTGAGGTTGCCAAGCTAAGCAACCAAGTCAGGTGTCACGGTCTTCAGGTCCTCAACAGGCCCAGGGTATGAGTGTCCGGTTCTCAGGCGGCACCAGATTTTCCGAGGAAGGTCAAACCCTTTTGGTTTTTTAGTTGGGTCAGATATACAGCAACTCCGAGCTGCCGAAGCTGACTATTCCGCTATCCACCTATCCGAAATATTAAAGCTGCTCAGGCTCCCAGCTGTAGCACAGGGTCAGGGTGGGGTTATTCGTGATATTCTCAGCCTCCCTCTTCAACGCCTTGAGTCGTCGGATGTGAGGAGGGGCAATGTGACTCAATGCCGGCAGCCAGTGGCGGTTGTAGATCGGATAGTGCCTGAGATGCATCGCATGGTCTCGTTGAGCTTAACGTCCAATTTATGGGTATGTGCACTTTCAAGCCTCCAATATGTCATGACTGAAACAGAAACAAATTATATTAGATGAGGTCAGGCGCAGGCTAGTACTTACAGCGGTTCATTGCCAAATTATGTGAAATTAATGTCACTTTTAGAAAGCTCTCGTTTTTAAGCCAGGGGGATTTTTATGTTACAGTTGTCCGAATTATCGATTGAAAATAAATTGAATTTTGTTCTAGTAATTATTTATCCGTTATTAAAGTTGTATTATGTATCAAGTGTAGTTCTGTACCACGATATTCTATACGACACAAACATACCCACACACTTACATAGGCTGCTAAAATCATTCCCATAGTCAGGTATAGGTACAATAAACCATTTTACCAAACACAAAAAAAAATATTCCAGCTGCCAGCAGTAAAGAAACCAGCTTCTACTCCCAAGCCCTAACAATATAAATAAGTTTTTAGCAAAAATATCATTTTTGGTATAAGCTTTTATCGCTGACTGTACTTTTCTTTCAACAGGCAACTAATACTCACTAAGACTCAGACTCAGAGTCCATTCTAACAACACCAAGCACAATTAGTTTGCGTTGTTTTATCACAGTGTTCCCATGGCCACCTCATATCTCCATCATCAGATAGGCTCCATGTCATCATAATATTGCAATTGTCATCCGATTTACATATTGTTATGTAAGTATGCAAAATTTCATCTCAATTGGAAATCGGGAAGTGGGTCAAACTTAGCTGTCAAATGTATATGGCCAGCTTTAGTGCTAACATAACTGTTCCTAGTATTCCTATAATACATATTATAAGTAAGAATATTGTACTAGTAGGTATTATATTATTTTATAATCTTAGTAGAATAGGTACTAATACAATTTATTTGTATTGAATAAGGCCGGCGCCCCACTGCTGCGCACGCTACATCCACGGCCCACGTTTTAATACAAACCGTGGGCAAGCCCACGAAATTTTGTATAGGAACGTGGGTCATGTACATAGCGTGCGCAGCAGTGGGGCTCCGGCCTAATACCGTCCGAGAAATGGGCCCCTGCTCTACAATATATATCGCACTCAATCTATCTGAATTTTATCTTCCCTCAAATAAAAGAAAGATAAAGGTCGGTTATCCAAATATTATGACAATTACTTAATTACAATTGCCAGTCACCTGTTCGGCAGCGCTGCCTTCTTGTAAGTCGGAGACGAAGATTCCTCCGATGATCATAATGCCCAGGCCCGACGGACCCTGGAAAAGAAGATCATCATCATTAACTTAAGAGTTACTAAGTAACTTGTCGGTGGAGTAACTTCCAGCTTTCCCTATCTTGCACATAGCGTGCGCAGCAGTGGGGCGCCGGCCTAACTCTTGCAGGGAATTTGTAAGTTACTTGTGGGTATGGCTACTTTATTTATTTTATAAACTTTATTGCACAAACATATATAATTACGTAAAAATAGCGAACTTAATGCCAAAAGGCATTATCTACCACCTACTAGTCAACCATAGAAACAAATATGTGACGTTCCACGGCAAAAGGTACCTTATGGCGGCTGGCGCTTACGTCGCATAGTGCCGCAATAATATTGGAGCGGCGTTAATAGTTAATAGAGTAAGCGCCAACCGCCATAAGGTACATTTACCCGTGGGACGTCACATATAAACACTAAAGGTTGGTGCAAAAACCAATCAAAAAGCAAATGCAATAGGTATATCTTAGATATACATACTAACATAAACATACATATATGTTATAAAAATAAATGTACTAATATGTATATGGGATGATAGACACTAGACGAGACATTTAGCAGATGACTACCGAGCATGACTACTCAAAAAACAAATTTTCTTGGGGCTTGTCTTACAGGTAGAGGGAGTGCATTCCATAGATAGGTTGCCTGAACGGCAAAACAATTAGACATAAAACGGTTATAAAGAGGAAGGACTTAAAGTTTAAGTGAGCGGGAGTTCACATCCGGAACAGGCATAAAAACTAAATACTTATTAATAATATTTTATCTTTATGTCTTAGATTTATGGCATAAAGTGTGTCTTTTTCTTTGTCAATAAACTTTTATTCTTGCTACAAAACTAGCTTCTAGAATATACAGAGTAAAAAAAAATTTTTTTTTAAAGTGAGGTCTACGGGTTTCAAGGATGTTAATATTTGTTAGAATGCGTATGCACTTTTTATGCAGTGTGAATAAATGTATGCATAGGTAGTGTTGTAGTGTAACTTTTACACATCATTTTTGCCAAATCAACTTCCTGAAATTATAGTAGTGATAGAACAGGTTTTTAACAAACTTTTGTCACTTAGTAGAACATAATAGATAGAATGAGAAGAAATAGATAATAAGTGTCAATAATATTAAAAGGCACCAGAAAATTTTCATGATTTTAGTTTAGGAAAGGTGTACTTACATCTTCAATCCTTTCTTCTGGATCTTAGAAGTTATGTGCAATGTGAAGCATTGCATTTTGTATCTCTGGCTTCCGAGAGGCTCATGGATCTCCCTGTAGGTGTAGGCGAACAGGGGATGCTGAGTTATATATATTTGGCTAGCATTTTCTTGTGCGCCGAAGCATCGTCTGAAATTAAACATATTCATGACAAAACCAGTTAATGATCAAACGAACTATAACTTTTTCTATAAATAAATTAGAGAAACTTACATTTTGGGTGGCATTTCCTTTAGTTCACACAGCAAATCAGTATTTTTCTTCGACTTAGTTTGTATGTTCACTAAATTCACTGAATCATGCGCGTACGCGATGCTTGTCAATGTCAAATGAATTGTCAGTTGAGAAAACACGATTATCCGTGCATGTTATAATGTAAGTCAATTTGTATAAAGCTGTCACTCATTTAAACATTTTTCAATTTGGAAGTGTAGTAATAAAACTAACTATTCGTTTTCAAACATCGTCCGACACACGTCCGACATTTTAATAAAGCCAGGCATTAAATGGATTTTTCATAAACTCTAGGCATAGACAATCGTGGTCACTTACGAATGATAGTGGATAACTTTATACGATATCGACGTGGTATTCTTATCGTAGCCCGTAACCATGTTCAGCAAAACGATAAAAATACGACTATCGTTAAAAGACGACAGTAGATTCCACGCGCAATATGATATAACCTTGCTAAGCCCGCAGGTACGGAAATACAACACACCATACCATTTTTTATAACGCATAAATGCTATATGACTGACACTTAATAAGTATTTGATAAGTATATATCACTGTAGTTATCCCTTCTTCAAAAAATATACTACCCCGCCCGCAGCTTTGAATATTATTACTATTGCGAGTATTAGGTACCCAATACCCATAAAATTTTACGCTATTCAAAAAAAGTTGTCTTTTGTCATTAAACGTTTTTATTGGCTAAAATAAAATTTCATATGTCAAACCTCTTGCGCAGCATTAGAATATTTGACGTTGTGAACATGCGCGCAGTACAGTTGAAAAGTTCGCGGCACAATTTCCGTGGGGTTATTTTTTTATAGAAATATAAGTTTATTTGCCAGAATACAGTTTAATCAGACTTGTATAGTTATTCTAGTGGATGTCGGCTGATATAATACTTACGAAGTACGCGGCTGCTTGGAAGACGAGGACGAGCATCGGGACGCCGGCCGCGTCGCTAATAGACCAGTAGCTCCATGGCTCCGAACCCGGAGATGACCCTGATCGACATAAAACGCAAATATAATTACACTTAAATTCAATATCAGTACCTAAATCCAAAGTTCATCAGCAGGAGAACCAAGATTAGTTTACAAGATCGTGATAAGACCGATCTTGGTACATGGATGCAAAGCTAGGACGTTGACCCTGAAGTCGGAAAATAAGCTCTTGGTGGCAGAGAGGAAGATCTTTAGAAAGATGTTTGGCCCTACAAGATGTGAGAGAACTGGTGGGCGAGTCTAACACCATCGGCGAGAGCAAGGCTGCCCGACTTGGCCCGACTTCGTAGGCTCGGCCATGTGGAGAGGATGGGAGAGGATCGTGCAGCCAAGAGATATTATTTGGGGCGACCAACTGGGAGACATCCGGTCGGAAGGCCTAGGTACTGCGCGATGGATCGATGAGATCCAGAAAGACCTGTGTGACATCAAAGCGGCTGAATGGCGTCGTATCGCTCTGGATAGGAATGAATGGCGGAAACTAGTGTCGGAGGCCAAGATCCGCCTCGGGTCGCTGAGCCGGCGAAGTAAGTAAGTATATAAATCAATAAACATTCATATCCGAATCGTGTTCTCGAGTTTGACAGCTAAAAAGAGAACGCTGCGCGCTGTAGGTACCTTATGTTTGTAACTGAATTGTCACTAGCAGCTCAATTCCCTCCGTAGTAAAATTCAAAGTCCTAAACATTGTCTATTGAGTTCAAGCCCTGCCCAAACCAAAATCCTGGATCCACCACTAAGAGTTAAACACGATTTGTGGCATCCTGTTGAATGTTCATGCGCCAGCATTTATTGAACTTACCGCAGCATGTCTCCGCTTTAAACGCCCCGGGCCCAGCCAGTTCGGGGCACCTGCCTCTGTTCAAGTTGCAGTGGCTGTTCACCTGTGCCACGGTCGCCGACTTAAGCAGCCCAATTGTTAGGGCGTGCGGCGGGAACAGAACGTAAGGAATGTACATAATCGTATAAAAAAACTTTTCGGACTCCTTCACATTAGCAGTGAAGAAAGCTGAAACATCAATAAAACAATATGAAACTCTCGCGTTTTGTACACATATTTAATGACACAAACGGGTCTACCGCGATATACTTTCATTGTTTTTACCTTAAATTCCGACGTTTTAGCTGAGTTGCACCAGCTGTGGTCACGGAAAGACTGACGTCCCAGCAAACCACGCCACACCATCCGTCCACACAAGTCCGTGACCACAGCTGGTGCAACTCAGTTGAAACGTCGGAATTTAAGGTAAAAACAATGAAATTCTATCGCGGTAGACCCGTTTGTGTAATTAAATATGAATATAATATACTTGACACTAATGATACCTACTGACCATGACTCTTTAAAACCTTTTTCTAGAGACTGTGCGGAAAGAGAAGAGTCATAGCATGTATTTGTTCCCTTATATTCCACGATTCTTCTCTTTCCGTACACGCTCTATGATGCGTCCAAAAACTTATTAGAAACTTATTAGATTTTTATATCTCATCACGCGTAATAACGTCAATATCGATTTAATAGTGACATTAGTGACATTAAATTTTTCAAGACGTCTAAAATAGTTATTTACGATACAAGTGCGGAAAAGAGGAAATTCGAAACCAGTGGCGATGAATTAATCGTAATTAATACTTCATAATTTTTTAATCAACACAAGTTGCGAATTACCTATGATGTGTATCGTACAACGTTTTACAGTAGGTACCTACATATGGCCCTTTAAACTTTCGACATACGCACGGAAAGTGCTCTTTTCCGCACTAATGCGGGAAAGTAGCACCATAAGGGTACTTTGCTTCTTAAAAACAGTGAGCAAAATGCGACTTTGCTCACTGAGTCATTTTGTCTCACTCAGTGAGCAAAATCGCATTTTGCTCACTGAGTGAGACAAAATCGCATTTTGCAGTGAGCAAAATCGCATTTTGCTCACTGAGTGAGACAAAATGACATTCAAGTGACCAAATCAAATAGTGAATAGTCAAATGTCATTTCAACATGCGGGGTCTAATACAAGTTCGATATACTTGGGTTCTATTATCTCTAGGGTTTCTGGTTTCTCGGCCTTTTTTATTTCTCGAGGCACGGGAATTCTCGACCAAGATTTCTCGAGTTTCTCGAGTATCTCGAGAAATTTTGAAAGTTTCAACAAACACCATGTTATTTAATTTTTTTTTGCTTTTTTACAAATCAGACTCATAGGAGTCGTAGGTGAGATCAATAATCAAACAAATGGTAAAATTTTAGTTACCATAAATTGCACTTAATAATCAATAATTCAACAACGAACAATAAAGACAATATAGCAAGCGTAAGATGTGATATGGTGTAGTGTATTTCTTTAGGTATTTTACAAAATGTAATCAAACCACAATTATTATAGTATTTTTTTAAGCAAGAATATTCAAGTCAGCATTCAAGTCAATTTAACTCGATGTGAAAACCTTACAGAAGTTTGACTACCTACGTAATATTAATAATTACTCAACGTAACAATGAAGCAGCTAAAATTGTGCTATTTTGCTTAGGAATATATCGCGATAATTTGATTAATCAATAGTAATTTTGTAGTATTAGTTAGTTTTGTAATATTTGCTACTACATGGCCCTAAAACGAGACGATTTCTTGAGAAATTTGAGGTTAGTCGTTCAAAACATGAGAAAATCGGTTGATGCCGGGATGATAGAGTTAAACCAAAAAAGTCTGCAGCGATTTTGATAGCCCGCGCAGTGCAAGTGTTATTTATACGTCATAATTCCATAGAGGATTGACGTCTGAGAGTCTTTTCTTGGTCTAACTCTAGAGGACGGATCAAGGCAGTTTTTCATATGTTTGGTTAACTAATAAATGTTTTAGGTAAGTACTTGAAAATGTTAAAAAAACATTGTTTACATTTATTTTACTACCTAAAGAAATACACTATAGACACAACACGCGTATAACGCGTGTTTTTTTTACTTATTACATGTGATTTATTTCTCGAGTTCTCGGGGCATTGAGTTTTTATTTCCCGTCTCGACCAAGGACAAATTTCTCGAGATTTCCCGCCTCGAGAATTCTCGAGCAGAAACCCTAATTATCTCTGTCCCTCTAGGTATGTTCTCACTGCTTAGGGTGAACAATTTTGTGTACTACACGAGATCAAAGTTATTTACATCTCGTGCGCTTTTGAATCCCTTACTACGCTCAAGATTCTAAATTATAGAATCTTTCGCTTGCACGGGACTCAAAATAAGCACTCGAAGAAATATCAAACTTTGATCTCTTGTTGTACAAATAACTATTACCACATTTCTTCAAAATATTTTAAAACTTTTATAACGTGATCTTATTAAACTTGTAGGTATATGAAAAGGGCTCTAGGAGGCGACAAAATTTTACGCTAGTTATTTATATATTTTTTTCGTTTTTAATAAAGAAGGATGTTAATGAACAAACTTGTTGAAAATCCTCCTCTTTTATAATATTAATTTTGGTTTCTTAAATATTAATACTTTTTGAGATAATTGGGGAAATAAAAAATGTCTACTTTTCCCCCTTTTATACACGCTTCGAATACATTTTTCTAATCATCATGACGAATCGAATGAGGTATAACACGTATTTTTAGGAGTAGTATCTCTATTTTTTACCGTTTTCATGCAGTTTCTCGAGTAGACTAATTAATACACTCGTTTGATGTTTCACTAGCTTTCAGCTTCTTTTAGCCCACACAAGTAAGTATTAGATTGAACATTGAAATTCAGTTATGTAGGCTTTCTGGTGATGGGAAGAAAACATTCACTTCTGGCATTTGTATATGCTGGGGTTTAAAATTTACATGCAGCACATGAATACCTACGCCAAAATACGAAGCCGCGGGTAGTAGACTTCAAAAATAAAAGACAAGTGCGAGTCGTACTCGCCTACCGAGGGTTCCGTACTTTTTAGTATTTGTTATTATATCGGCAACTGAAAAACATACTCTGTGAAAATTTCAACTCACGGTTCATGAGATACAGCCTGGTGACAGACAGACGGACAGTGGAGTCTTAGTAATAGGGTCCCGTTTTTACCCTTTATCCGCACGGAACCCAAAAATGAATGGTACTAACTGGTGAATATGATGAGTATGAAGAGCACGGCTGTGGCGGTCGTTAGGCTGAACAGCGTGCTGAGGAAGTACACCAGCCCCAGGGTCGCCAGGACACTCAGCATCAGCACCACGAACAGCGCCACTTTAAACATTTATATTTATTTAAACTTTATTGTACATATTATATCGTCAGGTGATGATTAAAACTCCGCAATTGCTACCACAACTTCAGTCATTATAAATATACCGTGTACACGCGAAGATCCTATCGAGAACCTATCGAGGTTTAGGTAGATATTTAAGAGGGTTCGTGATCTATAATCTTTTATAAAAGATCATTCTTCGTGATGGACTCCAAAGTCACAATATACATTTTTACACTAAAGATATTGACAATACTTTCTTGCCATAACAGAAAAGGAAAAAAAAATTCAAGCATGACCAACCTAGTGCACAGAACGGCAACTGATAAACCAAACGTGTGACTGAGACTCACCTAAGAAGCAGAGTTGGTTGAAAGTGTGATCCTTTTCCAACACAAAAGTGAACAGGACGATAAATAACACAATGATCAGTGTAAAGCTGACACGTCCCGCGTACAAGGCGGCCCAGTGTAGCCAACGCGGCGTGCCCGTCATTATGTAGGCGTGCCGCGTGCCTGTCGTGCGCTCAATGGACGGCAATTGGACGCACGAGCTCAGATAACTGCAAAATACTGAAAAAAGGTACCATTAAACAGTAAGGTTCAGAAATAGCTGACTCCCCTGCATATGAGACTTGTTTTCAGAGACGTCACATTTCAAATATTGTTAACGATGTGCTGATACTTCGTGAAACGGAATAATACTCTAGCTCAGGCGCGACATTCTGCGCGACGTCGGGCCCGTTACATCCCTATACGTTCCATACTTGACGAAGCACTTGGCATGAAAATTTACCGACTCTTTTAAAAATAATCTCACTCAAAGCCGTGAAACTGCTCCATAGCATTATCATTTCGTTCTTCTTAGGCTGCAGTAGTTCAGCTTCATCGTAGGGCACGTAGGCGCCGCGCAGAGGATGGTAGCGCACATTGATCGTGCGCGCGCCCATCGATCGTAGCGCGTCGAGTCTTGTCAAACGCGCGGCTAGCGCGTTGCTCAGCGCGTTCAGCGCTACGGGCGCCGCGTGGCGCAGCGATGGTGAGTAAAGCGCCTGGGAACAGATATGGGCATTCGTCGTATATAGAGCCACCCCACGACACTAGTATCTCCCAAGCGTCGACGTCTAGTTATGGCTGCTGCTCGACGCAACGTTGGCGCAACTACGATGTGACGCCATTTTCCATAGCGCTGCTAGACGCCAACGCTCAAAAGACGGATGGCTCATAATCTCACTCTAACACATGCTGCCTGCCGTTCATGCAGGTACGGGTGGCTGTGTTGATGGTAGGTATATTATACCTTGGCACTGATATCGTTAAGTTCGATCCCCACTAGATATTTTTTATACTCTTCCATGTTCTCCCGACCGGTGCGTAACACGGCTGAAACAAATATTACCTCAAGTATTTTTATTCGAGAATGAAAAGATGGTAAGAGTCTGTGAGGAAAAAGAAGCGTCAAAGAATGTATAAAAAGAAAGATTTTTTATTTTCTACTAACTGACTGTTGACCAAGCTATCATTTCCAGGAGAGCTGTGTGCACTTAATTCTCACAGATTAAATATTAAAATGACAATTTTAAAATGTATCTGGAAACTGAGCCCCGGGACGTAAATAAGCTTAATAAGCCAGATAACTTATGGACCCAGTTGGGCTAGCACATGATTGGCGCGACAGTATCTCGCGGCGAGATACACTTAGGCCTACAGCCCCCATTACGTAGTACAAAAGGAAATATAAACTAACCATTAGCAACGTCGGGCACCTTCTCGAACTGTACTCCTTCGAAGGCCGCTCTCAGACTCTGCAGGGTGCTTTCATCCGCTTTGACGAGTACGTGACGCTGCGGCCGCTCGGTGTACAGATCCAGATTCAACGCTCTAGTGTCTGGCTTCTTTTTCTCATCGCGATCATTGTTGGCTGCAAGGCTTACGAAGCAGGTCAGTGCCCCCATAATGATTATCTGAATTTTGAGGGTATCTCCGATGTTGCAAATGTTGTTAAAATGAAATGGTGCAGTCTAAATATGTGTATACGAGTACATACTTACTTCATATAAGTAAACGTTTAGACTGCACCATTTCTCCGGCCATACATAGGGGTCATTGGGCCGGGAGTTTCCTGCCTCTTTCTGCCCCCTACATCCCAAACTTAGAAAAGCTCTATCGAATCGATACTTTCCATTGAAATTGTCTACCGATCGAAATCATAATATGGTATGCCAATATTTGAAGAGTTTCTTCGGGTTTTCCGAGACTCCATTATGTATTTCTGGTGATATGTAATAGTACCCACATTGATTTGAAGTAACACACGTCTGATACTGAGTCGCTATGACCCCCAAATTGAGTTAGTATCACACGTGTGATGCTAGGGCGCTCCATCAATCAAACTATTAATCAATAAAATCCAAAAAGTTAGTTTGATGGAGCACAGTTATCAAAAACAGTCATTGGTCCCATGTTACGTTCAGAGATTTAATTCAACTGTTACCTACCACGATGATAAAGTTACGAAGCTTGACAAAGTAGCACTGCCTCTGGAAGAGTGCTACGAACTGTTGGGCACGCAACTTAAATCCCGTCACCTTCTCACGCCCCGGTTCTGAACAAAATGAAATAAATAAAATATATTTATCTCGGGTATCTTGAGCATATCATGTTAATTAAGGACTTACACCATTCGATTGCAGAGCCGATAATAATCGTTTGTCCCTTTCCGACTTATTGGTATGATGAAAATGGAAAAACGATTATTATCGGCTTGTCAACTTTAGTAAACGTTTATGAATAAGGGGGTTAGACTATTCGATTGCAGATGATGAGGGCATTTAATGAAAGACGATATGGTACTCGCAGTCTACTGCACACAACATTTACAAGCGATACATTTCTTACAACATTTAAGACCTATTAGAAACGTAGGTTAGACAGGAACCACCGACATCATCTTTTCACGTTGATTTTCGTCTGGAGATTGATTGATAGCATATATAATAGAGTTAGACCAAGAAAAGTCTGCAGCGATTTTGATAGCCCACGCACTGCAAGTGTCATTTTAAACGTCAATCTTCTATGAAATTATGACGTATAAATAACACTTGGACTGCGTGGGCTACCAAAATAGCTGCAGATTTTTCTTGGTCTAACTCTAGCTTCAATTGTTTTCGACGTCGTCTTTGTTCAGTTGACAGCGCACTTTATGACGACTATAGGCGGCCCTGCTTACGAACGCTACTCAGGTCAAGTGTTAGTGTTACTAATTACTAGGTAATAAATACCCTAGTTTACTCTATTTGTCTTATGGGCATGATACAGTCTAAGGTAATTAAAACCTACTAACAATATTTTCTAGGCTGAACCTACTTAGTGAGACTAACCATAAAAATAAGTATCAAAAGAGTAGTTGTCACGATTCGCGGTAGGTAAGGATGTGCTGTGCTGAAGGTACTGGTAAACATTATAGACATAATAATTTACCCATAGTTGGGGTTTCTTTCTCCTCATACGTTGGTTTTTCGTCGCTGCACAGCCTGAAATAAACAGCTTTTTAACTGGATGGTTTTCAGGGTGTTTTCAGGTGTTGGGTGTTGCGTGTTGGTTTAGAAATGTCATTTCTAAATACTTAAACCGCGGTCACCACAGCCTCTCCTTCTGGTCGTGTCTATAATGTATATGTCGCAGTCGGATCGTATAATCCGCCGTATTACATTACGGCTAGCCGTTTTCAAAAACAGGGGCGTTTTGAAATGCGGCGGTTTAACGATTAGCCGGATTGAATGCGGCTGAATGAGAATCCGCCGGAATGTATTCGGCGCCATACGTTCTTCAACACGGCTAGCCGTAATGTAATACAGCGCGTCATTAGCCGCCGCTTTGACAGTTTTTAGTTCCCATTTTTAACACTCGTGGCGCTGCCTGGCATAACAACAACAAACTATGAAAAACGCTGGGGTGTCCATCAATCTGGAGTTCGTCGGACTGTTTCTTTTCAAAAAACATTTCCTTCGCAACTTAACTAGACGGAGCTCCGCTTCGCGGGGCTCCTTTTTCTGAGCGGTTTGCCCTTCGGGCATCTGAAGCTACCTAACGAACCTAACCTACCTACCTATTGATTTAGTGAGACGTCCGTGAAAACATTACACTTTGGGGAAAAAAGCGTAGGTAGGTAAGTAGGTTAGGTTCGTTAGGTAGCTTCAGATGCCCGAAGGGCAAACCGCCCAGAAATAGGAGCCCCGCTTGCGGGGCTCCGTCTATTTAAGTTGTGAAGGAAATATTTTGGAAAAGAAACACATGTAGTGCGGTGGAACCATTGTCAAACTCCGGTTAAGTAGGTGACCGAAAGAACTGGTCACTCTACAATCTCAATAGTAGTACGATGCGGCTAAACGTAGGCCGCCTTATTGAAGAACCTATCGCAATGACAATCCGGCTAATCGTCGACCCGCCGCATTTCAAAACGCCCCTGTTTTTGAAAACGGCTAGCCGTAATGTAATACGGCGGATTATACGATCTGACTACGACATATATATCAAAACGGCTTTGTTTATACTTGACGCAAAACTAAGTGGCGAGTCAGGTCATAATCTCATCTCTTTCACTCTTGGTTGGTCTTAAAAATGGTAAAGGAGATAGCATTATGATCTCAGTCGCCAGTTGGTATTGCGTTAAGTTTAATAGTCATCACAGTCAATAACTGATCGCAATAAGATTTTATGAATAGCCAGTTAAGTGTTTTTGAAGATTAGACTCACTCCAAGAACACCTCGTCAAGACTGCTTCTACTGACTCCAATGGTGTCAATTTGCAGTTTGGAGCGCTTTTCGTCCAGTGTGGTAAAGAGCTGGGGGAAACGCGGCGTGTCCATCGACGGCAAATTGTAGGTCAGACCGTTGGGACGACGGTCGCGGACGGTCGCGTCCGGCACGACGGCGGTGATGGTGCTCGTGATTTCTGCTTCATTCGGCGCGCCCAACGTCGTGAACGTGAGACGGTGACCAGTGCCTAGGAAATAGAGTAATGAGAGAATTAAAACTTAAAGAGTTGAATTTATATACCCACGGATAAGTATAAAGATGCATGGGCCCGCGAGTCTCAAGTCGAGTAAGGTAATTACTAGAGTATGTGCCTAGAATTGGGCTTGAGTTTGAACCACGAAACTCTAGCTTTTGCATTTTTACTTAGGCTCAAAGCGCGCTTAATAAAGCGCGCCTTTGATCCTTGGGCTTGCATTTACCTTCGGGATTTACAAACGCGCAAATTCGATCTTCAAACTGGATTACGCTAAATAAGCTTGAAGCTTTCTTATGTTCATCTCACTGACCGATGGCTCGTTTTAGGAACATGGGTGTGGCGTGGCAGCGCACTCGGCCGTGGTGCAGCGCGGCGATACGGTCGCCCAGCGCGTCCGCCTCCTCCATGAAGTGCGTCGTTAGCAACACCGTGTGCTGCCCACGGAGACCCTGTCAGTCAAGAGAGGTTCTATACAGTCTCTACGTATTTACCTAACCTTGACAAAACTTAAATACCAATTTTACGGAAACTAAACATGTTAGGTCAACCCGTAGATTCCTGAGACCCAGAAAATTGGAACTCTTTGTTATGTGCTAACATTTGTACACAGGGTCTAAAAACGGTAGCCGTAAGATGTTTTCTAAATTTAACCCTTGCGTTTCTACACATACTCGACTTACAGATGGTAGGTAGAGCAGAAACAGTGAAACACTGCCTTTTTGACTGTATCTAAGCGACATGTGTAGGTATACAAAACTAGAGTTCTTGCCTTAAGTATGTGTCTTTACAACCAACTTTTTTTTCCTAGCCTAATTAGTGTCTCACTGCTTGTCCAACGAACTTTTATATAATTTTGTTTTCCTACATTGACTTTACACATGCAACGAACGGCTTTGGCGGATAGCAGGAATATACTAACCAGGAGCACGTTAGACAGCTCTCGGCGCGTCTCCACGTCCAGCCCGCTGGTCGGCTCATCCAGCACCAGCACCTTGGCCCCGCCAGCAACAGCGCAGGCCAGCTGCACGCGCCGCTTCATACCGCCGGACAGTGCTGTAGGTTTTTCTTTCAGCTTGTCAGACAACTGCAGTTTGGCGAGTAGCTCGGAGCTTGATGCGCGGGATTGTGCGCACGATTGTCCTTTAAGCTGTAAGTTTATTATTGCATGGATATAAAAGCGACTCCTTATAATACGTCAATCGATGAGTTATATTAAGCAGATTATTATTTCTTCCGATTTTAATGATACGAAAATTCCACCTTTTACTCCGATGATATTCGCAAAAATAACAATGTATCTAATTCACAAATTAGTTTGTAAGCGACGAAGAGTAAAAATACTTATAAGGAGCAGGGACGTGAAATTTCGAATCTCCGCTGGATCACGAGTTCGGTCAGGTCGAGTTACTAACTTTCAAGTGTTTGCTATTATGTATTGATCTTTTGACTAAGTAATTTATAGTTTTTCAGCCGGCCTAGCCAAGGTTACAATCGCTATCGCTTCGACAACGAAAAGCATTATGTCTCTCTATCACTCTTCCAGTTTAGTGTGACAGTGACAGTTGCGTTTCGATCGCTACGGAGCGCAAGCGATTGGCATCTTGGCTACGCGGCCAGGGGGCCGATTTTTGAATTTCGACCGCTCGATTCCGTGTATTTCGTTCAATAATATCTCCAGTACCCGGCATTTAAATTCTACTAATAGAATTGAAAACGAGTGGTCAACACCACTCGATTCCCAATTTCTATCGCTCGTATTTCAAAAATTAGCATTGCACTGTTTTCCGCCGATTTTCGAGTGACGAAATCGAGCGCACGAATTTCAAAAATCGGCCCCCAGGTCTAATATCATCGTGTGCTGGTGATTGGGCATTTCACTTGTAAGTTATATACATATACGGGTGTTCAAACTGTGTCGATACGGTACCATAGCGAAGAACATAACGTGTTCTTGAACTCGCAGGAACTCGAAGAACATGTTATGTTGCGGGCAGAGGCCGATCAGCTTGCGGGTTTCCACCGAGTGCTTGACGGTGTCCTTTCCCTCAATCAGCACGGTGCCCGACGACGCTTGGATGAGACCTGGGTTCCAATCAACAACATTGTCAACCAAGCTATGTATATTGAGTGTGAACGTGAAAGTAACCTAACAGTGAAGGCAGAACTGTGGGGTTAAAGGGTCGTTGATGCCTGGATGTGTTCTATCCTCCTAAGGCCCATGGTCCTACCTAAATTACTTATTCAGTTCGATGAAATTTAAATCATATTCAATTGGAACAGAGTCGCATTTGTTTTGTTTCGTTCAATTTTCAAACAAAACCAAAATCAACTCTATTCCTTGCACTAAAAGATCAAATTTCTGTGGCAAATTATGGGTTTTTCATTTGTATGGCTGGGCCTTAGGAGGCTAAGTAAATGCTACGAGTAAAATATAAGTCTATTAGCATAAGCATTATCATTTGGTAAAATTAAATCCATAGTAACTATTGGTTTTTACTATAAAAACGCCTGAACAATTGTTAAAAAGTATCAGGCCCCAATTTCACCACGGTGACAGGTGCGACAATTGTAAAATCACTGTTGCTGACGTCACAGGCATCCATGGGCTACGGTTACTACTTACCATCGGGCGGGCCGTATTCCTGTTTGCCACCATCATTGTTTTATTTAAAAAAAACTTTATTATATCGGAAAAAAACAGATATTTCTTTTGCGAAGTTTCTGACAATTGTCAAGATTTAGAAGAATTGTAGGTAATTCTTGACAGGTAATGAGACTAATGAGTTATATGTCGGAATTTCGTGACAATTGTAGTGTTTTTGTGACAATTGTCATAAACTTAGCAAGAGAAATATCTGTTTTTTTCCGATATAATAAAGTTTTTTTTAATAAAACAATGATGGTGGCAAACAGGAATACGCCCGCCCGATGGTAAGCGGTAACCGTAGCCCATGGATGCCTGTGACGTCAGCAACAGTGATGTTTTACAATTGTCGCACCTGTCACCGTGGTGAAATTGGAGCCAGGTATTCTAGAACTATATAGTGCATATTAATAGAAATCAAATAAAAATGTGATATATGCTAGAGTCTCATTTCACAGATTCTAGACCTATTGGGTTAAATTAGCGGTCGGCAACAGGCGGCCCGCGAACCTCTCACTTGCGGCCCGCGAGCCTCCCTGGCTATTTTATATGCAATATTGACAAACGACAATGTCTGATAAATATTAACAAAGTGAGGCCCGCGTCAATTTCGTTAACTACTATGTGGCCCCTGGCTGCTAAAAGGTTGCCGACCGCTGTTAATAAAGGCTCGTTGATGTATGTTGTTCTGCACTGTGAGTAAGTTGTAAAATAGTTCACAGACCGGTGATGATGTTGAGGAGTGTGGTCTTCCCGGCGCCGTTGTTGCCCAGCAGCACGGTGATCTCGCCGCGATACACGTCCAGGTTCACTCCGTGCAGCACCGTCTCTTTACCGAACGACTGGAGAAAACATTCAGGGGCCTTACCATGATGTCCTTATTGCGATTCTGTTTAGGACCTAAACTGAATTGCTAAGGGACGGAGTTATGCGACTTATATAGCTCCGTCCTTTAGCATTTCAGTTTAGGTCCTAAACAAAATCGCAATAAGGACATCATGGTAAGGCCCCAGGTGTTAAAGCTCTCGTTTTCGCCCTTGTTGCACCAAGTATTGTTTACCAAAACGCTTTACTCCAGTTTCGAGAGATGTATACATGTAACTACGAGTTAGCGCAAAGCGAGCAAAGCGTATTCGTTGTGTCAGCTTGAGTAAAAATGCTTAAGTGGCTCAGAATTTCAGATTATTTAATGACGACTGTTTTCAGTTTTGGAATGAATCGTATATATATGCTGTCAATTTCTTGCCTTTCAAGTATTTCGGATAGGCGTTTCGGAAATCTTAACCATTTCGGAAGGCAAGATGCGGACATGTACTGTTTTCATTAAAATCTTCATAGAGGTCGTTTTATAGGTTTTCGAGGGTGTGAATTTAGGAAAATGATGATTATATTGGAATATAAGATAGCAGACATGTAGCTATTTTTACAAGCTTTTATTTAGTTTCACCTGTCCCGTTGTCTGTAATCAAACCTTGTAAGTTAAATTTGATCCACTTCCCGGTTTCCGATTGAGCTGAATATACTACTACCATAGGAACTCTGTGATGAAACAACGCAACCTAATTGTGTTAGGGGTTTTTGGAATTGTCTCGATGAGTATTAGTTGTCTGTCGTAAGAAAAGTACAGTCAGCGATAAAAGCTTGTAGGTACCAAAAATGAAATTTTTGCCAAAAACTTATTTCATGAACTTCGTCGTTTTATAGCTTTTCGGAGTGCGGATTTAGAAACTAACAATCGTGAATATAGCTAGTAGATAATTATTAAGTCACCTTATAGCCTTACCATGAGCTTGACACTGACAAGACACTGACTTATTCTCTAGCGTGTGCGTAACTTATAGGTGAACCAAGGTGAACCAGGATGGCTATTGAGGGTGCGCCATGTTACGGAAATTTGTTGGTACTAATTTCTAGCAATGGCATCAATTTTAATAATAGACAACATCTACCCTCTATGATAGTTGTCAATATTGACAATGTAAACATTGCTTTGTCTAGTTTCGTGTGAATTATTATTAGACTGCAATAATCATGCCGAAAGTTTTAGATTTTACAGAGAAAAAAGTTGTAAATAGTGTATATAGTTATTTATTGGGAAAAAAACGTGCGGGAGAGAAATTTCTTCCATTAGAAAACATAACGAAATTAGCACCTGAATTGACGGGTAAGTTTCAAACTTATGGACAAATGTCACTATAGTCAGGTCGTCACGATTTGGTTGATGTCTTGTAATAATTTGATTTGTGTATTAGGTGTATCGCAGGCATCGGCATCACGGATTGCTAGCGAAGGGCGTAAGGGCGGAATTAAACGACCAAACCTAAAAAAAAGAAAACAAAAAAAGAAAATAGATTTGGATGATTTTGATTTATGTGTCATACGTCGTAAAATTCACGAACTTTATAGCGTAAAAACCGAAGAAATATCCAAACATCAAACTTCGCACTTATTAAAGTTGTCGGAATAAAACAAAAATCATCTGCCAATTTCCATTGTCCCCACTATACAAATTGTTGCTATATAAAATTCAAAACGAGCGCCCTCTTGACAATACTCCCAAAGTTCTGGTTTACCTATACTTTCTACTCGCTCGTACTGACATATTAGTGTATTTTAAATATTATATTAGTGCGAGTTACGCAGACGTCAGCGAAAACGTCAGTGTCAAACTTGTGGTAGCCGTACTAGTTCTTGATCGTACCTTGTAGACATTATTGACCCGTATGCCGACCGGAAGGCCGTCAGGGGCCTTCTCGAAGTATTGTTTGTCATTCGGGTTTATAGTCTCGACTTCTCTCTGCACGGCCTCTACTGGTGGCTGGTTACTCCAATACTCTCGCTGGAATATTCCAAATAATATAACGGCCCGGTCACGACATTGAGCGTGACACAGCGATCGGACGTTTCGTTCCCACCTATGGTTGCCGCCGTCGCCACCGCTAGTCGAGCAAAGTCGTGACCGGGCCGTTATGCGTCATATCATCGTGCCATAGCTGATTAATTATGCTTTAAATGGTATTTTATACTATCCTAAAATAATAATGCGCCTTCCAGCGAGTCGTGTGACTTCAGAAGGTAGTACCTACAATATTTTTCATCACACTTGCTCAAAAAAGGTCTTATTTCATGCAGGTGTATTGAAGGGAAAAGGCCTACATATATTTTTCCCGCGTTATGGATTGTGAAAAAATAAGTTTCACATTAAAAGCTATAACTTCCTAGGGAGTCTATTGTCTACCGTTGTCCCGTACAAGCGCGGATTTTCTAAAGATTCATTGTAAGTTGATTTCGATCTCACTGGCAGTCATTTAATCTACTAATATAATATAAGAGTACAAATATAAGAGTGCTGGAAGAGTAAAACCAAACTTACTTTAAACGGGAAGTTCCAGGGCCATGCCTGGCCAAATTTGCCCGGGCGCACCTTGGACAAGTACCAGGAGATTACAGAAAATAGAAGTATTTGGAATGCCATAGCCATGTAGGCTTCGGCCACGGATACTTTCCTTATCTCGTACCCGTGTGACCACATGTTAGACATCGTTATACCACCTGAAATAGAATTGAAGTGGAAAACTCACAGGAAAGTTATCATGGTTCTCTGCTGTGCGCCACCAAATCTGAGGGTCGAATCTGAGGGCCCAATCGCATTTCGTCGGCTGAGAATACGTTTGTGCCATATCCATTTTTGAGAAAATCGTTTTTGTGATTCCTAAAATAACAAAAAATTAGCTATAATTGGCACTAATCGGTTTATGAAAAAAACTATTTTTGAAAAATGTTGTGCCATATCCGCATTTTACTATAGGATAATTACACTCTGTTAACAGAAAATTATCACAAAAGTGTGACATATCCACAACTTTTGTGTCATATTATCATACATTATTATACGTTTAACATTTACTCATCAAAAACGGATATGGCAATACTAAAAATGCTTTTATTTCATGATTACCACTGTATTCACAATATTTGTTTGGTACTATAAATAGTAAACATATGTGCCTAAATGATAAATACGTTCAATATTTCCTAAATGTAAAACTTTCCGAAAATTATTTTTTTTGCTTGTTTTCGCTCTCCTGCAAACCGTGTAAGTGGCGTATGGCACAAACGTATTCTCACCCGACGATTTGTAAATTCGTACGTAAGTGTGACAGGGAGGCAACATGTCGAACGTGGTTCGTGGTAGGCCTTTCTGTACTGACAACATGGTATAATAATATACTCCGCCTGGTACTCCATTCCGAGATTCGCGTATGACCTAACTGACACGCGCCTACGTCATCATGCTGTTTACAGGTTCTCAAACTTTGAAATGTGGGAGAATTTTAACCAACGGTGAAAATTATTTTAACGGCATTAATTTTAAGTTATTCATGTAGAAACATAGTAAAATAAAACAAATCTAATGTATTAAATTAAACTTTATTTATCTATACAAGACAAACGTTTAAAAAACTAATTCACAGTTACACATTAATTACCAAGCTTACGACGTGAAAAGTTTGGAAAACACTGCGACTGCTGACACTGAGCGAGAAGGAAATAACAATTAACACGCGTTCGACAAGGATGACGGTCAGGGCATGAAGTTATCTAGATCCGAATTGTCAAATGTGCACAGAGCTATCCTGTGTTGCCAGTAGTATAAACAGAATTACCCGAAAGTCTGAAATTTCTTTCGTGAATCGGAAGATATTGCTAACGAGTAATTAAAAATGACGTGTTATTGTAAAATTTAAGCTAAAATACATATAAATGAAAATTATAAAATTATAAAGAAATATTTTAACTTATTAACCATAGGTATAATGTACCCATGTAACATGTTATGTTGAAATAAAGTGGCAATGTTATTGTGACGTAGGCCCGTGTCACTCTGGGAATGGAAGACCATGTTTTATTAGACCATGTACTGCCAACATCTATTGTACGCGAGCGGTTCTTTTGCGCGTAGTAGTTATAAGTACATGCAAAACTTATACTCGCTCTATTTGCTTTGTGTAACAATTTTTAGCAACATAAACTTGTACAGTCGCCATCAGATATATCGGAGCAGCCGAGGTGCTCAAAATATCTGAACACGCACTCTGGCGCCTTGACAATAGAGGCGTGTTCAGACATTTGTGAACACCAGGGCCGTACCGATATATCTGATGGTGACTGTACTTACTAGACCCAGATACCAGAGATATAAGAGGTTCATGCCAAGGTTCATGGAATATTAAGCATGTCACTTAAAATAAAAGCGTAATTTTAATTGCATGGGATCGGCTTTTGTGCGGCGTGTTCGTGTGACTCTTAACACATCCAGTGTCAGCGCGAGCTACGCGCTACGAGCGTAGCCAATAGCACGGGAAAACCCGTATGTAGCGAACAGTGCCTACGAACAGAGAACCCATCACCTGGCAGTGAATGTGTTAATATTTGTTTTTAGGGTTCCGTACGCAAAGGTAAAAACGGGACCCTATTACTAAGACTCCGCTGTCCGTCTGTCTGTCCGTCCATCTGTCTGTCACCAGACTGTATCTTATGAACCGTGATAGCTAGGCAATCGTAATTTTCACAGATGATGTATTTCTGTTGCCGCTATAACAACAAATACTAAAAACAGATTATAATTGTTATATTCTTAATAAATGCATGCACGATATTATAATCATAACAACTATATTTTTCAAGTCAAGTGTCAATCGAATAACATCAACGGTTGCTAGGGTAATATGCATACGAGGTCGTTAAGCGGGAGGTTGGGCTATGACACGCCTCCGCCGTGATTCCGTGGAATCCCTGGAGCCGGGAGCAGCTGGTCCAGGTGTCGGATCCAGACACGTCCGTCGTCAATTACAATTTCGTAATGTAGGTTCCCGAGCCGGCGTCTCACTATACCGAACTGCCACTTCTTATCAGATACAGAGTAGCTTCGCGCCTGGACTCTACTGCCTAAGGCGAATTGCTTTATTGTAGTCGGAGTCGGAGCTGGTCGGAGAGGGGACCTTGGAGGCGCACGGATCTTCGCCGTCAGTCTTGTTCTTACTTCTCTCCCGAACATGCGCATGTAGGGAGTATCTCCAGAGCTGCCTGGCGTACCTCGAAGTATCCTCTTAACTTTTAGGATCTTCTGTGTTATCACGCCACTCTCCCCCTCTAATTTGTGCAGTGTTTTTTTGATTGTTTGTACAAATCGTTCCGCTTGACCGTTGGTCGCTGGGTGGTACGGGGCAATGGTCTTATGTACAATGCCATTATTGCTTAAGAAGTTCTGAAATTCTTGTGATGTGAACTGTCTACCATTGTCAGAGACCAAGGTGTAGGGTAATCCGAAAGTATCAAATAATTCGTCTAGTTTTTGAATGCAAAATGAGCTCGTGGTTGTTTTCGTTGGAATGATTTCGACCCATTTAGAGAATGCATCTACTACAATTAGCAGCTGATAACCAGATATAGGGCCCGCGAAGTCTATGTGTATTCTTTGCCATGGGCCTGCAGGGTCTTCCCAGTGATGAATCGGTGCTTTTGGTGGAGCGTTCTGTTCTAGACGACATGTTCGACACGAGTTGACTTTGTCGTCAATATCTTTATCAATATTTTTCCAATATACGAAGCTTCGTGCAAGGAGTTTCATTTTCAAAATTCCAATGTGACCGGTATGTAGTTCCTCTAATATCTGTTGCCGCAATCTATGCGGAATCATTACTCGTGTACCTTTTAGAATGCAATCATTTTGTAATGTCAGTTCGTTATCTTTATATCCAGATTCTCTGAGTGACGCACCTGACTGAAGTATTTGTAGTAAGTTTTGTAATTCAGGGTCTTCTTTGGTTTCTCTGGCGATTGTTTCCGGTGAAATATTTATTGCGTGTATGTGCTTCAATTGGAAGACGCAGTGTTGGTCAATCTTGTTGTCATTTATTTTCTCTATCGGGAAGCGAGAGAGTTAGTCTGCATTTGCATTTTTCGTTGAAGTTCTATATTCAATGTTGTAGTCGAATCCGGAGAGGAAGTGCGCATAATGGAATAGTCTCATCGTGCTTAAGGTAGGTAATGTCTGGTGCGGGTGAAAAATAGATGTAAGCGGCTTGTGATCGGTGATAAGGGTGAATTTCCGGCCATAACAGTAGTGAAAGAATTTCTTTAATCCCCAGAAGATGGCTGTCGCTTCCTTGTCAATTTGACTATATTTCTTTTCACTGGTTGTAAGGGATCTAGATGCGAATGCTATGGGACGTTCTGAACCGTCAGGTAATCTGTGACTCAGAACGGCACCAAGGCCCAAGGGTGAGGCATCTGTAGCCAGAATGAGAGCTTTATTTTGATCGAAGTGTATTAATATCCGCTCACTCAGTATTTCTTCCTTAATAGTATTAAAACTTTCTTCACATTTTGTAGTCCAAAGATATTTCGCACCTTTCTTCAATAATTCGTTCAGAGGGTTAGTAATGGATGATAGATTCGGTATAAATTTATTGTAGTAGTTTGCCATGCCTAAAAAGGTTCTTAATTCGTTTACGTTAGTTGGGCGTTGTGCATTTGCAATTGCCTTGACCTTGTCCTGGTTCTTATGTAATCCGTCTTTGTCTATGGTATGCCCTAAGTAATTGATGCTACGTTTGAAGAAGTCACATTTTTCTTTATTGACTCGAAGGTTACTCTCTTTGAGTTTTTGTAAAACTTGTCTAAGTCTGGTGAGGAGCTGTTCTTCAGTCGAGCCTTGAATTATTATATCGTCGAAAAAGCACTTGACGCCTTCGATGCCCATTAACAGCTGGTCCATAAATTTCTGCCAAAGACTAGGGGCTACTTTTACTCCAAACATGAGCCTGTTTACCTTGAAGGTGCCTTTGTGTGTGCTTAGGGTCTGTAGTAGGGCACTTTCTTCATCCATGACCATGTTTAAGTATGCTTGTGTGATATCCAAGGTGCAGAAAAGTTGTCCTCCGTTCATTTCGGCAAGGATGTCTTCAATTATGGGGATTGGGTATTGTTCATCTTTTATTACTTTATTTAAGGTGATTTTGTAATCTGCGCAAAGTCTAATGTTGCCATTGGGCTTCACTATCGGTACGACTGGTGTACCCCATTCGGAGTGATCGATTTTTGTAATGATTCCTTGTTTCTCTAGTCTATCAATTTCTTCATCTACTTTTGCACGTAACGCATACGGTATTCTGCGTGGTTTGATAAATATTGGTTTCGCATCTTCTCTCAGTGTCAGATGACCTCGGACGTTTGGAATTTCGCCCAGGTTTGAATTGAAGACGGTAGAGTCATATTCTTTAAGTAATTTCTCTAGTTTCGGTTCCTTCGAACATGTTTCAACGCTTCTCATGTCAGCAAAATCTACTTTGAATTCTTTCATCCAGCTCCTACCCAAAACCGGTTCAACATCCATGTCAATTATGTACAGTTTTCCATAGAATGTTTGATGTTTGTAAGCGCATTTGACGTAAGCTACGCCGATCGGTTTGAAGGATTGTTTCGTATAGGTTCTAAATGTCGTAGTAGTATTTAATATCTTGTTATTAATTCTTAATTTTTTGTAGTCTTTGAGTGAAATTGCGGACAGTGCAGCTCCAGTGTCATATTCCATGTCAACCTTCTTGCCTTCAATGTCAACAGTAATGATGAATTTGTCTGAATATTCACTTTTAATTAGGTGGATGTCTCCCACGCTTTCGGTGCTGACACTGCTTGTCGAGTGGTTCAGGAGATTCGTTTGATTGCGTTCATGTCGCTGCAAACAAACTCGAGCTATGTGCCCTTCCTTTTGACACTTACGGCATGTACTTTTTATAGCGCCGCACTCATTTGCTTTGTGATCGTCTCTTCCGCAACGGTAGCATTTACCTTTAAGATCTCTAATCGTAATAGGCTTGTTTCGCGGTGGGTGTAGTGGTTGGTTGTGCGCTTGCGAAATTTTGTTGATGTTGTCAGTTGACATTTTTTGAATGGATGTCGACATGGTTAAGTTTTCGCTTTTTCCAGTTTCCATTAATGCCGCAGTATGTATTAATTTGGAGAATGTCATGGTTTCGTTTTCTTGCAATATTTTTGTACGGATGTCTCCATCCTTCAGGCCGCGTATCAATTGTAGTGATAGGAACGAATCAATTGTAGGCTTTTTGCAGTGTAAGCACTTGAACTCGCAGTTGAGTGACAGCTTTTTCAATTCTGAAGCGTAAATGGGGACTGACTCATCGGCTTGTTGTAGACGCGTAATGAAGGTATGTTGGGATGCCCAGATGCTTGGTTTCGGGTCGATGAACTTGTCTAATATATCTGCGATTTCTTCAAATGTTTTATCAAGAGGGTCATCTGGAGAGCATAGGTCGTGGACTCTTTCATGTAAATCCGGGGGTAGTGTTGATAGTAACATGTATACTTTAGTTTTTGGGTTAGTTATATTATTCAGCAGCAAATATACAGTAAGTCTTTTTACAAAGTTCTTGAACGTTTCTTTTTCATGAAAAGGCGTAAAATTGAGCCTCGGTGTTTGTTGTGGTCGTAAGTCTGTACTCGTACCTTCCAAGCTCCGCGTATGTTGTGAAACGGAGACGTACGTTGAAGATGCATCGGTAATTGGTGTAGGGCGTAAGCCGTGCAGTTTCAATTTCAGTTGTAAAATGTTTTCTTCGGTTGTATGTCGTTGCTCTATCTCCGATTCTAAATTTTCTGATTGCGATTCTATGTCACTTTGAATTGTATCGAATTTCTTCTCGTAATTTTCTAAGCTTGTCAGTCTCTGACTTACTTCGAAATCTGTAGTAGGTTGATTTTGTAGTAATTGTTGTTGTAGTTTCGTTAGTTGGCCGCGTATCGAAGCCCGTAGACGGATAAGGCGTTCGATTTCTTCCGCCATCGTCGCCAATTTGTTATATTCTTAATAAATGCATGCACGATATTATAATCATAACAACTATATTTTTCAAGTCAAGTGTCAATCGAATAACATCAACGGTTGCTATAAGGGTAATATGCATACGAGGTCGTTAAGCGGGAGGTTGGGCTATGACAATAATAAATATTTTTTGCGTAGTGGTACGGAACCCTTCGCGCGCGAGTCCAACTCGCACTTGGCCGGTTTTTCACTAACCTGTTGGCTCTCTCAAAGCAAGGTTCGTCCAAAATCCGGAATACGCTTGGAGCGGTAAGAAATACAACAGCAGATTCAATGTCCGACTTTTCAACTTAAGGGAGGCTAATACGATGAAAGCAAAACCCAACATTATACAAAACATCAGCATTTCGGCGATTTGGGCTGAAATAAAACACATTAGTGAAAAAAAAAAACAACTCTCACTAAGAAGTAAAAAAAAACAACTCTCACTAAAATATTGTCTTCGGTTACCGCGATAGTTACCTACTCATGAAATAAAACGATTAAAATGCATTACATCGCGTATATTGAATTCATACTACATCTCGACGTTTCAATATACCTAGCTACGCGATATAATCCGTTTCAATAGTTTTATTTCATTTTTTTATCACTAACAAGTAAAAATAAAACAAGGTATCGTCTTGGGTCGTCCCATTCGTCTTTCGTCAAGGTCTTAAATTAGTCCTATTCTGCTTTCGTCACTCATTCTACATTCGTCACAATCGTCGGTGGCTTTCAATGTAGAATGAGTGACGCAAGCAGAATAAGACTAATTTAAGAACTTGACGAAAAACGAATGGGACGACCCAAGACGATACCATAAACAATAACAAAACAAAACCAATATAACTTAATATCATTTCTTCTTTTAAAAAAGGGAACCGCCTTCAAAAAATAACCAACCCACTAAAAAGTTTACTTTACAGTCGGTACATATGATCCTATTTTCCCGCACTAGTGCGTAAAATAGCACTTTTCGTGCGTATGTCAAAAGTTTAAAGGACACACGTGCGAATAGATAATTCGCAACTCGTGTCGATTTAAAACACTCCCTTCGGTCTTGTTTTAATTTATCGCCACTCGTTTCGAATTTCCTCTTTTCCGCACTTGTATAATAAATAACTATTTTATATCCCACCCCTATCCTTGCCCAGTCCCTATCCCGTTGTAAAGCAATTTTCTGCAAAAAGTAATTGGCGAATGGCGATGACCAACCTAGATGATATTCGCGACGTGAGGTATAGGTATTATGTTTCGTCGTATCGTAACTAAAATTTAAAAAATATGTAGTTTGTCTCCGACTCCGACATAGGCACACGACGATGAGTTGGTTAAACAAAACAGTAAGTGCCTATGTTTTACCATATCTGAGTTCCACTAGGTACAGCCAGGGTTCAGCATCAGCTCTATCTTGGGTATTGCCATCCCAAGTGCTCAACAAAGAAACATTCTAGACTTATATTTTTTATACAATTTTTTTATGTTTGACGATCTTTTTGTGAAATTCTTAGTGTTAAATTTGATCTGTATAATAATCCAATATTACTATGGAATAATATTAACATCAATAAATTGCTCTGATAATTAGCTTAAGATAATATATACTGTAATTTACCATTCATAAGTGCTTGTTCCTTGTTCGTAAGCCTACATGAATAAAGTATTGATATTTGACTTTGACTTTGATTAGCAATCCACAGTTAGGTGACAACCAAACCAAACCAAACCAAAGAGTTGAGTTTTGGGTGTACCAAATGATATTATCCACACTATCCACAGTCGATCGAGTCAACACTTGACAGAATCAACATGCAATCAAATCAACCGTTGATTTGACGTGGATGCGAAATCTGACAGTTGTACATGTCGAATTTGACCCCTGATGGGTTCAGAATGAGAGAGGGGTCGTAGAAAACGGCGTAATTCAAAATTTGTATGAGAGCATGTCAACATTTTAGAAATTTGCCATTTTCTACTCAAAAATTGTCTTGCAAATATATTTACCTGAGCTGACATCAAGAAGGTAAAATACGATGAAAGTAAACGCCACGACAGAGAAGAAACCCAGCGCTATAGCTAAGGCGAGGTAGCAGCAGCTCGTGTGGACCAAATAGCCGGCGAGCTTGAAGAACAGGATGAAAACCAACATGCTGACCAACAATACGGAGAGCATGTCGAGCACGTAAGAGAAAGCTATTGTTTCTGCTGATACACCCGATATCTTCTGTAGTTCCTGTATTAACACAATTATATTAAAGCTTGACCAGTAGTATAATGATCATTGTCAAGAGGGCGCTGTTATTCTCATTGTATAGGGTGACAGTTCAGTATAGTATGAAAAAATTAGTTCCAGTTAAATTCCGCAACATGGCGCGTGGTCATAAATTCTTGGTCAGGCTTTAACCTCACTTGTAACTAAACAAATAAGTAAAAAACTAATGTAATATAATAAATAATATTTTGCTACTATACTAAACTTATTTTATTAGTCATATCGAACCTCGGTTTTTGCAGCTAGTGCTAAATTTCAGTTCCGGGCGTTCCGGGCAAGCGTGATGGGAACAGGACGAGGAGCTAAATTTTACGCAGCGTCTTAAGCGAACAACTCGCGAACGCAACGCGGCGCGGTGCGGCGCGGCGCGGCGGGCAAGGCGTTCGCGTTCGCAACGAGATCGCCCACGTAGGACACTTCTATAGGTATCAAAGGATTGATTCACCCCGCGCCGCATCGCTTCGCTTCACGTTCCCGTGTTGTTCGCCTAACGGCTCGGCCACGACATCGAGCGACTTGCGACGGCGGGAGCGATAACCATAGGTTGGAGCGAAAGGTCCGATCGCTGTGTCACGCTTCAACCTATGGTTATCGCTCCCGCCGTCGCAAGTCGCTCGATGTCGTGGCCGAGCCGTAAGAGGTAGTACGCTGCGTTAGCCCAATGAGATTTGAATCAGATAATTAAACAAACAAACACAAACAAACAAAGCATTTATTTTCAGGCTACTAAGGCCCATAGATACATACCTTACATACTAACATATATATACAATAATAAAAAACTTAAATACTAAAAAATCATTTTCGTGACACAGTTTTCTGTTGCGGCGTCACTTGCTCTGGTGTAGGATTCGGCAGATTCCCACGGAACCGCCGAAATATCACACCCTTCGGCCAGAAGTCCGTGCTCGCGATGGCTTCCAGCAGCGGCCGCGGCACGCGCACCACAAACGAGCTGAAGTGCACGTAATGTCGCGATCGCAGCTGGAACACTTTCAACTCGTAACGGGTCTTCTTGCGAAGATATTCCACCACATCGTCTGCCGTGGCGGAAACATGCAGGCGCGATACGTATAGCGCCGTATTCGGCGTGGCAGCCCTCAGTCCAGATGCAATATCTGGCTCCGCTGTGCCACACTGGCTCTTGCGAGGCGCCTTGCGCGGCCGCCTCTCCTTCGACGCCTGCGGGAAACCTTTTTCGGCGCGGGGTAGCTTCTCATCTCGAGAAGCAGATTCGGGCACCTTCGGAGGTGCCTTTCTTTGTCTTGCAGCAGCAGCGTAATCGAGACCAGGAGTCACTGATACACCAACTGGAGCAGATGACGGTACGACGAGACGCGGCGTGCGGGGTGCGGGGGGCGGGCCTAAATAATATTTTGCTACTATACTAAACTTATTTTATTAGTCATATCGAACCTCGGTTTTTGCAGCTAGTGCTAAATTTCAGTTCCGGGCGTTCCGGGCAAGCGTGATGGGAACAGGACGAGGAGCTAAATTTTACGCAGCGTCTTAAGCGAACAACTCGCGAACGCAACGCGGCGCGGTGCGGCGCGGCGCGGCGGGCAAGGCGTTCGCGTTCGCAACGAGATCGCCCACGTAGGACACTTCTATAGGTATCAAAGGATTGATTCACCCCGCGCCGCATCGCTTCGCTTCACGTTCCCGTGTTGTTCGCCTAACGGCTCGGCCACGACATCGAGCGACTTGCGACGGCGGGAGCGATAACCATAGGTTGGAGCGAAAGGTCCGATCGCTGTGTCACGCTTCAACCTATGGTTATCGCTCCCGCCGTCGCAAGTCGCTCGATGTCGTGGCCGAGCCGTAAGAGGTAGTACGCTGCGTTAGCCCAATGAGATTTGAATCAGATAATTAAGTGGAGTGGATACCTACTTATAAAAAGATATACGTAGTAAAAAGGACCATCATGAAGTTACAACGGATTATCGACTCTATATCTTAGAGCATTTAATAACTGGAGTCGCCTTTAAGAGCTTACCCCTCTGCCGAAAACCTTGCAAAATTGTGCAAACTTTTGTATGGACTGACATATATGGCTAACTATTTGTACGTTACGGACTTTGCATGACTATCATTTCTGACTTTTGTATTGCTTTAATGCAATGGGTCCCATATGGACATTTGATCCTTAAAAACAAACCTGATCGACTGATACCATAAATGAACATTTTTCGTCTAGCCTATTATAGTCAGCTAAACTGGTTGAAGATCTGACCACCTGAGATAAGTGGTGTATATACCTATACATACATAAACATAGATAGGTACTGAATATTGAATGAACTCACGTGCATCCCGGTGATCTTTTCCTCGAAAAGCCGTCTAGTTAAGCCTATTATGGGAGAAATAACCGCCATAGGCAAAAACACGGAAGCGAAAATAAAAACGGCAATCTGTATACGTCCGCTTTTGTCGTTGCTGAACGGGAACTCTTGCAGAGCCAGTGTCTGAAGAGACGACAAATGAACATTACTATTAGAACTATTAGAACAAATTAACCCTTAAATGCATGATTTTTTATTTTTGCCCGAAATTAATATATGTATCACATAATTGCTTGCCGATTCTAGGCAAATAGTTAAAAAAAATATAACTTCGATTTTCACTGGGAAATCAGTGTTAGAAGTTGAATTGGCTAAATCATATTTATGTAAATATGTAATTTTCAGTAATAGATATATGAATATTTTTACTACCATTGGAAAGGTACACTATTTGTGATATACCTATGATAAAGTTTTTAAATATAAAATAATTACAAACCCCGAAAATACCGTTCAAAATCACATACTAAAAATTATCAACTTCTGGATTTTTCCAAGTTTTCCGACTTTTCGTCTTAAAACGAATGTTATTTTTATAAATTAAAATTATTGCGTAAATTTAACCCTTAAATCATCACCCTACTACTTGACGTTTGGTATAAAGGTGCGTTCAAGAACGTAAGCCTTGTTTTTAAATCTGTGAGCTGTCTAATGCTTTGTAGACATTTGGCAACACTATGCATTTAAGGGTTAAATTATTTTCAGAAAAGATTTTAATTTGTTTTTATCAAGTAGAAACACTACTATATAAAATATAAACTGAAATAAATGTCATATACTAAGAAAATGTGACCAAGGCCTCCAGTGCCTCAGAATAAGTTAATTTGTTCTAATACTTCTAAAAGTATTGATTGGCAGCGCCATCTCTCTCGTTAACTCGGTATCACCTGAGATGATCCAGTTAGAAGGTCCGAACCATACTGTTCTACCTTAGGGATGGCCAGGGGGCGCCATAAGCCTTCAGTAAGAAGTGCATATACTTGGAAAAATTCGACCTATGCCGCTGTGGCCCGGTGGCCGAATGGCACAGGCACCTGCCGCGATACCAGAGGACGCTGGTTCGATTCCAGCCTGGGGCACTGGAGGCCTTGGTCACTTTTTCTTAGTATATGACATTTATTTCAGTTTACTCTTATACTTACTCCGTTGGCAACAAGCAATAGACAAACACCGTCAAAAATATAGCCGCCTCACAACTTTAGACGTAAAACGAATGTTAAAGGGGGATCAGGCAAAGTTGCCACACAATTAAGCAAGCAATTTTGCATTTAGAGTTAGTCCAAGAAAAGTCTGCCGCGATTTTGATAGCTCACGCAAGTGTTATTTATACGTCATAATATCATAGAAGATTGACGATTGACTCTAGGAGCAAGTTCAGCCTAGCCAGCCATATTAGGGCTGACGATAGTCGATCGTCCATAATGTTGCCTACGTAATTGGGATCGCCGTCATCGAAAGTGATGAGGAGGACTATAGGTACTTATAGGTTATTGGCCACTACATAGTAATTGGCCTTTCCTAACAAATCAGAAAGAAACAAGCGAAAAGAAGTCTTATTGTTAGGAGAGGCCAATTACTCTAGCAGTCACCCTACTCCGTTGGCTTAGTGATCAAACGTCTAGGTCAGGCTTAGATATGAGTCGGCGCCATCGTGCCCTGTCTTGTGTAATTTCTTCCCATTTTTTGCGTTCAGTCACAGAATAAATAATAGTAATAGGTACAGAAGACTCACTCTCTAACAAAACGCGTCTGTTACGATCAGGACAGATATGACCCAAGCGCCACGCGCGGCTTATGGCTAGCCACCAAAATTGGTGTGGAACGGATGTACTTGTAGCTACTTGTTGCGACGCCACGAAATCGCGGAGTGGTTCAGTTCAGGGCAATATTTAACGCCCCTCACACGTAATAACCCAGTTAAAAATAAATACCTGCTTGTACGACGAACGATCAATATTTTATTAATTTACCGACGAAATGGAAACGATAAAGTATTTATAACAAAACAACAACCGAATTCTCAAAGGTCGTTTCTCAAAAAGTTGGCACCGCCACCTGTAAATAGGTTTATGTTATAACTTTTTTTTCATTATGTATAATTTTTATATATAAAATTTTAACACATATTTAGAGAGACTTTATACACAGAGGCCTAATACTTTGAAAAAGATTTAATCAAAAATTGATTACAAAAAAAAATATTGTAACTACGTTTATCCGTTAACCTGCCGTGTCCCAACGCGAGGTACTGATGTTCCGAGCTATGAAAACCACACAAATTATTAACTTAATTTAACGCCATTACCGTATTTTATTAACATATATCCTTAACTATTAAAGTATTACTATCGCATAATAATATTATACTTATATTTTAAGTTATTCGGCTTCAAAGTTTGTCCAAGGCAATTCTTAACATTCACCTGGCGCGTCACGTTCACGACGATTGTATAACCCCCATCGCACCTATCCCGTCTCACTCCGCTTGAGCCGAAGCCGTCAGTCATCAGCTATCACCTGGTAGGACGAAGACGTGGTTATTGTGCTTCGCAAATAAAACACAAACGACAAAGTATCGGAAATTGGAGTTTGTAATGGGTAAGTACTCTTTATCCTGGCGTCGATATCTTGCTAATTATGTAACCCATCGCATTACTATTAAGATATGTAACGTAATCAATAGTTTAGTTTTATGTGCCTAAGTATGGAGTTTATCAAGCTAATACATTTTGTGTATTCGCGATATAACTGCCATTTCCCCCATCACCTGCATATCGTCCACCTGGCTAAAACTGCCAGGTGGATGAGATTTTGCGGCAGGTTAATGTCACTGATACCACAACTAATACTCGTAACTATACACCGTGTTTTTATTGAATTCCGTTAACTCGGGGTATGGTTAAGTACGTTTAAGAGAACTAAATGGCATAGTTAATTTTCAAAAAAAATTTTTTTTTTTTGCTTTTGTGAAAAAAAAAATCAAGTTAAAAAAGTAATTAAATGTAGCATATAGCGTTGTTGTAACACGGGCATTAGATGTAACTCAACCAAACAATTGAAATCTGTGACATATTAATGTCATTTCGAACATCGATCGACCGAGATTGTACTTAAGTTTAGTAGCAAATGCATGAACTCATTCTAAACACTAATCAATATGTAAACCGGCCCTAAGGCAAGTGTACACGCTTGTAGAGGCCTTATAGGAAAAAAATAAATTATTGATTATCTCCGAAATGGAGTTAATTAGAATATCGGTGTCTTTGACAACGTTACTTGATTTAAGCTCAGGAATGCACCCCTGAAATTAACGGAAATCAAAAAAAACACGGTGTATAATTAATTTATATAGCGGTTATATCGCTTTTGTGTGTTAATTTAGGAATAAAAACTATCCTGTCTGTTAAAGCTGCATATTATTCAAATTTGTGTACTTTTGTCTTAAGTCTTGTTAACCTGTCCAAAAAAGTCAGGTGAATGATGCAATGGCAGGTGAATGAAGCGTCATTCACTTGCCATATGACAGGTGAACGATAACTTTTTAAAATCCACGTTACATATACTTAAACAGTGATTATGTTTATTAAGTCGTTAGTGGACAACTGTTTCTCCATACAAACGTAGACCCCATTTTCCTCCCTGGGTTTTTTTAAGAAAAAAATAATTTTGTTACACTAATGTCGTAAGTAGATTTGTGACGTCCCACGGGAAAAGGTACCTTAGGGGCTGTCCATAAATTACGTCATCGATTTTTGACGATTTTTGACCCCCCTCCCCCCCTACAATCATCCAAAAATCATGCTTCAAATGACCCCATTTCCTCCTACTTCATGCTACCGTCATCCGATGTCCAGACCCCCCCCCCCCTAATTTGAAATGACGTAATTTATGAATAGCCCCTTATGAGGGTTTTTAGTTTTAGACATTTATTAAAATGTTTTGTAAAAAGGTGAAAACATGCTCATTTTGTTTATTGTGTGATGAGATGACGGGCGAGAGAGAGAGGTATGGATGAAAAGAAAAAGACATGCTGCGTCGACCCCAAATGAATGAGCAAGGGCAAGCGAATGATGATGATAATCTTTTTTTTTTTTTTTAAATTTATTGAACAATAAGCTAATTAAATTACATTATTATTACAAGACCCATCGTGGGCAAAACCTTGAGGAGGTTTGTATGCCGATGGGGAGTTCGAGAAAATAACATGACAATATACATATCTATCTTATACTAATTAAGATTCTTAATATATGTAACTAAAGTCGTTAGATTGTAACAAGTGCGTCTTAATTACTTTTTTTATATTTTTCCCGTTTACATATTTTCCTCTAGTATCTTCTGGCAAATCATTTAATATTTTAGGCAATATATATGTATACAATCTAGTGCCATAAATGTTCTTATATTTGGGTAAACAATATTTGTTTTGGCTCTGTAAACTTCTTAGTTTTGTACATCTTATATATTCTTTTAGTTTAGTAACATGGTGATATTCTTCAGTTAGTATGGCTAGTTTACATTTATTTTGAACTGGGAGTATATTACAGTATTTGAAAAGTTGTGCGTAGTCGGTTTCGTGTTTCTTTTTTATATGCTTATGCTTAGGTACAATTGTCTTCAGTAGTCTTATCTGTAGGTTATATATTTTTTCTATATATGTTTTAAAGGTTCTACCATATGTACTTAGAGCGTAACCGATCACAGAGTCAGCCAGGGCTAAGTACAGCATACGCAAGGTTTTGTACGGTAATTTGTACCTTAGGGTTGACATTTTACTTAGAATTGCTCTTAATTTATCGCACACATAATTAATATGAGGTCCCCAGTTGAATCTATGGTCGATTATGAGCCCAAGATACATGTGTTCTGTGACTACTTCGATTTTATCACAGTTACACTTTGTGATATTATATTGGTGCAAGCAGCTATGTTGGTGTGCAAACACAGTAATGTCATGAGTGGTTTTATTGTGAGCCGAACGAATATGCATTATTTTCGTCTTTTGCGCGTTAATTACTAAACCGACGTCGTGCGCCCATTTGCAAAGGGTGTTGAAGTTAGATTGCATTGTGCGCATCTGAAACCTTAATGCTTAACGTTTGTTTACCTGACCGATTTTGAAAATTCTTTTTTTGATTGTATGTATATGCATACAGATTGGTCCCGTTTTTGTCAAAACCCAGTTCTGATGATGGGATCCATGAAGAATCGAGGGAACTCTCAAATCTTAAAGGCATGCGTATAGAGATTTTTGTATTTTCATCAGAAAATCAAGCATTTTTATTAAAAACTGTCGCATTTGATGAAGTGGAACTGCTGATGATGATCAGAACGGAACTCCTCAATGACGCATAGTTCACGTTTGAAGATTTGTCCTCTTCGTTATGTTTGTTAAGCAAGTTAAGTTTTTAAGCCACATTTTTGTCAATCTCGAGTTTTGATGATGGGATCCATGAGGAATCGAGGGAACTCCTCAAATCTTAAAGGCATGCGAATGACCAAAACAGCGTGTGTCTATGTTGCACCAAACCTGAGTTCCACTAGGTGCTGCGAGGGTTCAGCATCAGCTCTATCTTGGGTACTGCCCTCCCAAGTCCTCATCAAGACGTGTCGAATGACCAAAACAGCGTGTGTCTATGTTGCATGTAACCTGAGTTCCAGTAGGTACTGCGAGGGTTCAGCATCACCTCTCTCTTGGGTACAGCTCTCCCAAGTGCTCATCAAGACGTGTCGAATGACCAAAACAGCGTGTGTCTATGTTGCATCAAACCTGAGTTCCAGTAGGTATTGCGAGGGTTCATCATCAGCTCTATCTTGGGTACAGCTCTCCCAAGTGCTCATCAAGACGTGTCGAATGACCAAAACAGCGTGTGTCTATGTTGCACCAAACCTGAGTTCCACTAGGTACTGCGAGGGTTCAGCATCAGCTCTATCTTGGGTACTGCCCTCCCAAGTCCTCATCAAGACGTGTCGAATTACCAAAACAGCGTGTGTCTATGTTGCACCAAACCTGAGTTCCACTAGGTGCTGCGAGGGTTCAGCATCAGCTCTATCTTGGGTACTGCCCTCCCAAGTCCTCATCAAGACGTGTCGAATGACCAAAACAGCGTGTGTCTATGTTGCATCAAACCTGAGTTCCAGTAGGTATTGCGAGGGTTCAGCATCAGCTCTATCTTGGGTACTGCTCTTCCAAGTGCTCATCAAGACGTATTGGATGACCAAAACAGCGTGTGTCTGTGTTGCCCCAAACCTGAGTTCCACTAGGTACTGCGAGGATTCAGCATCAGCTCTATCTTGGGTACTGCTCTTCCAAGTGATCATCAAGACGTGTTGGATGACCAAAACAGCGTGTGCCTATGTTGCACCAAACCTGAGTTCCACTAGGTACTGCGATGGTCCAGCATCAGCTCTATCTTGAGTTCTGCTCTCCCAAGTGCTCACCAAGACGAGTTGGATGACCAAAACTGCATGTGCCTATGTTGCACCAAACCTGAGTTCCACTAGGTACTGCCAGGGTGAATAGACAGCAAGATTGAATGTTTACTTATTCACAGAAACTTGTTGTTAAATTGGGAATCGAATCGAAGGTGAGGTGGGTCAGAATCCAAAATTTTAATCATCGTAGTGGACAATATAAGGTCGCTTTTTATAGAAAATGACACATTTTTTGATTATTTTTAGAAGGCATTGAAAATGACGTGGTGGACAGGTGGATGACACCCATTTCAGGTGAATGATGACAAGAAACCAGGTTAACGGCAACGGACACAGGTTAATGTAGCCTCTCGATAACCTGTCAATATTTTCATTGGAATTTGTACTTATTTCTCGATAACCTGCTTCTACTATCGATAACCTGGAGACAAAATATCTTTCACCTGTCCTTGATATCATTCACCTGAATTTCAAACGCCTATATCTTCTAAACTAATTGAAGGAATTGCTTCCCTTCCACATTTTCTAATAGTTTACGTTGCCTTTTAACGATCCCAATAAAAAAAAATGAGAAAATCCAAAATTTTTGAAAAACATAAATTTTAACCTGGCGGTGCCAACTTTTTGAGAAACGACCCAAAATAATTTTACACCCATTACTTTACGGTCTTCATCGACAGGCGACGTAGCCAAAATAAAAATCGTTTGTCGGTAAATATCAATTTTAAGGTTAAAATATAGGTAGATACCCAAATTACCTGGTCAACATAGGATCTAGTGGTCAATTGGAGGTAGCTGGTGTCTATAGCCCACTGTAGGCGCAAGAATGACTGCATATCTGCATAGGGGAATAGTACATTTAGTGTAACCTGTACGCTTAAAAAAACCGCAAATCGATGTACAGTTTAGCCGTTTGGCACACGCATACTACAGTCATATCATATCTGGAGGAGCTCAAACTTGGTATGTTTTGAAAATTACTTTAGTTTCAATTTAAAAAAAAAATGGCTGAAATGTAATGATGTTGTATATTTTTAGAATCGCTTCAAAAAGCCCTTTCATATAATACCACACACGATAGGTTTCTAAAAAAAAATATTTTTCCCGTACAAAAAAATATGACTCAGCTCTCCCCTCCTAAGGGATTTTTTTTAGGAACTGCGGGTCATAGTTCATAAATTTTGTTTTGACCTCTAAGTATACGTGTGCCAAATGGCTAACCTGTACATCGATTTGCGGTTTTTCTTTGAAATTGGGGTCGTACGGCTGCCGCTAATTGTTTCGTCACTCATTCTACATTCGTCACAATCGTCGGTGGATTTCAATGTAGAATGAGTGACGAAAGCAGAATAGGACTAATTTAAGAACTTGACGAAAAACGAATGGGACGACCCAAGACGATACCAAATTTAGAGCCGTGTACGACCAAGAAGATTCTCGCGGCATTAGCGCTGAATAAATAATGCTACTAGGCACAGAAGGTCCAAACAAAACGCGTCTATTATTTACGACATATCGACAGATATGACCGCAAGGTGGCGCAAGCGCGAGCAGGCATCCTTTCCGTGGCTGTGCGCGGCAACTACTACTGCTAGACACCAAAATTGGTGTGGGCCGCATGTACTTGTAGCGACACGGCGAAATCGCGGAGTGAGCCACGCTTGGCATTAATTAAATACTATTAGCCTATGACGGCTATTATTAACCGATATAATGTTATGTACTTATGTTATTCTTAAGTAGGGACATAAGACAGTTAAAAACACAAAATAAACAAAATACAATGTATAAAGGCGAAACTTGTATTTTTTTGGGCAACGTTACGATTTTAACGAGTCGTGAATTATTTACCAGCTCAAGCAAATATAATAGAGTAAATATTTAGCAGCTTAAAGCTCAAGCAAAGCCAGTTTTCTGATTTTAAAATCTGTTAAGTTAGATATTGATTAAATACAATTATTCCCGCTGTTTGGTGCGAGCGAAATGCTCTGTCTGCCACTCTAGGCATGATACACTCAAATATTTTATAGCTCATATTTATTGGCGTTACCTTTAGCTAGCTTTTCGGTAGGGAAAAACATCGCGAGGAAACCTGCATCCTGCATGTCAGCGAAGAAATTCAAAGGTGTATGTGAAGTCCCTAACCCGCATTGGGCCAGCGTGGGGACTATAGCCTCGCACATGAAAGGAGGCCTGTGCCCAGCAGTAGGAACTGCTTAGGCTGAATTATTTATTTTTAGGAGTCCGTACCTCAAAAGGAAACAATGGAACAGTGTATTGTCCCTAGAATTTAACTAATACATACCATAATTTTCGTTAGTGTCCAAGTTGAACATATTAAGCGACCCGTGTTTGTACGTGTCGTACGGTTCTAGTAACCATGTAGTGGTCGTGTAATCCCTCTTCATCCGAATGGTGTAGTTCAGTGTGCCCGGCCACGGGTACGACTGCATATTCTGTTAATAAAACATTAAGGCCCCGTAACTTCGTGTTCTCTCACTCTCACTGAGTGTAATACAAGCGTAACGCAACTTTACCTCAAATATAACTATAGCGTCTTCCGAGCTCATTATATCCCTCGTATATTTCAGCATTGTTAATGACGTCTCTCTTGAAAACGGGAAGTAGCCTCTCTCTTGTTTACCTGAAAATGCACACACAACGTAAAATGGACGGATCATTCAACGGCATAGAAGGTATAGGATCCTATAGAAGTGCTATACGGGTGCCTCCTTGAGGGACAAAACATACGCTATGACTGGTCGAATTTATTTGTTGCGCACCATAATCCATACTAAATTTACGATAGGGAACAAATAAAATGTGAGACTGTGACAAGGACAAACAATAACAGCTCTTTCGCTGCTACTCCTACTGAAAGATACATAACCCTTCAAGTCAACCCGTGAATGGTCGATGCGAAAGCCAGTAAACTGTCATCCACCAGTGAGTGGTTAATGAGATGTTGACGTATTTAGAGGTGAAATTGAACGCATTTAAGTATAGTTACGCTCTTCTAGCGCCCAAAATTAGGTAGCGAGTTAGAGAAGGATAGCATACCATAAGAAACACAAAAACACTTGGTATAAAATTTGTAGGTGAGGACCATTGATTCGGGAGCGACCGCCTAGTCCGAGGTCAGTCTCGTTTTTTAAGAGGTTGTTTTGTAAAATAAATTGTATCTTAGGTCTTTTTTATTGATTTAATCTAAAGATAGAAGTTTTCCTTTGATAATTATATAGCAATTACCTCCAATAATCAATTAGTTTTATGGTGGTAGTCATTTTTAACAATGAAGCTGGCAAACTGTCATTCTTCCGGAGTTTGATTACGTCTGGCCAAATGTATAAACATTAAAATAATTTAATTGCTATATTCAAATAGCCTTAATAACGCCAATTCTAACAATATGTCATTTAATATACCTACTTTCAAACATAGAAAAGCTTAAATCGACGATTTTGTAAAATTCTCTTAATCTGCGCTGACCACCCACCGGGGCCCCGCCACTTGACTACTTTTCGCGTTTTCGGTGGCGCCACTTGAAGGGTTAAGACTATCCTGTTCGGTCACTTCCCCCACCTTTCATGCCAGATCCAGCTATATACTAGATTCATGTTCAACGGAAATAAATAACACAATGACACCGCGCGGGCGCCGCACAGATATTAAATCTGTGACTTTATAACCAGCCGATTTTCGCACGCACACATCATTATGTACATTATACACTTATCGGGTTCCTCTCAAGTTGCAAATGTATGCGTGTCACTCGTAAATAGGTAGGTACGAGGAAATCGGCGCATTATGAAATCAGAGGATCTACCGCGAACATCGAAGTTCGCAATTGCGGGAACATTTCTCTCTATCACTCTAATTACGCCTTAATTGGAGTAAAAGAGAAAGATGCCCGCAATTTGCGAACATCAGTGTTTGTGGTAGGCCCTCAGTTTTGTTTCAGCCATTTTTTGTGAGGATTTACTTGGCAGATGATGCAATCGTGTCAGGTTCAACTTGGCCCCGACTTCGTGCATGAGTCGGTCCGTAAGCTCAGATTGCGGAGAGTACAGGACGCTTCCTGAACTTTGGTGTAACTCCTCGTTACTGAACTCCTGAAACTACTTATGCGTTGTAAGAACTGTTTCCCATTGACGTCCAGTTTTTTGAGGGTACGATGTTTTGCAGGATCCAGTTTTCTGTTTCCAGTTTCTGTATGCATGCAGGATCCCGCGAACAGAATCCTCGTGTGAAAGTTACTATATTAGCACCTATACTACTAAAACGGGATCCTGCAAAAAACCGTACCCGCAAAAAACTGGACGTCAGTGGAAAACAGCTCTTAATCATTGTCGTGTCGTTATCATTTCTCCACTACTAAAGGTACACTGGAATAGATCGCTCTTTAGCGATAAGACCACCTGTTGTTACCTCTGTCTTCATGTATTATGTGTGTCTCTCTGTAAATGTTTGATTGAGTTTGTGCGATAAAGAGGATATGTATTGTATTGTATTGTATCATTCTAACCCAAAGGTATGGTGCAATCTTTTCGAGCGATGGCGCCATAACCTTCAGCCTACTCTCAAGTAGATGGTGTTAATATTAATATTTAACAAGTTAACACATATCAGTGAAAGAATAATGATCAAAGTCAAATGGCGTTCTAACAGTTTTAGTCTTCTGACTGAAAGATAGGCGAGACAGCAATACAATTATGCGAGTGCGATAGAGATATAAAAAGGCATGTCAATGAACGAAATTCTTCGTGCTTATCGTCCTTACTTTATAAAAAACCGGCCAAGTGCGAGTCAGACTCGCACACGAAGGGTTCCGTACCATTATCTATAAAAACGGTCACCCATCCAAGTACTGACCCCGCCCGACGTTGCTTAACTTCGGTCAAAAATCACGTTTGTTGTATGGGAGCCCCACTTAAATCTTTATTTTATTCTGTTTTTAATATTTTTTGTTATAGCGGCAACAGAAATACATCATCTGTGAAAATTATCATGGTTCAAGAGATACAGCCTGGTGACAGACGGACGGACGGACAGCGGAGTCTTAGTAATAGGGTCCCGTTTTTACCCTTTGGGTACGGAACCCTAAAAAACACGTTACAAATTCTAGTGACATGTTCAAACTTACCATTTTAACATCTTTCTTAACATCATCGATTCTTTGAGCCATGAAGTGTATAAACAGAACCGTTAATATGGGCGAGATGTAATCGCATATAGTCGCAACGTTCCTTCCCCGTGCCAAGGTGTGTTTCCACAGCAGCACGGTGACCGGCCACATGATCACTGTTAAATAAATGTGACGTTCTCAACCAAAAGGTACCACTACCACATGGTTGATAAGGTTGATTTCAAATTGAAGCTATATCATAAGCCTATATTCTATATATATTTGACGACCGGTCTGGCCTAGCGGGCAGTGTCCCTGCCTGCGAAGCTGATGGTCCTGGGTTCGAATCCCGGTAAGGGCATTTATTTGTGTGATGAGCATTTTTTACATGGAAATCCGTTGACAGGCGTCAGACCGTCAACATCTCCTGAGGATGTCTCGTATAGATAGGCGAAATACGTGTCGAGTATTGTTCTTTTGGTGGTGATTTTTTGTTATATTTATATGCGTATTTATTTTTGCGGTGGGAGGGTGGGAACATTAATTGCATGTAAAAAAATACGCAAGTAAGTATAACGGGTTAGGACTGATTCACTAGCACGTTATCTTTACGCGGATTAGCAAAGTAATATTTTGGTATTCATTTTAAATTTTACCCAAACTCAACGAAAAACAATGCAATAAAAATAGGCCCTAAAACGATACCTTGCGCCTTACCGGTTACCTTGAGAGGAATCCCTTGGTAATTTACACAAGATTCATTCCTGGAAAAGCTGGGCTTGCGAACTTTTACACTTTGGATTCGGATTGGTCAACCAGAAAAAAATTCTTAGTTAATAATTAACATAGGTAAGTACATTTTCTTCGAGTAGGTAATTAGGTATCAACCACTACTAAACTTTTAATTGTAGATATAAATTTAATAAATACCAATTATTGAATAAGAACCAAATCGGTAATTATTTTAATTTGAGCGCACACTTGAAATAAACAAGACATATTCGCTTGTCAGTCGGAAATGACAGCATAGAAATAGCATAGAGTAATTTTCAATATACTATATACCTAGTGCAAATACTAGCAACGAGCATATATACATATATTATTTTATTATACTCTTTGGAGCATATAATCCAAATCACTCTTTACGAGGTTAAAGATATTTAGTATGGTCACAGCGTAAAAAGTAACAGTGGACCGACGCCTTCGATGTTTGCGTATGCCGACACCGGCGTCACCGCACGAGAACACAGTAGTATTGTCACAGACTTTTACACAACTGCCCAAAAATTACAAACATTTTCAAATAAGACACGCTAGCCCTGTAAGTAGTACTGAGCTACTAACAATAGCGATGTATGCAGCTCGGGTGCGCGCAACCCACCCCTCGCACCCCGCACGATTGCCCTGTCTAGACGGCTTCGTCGAAATCGTATTGTTTTATAGACTGTGGTATGGTAGAGGATGGGAGCGATAAGAACAATGGGGTCGGCAACTGTCAAAGGTTTGCATAGATGGCGCCATCATAGCTTTCCCCTTTCTCTAGTTTCATTATATGAGATTTGGCTTAAAGGGCTGGCATCCAAGCCACAAAATTAAAAAAAAAAAAACAAGAAGTCTATGGATTGACAGGAAAACCTATGTTGGCGCCATCTCTAAAATACTTCGAGTGGCCAACCTCATTGAAACATTCTCCAATGAAATAAACAATACGTATATCAATAACACAATTGTAGCCTTTAACTAATCACCATTAACAATAATTACAATTGTAATTTAATATAAATATACAATTAGAACTTTACTAACCAACATACACGTATACAATACAATACAATACAATATACAATACAATACAATACCATTTATTTCTCTCATATAAGCTTACAGTAGTTTACCAATTCGCTTACACGGTAAAATAGAACATACGACACATTAACAAATTATAAATTCAAAGAAGGCTAACTCAAATACAGTGAAAACAAAACAAATAGAAATGATAGGAAAACAAATACAAATAGCGGCATAACCTTAAACAAAGGTAAAAATTTTAATTATCAAGTTCGGTATGGTTTAGAGCAGACATGGTGGCTTTGAGAAATTTCCCCAACCTGTCAGTGAATAAGTCGGCATCCGGGACCTGGGTGAGTATATTATTTATTAGAGAGATGGCTCGGGCGGTGGGCGCGTTTGCGGCATAAGTACACAGTGCGCGTCTCAGGGCTCGCCAGGAGGCGCCGGCAACGCCACGCGGGGCGCGCGCCGCCAGTACTCGCACCTTCCAAACGGAAGCTCGGCGTGGGAACTGCTAGACCCACCCGGCCCAATACGGCCCGGTATAATACGTACCACCATAAATGTGATAAAATAAGAATTTTCACAGCACCATAGAGTAGAGAAAAGGGAATAAACTATGATCTTTGATAAAAGATCATTGGGAATAAAGAGTAGATTAGATATATAGAATAGTTATTTACGATACATACGATACAAGTACGAAAAAGAGGATCAAACGTATCACATCGCTGGCCCAATATTACAGGGTTCTATGTTACATTTTTTCAAGATAGTTATGACTGTCGGAAGCCGGTGTTGCTCGAAGGTTATGACAATGTTCAAATTTCAGTTCGATTAAAGCCATAGACTTAAGACCAAGCCAAAACCATTGACTTATATGCACTAATTTAATACTACCTCAATGGCCTAAACATAGATAGGGACATTAAACGCGTACCTATGTATCAGAATACCTGTTTCTTTTTAAACTACACGACAGTTAAAATTTATATTTGGACTGTCGTTGTTTTACTATTTGAATATTTGAAATTCCGATACATACCATGGTATAATAATATACTCCGCCTGGTACTCTCTTCCGACCACGTGACTGACACAAGCCTACGTCATCATGCAACAGCGCTATATAATAGATGCAATAGCGCTATACAAAGTGGCAATGTTATTGTGACGTAGGCTTGTGTCACTCTGGGAAGAGAAGACCATGTTTTATTAGACTATGATACATACGTAAAGCTTGACCAGTAATAAATGATCATTGTCAAGAGGGCGCTGTTATTCTCATGTACAAAGTGACAGTTTATAGTATGAAAAAAATAGTTCCAGTGAAATTCCGCATCATGGCGCGTGATCATACTGATCATATATTCCTGGTCAGGCTTTATAAGGTCATGTCGGGTAAGAAAAACATAGTTTATATTGCTCGGGGCAAGATAGTATTTTCTTTTCTCTTGCCCCAATATTTCTCCCGTCTAACCTTAGCAGTAGAAGTATTAAGCTAAATCTTATTAATTTAAGATCATATCTTAGATCTATAGGGAAGTAGCCTCCACTGTGACTGAATCATTTCTTGGTGGTTTTCAATCGGCTTCAGGTGGTCGCCATCTGAAAACATAAGGATTTATTTTATTTAACAGTCTCCTAGTGACCCTGCTTACGACGCAGGAGGTCCCGGGTTCCAATCCTGGTATGGGCATTTATTTGTTATTACAAATAGTATGGTTACAAGTGAGTAAAGTTGCCAGAGTTCAATGAGAGTACGGAGTGTTAGGGTCGGCAACGCGCATGTATCACCTCAGAAATTGCAGGCGTCCATAGGCTACGGAGACTGCTTACCACCAGGCGGGCCGTGTGCTTGTTTGCCACCGACGTAGTATAAAAAAAGTATTTGTAAATAACTATAGTACCTTTAGCGTGTGTGTTGCTTTTAATCACGAGCAATTCTTGTTTATTTATATATTTCGGGGACCTCGGAAACGCCTCTAACGATTACGGTGAAATTTGCTATATGGGGGTTTTCCGGGGCGATAAATCGATCTAGCTAGGTCTTATCTCTGGGAAAACGTGTATTTTTGAGCTTTTATATGTTTTCTTCCAGATATTTTACCTTTATCAGTAATGTATTGAAGCATGGAATCGACGAATGCGCGAGCAGGTACCGCCATATTGATGTAGGGATAGCACGCGCCTGTATTGGTTTTTGCGTTGCTGACTATGACGCCCAGAACTTCCACATTGGAGTCAATTATCCTGAAGATTGGCCCACCGCTGTAAATAAATAAATGTTTTTTATAGGATATTCATTCCGTCCGTCCGTCTGTGTCACCGGTTTTTTTATTACCTGAACCCTGACTGCACGCAGCAACTGCTCTGTATCATGGAAGGTGAGACGCTGTTCACATGGCCAGCGGTCACGTTTGGCTTTAAGTTGTCCAGCATATTCTCGTTGAAGTACGGGTATCCGGCTGCTAGTACAGATTCACCTGGAAATTATAATATAATTGTGACAATTTGACTTGAACATAACAAAGTGAAGGAGTGTCATTATAAATGTCACTTTGTCATAACAAATGCACAGTTCACTTGGTCCGATTTTAAGTCTCTTGGGACCTGAATTTTTTTTTGCATCACGTTGGTGGCAAAGAAGCATATGGCCCGCCTGATGATAAATGGTCACCGTAGCCCATGGACACCTTCAGGGGCGTTGCATGCGCATTTATAAAACCTGTACACTCCTGTTTTGAAGAACCCCATATTGTAGAATGTAGACCCTCGAGCTGTAAACAGAGAGCTCATTCTCAAGGAAGCGTCCGCGGGATGAAATTCCTCTTTAAAAACCGGACCTACAGTAGGCTACAGTTCACGACGATTTAGGTTCAAGGACTTAGGTCAAGGCAGAACATTAATAAATCAGAAATCATAACCAGTTCTGCTGCCATAATAGAACTAACCCTTTTCAGCAGGCTTGTCAGCAAACACTGCGGGCAGGAGATGCGTCCAGTTTTCAGGGTTCGTGTAGAGAAGAGCTAAATCGTAAGCGCGATCATCGCGGGTCTTGTACCGAACTATCGCTGTTTCGCTTACGCCTTGGCAGTATACTGATACTTTGTGGCTTGCGTACTGTAAAAAAGATAACTTCGTTAAGGTGTTTTAAGGTAAATTTAAAGTGGTGTTGAGTCACTTAATTAGTTGCATCTTGGAGCTCTACATTTTATTCGTTAAGAAACGAAGCATCAGAACCCCTAGTGTAAATTTCATTCGATAGCGTGACGAGCGTTTGCGTTTGTCTATTTTTGTATGGAATCTTGAACAGCGCGCCAAGCGGGACGTTTTGGAAACTCAAAATCCCATACAAAATGACACTTAACGCAAACGCGTACGTCATGTTACGCTATCGAATGAAATTTACACTTTAGGGATACAGGAAGCAACGATAATCATATTGATGAGCTCGAAGCTTTTATTTTGCACACACCCATTGTATGGTTTGTGATACTACACTGACGGAATTGGGGCTTCCGATCAATGTGACCTTAATAGTTTCTTGTGCAGTAGGTAGTAGACATGTGCGCCGCGCCGCCGCGCCGCGGCCGCCGACGATTTTTCCACGCCGCCGCCGCCGATAAATTTGACCGGCGTATAATCGGCGTGGGAAATTTTCATACCTGTCGTGTCTTATTGCATGTTGCGTAGTGAGTAGATAGTGTCAGGTATAATTTAAAGATCCTTTTCGCTTATTATTTGCCAGTGAACCAAATTAGCATAATTTTTGTCGTCGCGGTGTTAGCTGTGATAACGATTTAGCGTTAATTTAAACAAGATCTAGTTTCAGGATCATAGGTTATTATTTGATATTTTATCAAACCTTTTTTGTAGAACGCATTTTGTTTTACATTAATAGACTCTTGATTGACAATTTAATCAGTGAACTAAAGTCAAGAAAATAGCAGGTTCATATCCTAGGACATAAACATGCTATTTTCTTCTTAGAATCTCTAGCAAGCTGTCACCGCGATTATAATTGCGTATTTTATGATTTCTCGTGTGATGCTGGTGACACGCATAAGGGTCATCAATAGTCATCATATGATAAATATGATTTGATTTATTTATCACATAATATACAATATCATTTAAAATTACACATGATCATCTCAGTCATTTTATGGTGATTATCTGCTTCTTTTACTTTACAATATATATTTCAATCAAAATTATAAAAGCCAGGTTAAAGCTTCGTAATAAGCTGTAGCTAACCAATTATACTTATCTTAGGAACTAAAATCACCAAGGGTCATCACTAAGCTAGCAGTAAAAAAAACAAAGTAGACCTTAATATTCCATAAAACTCTTTTATGAAATACAATGTATTATCTCATAAAAAGTTTATCAAGCAACTTAAATTTTACGTCAGAGGGCTCGTCTATCAAATCTTTGGGTAGTCGCTCGCAGTATGTAGGTCTGAAGACGCGAGTTTTCCCCTGCGCCATGCAACACGGGACACTTTAAAGACATTCTGTTGAGTGAATCAACCTGCCAGAGACGTTTATTTTCAAAAACGATTACATCTTTATTCTAACATACATTTCTGATAAACTTCACTTGAGACAAATGTAAAGTATGTAGTTCATATCATTATTTCGTAACAAATCCTAGGTGAGGCGACAGCGGCTGGGAAGTCAATGTAGATTTACGACTTAACTTATAAAGATTTGTTTTTGTGTTTTAATTGTATTCCGCTTGCAAAGTCATTATGCTGCCTAAAATGTAGCATTTTAAAGTATCCTTTTTATATTAATATTTAAACATACCGTTGGTAACCGTTAGGTTGGTAAGAAATGGTTACCAAGTGAAATGATGGGATATATTTTCGGCAATAATTTAGAAAACACACATAACATGTTTTAGATAGCCTAGTAAATACTCAGAAGGCTTTAATGTAGAATTTCTACAGCCACGTTCTCATGCAGTATCAAAAATTATGCCACGCCGATTTCACGCCGATCACGCCGCCGCCGCCGGTCAAAAAATCATCGGACGCCGCCGCCGATGATTTTGCCATCGGTGCACATGTCTAGTAGGTAGCTAGGTAATCAATTGTAACCAAATTTTATTGCATCTGAATCAAGGTCAGTTTGACAACGAACTGCCGGAAACTTGGTAACGTGAACATGGCGTTTGACTCTTGGAGTTCTGCGGACGTGCTCTCGCGTCAGCAGCTTACTACTTACTAAGTCACACGAATGCGATATCAAACAAAAAATTTGTAAAGGCAAAATCCCGGTATGCCTGTGACTTGAGGGATTAATCTGATTTGAACGCGTTGGTGGTATACGTAATGAGAATTAGGACTTACGTGTTTAACAACGTGCGCGCACGTGGCAATATGGCCGCCGCCGAGGTATACCCCCGCGCCCCACGCGCCCCCGCACCGCACCAGCACCGTCGTCTTGTCGATCCTGTCTGCAACAACCCCGCGCTAGTTATGGGTGCCTGGTACTTTAAGTTTAAAATTCTTAATTTTTTATCACTAAGGTCACAATACAATCTTGCAGCATCTACACTCTCTAGCCCCAGATACCGTCACATTTCCTATCAGATCCTGTCCATGAGTACTGTATTGTTTGATCCTATCTAGCTCCACAAGACAAATGTGTACACAAAGCAAAATTGGGTCCAAATAAGATCTGGACCCACCATCATTGAATCACGTCCACGCTGGTAAAAAGTATATACTTGCTAACTCTATCCCCACTAAACACAAATATCTCCAGATATGTTTTTTGCAGACAGAGTGTTTTAGAACAGGAACCAATAGGTGGTGCATTCTCGAAACACATGTCTGTATCGCTGCATAAAGAAAAGAAAACGTGTCCCGCAAGTAAATAAGTCCTACAAAATGGAAACCCAAGTTCCAACTCACTAAATATCTCTTGATACTGCCGGCTGGGCGGCTGGCGTGGTACCGCCGGTGAAGACACCCTCAGCTTGGCGCTCAGCACTGACACCAACGGCGCTGTTAATGTCAGCCCCACCCATTCCCCTCGCCACCATGATACGCTGCATACTACTGCGCCTATCAGCTCTTTGCTGCAAAAAACAACAATAACAAATTACATATAAATAATTTATTATAAAAAAAAACGATTCAAACTGTAGGTGCATACCAAGAGTTTCTGCTTTTTGAGCGAAAATGCTGGAATTATGTAATCAGAAAACCAACGTCTACTAAAATTGAAAAGTTTCGCCGATTTCTCAGGTCTGGACCTAATAAAATAACTAACTGTGATCAGTGATCACGAATGAGAACCTTGCCTTCTGACTTTTGATTCGAAAAGGAAACTATTATTTTAGACACGGCTTTTGTGAAGAGTGGACAGACACATAGACGCAGTAAAGAACTATTCGAACGTACTTAGGTCCTTCTGTGAACACCGGGCCGCCTTCAGAGCCTAGCGCAGTCGCTGCGTCAGTAAGTAGCAATGATGGCCGCCGCCCCACCACACCGCACACCGACCCACGAGTTACTGCATTCAGGAACACCTGTGGATAAATAGAATAGAGTGTATAGTATGGAGAGTTCATTTATTTTTGTAGTCACAGTAAATTTACTGCCATCTAAAAAAAAAATTGATACTATATATGTATCACCAAATTCAGAGATCTTCATTCACTCCGCTTTTTCTTGAGGCAGGGTCTTACAGAACGCGCCTGTTACTTCTTTTTCTAGGCCGATTGAGAGTCAACATCCGACATGGTCCTTCCCTATGCTTAGCAACTTCACACGATATTACTTTCGCAAATGGACTAGATATTAATGTTGTTTTCTAGAGTTACCTCGCATCCGAAGGGTGTGGAGTGGACTTCTACAGCCGACCCTCTGTCGGGTGGCGGTTTCACCACGTCTAGTAGCTCTGAAAGAGGCCTTAGTGTTCTAAAACCTGAAAGCAACATGTTTCAAATTGTGGTTTCAGCTATTTCTTAACTCTTAACCAACTTTAAAGTGATGGATTTGTCAGTGTTTAGGTATTCTACATTTTTTCTACAAGCACACAAAAACAAATAAATTGTCATAAAAACTTTATCATTCAAGACCTTTAAATAAACAACCTGACAGCATTGACATTGTCATAGCCTGTCATTGTCTGGTTACTACAATAATTTCAATAAATTATTTTATTGGTGTTAAATGCCGGCGACGACGTGTCAGTGCCAACCTGAGCAGCCTATCCGCAACTACTATTGTTACTATGACACGCCCGAAGGATGCGATATTGATAAAAAGGTGAATACCGTGAATGTTCAAACAAATATTAAAACACACTCTTAACACACTATCATCTAAGAGAGACCCCACTAGCGTCTCTTGAGCGTCAGCGTTGTCACAGAGCGGACACGCCATACATCAAAAATCATTTGCGTTTACATGTGTGCGCGGCACATCTGTACACGCGTCATTGTGTATGTGTGGGTAAGTCGCTTTTGAGAGGACGCCAGAAGTCCGCCAGATAAATGTCGCGGCCAGTCGCGGGGCGAGGTAATGCGAGTCGGGGCGGGGCGGTGCGTGGCCGTTCTGTATGATAATACTATTACTTATTCTGTCGCGTTGTGCAGTTGCGCCAACGTTGCATCGAGTAAGTTGACAAGACGCCGACGCTATAGTGTAAATAACATTATTTGCGGTATTTGACGTCTGTCACTCACAACAGCAATACTACGTAAAATGTTTTGCACATCGAAATCACAAAGGAAAACAACTGCACTGCGAACGTTTACGTTCTACGTCTTTTTTTTTTTAATTTTAGGGTTGGTCGGACACCACCGTTATGAATCGGTAGTCGTCTAAGTAAATCGATATGAATTTTTCATTTTTCTTTTAATAAAAATAAGGAAAAGGTGGATAATTAACTGTAAATATGGATATATTTATCGTCACTTAACAGACAACAAATTTGACACAGAAATAACATAAATAAACTTTAAAATAGATCCCCAGTTAGTTTCAATTTTGACAATGGGTGCGACCTACTCGGTCGGTGTATTAAATACACCGACCGACCGGTAGCTTGCGGGAAAACCATATAATTCTAGCTTTATTTAAATCTCAAATAAAAATTCATTATACGTCACAATTCGATACCTCAGTCTACGTGCCATCCAATCGTAATCGCTTGCTGTGACAATCGATTTGCGTTAGTTACATCTCTATATACGTCAGTCATAATGTGTCAAATACCGCAAATAATGTTATTTACACTATAGAGAGACGCTATGTGGGGTTTTTCTAAGTGCACGGCCTCACCGAGCGGCCAGCGGAGAGTTCGGCAGGGCGTGCAGCGAGGTATGAAGCTTCCAAGGGATTTGAGTAGCTTATTCAAACAATTATCATTGTGAAATTTAACATTGTTCAATGTTCATCCCTAAAGGAAACGTTGTTCCATTAGATAATAGAGAAACACCTAAAAAATACCAGAAACTCATCATATCAGCCTTTTTTTGCTATAAATATATTTTGATATAAGAGACTAGTGAATAATAAGCAGCAGTAAATGGCTCATCATCCCTACATGAATGCACGAGGAAGGCGGCCATCAGAGAAGAGTGGCGACGTGTTGTGAAATTTGCCACCAACACCTGAAGTGATGACCACGACCACTCTGTCAAGAGTGATACCGATGAAGAAGAAGAAGTGAATAAAAGGCACAACTTAAGAGCTTTGCACGCAGAGGGTTGTGTGAACTTTAAGCACGTCCGTTTAAACTATTTTCACGTGCAAAGTTATGCATGTTTGTATGAGTTATTGGTAACTTAGCCATTGACATTATCAGATCTACAAACTAGTAACAAGGTTGTCGGTTTGTTCACAGATGATGGTGACCACGCGCTACGGAGTGATAGCAGGACTAGTATTGTCTACATACGATGTCCTGCTGCACTCGCACGCCTCGGGACTGGGCCCTATTTTGAAGAGGTCAGTGTTGGCAATTAGTTTCGAGATGAACCAGATTTTTAGGGTTCCGTACCCAAAGGGTAAAAACGGGACCCTATTCCTAAGACTCCACTGTCCGTCTGTCTGTCTCTTGTCCGTCTATCACAAGGCTCTCATGAACCGTGATAGCTAGGCAGTTGAAATTTTCACAGATGATTGTATTTCTGTTGCCGCTATGACAACAAATACTAAAAACAGAATATAATAAATTAGACACTCACTCATCATTGTGGCACTCTTTGGGGAGGCCTATGTCCAGCAGTGGACGTCCTCTGGCTGATATATATGATGATGATTGTGTTTGTTAAAGGTACGCGGTCCACACAATACCGCTAGGCCTGATGGGAGCCACGTTCGCTGCCGTCGCCAACGGCGCTTTGATATACAGGAAGCAGGATGATGTCTACAACTATTTCCTAGGTAGGTATTTCCTATTGTCTGTATCTGTAGGTATTTAAATAAAGTAAACAAAATCTACCCGCAAAGTTGAGGGTAGATGAAAACATTACACGATCAATTAATGTAGGTCAGGTCGTTCAGTAACAGATCCAGGCGAATTTGTATTTGGTTGGTTAACCAATAAATGTTATAACTACTTACCCGAGAATTTACAAATTATTTGTTTACTTTTATTTAAATACCTAAAGATACAGAGTATAGGGTACCTACCTCAAAACCTTCCGCTTAGCTACACTAAAGCACCACACTGGTTCCTCTCGCAGAAATAGTTATTTGTTTTACAAGGGGGCAAAGTTGTTGTTTAACCGCTCGTGCTAATATTGATACCCGAGCAAGCGAAATATTCCAAAATTGAACCACGAGCGTAGCGAGTGGTTCGAAAAATGGAATCTTAAGCGTTGCGAGGGTTTCAAAGCACGAGGGTTAAACAAGATTTGCCCCCGAGTGAAACACAAAATTTTTCACCACACCAATCCGAAGCAAATATTAAATGTAAAATATGAAATAAAATCAAATCCAAATGAATGTTATTACATATTTATCATCCAAAATTGTCATTTAAAACTCAATTCTACAAGCAAACATAAGAAATCGACTTAAAATTTGCATTTGATTACTTTGCCTCACATGTGAATAAAATGCAACTTTGCTATCAGTTTTTGAAGTGCAAAGTAAGCCTTTCCGAGTTGGTGTGGTGAAAATACCTTTTTTATAATTGTGATATAGGTGGCAAATGAGCGGACGAATCGTCTGATGCATATAATTACTGTCGACCATGGACACTCGCAACACCCATGAGGTTTAAAGTAAATCATTTCTCTGAATTCAATTTACGTAAGTACCTAAATACAATTCACTTAATAGGAAACGGAGCGAGGCCATCCGCATAAAACAAAAATCGATATATCGCTTGAATAAGCAAAAGTGACAGAGAATCAGATACAGATGTAGTGCGTAATTATATTTGCCATCGTTTTTGCACGGAAACATACGAACGTATCTTACTACATATATCAGTCAGTCTCGGTACAAAAAGTACTGAGGTGAGGAAGTAGCATGACTAATACGAACGTTTCCGAGAAAATACGACGGAAAACAATTATGCACTACATCCCGTAAAGGAATTTCTATTCTCGTCTTTCGCGGTAGGCTTGCATCGTTATCGTCATGGTCAATTTCAGGTGGATTCGCCTGCGGCCCAATCCTCGCGCACTACCTCGGTTCGAAGCACGCCGTGCTCCTCGGCGGCATAGCGCTGGGCATAGCCGGCATGATCAAGAAGGACGCCATCGACAACTGCTATACGCTGCTGCCAGCCCCCAGGCCTCACATGCTCACAGTGTGGAAGTGGAGGCATGACTTCACGCTAGCTGAGGACCCGAGGAAGGGTAAGTGCCTTATCACGGTGCACAGCGATATACCTACAAACTGCGGTGACAGCATGGTTGCATTTTTATCGCCTGTCACTATGCATGTCAGTTTCGCACCTACATACTTGTTAGAACGTGTCAGGCATGGTGACAGGCGATAAAAATGCGAACGTGCTACCGCCGCAGTTGGAGGTAGGTAACCAATTACTTACTTGTAAAATATGTATTTTAAAAACAGCATTCTGTTTATTATTCTTGAGATTGTTTAATAATATTTTTTTAAATATCCTTATTTACAATAATGAAGCTTTTGATATTGTATATTGCCAAAATGTAGAGTCGGACCAAACTAACACTGCATGGCATTTTCAATGACAAAGTATGGCGAAGCCTTCATTTCCATGAAAATAATGACGTTTATAATGACATTCTCTCACTTCGTTATATTCAAGTCTGTGCAAAGTTAGGTTACAAGACGGACTCTAAAACGAGGTTAGTTATAACAAAATATCGATTATTTCAGAAATGGAGAAATTATGTGCTGAACAGCATACTCATGGGCGTGGAAAATGTGGAGCGAAATAACAGGGACCGGGCTGAACAAAAACAAGCCAACATAAACTTGAATTACCTGCTACAAATTATTAAATAATATTATGATTTCGATACTGCCTTAAATATATTTTATTTCTAAACCTCTTAGTCTTGCATCGACTTCATGCGTTATCAAACTAGGAAGTACCTATGATACAGATGTGCTAGTGGCAAAAAAAATCCAAAAAGTCAGAGATCTCGAAAATTTTAGTAAAATTTCACAGAAAACATAGAAAACTTTCATTTTCGAAATTAAAGTTTCGATTCCAAGACAAAAATACCCATGACAAATTTCCGAAATTTTTCCGTGTGGAATTTCCTGTCGTATATTTGTTTAAACACTGTCGCCTCGCTGCGTCTTTTATACAGTATTATAATTTTATACACCTTTTATACTCTAAGGCCCATCATATTGTACGATCACGCTCCGCGACTGTTGCGCCATTTAGGGTCCTAGCTAAATTGGTGTTTAATACTTACGTTATAGAATGTCCAATTTAGCAAGAACCCTAAATGACATAACAATCCCGTGTGGTGACTGTACAAGGCAAATTGGCAGTTGAATTTAAAATCAATAATGTAGGACTTGTTGAATGTATTTTGTTATGAAACAAAAAATGCAACTTTATTCCGATTGAAAATACCTACATTGAAATAATTAGTATTACCTATATTTGCCTATATGTAGGACTGTCAGCTTTAGGCTATGTCACCGTTGCGATATCCGATCAACCATCTGTATCATCATCACAGGCCTTTGCGTGTCTATTGCAGACGATTTATGCATTGCTGTTTAGACAAGGTTTGGTGACTGTGTAGGCTGATGCGTGAGCGGCACGACCTCCCACATTTTTGGCAGAGAAAGCTCAGGCCACCTGAGGTTCCAGTCCCGGTTTGCTTTATGCGACACCTAAGTATCTAACCGATCTAACGCATTAAACCAGGCTTGTTCTCATAGCCTTTTCCCGCGTCCTCCATCTGTATTCCTATACAGACGGAGTTGTTCAGAACGTCGTCAAACGCAGTTGTTCAGGATCGGGCATGGCCAGACGGTAACCTAGGCTAGAGTGACTTACCTCGGTCGTCACTTTCCAGGTCCACCAGTACAAACACTGAAAGCAGGGCCTTGCCCAGCTGCGTTTGCTTCTCTATGTCACCGTCGCGGTGCCCGATGGTCCAACTGTAGAGGATGTCGTCAACGCAGCGGCTCAGGATCGGGCATTGCCAGACGTGGACTATCCTAAAACAAGTATAAGACCAGGGATAGGATACCGGTATTTTTTGTATGGGAACGAAAACGGTATATCGTTCTTTGTTAAAATTCATTTCTAATTGGGCAATTATACGATGTCGTTACCTAAAAACACAACTAAGTCCTACATGTCGAGTATAAAATAATCCGTAAAATATGGTTATTTCTAAGTTCTTGCAATAAACCGGTTCCGATACCTGTATAAGACTTTCAATGAACTATTATTAATGATTACTAACATATAGAACCGGCCAGAGAACCAGTATTTTGCGCCATGAGTTGCTGCCGTTTTGGCATCAAACCATAGAGCGGAGCTTGAATTTCGCGACCTAAACGCGTAAGCGCCATAATTATACGGCGCTTACGACGTTTTTGTCGCAGGGTACAGGTTGTGATTGCGACAATTTTATCGTTTGATATGTCGTCTCTATAGTAATAATAACTCAATGAAGCCTTTGGCAAAATTCATTATAATAATATACTCAAACACACACTTTGTCAGTAGAAAAAGGCGCGAATTTAAAATTTTCTATGGGATATCAACACATCGCGCCTATATTTCTTAAATTTGCCGCCTTTTTCTCACAACAAACAAACAAACAAACTGGACAATGTGGTTGTGCCAGAGTTTACTCAAGTATAAATACTTGAGTAAATTTACTTAAGTACCTACCTATAGTAAATTTATTTACTATAAGTATTTACTAAACGAAATAGGTATGTCTGTGGAAAACTAGGTTGTTTCTATGGTAACAATTACCTATATATCTTTATAGTAAAATCAATAACGTAACAATTAACAGGCCATTGAATTCCCCTCGGACCAATTTGAGAAATGAGCTTTCTTAATTCGCCTCGGCTCAACCCGAGTTTGATAGAAGCTGGCAATTTAGCAACGATAAGGATAGCAACTTTACACCGATTTGAACAGACCAAAGTGAGGGGGTATTCGAGCTTAAACTGTTGTGAGACATACTAACATTGAATAATTTTACGGTTTAGACTCACTTGTATTAAGATAACACTACTACTATACTACTTACCTACTGTACTACTACTTACTTACTGTATTACTTGTATTTGTGATTGTGTTGTGTTGTGTTGTGACTTAAAACCTAATACAAGTGAGTCTAAACCGTAAAATTATTCAATGAGGGGGTATTATTATTAAACGTCTACTTTAATAGAAATTTGACATTAATGAAGACATTGCCACATTTGGAAATGCCATGCAAAGTTAGCTTGGTCCTACTCTATCTAGAATGGAGTAGGTATATATACTTCGTCATAGAGATATATATAAGTAAGGATAAGAGGGGTAACTCCATACATCAGCCGGCCTAGCCAAGGTTACAATCGCTATCGCTTCGACAACGAAAAGCATTATGTCTCTCTATCACTCTTCCATATTAGTGTGACAGTGACACTTGCGTTTCGATCGCTACGCAGCGTAAGCGATTGGCATCTTGGCTACGCGGCCAGTGTTCTTACCAAAACGCGAGTTATTTTTAAGTCGACATCTAGCGTCAAGTAGTGGATTTATCAGTTCCGCTACTTGTTATCCGATGTCACAAGTCTCGCTACTGATGAAAAATGTACTGCTAAAACTATTTACAACTAATATTACAAGCAGAAGAGTTGAAAATAGTTCTGGTTAAACCGGTTATAATATTAGCTGAAAACTGTTGAGCATTTGGACTTTACGGTCGTCGCGACATATATTCCGCTACTTGACGCTAGATGTCGATTACGAAATAACTCGCGTTTTGAATGGTAAGAAAACTGATGTATGGAGTTACCACTTATTCCTTATACTTATATTTCTGTATGCTAAAACTCACCTCCCGGTAAGCACTCTAATCTGGTAACTGCTATGCTCCAACTCATCATCCCTCTCCCTACTAAGCCTCTCCACGTCGTCGTACACGTTCCCCTCTTTTGTCTCTCTCTCGCACGTCACGTATATCTCCGGCAGGTTGTCGTAGAACTCCTCTTTCAATATAGGGTTGCCTCTCGCGTGATTTATGGCTTGTGCCTGTAAGATTAATAATGAGTAATCAGTTTTCTGAAACCTCAGGAATAATATAAATAATACCTACCTAGTTAAATACAATTTTTTTACAAGGGGTCAAAGTTGTTGTTTAACTCCTCGTGATATTGATACCCGAGCAATCGAAAGATTCCAAAATTTTACCACGAGCGTAGCGAGTGGCTTGAATAATGGAATCTTGAACGCTATCGTTTCAAGGCACAAGATTTAAACAAACTTTGCTATCAAGTGAAACACAAAATTTTTCACCACACCTTAATAATGGTTGGTACATGAATGTGCCCGGAAGGCAGCCAACGGAGAAAAATAGCAGCGGGTTGTGAAGCTTGCCAAATCGGCTTCTCACTTTGTCGAGAGAAAACGACAAAAAAGAAGATTGAATACTTAAATTAAAATATAACCTGTTTGAGAGGGGACAGGATAGATCCATGAGTCAGCAGTCAGCACCCAGAGCTTGGAGAACTTCATCCCTGATGCGGAGACGGTGATGATGTTCGAGTGCTCATCTTCCTCGGAGTAGTAGGACACCATCACGCCTTCTCACTCTGTCAAGAGTGAAACGATAGAGAAGAAAGTAACCTGTTTGAGAGGCGACAGAATGGAGCCGTGGGTGAGGACCCAGCGCTTGGAGAACTTCATCCCTGACGCGGAGACGGTGATGATGTTGGAGTGCTCGCCGTCCTCGGAGTAGTTGTAGGATACCATTACGCCTTCCACGGACATGATTGCTGTAAAGAGAGTTTATAATTAGGTACCCAGTGTACCCACTAGGGCAGTGGTGGGCAAAGTACGGCCCGCGGGCCATCTCCGGCCCGCGAATGGATTTTATCCGGCCCGCCGCTGGTCCAGGCTGGTCCTATGAAATAATTAGTATATGGCATTGGCCCACGATTATCAATTTATCACAAATCAAAATAAATTTCGGCTACAATTCTGGTCCTCCACTTAAATTTTCTAAACTTTCTGGCCCCCCATGAAGAAAGTTTGCCCACCACTGCACTAGGGTCAGACCCAGCTAGCTCGGTAAAGATGTGGGTTCGAGCGAGTCCCACGTTGACCAGAGTTGTTCAGCGTTGATTTTTTCATTGTGATCGAGATCTGTCTGTTACCTTCCGTGATTCTTCTCACTTGATGGTCTCATCGGAAGATCAGCGCTGGAAGCCACCAGCAACATGCTGAGATGGGGCCATTTCGTGGCACTTTAGTCTTATTTTGTGTTTTTTTTTATATTATCTATTGTATCGATTGTTTGTGCTTACGAATAAATTAATTTTATTCTATTCTATTCTATCTGTACATACAATTTATAGATTACCTAATAAATTAGAGGTTTCGAAATTTCTCAAATTCGGAAACTTTTCAACTGCACATCGGTAGATACTCTCATGGCCACGTCGAGTTTTTTAGACCACTACTGCTGCCCGGCCTTGGCGCCCTTCCCTTCAAAGTGGCTATATGGTACTAATAAAATCGAACTAGGACTAGAACAAAGGTCGGAATCACATGAACAGTCCTGAAATTTGGTGCCTACATTCTGGAGGTGGATTCTCATTGTAGCAATTTGTTATGGTCTTGAACTGGTTTTGATGCGACCTTGACCATCGTCTTGGTGATTGGCGCGCATTGCACGTAGTTACGAACCAGGGATGTTGCGGATGCAGATTTTTTGACATCCGCGGATGCGGATATTTAAAGGCAGCATCCGCATCCGCGGATGACAAGAATAGGTTATTATCAAATATTACATTTTAGTATTTTTTTAAATAACGAAACGTTTAGTATCTGTGCAAGAATATAGGTGAGTTATATTTAATAAACGTAACTTGGCCGACTATTCTGAATCTAGACGATTTCGTTATAGGTCGTGACGAAGTTACCTAGCACTTACGCCGCCGCTAAGACGTTCCCGTACCGACTTGTTCGACATCCGCATCCGCATTAAGCTCCGCATCGATTTTATACGGATGCGGATTTTGAAAATAATCCGAAGTTCCGCGGTTGCGGGTGCGGATGCGAATATTCGCACCATCCCTGGTGCGAACACTACTATCACTTTGTTTCGCATATACCAATCGGCGTGAGCAGATTGCTCAAGGTCGTATCAAAACGAGTTCAAATCTATAACAAAATGGCAAATCTGAATCGGACTCACCAATTGTATCAAATGACGAACTTTCATTTTTGTACAGTCACCTGCAATAATAATGTTACTCTTTGAAGGCCGCAAAAATATGTGACACGCTCTTGATATTTTTGCGGCTTTCGTTGTGTAATATATTATTGCAGGTGGCTGTACCTATATATAAGATATACCTACTCGTAAAATCCAGATTTAGGCCTTAAGTAGCCGTAGAGCGTCGGAGCACTAAAACTATATAAAGTATACCTCTACCTACCTACTAGAATGTCTTAGAAACCCACTCGTGCGCCGATAGCGCATTAGACAATAAAACACGGAATGTCAGCGAATGGACACTATAAATAGCTTAAGGTTAAGCTGTTTAAATACCTGCCCAGTAAAGAAAGTAGAGAAGAAAAGAACGTCCAACTAAAAAAGAAGGACTTGATATAGAGACCGTGCGCGTTGGAGGGTCTGCCATCTTGTAGCCTGTATCGGAAACATATGTGCACATGTACATTGCCAAAGCAAGTGCTACCATCTGCCGTTCTCGTCGGTACGTTTCCTTGTGCATAGTAGGTTCTGCCATCTTGTGGGCTACATCGGAAGCATAAACGATAAGGTGAGTTCGACTAAGATCGGACACCGGGTAAGATCGTATGATTCAAATTTCCGCCTTTTGCGGGGCTTTTTTTAAATGCTAGCAAGGTGTTGCAATGCGCTATTTTGTTCTGCACCCCCCTTCAGGCCCCACTTGTCGCTCCGACTAACAAGTCTCGAGATAAGTGCAAACGTCCAAAAAATTTGTTTTTATTTTGTGTCCGGAAATACCCTCCGCCAGTTTTTCTTGAATAACTGGCAAGTTGAAACGTTATTTGTTTCTTTTACAGATTGCATGTTATTTTTATTCAATTTGTGACAAATCTGTATATTTGGAATTTTGATACGATGGCTGTAGGCCGAGATCCGGTCTAACCCGAAATGGTAAAAGATCGGATGCTAACTATCCGATCTTAAATTCTCAGGGATGCTCAAACTGTATTCGTGTCACCACTTTTTCTAATTAAATTAGGTATTAGGTAAATGTGATTAATAGATATTAAATCACTATAAAGCTCCCAAATCATCTTGTATTGATCTCTACACTTAACTAAGTAACGCCACATACTTAAATGATCTCTTATACTTAATTAAATATGTTTATAAATAATAAAAACGCAGACTGATTAAAAATGGTCGTATTCATTCCTCCACTTTCATATTAATTTAGCCTTAAATCCTCTTTTATCACCTTTTTTCAACCTACCACGCTTATGGTGTCAATAATGAACCCACATGGTTCATTGACCCTACATGGGTTCATTGACCCCACATCTAAAGTTTGACAACCATAATTTCTTGAATATTGAGCGCATGGTGTAAGATCGGACGGAAAAAATGCAAAAAAATAAAAATTTGGTCGGATATGATAGCCCGAATTACTGCTAGGCCAATTCTTCTATATATTAATCAGTGGGTAAAACCGGTTATTTTGCAATAGTAAACTCTTTGGTACCGTCAATAGAGCCGAACTTAATAGGCCCGTCCGTTCTTACACCACCAGGTAAAAAAATAATGTTGTCAATTTATTTTGTTTCCTATATTTAAACACTCATTACACGCTCATTATAGCGTCTAGAAACATAATAAAAATCAATTATATAGAGCATTTCATTATTATCAATTCTGTATTTGAATCATGTCCGTACCCTATCCACAAGCAGAGAAAAAAAATCTAACATCATCTCAACCCGCCTAAAAACGTCCGAAACTTTGCCGAACTCACCTTACATTTCGTCGGGTGACAAGCAAAACATTTAGTACTATCCAAAAATTTAAGTAACAGTGCACTTTATTACACTTGTAACACGGTTTGTTGTCCAATAATGTCAATGGTGTTAGTTAGAGACTTTTGCTTGTCACCCGACGATTTACGCCTCGCGCCAAAAATCTGACGGTTCCTATGCTGATGAATTCGTGATTTAGATGGCGCTGTACGACTCCGTACCTCTATTCAATATCTGTCAAATGAAGGATCGACAAGAAAAAGCGCAACCACATCATTTTGAACTGTTAAATTAAAAACCGGCGAAGTGCGAGTCGGACTCGCGTTCCATGGGTTCCGTACATTACCCAATTTTCAACATTTTAGACCCAGTAGTTTCGGAGATAAAGGGGTGGGATGGTCATTTTATGGCTATTTTCTTAAATAACTTCTAAACTATTTATTTTAAAATTACAAAAAATATATATTTGAGATTCACAAAATACTCTTTCATTTGATATGTAACACTAGGTATATAGTTTAAAAAACATTATTTTTTAATTTTCTCGTTTACCCCCCAAAAGTGGCCTCCATGTTTAAAATTCATTTGTTTACGTAAGATGTCTGTCTTTGGGCCACGAATTTACATATGTGTACCAAATTTCAACTTAATTGGTCCAGTACTTTTGGAGAAAATGGGATGTGACAGACGGACAGACAGACGCACGAGTGATCCTACCTATAAGGGTTCCGTTTTTTCCTTTTGAGGTATGGACTTAGGTATTCACCAACTCCCCCTTAACCTGGAGGACGCCACAATATCCGTCATTCCAGTAAAAATTGAAAATTGCCCATAAATTACTAAACACAATAACAACCACGTTACCATTGCGGGTAGACAAAGTTGGAACTTACGACACTGCGTACGGACACCATGATTAGACGTAGACGGTGGCGCCATCGATAAGGGAAATAGTAGATATACTGAATACTACGTTACCTTTGCGGACGGACGAAGTTTGAACTAACGGCGCTGCGTACTGACACCATGGTTGTACGTAGACAGTGGCGCCATCGATAAAGGAAATTGTAAATAAAGTTGTTTGTTCGTCATTGATGTGGTTGATGATAATGATCATGTCATCTGACTGAAATACATTATGTGGGGTCTGTTTTATCCTTCCTTTTCTAATAGGGTATTTGACTATTTGACTACTAGTCAAATCAGTTACTTTTTTCAAACTGTCAAAACGATTTGCTGCTATGGAATTTATATGAAACACTAGCGTGTGACGTCATGATAAAATTACCTACTCTTTATAGATTTATACGGGTTTTAAAATATAAATTGTGGCTAAAAATAACTGCTGTCTACGTTTCTCTATTAATCTTCTGGTGCTTTATTTCATGCATGGTGTAAAATCATTTATTTTAAATACAGTCAAATACCCTATTCTATGTGCGTTATGTACATTTTTTAAACTTTTATTAGGGTGTAAAAATAAGGGCGCACAGCATAATCTTACTCAAAAATATTTTCCATAGCTCCGGGACAAATTGCACCCATAATTTTGCATTTGACTGTATAACAGCAAAACAAAAGTTAAATCTCTGCTTTCTGAAAGCTATGCTATCCTTTGGTATTATTGGAGCCTAATAGTTTTTAGTTGGGAGTTATGTCCGGCCTAGATAGCTTAAAATTGAGGTAAGTATAACGTATAACATACCTATACATATTGTAGTCCAAGCCTCACATATAATATATTTAAAACATCGATCCGCCCTTGCATTGCATGAAGGTTAAAAATATTTATCATAGACAGCTATAAAAATATTCAAGCAACTTGCTACATCAAAACGTATGAGATTGATAATAAAACGTGATGAAAAGTAATTTTGCTACACATTTCTTTGACTAACATGGAATAATCAGTCCACTGACGTAGGACGTCTCCTTGAGACCGCACCAAGACACTTGACGTAAGCTACTAAATCTGTAAGCACGATATCCATTGCTGCTTTTACTAATAATGTATTGGTATATTTCAGCGTGAAGCGTCAATGGATGCAGCGCATAGCGACATAAAAGTCGTAGTCCTATGTTTGTAGTACGGGATATAAAAATGACAGACAGGGTGCGATCTCTATTACGAATTTGCGGAACATAAAACACTCCCATAATACGAATGTAATGAACGCATTCAGCGGGTGGTCACCGCGCCATACAATTTGTTAGGGTATAAAAGAGAAGGGCGTCGTGTTGGGCCGAACACCTTCCAAGCGCCGTTGTAGAGGGCGCTCGCGGCTCGGGTTTTTTTTTTCGTGGATTTTACTTGTTATTTTGGTTTTTTGGCGGTCGTGACTGTGGTAAAGGTAAGTGGAAATTTAAATAGGAGTGTATTATTGTGATGTGATACAAAATTTCGCCCACAGTTCTCAAGTTTCCGTAGTGTAGCGGTTATCACGTGTGCTTCACACGCACAAGGCCCCCGGTTCGATCCCGGGCGGAAACAGCGTAACTTTTTTTGTTGTATTTTCATTATAACGTTTTCAGGATTTTCTTTTCTTTTTTTTTTATTTAAACACATTCGTAGATGAATATGTGAATTTTATACCACAGAAAATACTTAAGCTATCCACGGGGCTTAGCAATACGATAAGGAAATATCGAGTTCCGTACCATTTAGCTTCTCTCGAGTGCCTCAATATATCATCCGGTCACGTTTTTATACATGCGGTATACACTCAAGAAACTTTAGTATTAAAACGGAGGAGATCACATAAATTAAAACTAAAATACTTAGTAATAAATTATAGCTATTATTATTACTCAAATAATTGTTCCCAAAAAGAAAGTATACCTTTAAATTATATAAATAATACACAAAAACTTTAATTTAAATAACAAAGAAAAAGCAATAAAAATAAATGTCTTAATAAAAATACAAAAAGTTTCCTTCGAGCCGGATTTGAACCAGCGACCTATGGATGACTTCAGATTGCCTACTACAGTCCACCGCTCTACCAACTGAGCTATCGAAGGCTTATGAATAGTGTCGAATTTACCGTTTAATATCTGCAAGTAATAATTTGGCATGTCTCCTGATATTTTGGAACTGAATTGTAGGATGACTAAGCTTTTTAATGATATTTAACGGACAAGTTGTGTACCTACATTTTCTGGATGATGCATATTAAAAACATTTTTCAACATTATTTTCGTTACTAAGTACCTACCTATAAAATTTATAACAGGCCTCGTGAGGCCCAGTGTATTATAACGTCCACTCCATTTCAATCCAATTAGCGTTTTTCATATACCAAATAAAATAGCATTTCTTTTGTTTCATTGTTTTTTACTACAATAAGGTTTAAATCAAAAATAGGAAAATTTTACATGGTGGGCCTTACGAAAGTAAATGTATAACTGTGGAGAGTCTTTTCAAAAGGGCTTATTTCTCTATGAACACCATACAAATATAAGCCCTTTTAAAAAAGACACTCCTCAACTGATAATACCTACAAAATACTTGAGTAGGTAGGTATTCAATATTTAGCATTGTTTTAATACTTGCCTTATCTTATCAATGTTATTGTAACCAGGTTGTTCGCCCGAAATATTGACTCGGTTTGACCCAAATTTACCCGAAACACCTTTGAGATAGTGACTAAATATAATGGCAATGACATTAAATGATAAATTGAGATCAGCGAACAGTGTTAATTGTCTAGTCGAAAATAGTCGATTACGTTTTATTTTTAGAACGTTTATTATGATAGTAATTATACTAATTACGTATCTAATGATTGTGTGACAAAATTGCAAATTGCTGTTTATGATGGGAATCATTTTCCACAAAGCTGTGGAGACCTAGTAATTTAATTTATATTATTATTCTAAAACACTTAGATACAATGTTTTAAAAACGTTTAGATACAATTGCATTTCAGACAATAACAAAACTTACTACTGATTCCTAATATAATAAATAAAGTCTAGGTACCTAAATAAATACTATTTAATGTGCACCATAAAGTTAAAAATACACAGAAAATTAAATACGAGTAAACGTTTAAATACAACAACAGGCGGTTTTATCTCTAAACAGCGATGTCTTCCAGACAACCTTAGGGTAGCAGTTTACGTACTTGCTTACAACTTTGAACGGGTAGTGCCGATATACATGCAGTGCAGTAATTCAACACACTGAAGACACAAACGTTTTTATACACTTTAAAATATACTTAGGTTCATACAAATACAACTAATTTAGTAGTGAAACTAAGTAACAGTTACGCCAGAATGCAGCATAGTTCCCGAAGATAACATAGCGCATTAGATAGGATTCCGTCTAGTAAAATACCAGTTCAAAGCAGTTAACGTTATTTGTTTCAAATACATATTACTTTTATTCGGTTCAGTCAAGTTATTAGTTGAAATGTTATCACTCTAACTAGTTTTAGGGAGCAAATGTCATTGCAGTTGTAACAAAAACACGTTTGTAGTATATGCAACACATCATACCATCGATTTACGATTAACAATAACTTCACTTAAGTAGGTAATTAATATTTACTCAAAATAAATGTTGCATCTTCGTTTCGTTTAAGTACGAAAAATGACAAATTTATTCTTTGCTTGCTTGCGCATAAACTTTTTTTTCTGTGTGTTAACCATTAATGTACCTATAGCGAAAAACGGGGGTTTATTGTATTTTTATAAACGGGTATTTTTTAACAATTCAGAATTTTTAGTTAGTCTTTAAGAGTGCGTGTAAACCTGCTAAATCTATTTTTTAATAGAGCATTGTAACTTTATATTTATACAAAAAATCGTTAAAAATCAATAATATATCAAAATTGATTTAGCAGAGCATACCTAGGTACTCCTAACTAAAGATGTATTTATAATTAATAATCCAGTTCAAACAGACACGCTTACAGTGATTTTTTGTGAGAGACATCGTTTCAAGATTCAAGCCACATACGATGGTGCAAGCATTTCGACAGTGCACGTAAAAGCATGAGGAAAGTGAATCGTAGAAATAGAACGCTGGAGTAAGTCCCCTGCCGTGATTGGTGGAGACGGGTGGTGTGACCGCCGCGCCTCGACGTTTGTACACCATTACCACACACCTGGTTTTTTGAAACACGATTATCAGGAATTTAGTTTGTATCGTAATGTTAATGGGAGGAAGTTAGGTACAGTCAGCCTCGACAAAAGGACATTTGACTACTGTGACATACTTGACGCCCCAATGTACAATATGCTAGATACGGCAGAGTAGGTTAATAAAATAAATACAATAGGACGCTAGAATAGTACATTTCGATGCTAGTGCGGAAGGTATGTCATTACTTCACGAGTACCGAGATATCTTGCCACGAGCCGCAGGCGAGTGGGAAGACTCGGGACGAGTGAAGAATGACATTTCCGCACGTGTATCGAACGACGTTTTTTAATACAGTTGCGAAAAAATAAGTAAAACATTGTTAATCGTACACTAAACAAAAGTGGTAACAGTGACAGCTCGCTTAGACGTCGTCTTTAAGTATATTATATCTATGGGCGTTTGGCAGCTATTCCGTTCCATTCAGACACCTTATTAAGAACGGAATTTTCAATATTCAATATTAAAAAATAAACGTGTTATAATGATGAAGAGGTAAGTATTAAAATATGAAATATGTATATTTTTCATATTCTTACATTAACAGTAGGTTTTTATGCTGATTACGACGTTTAAAGGAAACTAATATTAACACTCATCAATAAGTAGTCGTGAATTGGAACAAGTATAAATTTAAAAAAATTGGAAACGTAAAAAGCACTAGTTCGACATAACCAACTTTCCGCACGCTAAACAGCTACGTAAAGTAGCACTTTGTGAGCAACTGTATTAAAAAATATTTTGAGAATAACCTACGCTGCATAACACGACCTGCAACCATGCAAAAGCATTTAAAAAAATGAAAGAATAAGAAATAAACTCCGTACCTACCTATTATTAAGTTAACAATGCAAATTTTACTTTCTAATTGGCAGAAGCAAGACATATTGCATTCAAGTATGCAGTGAACTTTTTAGTTTATTAACAGAACAATATATTTCAGTCCGTATATCAAGTTAAACAATGCCTAAACATAGCGGTACACAACCACTTAACTATTTAAAATAGTATGTTCACATAACAGTGTGATTTATGAAAATTACTTTGCACCCTAGACATCTTGGTATAACTGGCAAAAGCTTTTAAGTTTTATTCAAAATTCAAAATTATTTATTTTTTAAAAACATACCTACATGTATATGATGCAGGGGATGGAGCCACCCAGTAAGCATATAAATGCCTGTGTTGGGAGGCACCGCTCTTCCCTAGGTTTATGAGGTTAACAAACATACTTGTGTAAAGCTTTTTATCATTTAAAACAAAATAAAATACAATAATAATGTATGTGTCTGTTAGCGGCCAGTTTGCAATAATAAATCAATTTTTATTATTATTCATTACCTAACTTATAATTTAGACATTCCTAAATAATCTTTCAAGACAATTAATCAATAAATTTTTGTGTGTTATGGCCCCATATAACCGATGATTCCGCCGATCCAAGGTTTGAGAAGATACGAAATATGAAGCGAGAATTGAGCGGTGACACACATTAAAGTTAATTATTAGTTCATACGGACAAGATTTTTTACAGACGATTTTTTTTTCACGTCAGACTAAAAGCGGATAATATATACGAAATTATGAGTTGATAGCAACACATGCAGCCATATTATAAAGTGATGCCCTAGTTGAGTAAATTTATAGGTGCAAAAATTCGTAAAATAAACATAGTGCCTCTTTGAACCATATTATTTTTCTGACAATAAAGTAACGGTTCGCTGAACACTCATCACATATATACAACTCTTCTATAAATGCATCTTCGTGTCCTTGATCACTGTTTCAAGCTAACAAATTACAGAAAGGAACCAATGCTCCCAATATGTCTTGATATTGATATAAATGAACACCTTACTGTGACCTTATGAGCTCGTTGGGGCACTTGGGGCATCCTTGCTCGCGACGGCAATCGGGCACTGGCCTATAACAGCTGCTCCTAAACAACAATTTGCCTTACAAAGAGCCAATTTCAATATAATCCTGTATATTAACCTAACAATTCGTATGTCTGCATTGCTTTGGATAATTGTAATTGCATTACCAAACCTGAATAAATTATTTATTAATTTACAATCTAAGAGCTTACAGAATGTGAGTCAAGATCAGATGTGAGTTTATCGAAGGTTTTATGCGAAGGAAAATTCGTGTCAGCGTAAAAAACACGTAAAAAGTGCCTAGAATTAAAATACGAGTAGTTTTTTAGATACTAATAATACACGAGGCTATAGTTCAACATATGTTTATATAGGTCTATAATTTAAGAAGTTGGCTGCAAATTGATGTAATTTGTAGACTGCGTCATTCTGGCGTCATTCGTCTAGCAAACTAAATATAATCCTACAAGTTAAAATCCAATCCAGTCCAATCCTTCTGAAATACCAGGAACAGGAGCACACTAAATAAACATTATTGTAATGATGTCTAAAGCTATAGAGGTACGTTCGGACTGTAACCCTATACATCGAATTGAGGACCGAAACCGGATAAATCTAGATGCAAGTGGCGCGACACGGATTTTAAATCATCTCGAGTTACAGAAATCTTTAGCTTCCATCCTTATTGCAGTTTAAAACAGATTTGCTTGATGACAACAAGGATTATTATAGGATGCTATCATGTTTTCCTTCATCCGTAACGCTAGTTTTCAATGTTTCTTCATAGACTTTTGTTTCTCAGATTCCTTTTGTCGTGGTCATAAATTTCGATTTGGTTCCTGTGTGAACCATGAACGGAAGCGGCCGGCTTCAGAGCTTCAAATTAACTGTCCAATTGAACAAACGAGCGTGAGTAACCCTGGATCCGGTCCCGTGACGGGCTTCTTCCCTTTGCCGCTTATTACAGTTTCTTATGATAATGACCATATTTGGGGTTCAATTTCAAAACACACGTAATTAAAACTTGATTAGCCTCATATTTAATCAAACCCCAGGTGACTATGAATGTCAGGATTAGTCATACTGCATATACGTGTCAGACGTGCTAGAATTTAAATGACATAGATTTTGCAAAGGACATACCTCGCCCCCAAATTCAGTGCGACTCACACGTTTATCGCTCCCGGTCGGCAATTTGAGACAGAACCACTGGCGTTACGATAAGCCCACGACAATACAATAATGGACGCTCTTTTTGCCTAATGGGTCGCATCCTGCACAGCCCAGGCGCAGTCCAGTCAGGAGTTCGCTTCTCTCGCTCCTCTACGTTCGTACGTTCACTTTTAGAGGTTTGTCGTGTTTCCAGAAGTCGAGATCACGTTTCGCGTTATTAACGACATCCTCGCGTGGGTAGTTTTGTCCACCTTGACGTTAAAAGACCGACGGTTGTCGGCAACGAACGATGTGTCCGTGCGAAAAACGAAAACGATAACATTTAGCCCTAAACGATTCTTACCGAACTCCAGTATACGGATGCAGTGTAGTGTTGAGGATGCGCCAGTGTCTTCTATAGGAGGTTGAGTGCTGTGCAGAGTGACGGACATGCCTGAGTTCCGACGGCTGGCATCAAGTGTGAAGAAAAAGAAGTCACTTTCGCCGACTCAGTTACTGAGTCAGTCGCACAGTTCCATTTACTTGATGCGATAACGTTTTAGGTGAGTGTATTGGAAGCCATTAGTGGAAAGAGGTCAGTTTAATGGATATTTTACCCGCCAGTGAACAGGTGTGTCGTTATTTATCTTGTGGTTTACTGTCCCGATTTATCTTTGCCGTAGCTATGGTAAGAATTTAAAGTTTATTTCGTGCCCTAGAAACATCATTATGTCCCTAAAGCTTGTTTGTGCGCCTAAACAACGTAGGAAAATTCCCGAATATAAAGATACTTGAGACAGTCTCGCAATAAACAAAATAATGAAGGACCTTATCACACAAATGTGGCAAATGCCGCTACTTGTTACTCTTATAATAATGAGTCCTATTACTCATATAAGAGTGTAATAATATTTACATTATTTTCAATCAATAACTACTTCATATTCTTCTATTTATAAATAAAGTACTTACGTAAATGTCGATATGCATACCTTTGATCCTACACGTGTAGAGGTTATGTTGTGTTTACAAACTGTTAACTCACAAAAACAAAACCCAATCTCAAATTATAACCTCAAATATTATATTGTTAGACCAAACACATCACTAACACGTTACTGCTTTGACAGTTCGTATAATAATGTAAATATTTCTCAAGCTGAAATAGTTTTATTTATTCACTTATCAGCTGGTTATTGTACTTTCCAAGTACATCATATTTGTACTATAGCCCCTATCACCAATTACTACGCAGAGTGATAATGAACCAACTTCAAAGCCATTCATCCAATTCACGGTATACATTTAGTTCTCTTCTTTACGATTCAGTTCAAAACAGTTCCGCTAGATGGCGCAAACATAAAAAAAAAAAAATACTACCTAATCTCACTTTTATTACGTTATTGATAATTCAAAAAATTTACATTCTATATTTATACCAACGTATTTTAAAATGAAAATTATATCAATTAGTTTATTTAATGAAATTTTTTACTTCTTAAGTGTTATAAAGTTGAATACTCCTGCCTTTTGTCGTTTTATTAATCTTTGTAATCATGGTCGCCCAGGTCGCCCTTCGAAACTTTTTATATATTTTCCAGCCAATATTCAAATATTTCTTATTAATGTAACATTGTAGGTGTTATTTCGAAGTATTTCGAAGTTCTGTATAATTGTCAAAAATCGTTTTCCCGTTCAAACAAAGGAGAAGTTGTATAAATTGTAATTGCCAATTAAATGTATTTTGGTCACTCTTCGGCACGTTACTAAAAATGGGCTAAACGCTAAACGTTATGGCTCCTCTACACAATGGGCAAGCGCCGGCCACTCCAAGGGACGCAGCCATGCGGTAGAATGAGATAGCAATATCACATGCTCCCTCTAACGCATAAATGCGTACCTTCGAGTGGCCGGCGCTGGCCCATCGTGTAGAGGAGCCATTAGGTAGGTAACGCTTTTGGAGCCAATTCACCTATTACAAAAGACGGTTAAATTTGATTTTAGTGAATGATTAGTTATTTTATTGCTTACTTTTATTACTCGAATGACAGAAAAGGTCAAGACATTTAATTTCTTGATTTTTTCATTGGTAAAAGGCTTTGGTTTTACTTTCAATCATAGGTATCTAATTGCAATTTGGAAATTATTAAGCTTCGTTATTATTGATTATTATTAATATTTTTTTAATAAACTAGATCAACTTTTGGCAGCCAGAGTTACCACATACATGTACGGGACCGTACATTCAGCCGCAAAACTGCATGGCCACTATACTCATATAAATGTATTCATTTATAATGAGGTTGGTAACTGTCAAGGATTATATAAATGGCGCTAGCTTGGATTTTATAGTTGGTCAAACCAATTTGTCAGTCAGTAAGAACCAGGAAAACTATACTCATCCTTTTCTTTTGGGTGCTAGTACTCTAGTGTAAGACAAAGATAGTATGATTCTCTGTCTATGATTGAAATGAGACAGTCCTTTGACAAGCTATGTAGGTACCTGTTTCTAGAGTTAGACCAAGAAAACTCATAACATGTGTTATTTATACGTCATAATTTCATAGAAGTTTGACGTTAAAAATAACACTTGCATTGCGTGTGCTATCAAAATCGCTGCAGACTTTTCTTGGTCCAACTCTAGTTTTGTTTTATTAGATATGGCTTAAAGGGCTAGAGTCATCGCCATAAAATTAAAATTAAAACAAGGAAACATATTAGTCGTAGGATTTATGAGGGCCTACCGCGAACCACATTCGACGTGTTGCCTCTCTATCGCACTTGTAAATTCGTACGTAAGTGTGACAGGGAGGCAACACGTCGAACGTGGTTCGCGGTAGGCCCTCTGTGCTCCACCATCCACCATCTGTAAAATAGTTTGAGCGGCCAACCCCATTTGTCCATGCAACTTTGCAGTTAGCTGTAGAGCGACATCTACTTTAGTTGCCCAATTCGAAGCACACGTTTTTCTTAGACTTTAACTATTAGATAATAGAGACCGTGAGCGTTGTGTGATCTGCCATCTTGTGGCCAAAATCGGAAATATAAACTTGACATTAAAGTAGGTGCTGCCCCCTACAGTTCATACATGCTCCCTATATCTCCTAGTAAGTATTCATATTTTCGATGAAACTTCAGATTAGTTCAGATGAATCGCAAATAAGTGCATTAAAGTTTGTGATGGGAAAACTTCCATGGTTATGAATTATGACGAGACTCGTGCTGCATTATTTGCGACGGTTCCTTTAAACCCATTTTACTTAGCACGGATGTTTTTAAGGTTCTGTTAGTGGATATTACAGTAATTTTACAGTAAAGTATGTAGGTTAGGTACATAACCTTTATAAATTCGTCATGTCCGTCGTTGTTTCTGAATGAAAAGTAGCGACTACTTTTGATACTGACTTATTACGTACAGAAGCGTATTTTGAAATTTGGCGCCCCGGGCCAATATGTTTCGCCGCCCCAGAAGTCAAGGAGTAAAAACAAAATGCAATACGCCAGGGGCGCCATACGGCCCATATGCCGCCCCTGGGGATTGGGGGCCGCCCCCGGCCCATGGTCCGGATGGGCCTAGGGTAAATACGCCCCTGATTACGTAGTTAGGTGTACTGTAGGTTAGGTAGGTAAGCGGTGATGGCCGAGCGGATATGACGTCCGACTTTCAATCCGGAGATCGCGGGTTAAAATCCTGGCTCGATACCTAAGTATATCATTATATTTACCACTAGCTTTTCGGTGAAGGAAACATTGTGAGGAAACCTGCATACATCTGCGAAGAAATTTAAGCGTGGGGACTATAGCCCAAGCCCTCTCGCGCATGAGAAGAACCTGTGCCCAGCAGTGGGACGTATATAGGCTGAAATTATATTTTTACTGTAGGTTAAACAAGTAGGTAGGTACACTATATTTCCATCCTTCAGTTCCCGGTATTGTCTTAACCACGCCATACTTTTCGGAGGACACTATTAAATGACTAAGCTTTATTAATATAGGTAGATTAGGGTTTTTACAAGATCTCAAGATTAAAACATGACAGTTCTCGGTACTACAGTTTTCCTTTATAATTATCTCTGCTTCCGCTTGAGACAAGAATGTTCTAAGTGCTTCTATATTACATTTCATATTTCTTTATTGTTTTACCTTATCTATTAGGGATGGTGTAATTGCCATATTCTTTTTCACCTCAGCAGCTAGAACAAGGGTACTTTGCTTCTTAAAAACAGTGAGCAAAATGCGATTTTGCTCACTAAGTCATTTTGTCTCACTCACTCACTGAGACAAAATGTCATTCAAGTGACCTTTATAGTCAAATGTCATTTCAACATGCGGGGTCTAATACAAGTTCGATATACTTGGGTTCTATTATCTCTGTCCCTCTAGGTATGTTCTCACTGCTTAGGGTGAAAATTTTTGTGTACTACACGAGATCAAAGTTATTTACATCTCGTGCGCTTTTGAATCCCTTACTACGCTCAAGATTCTAAATTAGATTCACTCGCTACGCTCGTGAATCTATTATAGAATCTTTCGCTTGCACGGGACTCAAAATAAGCACTCGAAGAAATATCAAACTTTGATCTCTTGTTGTACAAATAACTATTTTCTACTCAGATACTTAGATATGTAAATAGTAGATAGATATAGCATCTACAATGACAAATTGAGGGAATGTCATCACGAATCTCTAATTTCTATGAAAATATAACATTTTTAATGACACCTTTTGTTTCGTTCAAGTCAGGTCGGTGCAAAGTCGGCAATCGGCATAGAAGATTAGAAGAGTTGTTTTAATACCTTAATTTGATGGTCCTAAATGCGCGTAATCCGAGGGAGGTGTGCATACATTTTTGCTTTTTTCCGGTTTTTTGCTTATAGCTCGAAAACGGTAGGTACGTCCGACGGAAAATTTGCTCTACTCATGATGCAAACTGATATTAATTCTTACTAATCGAAGCTTGTAAAAAATGGCCGCCATTTTGAACTTGTTTATTTTTGGTAAAATCATGTTAAAATCCAAAAACTCCTTTTCACCAGTGTCTGATCCATAAAACTTTGCTGGTGCCATTGTGATTGATGCCGGGTTCGTTCTACATCGAGTGGTTTGGCAATCCAAGGAAAAATGTATCTCGAAAAATTGCTGGGAAGTAGTTCCTCAAAACGATTTTTTGGATCTAATTAGTACCTACATATTTTTATAGGAATTAGAAGTTTTTAGTGACGCTTCTGTCACTTGTAAAATCATTACAGAGTTAGTTATACAAAAATATTCTATAATATGAATAAAGAATAAATATTCTATTAATAATTTTATTACAGAGTTAGTTTAGAGTAGTTTAGACAGACTCTACCTCCAATCTTACGAACCTACATTGCATCGCGCTCACACATAGAAGGATACGTGAACTAATAAAAATCAATGCAATTTCAATCTAAACTCAACACGACAGTTTAGCGTCCGAATCGCGAACCTGTTCTCATTAGTTTTTTGGATGACATGATGACATTGACATGTTTAATGAATAATGACAAAAAGTCACCCGGTTAAAAGCTCACGCGGCCGGCAACGTGGGACTTTCAAAACGGTAAATACATTTAATTGGATAAATTGATCCCATTGACGATTGCTTCCTTCGCTTCAGTTCCATCCAAGCTCAACGGCGACCGGTCTGGCCTAGTGGGTAGTGACCCTGTCTGCGAAGCCGATGGTCCCGGGTTCGAATCCCGGTAAGGGCATTTATTTGGGTGATGAACACATATATTTGTTCCTGAGTCATGGTTGTTTTCTATGTATATGTATAAGTATGTATTTATCTATATAAGTATGTTTATATCGTCGCCTAGTACCCATAGTACAAGCTATGCTTAGTTTGGGGCTAGGTCGATCTGTGTAAGATGTCCCCAATATATATTTTTTTATTTATTTATGCACAGTTAAAAAGCATAGGTATAGATGTAGTGCATAATTGTTTTCCATCGTATTTTCTCGGAAACGTTCGTACCTATTTGTCATGCTACTTCAGTCATCCTCAGTACTTTTTGTACCGAGACTGACTGAAATAGCAAGACACGAAGAGGTTCGTACATTTCCGTGAAAATACGAAGGAAAATAATTATGCACTAAATCTGTTGGCGCCTATTAGGTTTTTGACCACGGAACTAATAAAACATGCTCCTAGACTAGGACTAGGACCCTTAGAGCATTTTTGACAAGTTAACTGTACACAGATTTTGCAGTAATAGAATATGGAAATGCCACTATACATGTCAAATTTCTATCAAAGTATGACGTTTATAGTTGCATTTCCACACTTGGCACGTTGTCGGTGCAACATTAGCTTAGTTGAACTCTAGATATTATCCTGGGCACTTTATAAAAAAATAACTAAAAATGAATGAATATATTGAAAGAATTCCGTATCTCACTCTATCTAGAATAATTTATCCATAAGACCCTAAGACGAGTAGGTAGTTTATGTTATGACAATAGGTAGGTACATATAGCATATAAGTAGTAGTAATATTATTGTCTGGAACGTCAAGCTAAACATAATTATAAGAAACAGTAGTAAATACCACTACTACGAAAGAAGTTAAGAATGTCGCTTCAAAACCATCTAAAACAATATTGTCACAATAGTCACATTATCCCACTCTGTTTACACTCCACTTGTAGGAATCCCTCAATGGACGATCGGTTCTTGTTTATCAATCTAATTCCTCGTCAAATTCCTTTAATTTTGCATCCATTGCTTCACAACTATAATGGATGTTCAAGCGTTAACTCTCAAAGCGAGCAATGAAAAGTCTGCGTCTTAAAAAGTCGACCTTTCAAATTTGGAACACGCAATGCGTTCGCAGACAGCGCGTCTACGCACCTATTAAACTTCTTTTGAGCTTAAGCTAATTTCAACTTTTTGTAAAAGTGTTAAAGTTGAGATTAGCTTGCCGGGGTGTTTTCTAGAAAAGTGTTTCAGTAGCAAGAGTGGAAGCGATCGGTATTCCGTGGATTAGCCACGGCTCTTCAAAGAACTGCCGACGAACTCTGTACACAGACGTAATAAGGTCTAAGTAGTATAGTACCATCGCTCACGGTTAATTGACAGATAGTAAACCTTATTACAAAAGGCATAAGGTTCACCGATGGGCGTTTGTACGTGGGTCAATTTACTTGCATGGGAATTTGATATTCCTATTATGGCTCCTCTACACGATGGGCCTACGCCGGCCACTCCAAGGGACGCAGCCATGCTGTAGAATGAGATAGCAATATCACTTGCTCCCTCTAACGCATAAATCTCCATCGATCGATCTTAAAATCAGAGAGGAGCCATTAGAATCAGATTGGAATTTGTACCTCTTCTCATTCAAATGACGCGGTCAAGTATGACGCGAAATGTCATACTGTGCGTCGGTAATTTAAATGATTTCTATGAAACTTTGGGAATAATTTCGTGTAACGGTAGGCTTTCACCCAATATTACTAATGTAACCTGTGCTATAACTTATTAAAATCCTAATATCGACCTTGCGCGTTGGAGGGACTGCCATCTTGTGGCCTGAATCGGAAACAAAACTATACATTGACACTTCATGCCAAAGCAAGAGCGTTCACGTACGTTTTCCTGTGCATTGTAGGTACTGCCATCTTGTGGCCGACATTAGAAGCTTAAACTAGACATTTATATTTGGCGCCAATAAACAGGGGGTGCCTGTGCTGCCTCCTACAGTTCATGCACGTAATGCACGTTCCCTATACGCCTGTATGTATTAGTATACATGTATACATACATACAGGCGTATTCGTATTTTAATAACTAGATCAGTTATGGATCTGATCTATTAAAATCCGAATACGCCCAATAGTTATGACTGTTATGAGTCGGTCATTTAACATGTTCAGCGTGCGCCGACGCGACGCAGACGCCGCGGGGCCTGCTCGCGCGCAGACGATGACGTCAAGTTGCAACGCCGCAAAAACGCGATCTGGTTATGGGAACGGACATGATTGATGTAGCGAAAAGATAATCTCAATATTCTTATAGTACTGTACTGTACTTACTTATAGCAAATAGACGCATGCACAGTTGGCGGAGGTGATAGCAAAATGTAGCTTAAGAGCCCATCAACGTGCACACTAGCGCCACTGCTAAATAATCGTGATTATTTAAATTTAACGAAAGATATTGAATAAAAAATAAGTTCAAAAACTAAAACCCGAGTACTGCAAATCGCGCTCTAAAAAGTATGAATCAAGATAGAGTTTTAGTTTTTGAACTTATTTTTTATTTAATTAATTTTGGGGTCATGACTTCGTTACTAACTATTCGAAGTCACTTTATATTACTTTTTCGATGGCATCCTCAGTACAGAAATGCACGTAGAGCGCCGCATATATCGGGCTGCGCTATCCTTTGGCATGGAGGCGCTTTCGGCGCCCGGCTTTGGAACGTGTATAACAGTGCGCCTCGTACGTCGGGCTACGCCCGACTCTATTAGTATGAGGTTTGGAACGCTTACAGCGTGTCTTGTACGTCGGGCTACGCCCGACTCTTTTAGTATGAAGGCGCCTTCGGCGCCCGGCTTTGGAACGCGTACAGCGAGCTTCAAGCGTCGCGCTACGCCCGACTCTTTCAGTAAGAGGGCGCCGAAGGCGCCCGGCTTTGGAACACGCACAGCGTGCCTCGTACGTCGGGCTATGCCCGACTCTTTTAGTATGAGGGCGCCGAAGGCGCTCGGCTTTGGAACGCGTACAGTGAGCTTCGTACGTCGGGCTACGCCCGACTCTTTTAGTATGAGGGCGCCGAAGGCGCCCGGCTTTGGAACGCGTACAGCGAGCTTCGTACGTCGGGCTACGCCCGACTCTTTTAGTATGAGGGCGCCGAAGGCGCCCGGCTTTGGAACACGTACAGCGTGCCTCGTATATCGGGCTACGCCCGACTCTTTTGGTATGCAGGCGCCTTCGGCGCCCGGCATTGGAACGCGTACAGCGAGCTTCGTACGTCGGGCTACGCCCGACTCTTTTAGTATGAGGGCGCCTTCGGCGCCCGGCTTTGGAACGGGTACAGCGTACCTCGTACGTCGGGCTACGCCCGACTCTTTTAGTACGAGGGGTCAAAGGCACCCGGCTTTGGAACGCGTACAGCGTGCCTCGTACAAGAGTGTACGGCTGTTTCATACATTTTGGCTGATCTGGACTTCTATATATTATTCACGTTATAAAATATTGCAGGTAATTAAAAAAAACACCATGTATATAGCGGCCAAACAAATTTCTTTTGCAAATACCTTCTTGTATCGTCGTAGTCGGGTAATACGCGATAGAATCCAGAGCGCTTGTAGATTCGTTGTTCGAATTACCTATCCGATAAATTAATGTTTTATCGGGTGCATGCAAGCAAAGCCGGGTGCAAAAGCTAACAATATGTATATATTTGAAATGTGCTACTTGAGCTCTTTCAAATGATATACAACACGTAATCATTACTTATTTTTATTTTTTTGGTTCGTGACTTTATGACCACTAGAGGGCGCCGTGTTCATTTTTTTGTGACGTCATGTAGCCTATAACCAGCGAACAATTAAGACGATTCGAATGACATATCGTTTGTCTTTACTTTAGAAGTTATGAGGGAACAAATGAACATACATACATACATACCCACATACATACCGGTCAAAATCATAACCCTCCTTTTGCGTTGCCGTAGTCGGGTAAAAAAGGGGGCCGCTACGTACTGTATTGTGTATTGAAGTACCTTTTGAATACATCAAACTAGTTTTTATGTTGCTGGTTTCGTCGATCTAGGAACTCAAAACAAAAACGGCCGTTTTAACTTTGGACGCATAGATCGACGAATCCAGCAACATAAAAACTAGTTTGATGTATTCAAAAGGTACTTAAATACACAATACAGTACGTAGCGGCCCCCTTTTTTCAATATCTTTCGTTAAATTTAAATAATCACGATTATTTAGCTGTGGCGCTAGTGTGCACGTTGATGGGCTCTTAACAGTGACACTTCTTAAGCCTAAAAAGTACCTAGAGTTAGACCGAGATAAGTCTGCAACGATTTTGATAGCAAACGCAGTGCAAGTGTTATTTATACGTCATAATTTCATAGAAATTTAAAATAACACTTGCACTGCGTGTGTTATAAAAATTGTTGCAGACTTGTCTTGGTCTGACCCTATCTATTTAAACATACATTGTGGTGATAGCCTTAATACCTGTAGAGTTTGTCTAAGCTGAGTTTGAACGAATTTGAATAAGTATAATGAAAATGACCCACTCAAATTCATGGTAAGGTTTGTTCGGGAATACGGTGAAACTTGATTTCTCAACGAGTGACGTAAAATTTGCGTGTTTGCTGGTGACGCACGTTGCCACTTTTCCATGGTGAGCACATACATATGATCACCATGATACGAACTGTTTTTAAAACAAGTTGAAATACGAGTAGTTGGCTTACACTATTAGTCCAGTAAAACAATATGTATAATCCAGGCCTGGGGTCGGCAAACCGCGGCTCGCGAGCCGAATGTAGCTCTTTAAAGGTACGATTGCGGCTCTTTAAGTCACCCATAAAATTAACTCTTTGGAGTTCTCTGAAAGCAACATTTGCGGCTCTTTGTGCTTCCCTAAACTGGTGATTTCTACTGCAGTTGGCTCTTCTTCTCAAAAGTTTGCCGATCTCTGATCCAGGCTATAGCTTAGTAGGTACCTATAGGTACTGTGGGTTGGAAAACTTCACAAGAATCGACTAAGACGATCTGTACCTAAAGGAAAACCGCCGCTGAGATATTTAAAAGCGTTTTCGCAAGCTGAAACGGAGACGCTTCGCTCACGCTTCACGCTCGGTCAGTTATCAAATTTTGACATGAAGGATAGGAAGTTCGTTGGCAAATCTGCTAGGTACCTATCTATTTATAGAATCACATGGTTTTTTTGCTGACTGGTTGAAGACCAACCTCTGTTTCTGCGTAAAAAAATGTGTAAAAAAGTATGAATGGCAGCCTCTCGCCATTTCCTGTGTCGTTGACTTTTCTTACGGTTATGTAGTGACCTAATGACGTGACGAAATCAGGTTTATGACGGGAGGCCGTTTAGATTTGCGAGTTAAGAAACTCGAGCAGTTAACGTAGTTTCAATCTGCTGTTAAATTAAACATTATTATACCTCACTTAAAACACTATTTTGATACCTACATATACCTACCTACCTCTTAATTATAAAATAGCTAGTGATATTGCCAAGGGATCTGGGGGTTGATTTTTGAATTTCAAGCGCTCGATTTCGTCACTCGAAATCTGTAAAAAAAGTCGGATCAATGGCGAATTGATATTTTTGAAATACGAGCAATAGAAATTGGGAATTGGGAGTCTATTGAGATTGGTATTGACTACTCGTTTTCAAATCTATTAGTAGAATTTAAATGCCTAGTACCTACTGAACTTTATTTATTTTATTGAGAAGTTCAACAGCGTTTACATTAAATAATACTTATACAAAAAACATGACAATTAAGGAGTCTGGGGAAATGGTGATCAACTTCTGCTGGATCAAGGCCCACATCGGCCTGGATGGCAATGAGAGGGCAGATCTCGCGGCCAAGCATGCGGCCACACTGCGAAAACCACCTGATTATGACTATTTCCCCTTGTCGTATCATAAATCACAAATGAGATCCAACACTTATGCCACACATAATAAATCATATACAGATAGCACAACAGGCAAACATGTAGAACAATGGCTACCTACTTTAGATGACGTCAAACTTCTCCATAAGCACACCAATATCACATTTCAGTTAACTCAGATACTTACAGGCCATGGTTACACGAAATATTATTTAAAGCGCTTTCATATAATTAATAACGCCACCTGCCCATGCGATAACGACACAGTACAAACCATAGAACATCTAATTAAATATTGTCCCAGATATGCACATGCCAGATGTAACCACGAAACTATCTGTGGAAAATACCAGGACATAGAACCGTACAGTATAAAACACATCATCGGAAAAGAAGACACACTCGATTCCGTGTGTTACCAGTGATGACTTACGGCTCCGAAACGTGGTCTTTCACTATCGGCCTCATCTCAAAACTCAAAGTCGCTCAACGAGCTATGGAGAGGGCTATGCTCGGAGTTTCTCTACGTGATCGAATCAGAAATGAGGAGATCCGTAGACGAACTAAAGTCACCGACATAGCCCACCGGATTAGCAAGCTGAAGTGGCAATGGGCAGGCCACATTGCACGCAGAGAAGATGGCCGATGGGGTCGAAAAGTGCTCGAGTGGAGACCACGGACTAGCAAGCGCAGCGTAGGACGTCCACCCACAAGATGGACAGACGATCTTGTTAAGGTCGCCGGAAGACGCTGGATGCGGGTCGCTTCCAACCGGCACGTATGGAGGTCCAAGGGGGAGGCCTATGTTCAGCAGTGGACGTCTTATGGCTGAGATGATGATGACACTAGAGATGCCCCGAATAGTGAATTTGGCCGAATATCGAATATTCGGCTCCCTCTCTCGGCCGAATACCGAATATTCGGCGACCGAATACCGAATATTCGGCGACCGAATACCGAATATTCGGCGACCGAATATTCGGCATGACATACGAACATTTTGAGTCACAATTATTACAAAAACTGTTCGCCAACAAAGCACAACGTTTGCTAAGATATATTTTTATGTTGAACAGAATTAATTAATGTAGTTAGAGTCAATCAAATCAGACCCATGATAAAAATAAAATATTTTGGAATCAACAAATGCTCAAAAACGTGCCTTCGTATTTAACCATTTTCCAAGAATACATTTTACATATTAAATATACCTAGTTTTTGGGTAATTTTTTTGTGATTTTTTTCTTTTTAGGTAAGTTCAACAGATATTCGAATCGAATAGTAGGCAACATTCGGCCGAACACCGAATATTCGGCAAAGTGGCCGAATAGGCCGAATACCGAATAGTTGCCGAATATTCGTGGCATCTCTAATTTACACCCCCTATTAATTAGCGTTTTTCGATAAACTAGAGTTATCTTGGCTACATCCCCTGTGACTATAATCAACAGCTCCTGTTTGTAAAACATGCACAGTACCTATGCAACTAATTGCAGTGCCCCGTCAGCATGACTAGACTGATGCAATGACGGGCGAATCGTCATCACTGACGCCTTGGCTCGCAACCCGCTTATGCAACCGGTCATGGGCATATGGCACTGCACTGTGCTGAACGAAGCTTGAAAAATATGAGTTTCCGTTGGTTGACTGGTAGGGAATGTCTGAAAGCATTGAGTCCGCCATTTGTTATAAGAACGTAACTTCGATTGTATGGGAGCGACTCTTTGGCGATGCGGCGGATTTATGTGACTTGTAATAGAACCAGCAACTAACGGCCCAATTTTCCTTATACTTAGTTGTGATCTCAATGATCTACTAGATTTAAATATACTACTTAATCTAAGCGTGCAACACAAAATCCACCTGTACGGCTACCACCAGTTTGACACTGACATATGCGCTAGAGTGTACGTTAGTTAAGTACTTTCTATGCATCTCGCTCGTATAAAAACTAAGTTACGCAGACGTTCGCGAATATGTGAGTCTGACACTGCTAGGGCAGTCGTGGTAAGGCTACTTAATGGTCAAGTAATAAATTAATAATAATAAACCAATCAATCAACACGAAGTAACAGGCCTATGGTTTCCCGCTCCATTAAATTATTTTCTAAAGAATGATCCAATTATTTATTCCAAGAACGGTTTTTCAAAATAAACGCCCTAAAATGGTTCAATCCCTTGAAACTTTTCTACGAATGCATACCGATTAGTAATAGTAAAGGCTCGTTCAAAAAGAACTGAGTTTAAAAAAAGGAAATATATATTTTACTACCTTCTGCCTGCAGTTTCGTCTGCGTATAATTATTAGTATTTCCACATACCGATTTCATAGTCAATTTCACCCCCGATTCGCATTTAGAATTATGTATTCTAAACGGTAGGTAGAGCATTAAGTACCTTTTAAGTTGCAGTTTCTCAAAATGTTATCAACTACAATGTTTCAACCCTAATTAGTAGATGGGGTCAACGACATTGCTAGTAAACAAAATTTACATGATTGGCATAAAAAGGGCATAAATGATGTCATCAGTGTCATTATAAACATACCTAATTATGTAGTAAAAAAATCAGGATGTATTCTAACTAATAACGTAATAACTGTGATACGCTTGTATTGCTGTCTCTTTAATTCTTTGTTTGTCAACCATTAAATTGTATATGTACCAGAAATCGTATATTTTTATTAAGCCTCAAAAATTAGGAGGAAAGGAATGGTTCGGAAACGAATAGGAAAACAGCAGAAATATTATAATTTTCCTCTTGTCCCGGCATTGTGCGACGGCTCATGGGAGCCTGGGGTCAGCTTTACAACTAATCCCAGAAATTGGCGTGAGCACTAGTTTTTAAGAAAAAAGCTGAAATATAATTTATTCAATTAGGTATTTCGTGATCATTGTGAACCGGCCCCTACCGGGCAAATTAACATTCACCGATAGGAAGCGGCATTCGAATTAAAAAATGATTCATATGTTTTGGCGTACTATAAGCGCATTTTGCTTGAACCAATATTTAATACGAGAGCACAGACAAGACATCCTCCAGACTGAGCATAGTAGCTCTACCCCCTCTGCCACAAATACGGTAGTTTTACTCCATTTTCGAGTCGAAAGTGTCTTTGTGTGACGTCCGTGTCTTTGAGCGGACCAATCACGGCACGGGACCTCGCTCACCTCGTCCCCCGCACCCCCGTATTTTTGGCAGCATTGGTTTCATGAAATAATTGCTCTAAACTTAGTCTAGAGGATTCCTAATAGTCTATGTACGAGAGAGATGAAATGGTAAATGCCATCAAAACGAGATGAAATTGACAGGTTGTTTCGAATCGGCCTTCATTTTGGACCTCGAAATAGAGCCGTGACGTCACAACGATGATTCACCGTCAGTTAATGTTGAGTTCAACCACGTAGGCGAATGTTATTATGTTATTATAGGTGCATGTGTGGGAAAAATGAAACAACCGTGTGACGTCATTGGTTGCATAACTGGGAAGGAATTCGGGGTGTTTAAACGCACCGCGAACGATCATTTCCAGGAGGGCCTTTGAGCAGGCTTGTAGGAATTCATCTGGATTTGATATGTGTATATGGGGTCTCTATTGTTTCCCAAATAGTTTTAAGTCCGAATTTTCGTTAGTCATAACTGTTCAAGATTGCCATAAAACAAACCTTTTTTTTGTTGTCGGGGTGGTAAAATGCGTTACGCATTCCCCCGGCCTGGGGAGCCATGGGGGATATATGGGACTCCCTCCTGCAGCCGCCCTCTCCTGTTGAGAGGAGGAGAGGAGGTATACCCACTAAAAGCCACTCCGGCGTCACCCTTCTTACCGTTTTGAAGGAGCCATGGGATGCCTGGGATTCTACCATGACTCCTTCCGGTGGCCCTGGCTTATCTTACGCCAGAGTACCCACACCGATGGGCCATAAAACAAACCTAACCTAACCTAACCTATCTATAGAATAACCTTACGAAAATCCTGAAAGTTAACGGTTTCAGTTTTATGACTAACGACAATATGACACACAATACATTATGACTTAAAACTTTATGGGAAACAAAGGGACCCCATGTACTTATATGATAAGATTTGTCAGCTGTCAGCAGTTCATAATCTGTTATCAGGGGCGCGAAACAGATCCTTTCGGGCATTCACGGCTTCGTTCGGCTCAGCATTGCTCCGAGCAATTATTAGGGTTGGCACAACTTGACGTCTGTTTGCGTAACTGCCACAGTTATTTACAACCGCCAATTGTTAAATTATGCTTGGTCTCTTTTTATAGCACATAATTGTCACATGGACAGATAAAGACAAAGGAATTTTATCTAAAACATTCGGAATTAGGCGCAAGCTACAGGGCCTAGCTGAATCCAATCTTCCTCGCGTTATCCCGGCATTTTGCCGGCTCATGCTGGGACCCTGGGGTCCGCTTGACAAATCCTGAATCGACGTAGGCACTAGTTTTTACGGAAGCGACCTTCCAACCCAGAGACATAATTATATCTGTTTTTGTCAAACTATTAGAAAATTATTAATACTTTTTTATGGTTCCGTACCCGAAGGGTAAAAATGGGACCATATTACTAAGACTTCTCTGTCCGTCTCTGTCTGTCTGTCTGTCTGTCTATCCGTCAGTCTGTCCGTCTGTATGTCTGTCACCAGGTCATTCTGTATCCCATGAACCGTGACAGCTAGACAGTTAAAATTTTCACAAACGATTTATTTATGTTGCCACTAAGTATAACAATAAACACTAAAAACAGAATAAAATAAATATTTAAGTGGGGCTCCCATACAACAACCGTGATGTTTTTGCGGTTTTTTGCGTAATGGTACGGAACCCGTCGTGTGCGAGTCCGACTCGCACTTGGCCGGTTTTTGTTTACTTTTGATGCTGACTGTACGAGACGTAAGTGTCCACGGCTGCATACGCATTTACTTTATCTTAAGTTACAGAATTAGATTCTTCCTTAATACCTTTTTTTGCGGAGAAACCTCAATAACCGGATAACCAGGTACGGTGACCAGGAAAAACCAGGTTAAGTGGTAGTTATAAATAATAACGTGTAGGTAGGTAAGGTAACGTCTGCGGTTTCGAGACAACTGTAGCGTCTCGAAAAGAACGCATTTGATTACCAAGATATTAATTCATCATCATTATTTATTCACGAACAATATTAATTGTGTATGAAATATAAAAATTTACAAAAATACTTCACATTACTTAACAAATAAAAAAACAATTAGTGACGTTATCGATTTTTAAGGGTGCCATACTTAGCCAATAAAAAAACTCTAATATTTATTTCAGATATCATCCTTGTAAACGGGAATTTGGTTGTAAGCTTTAACTAAATCTATTTTTGAAAATATTTTACTACCAGGCAAGTCGATGTGCGTAGTCCTCTATGTGGCGGACAGGGTATCTGTCAGGAATAGTGCGTGCGTTCAGCGCGCGGTAACCCCCGCCGCACGGCCGGCAACCATTGCCTTTCTTTGGCACCATATGTAGCGCCGATGCCCACGGCGAATCAGACGGTTGTGCTTCACCGTCACGAAGCATCTCTTCAAACTGCTCCTTAGCAATCTTCAGGCGATCTGGAGCTAAGCGGCGTGGTCTACAGAAGGTAGGAGGACCTGGAGTAGTTCGGATGTAGTGAATGCTTTACCTCTCGCGGCAGTCCAGATGGTTTCGTTATGATATCCCGTACCTACTTCTTGAGCCGTTTTGGAATCTAGCTCTCTGATCACTGGAAAATATTTCGTAGAATCCGCTTTCACGCCCCAAACGGCGAACTGCGCCTCGGCCTGGGCGAACCAAACTTCCGCATCTTCTGCCCAAAATGGTGGTAAACTCATGGTTAACCGATCCACCGCAGCACCTGATCGTTCGGGCTCTATTTTCTCGCAAACGGAATCTTCGAATTCGTCGGTCATTTTGAAAATTTTGAAAGTCGCGGGTCACCAATTTAGTGCCCTTGCCTAGAGCACTATTTCTATGTTAAATAATACGCGGAGATAGAGATGATGAATATTTACATATAATGAAGAATATTTACAATGATTAATGTACAATTTGATTTGCAAATAAGATTTAGGCTTCCGTATCGCAGAAGGAAAATTTAGTTGCGGAATGACATTGACGTAGATACGTAGACATGCAGCCGGGTTGTGGGCAGCCAGCATTGCGGTGCGCCACAGGCCCCTTAAAATAAAGCACCAGAAGATTAATAAAGAAACGTAGACAGCAGTTATTTTTAGACACAATTTCTATTTTAAACCCCGTATAAAACTATAAAGAGTAGGTAATTTGATTGTGACGTCACATGCTAGTGTTTCATATTTATAAATTCCATAGTAGCAAAATCGTTCTGACCGTTCGAAAAAAGAAACGATTTGACTAGTAGTCAAATACCCTATTTATTATTGTTTTGTTGTTCTTAAAAGTAAACTTAAGCTCATATTTTAATAAACATTCGGTCATTATTTAACTTCTCTACATTCAAATGTTTCCTTTAACTTTAGGCTTTTGCGGTTTTCGATGCTCATAAAAGCACAACTGGCTAATATTAAGATGTTTATTGCTATCAGTTTGAAAAGAAAACATTCTAAAATATAGGTACAAGGAAAAACCCGTCTTTTTAAAGACAGATAAAAGCGGTTCTGATTTTAACCCTTTGATCGCTACGCCACGTGCGCGACGCGTCATTATGAACATTGTCGGAACACACGAAGGTTGATATTGGGCTGTAGTTACGCGCGTAAGGTGACGGCGGTCCCTACGTGGGGTATTCCCACAGTGTACTTGTACCAGCGACGTCATTGGTAACTGACCATTTATACCTTCTTAAAACGTTATGAGGAAACATTCTTTTGTTTTTAAAAAGAAACAAAAGTCCATTAAATTTTTTTTGCTTGTAAATTAAGGTTTTAAGATACTTTCCCTCCAGCAGCAGCCTATTAATTTTTTCCACACTGTACAATCCCCTTGTCCCCTTAACCCCTACTCCATTTTTGCCTTTCCCTACTCTATAGTCTGTTGTATCTTTAGGTATCTAAAAAATACCAAACTAAATCTACCCTCAAATGGCTTCCTAAGCCAGTTGAGGGTAGATGAAAACATTACATGAACAAATAATGTAGGTTAAAGGCCCCTATTTCACCACGGTGACAGGTGCGACAATTGTCGACATCACTGTTACTGACGTCACAGGCCTCCATAGGCTACGGTAACCGCTTACCATCAGACGGGCGGTGTGCTTGCTTGCCACCAACATGTTAATTAAAAAAAACTCCATTATATCGCCAATTAATAAGTACCTACGTATTTTGCGAAGCTAATGACAATTGTCACAAGAATCACGACAATTGTCACGAAATTCCGATACAAAACTCATTTGCTGTCAAGAATTACCGACAATTGTTGTGTTTCTTGTGACAGTTGTAAAGCTTCGCAAAATAAGTACTTATTAATTGGCGATATAATGGAGTATTTATTTTGTTAACATGTTGGTGGCAAACAAGCACACCACCCGTCCGATGGTAAGCGGTTACCGTAGACTATGGAGGCCTGTGACGTCAGTAACAGTGATATCGACAATTGTCGCACCTGTCACCGTAGTGAAATAGGGGCGTCGTTCAGTGACAGATACAGGTGGTTTTGTACATATTTGGTTGGTTAATCAATTAATGTTATATAAATAATGTACAAATTATTTGTTTACTTTTATTTAAGTAAAGATACAGAGTCTAGTAATAGTTTTAACATTGACATTGTCATGTTCAGCATAATTCGGAGAACGCATGTTTGAGAAGACTTGTTAAAAATGCGGCGTTATCTTCCGCCAACACGCTTAATCTGATAAGTGATAACGCTGATAAGAATTGTTGATAATGTTGTGACGCGGTCGAGATTCAAACAGATTAGATGATGGTGACATAATATAAGAAATAAGAATAAGTGTGACGCTACCTTTATCTTCAGCCGTACTTTGAACTCTTTCTTATAGGTATTTTTTTTATTAGCCTACGTGTGTGTCCCACTGCTGGGCAAAGGCCTCCCCTCTCCCTTTCCAATCCTCCCTGTGCTGAGCAAGATTCCGCCAATCCCGCTGGAATGCATCCAAGTCGTCCCGCCATCTCTTTCTCGGTCTGCCTCTGCCTCGACTACCCTGAGGATGCCAGCTAGTGGCTATTATGGCCCATCTGTCATCATGCATCCGGCAGATATGTCCCTCCCAGTCCTAATTTAGCCTACTTATAGACTTTAGCTTATAGATTATTTTTTTTCGATTCTTTGATTGAGTATGTAGAGAAAAAGTACCTACTTAATGTACGCATTCTGGCAAAAATTAAAAACGTCTCCCACTATACCTCGTTTTTTTTAGCATGAGAAAAATGGTAAACAATCTTGAAAAACGTTTAAATAAATTTAGTACCTAACTATTATAATGAAACCAAAATTTAAAAAAATTGATTATATTTTTGGTGTGACTTTTTTTTAAAGTGATTTTCAATAAAAATACATGTTAAGATTGTATACCCTTTTTCTAATGCTAAAAAATATGTATAGAACCTAATTTATTAATTCTTGTGACTTACATATACATTGCTCGTAATTGGCCCTGACGTAGTTTTCGAGAGTATTAAATTAAGTTAATTGTTGACGTGATCTGTTGTTTGTTGCAAGTTTTTTCTGAAAATGATCTCTTTTTATTAACGGACCCTTTTTAGTGAACTGCGTCAAATCTTTGGAGTTCCCTGATTTTAATCTACGGGAAATAACACGAAATGGAACTACGCACTTATCTGACGTAGGTATGTACAATGGGCATTAAAATTCACATTAGGTATTTAAGTAGGTACCTAATTCAATTAGCATCGCGACTAAGTTCTATTATGCCTCAAATTTAATTTTATCGATAGTGTTTGAATATTTTCTACTATATATATAAAATGCAGTCAGGTCAGTCATTCAATGTTTATTTACTAGTCATTTTGCATTTCCTAAAAACATCACAAACTTTTCAGAGCAAAACCTTGGCAAGCTAAAGATAGGTTTTGTTATTTTTAAACTCCTAGATTATTCAAAGAGCAAAATAAATTAAACATAAAATAAATGTATACAAAATACGAATTATCTTTATTAGGTACTATCATAGATGTAAGTAAATTGAGGTAGATATGATCGTGAGCCATTAAATATAGGTTCCGGAACCTATATTTAGTTAGTCGTATGGGTGACGCCAACCTGTCAAGTTGTCAAAATTGTTGGATCAAATTTTAGTTTTGTCAACTATGAACGTCACACGTCTACATAAATAAAAGGTCATTGGGTACTATATACTCCCGTCCTAAACATGCTTGGTAAATCCATGTACAGTCGCCTGCGTTCGCGGTGAACCACTTTTAGACTCTATTCCAGTTTATTAAGGTTCAAAAGTGGAACACCGCGAACGCAGGCGACTGTACAATGTACAGTCAGCAATACTATTCGCTTAGCACCTTTGCTTCAAAAACATTGATATCACATATCACATTACATTATTTAACAATTTACCTAGTTAATTCACAATCAGGAAATATTGAAATAAGATTTGGAATGTTTCTAATATTAGATGTGATAAAGTATAAAGTGATATGTCCTGATATAATGATACTATAATATTTAATAGTTGACTAGCGAAAATAGGCAGTGTTATTTTAACGAATGACGTAATTTCTTAATTCTTTATTATCTGGAAAAATCTGACAAATTGTTATGACAGCTGTATCTTACACGGAAGAAAAGTAACTCGAAGATATATATTACATACCTACAGAACCGCAGGTAAATAACAAACAGACTAACAAAAAGACAAAGATAAAATATTTGAATTTTTTCGCATGGCATTGAATGTGATAATGGGAAAGCCGATCGCTCAGTAATTGTCGGCTGGCCAGAGTCATACGCAGCAACTGTTGCATCAGCCGGCGCACGCGCCGCTCCACGAAAAGCTAGCAAAGACGGCTGAAGTGAGCTTTAAAAGCATTCCACGGGTTATACAAATGCGTTTTGTTTCGTGTATTACATAAATTAAATTAACTTTTATTTCAAGCTCGTGGCTTATAAACTGTTAGTTATGTACAATATACTAAAAACTATCGGCCCGATTCGAACTTTGGGAGACGTCAAATATTACGACTAGATACAATATGGATAGATATATAGATATGTCAGTGTCAAATGTGACGTTTCTTCAAACAAAAACGTCACTTTTGACACTGACATATCTAAACCATATCGTATCTATCCGTAATATTTGACGCATCTTAAAGTTCGAATAGGGCAGTATGTTAGTAACAATAAATATCTTAACTTAAATAACAATAATTCACCGTTACTGGGCTTATGAACTCCACAACGTGCTTAACGTTACGAACAGTCGATCCTGTCCGCAATCATAGTTAAGGATGGTGTTGGGGCTAGCGCGCACGCGCCGTACTAGCGAACTAAAACTCTTTTTTCGGCGTTTAAAACCGATGACTATTCGTTTGACACAAAAAAAAAGAAAAATGACTCCTATACCTACCTGCAAATCTTCAGAATTGCAGGTAGGTGTAGGAGATATTCGCATTTTTAAGGGACAATGTTAGACCGCTTAATGCAGGGGTTTTGGGTAAACTTTTTTACCTGAGGGCCATATTGCGCCTCAGAATTTTCGCGCGGGCCACCGTCGGCGGGGTGGGTGTATCTGGGGTTGCTGCTATTAGGGCTGAACACCTGGAGCCTGGCTCCCGCGGGCCGGATTGGACCGCTGTCGGCGGGCCGGATTGGAACGCTTCGCGGGCCGGGGTTTGGAGAGCCCTGACTTACATACTCCTTTACCTGTAACTGCATCCCATGCCCAATATTCCAATAGACCAAATAGATAAAATAGGTACTGGCATATTTAGCTTATAGCACTAATGAATCACGTTTATGAATAAGGCCCCAACTAGCAAAATCACGCTAACAACAGTCTCTAGACTACAATTTTGTCGCTCTTATATTGATTTTATATCATCGTATAAGCCCGGGTTTGGGCACAAAGCATAAGCGTATTTATTTTAATATCGTTCTAATATCAGTCTAATTGAATGTTGTTTGCATTCACAGTAATCTTTTTCAAAACTATATTAAGCTGCTTTAGGCTAATATCGCTTTTACGTAAGTATCTTGTAAGCCTATATAGGCTTATATTGGTCGAACGTAAGTATCTTGTAAGCCTACATAGGCTTATATTGGTCGAACGTTAGACTCTTGTAAGCCTAAATAAGCTTATTTTGGTTTGAAACATTCTATTTGTGAAGTATAAATATACGGGTGAAATTAACTGCAACGTGACAAAAACATATTAGTGTAAGTGTTTATCAAACTTTTTATGAATTATGTTTAAATATAATAACGTGCTGTTTATCATCGTCTGTTTATGTTTCAGGGTAAGTATTCACATGGGAAAATATTATTTATTGTAAAGTAGACCCTGTTTTACACTTCAAACTTCATGCGCCTACTCAAATATGGTATTTGAATATTTTTATAATTATTTTATTTCTTTATTTTGTATTGATAGTCAGCCATTGATGTAGGTGTATTTTTCAAGCGCACTATTAAGCATTCTGAATACAAATGATGTGGCCATGTTGAATAAATTACGGTTCCTTGCTTTACTTATACTAACAATAGTGTTCCCAAAAACGATTTAAGATCAAACCATCTTATATTGATCTTCTCTTTTGTGATATAAGTGTCTTGATCTTATATCACTCTAATATCTTACTAAAGTGCTGCTGTTAATCTCATTATAGCTTTAGTAAGATCAGAAAAGTACGTACTTACAGTGTTCTTATGCTATGTTGATATTAGTCTTACATTCTTACAATAGCATTTAGAAATCTAATATAAAATCAAATGAACTAAGAGAATGAGGATATAAGACCAGGTACTCTCAAGTCCAATGAGACTTCGTAAATGTTGTTGTAAGAGCAAGAGGCTTATAATAGTATTATGCTATGTTGATATTAGTCTTACATTCTTATAATAGCATTTAGTAAGTCTAATATAAGATCAAATGAACTAAGAGAATGTGGATATAAGACCAGGTACTCTCAAGTTCAATGAGACTTCGTAAATGTTGTTGTAAGAGCAAGAGGCTTATAATAGTATTATGCTATGTTGATATTAGTCTTACATTCTTATAATAGCATTTAGAAAGTCTAATATAAGATCAAATGAACTTGGAGAATGTGGATATAAGACCAAGTACTCTCAAGTTCAATGAGACTTAGTAAATGTTATTGTAAGAGCGAGAGGCTCATAATAGTATTATGCCATGTTGATATTACATGTTGGTATTGTTGTTAGTCTTACATTCTTATAATAGCATTTAGAAAGTCTATTATAAGATCAAATGAACTTAGAGAATGTGGATATAAGACCAGGTACTCTCAAGTTCAATGAGACTTAGTAAATGTTATTGTAAGAGCGAGAGGCTTATAATGGTATTATAAAATGCTCTTATATACATATATAAGACTAGGTAATAAGACTAAACTTACTAAAGTGCGTATTAGCTTGTCTAAGACTAATATAAGAGCGATGATAAGTTCAAAACAAAAATAAGAGCGCTATAAGCTCACTACTCTTATAAAGTGCGCAATCTGAGACTTTTTTGCTAGTTGGGGCGTTTTTGAGCTTTTAAATATGTTGGAATAAACTAAACAGGTGGTCATGTACTTACTGTACCTAGTCATATAAATTAAATATTCTAGAAAATATTTCCATCATTTCCTTACTCAAACTGAAAGCTTACAAAAACAGTCAGTTGAAAAGCCAAGTTTTCTCAGAAAACAATATTTCGGTTAATTAATTAAGGTTACGTGACCGAACATACTCCAACTAATTGATTCCGTAACTTAATTAATATTTTCCAATTAAGCAGCCTTAAATTCAATTAAAATTCTAAGAATTCGCAAATTTTTCGTTGAATTTTTTACTACCTTGCAGGATAACTTGAATGGTCTTAGGTCCACTTGCACCATCCCACACGCCCGGGGTTAAGTTTTTTTGTGAAAGTGTGAAATAGGCTATTTGATTACTAGTCAAATCAGTTTCTTTTTCCTAACTGTCAAAACCATTTTGCTACTATGGAATTTATATGAAAAACTAGCACAATCAAATTACCTACTCTTTATAGTTTTATACGGGTTATAAAATAGAAAATGTGTCTGTCTACGTTTCTTTATTAATCTCCTGGTTCTTTATTTCATGCATGGTGTAAAATAATTTATTTTAAATACAGTCAAATACCGTATAAACTACACAACGGGATTTAATCGCGTATTTAAGTTTTAAGATTGACCTCCGACGTTTCGAGGACGGCGTTGTCCCCGTCGTCTCGGAGAAGACTGTACGTGGTCTCGTTGTGAAGTTTGATAATGTTTAATAATCGTGAAAGTTTAAATACCGTATTGTACTGGTAACCATGGTAACTCCAGGTCTAGCCGGTTAAACTCGGGTTAGTGAATGGTGCAAGTGGCCTTTATGATAATAGAAGTAAATAATGTTAAAATTTCAGTAAAGCGAGCCATTTTCATATGTATTTTTAAATACCAACAAGCATTCGGTCCACCGGTAAACAGTCACCTTAGCCTATGGACGCTTGCAAATACCGGGGTGCTACATGCGCGTTGCCGGCCCTTTAAAAACCTGTACACTTTTTGAAGAACCTTATAGGCAGGGATAAGGGTTTCTAGTTCCATATGAATTGTATAAAACCATAGAAGGTAGGATCGTATAGAAGTGGTATACGCGTGCCTCCGTGAGGGACAAAATATACGCAAATGCGACACTGTGATTGGTCGAATTCATTTGTTGCCCACCATTGTCCATACTAAAAAAAAGGTGGGGAACAAATAAAATGTGAGACTGTGACAAGGACAAACAATAATAGCTCTTTCGCTGCTACTCCTACTGAAAGATACATAAGACTATCCCGTTCTGTCAGTTACCCCCACCACTCATGCCAGATTCAGGTATATCCTAGATTCATGTATAAAACTTAGTTTGTAGAGCTGTATGAGATTATTTTGTACTCTTTATCAATAGACCACTAAATAGCGAATTATCCATCATTGAGTTATTATTACTATAGAGAAGCCACACCAAGCAATGAAATTGTCGCAATCGCAATATGTACCACGCGACCAAAACTTCGTAAGCGCCTTAAAATTCATGGCGCTTACGCGTTTTGGTCGCGAGACTCACGCTCCACTTCTATGGTTTGTTGTCAACATCAACTCATGGCGCAAAATACTGGTTCTCTGTGTCGGTTCTATACGTAGTAATAATAGTTCAATGATGTCCATTGATTCTGTTACGTCAATTTGCAAAGGACATAACCTGCAAAACATGAGTGTCGCATTTCCGACACATTAACATATACTCGAGTGTGACACTTCTTATGTAAAACTGTAATGTACCTTCTCAGCTGTAGGTTGATTAGGATATCCAGCATAAAAATATACAGATTGCGACCAATGTATTATTTGCGCGTCCATTCAGCCACCACGTGCTCTATGAACCAGACACCCACTAAGTCGTCTCCTTCCGCGGAAACGTTTCCAATAATTAAAATAATTGTAGCAGCTACTGCATAATTCCACGATTCTCGGATATATTTGTAACCGGACTTCGGGAAATACTGCCTTGTATTCCTACTGTCTAGACGGTTTATAATTGGTCCTATTTATGGCTTGTCATGTCCTGTGTCATGTGACATATCGTTTTATTGGAATGGGAAATAACCAGACATCGTACATTTTCCAGCATTTTTGGTGCAGCGGAGTGGTGTCAACGGAACTGGTATAAATAATTTCAACCCTAATGATTAATTAGCGTTAATTACGTTAATATTAACCTTAATTTACCATTTCAGTTGAAATTATCTATACCAATTCCGTTAACACCACTCTGCTGTACCAAAAATGCTGGAAAATGTACGATGTCTGGAAATAACCAAGTTGATTTTTAGATGGAAACTTGTGACTCTAAACGTTGTACTCGAAATGGTCTCTAATTATAATACAGCGTATATTTTTGATACGATCGCATAATCAATATGGTAGTTAGTTTAGGCCCTAATTACTCGTAACACACTATTATAGGTTTTGTAAAAAAAGGTACGACTTTAATGTTTCTCTATTTTTTGTTTTAGAGTCTGTGCGGAAAGAGAAGAGTCGTGGAATGTATTGGGCCCCATTCATTCCACGACTCTAGATTATCTTTCCGACACCGACATCTCAACTGTCACAAGTGATAACGATGTACGAAATATGTACATTGCCATGCCGCTAAAAAGATATCCAAAACTAATTAAGTACATATATGGAAATATTTCCTGGAATAAATTAATTTCATTCATTCATTCATTATGTATGCTCGTGTGGTCAAGAGTACATTCAAAAAATCTTTTCGAATCCTCCTATATCAAAAATACAAAACCTATTGAAAATCGTTTTTTACCAACTTAAGGACTACTTAAACAAACTTTCCCCCGCTTTCGAAACAGAAAAACTCATTTTTTAAGCGTCATTTAATGTAAAATGCAAATAATATATACGAAAAATATTATTCACTATCCTGAAATACTCCAAACTTTTACGTTAGCGTGTGCCGACCCGACTCTATCTCTCTACAAAGTTTATCAAAACCCACTTTGGTAGGTAACCCACTTTTAACCGTCGAGCTCCCAAATTTTCTAGTTAGCTACAAAGTTTCCCAAACTTTACCCCACTTTCAACAGTCCAACCCCCAAATTTCCAAGCTTCATGACGTACCAGTGAGTCAGGCGGGCGCGCCGGCGCTCCACCAATCACGGCCCTCGACGCTGGCTATATACGCGAACGGCCGCCGTCCGCGCGCAATGTTCACGCGCTCCGCACTCAGTACGCACGATCGCGAGTTACGCCTCAAACTTTCGTAGTTACATTTGTGTTTGTGATACATTTCGGATATAACTGTAAGTATTTCGGATTAAGTTTGTAAATAACAGTTACTTTTGAAAGTCTGAGCTAGTTTTTTGCGTTTTGACACAGTTTTGACATTTATGTGGGATCTTTCGTAAAGTTACTATTATAATTACACTTTTATCGATTACTCATTTAAATCGCGATTATTTTCCTTGTAATTTATATTTGCTTTCCTCTCTCAATCTTAAAAGACAATTCTGATAAACAAACTTCGATAATATAAAATGTAAACAGAAAAATCTTACAAGTACTTATATTTGTTAGCTCTAAATAATTAAGAACACATACATACATAACAGTTTCAAATACCTACCTATTAATAGGTACTTTATTTTACCTACCTAACTATACCTAGCATCTATTACTTTTTGCAGTTTAAGATGTTTAAAAGTGTCGTCAGAAAGTATACATAAAGTGCTGTTTCTTGTTACTACATTAGCACCTTATCAAACTCGTTTGATGTTTAAGATAAACATCTGCATTTTATTCCTATATGCAACACATTGATGCAACGAAGTTATTTCATAACTTTCTACGTAAGTGCTAGTGACCATAGGATGTATTTATACAGGATGTTAAAACCAAACGGGACTGTGTTAAAAATTAGGAACTAGAAAGGATAGAAAACTTAGAAACCACAAGGTACAATTTTGGAGATAAGAAAAATTAACAAAAAAATTAGCCGGGAATCGAACCTGGTAAACGCTATAAAAAACCGGTGGGTAATCATGTTTTACACCATGCATATCTGTCGAACTAATTGAATTAATTTTTAAATCTATATTATATAATCATTTTGCTTTTCTATGAAGGTTACAATTTATTGCTGTTAACAACTTAATTGTCAAGTCCCTTCACGGCCACTTAAACATTCAAGTCTCGTATTTCAAAAAATCGCCATCGCGGTTCTAGTTTCACATTCGCCTATAGACTTTTTCAGCTGATAAGCCGGCATTAATTCCAAAATGGCGTATCGTCCGCCATTTCCTAGTGAAGTTCGTCAGTTTGCCAAGATGGTAGATAAGATAAGGCAAACGTCACGCCATTGCATCGTGGGTAACCACAGCATCGGGTTACCGGCTTGTACGAGTAACGAATGCCGTATGTCTGCCAGCCCGATTCGAACTTTAAGATACGTCTAATATTACGTCTAGATACGATATGTCAGTGTCAAAAGTGACGTTTCTTCAAAAATCGAGCAGTACAGCGTATATTTTTTGATACGATCGCATATTCTAAGGGTTAGTGTAGGCCCTAATGAACACACATCCATAGGTTTATTAAAGAGTACTATGTAGTTTTCTTTTTACCTATAAAATAAATTGACAAGCATCATTACTTTGTTTTTATTCGCAATTAATGTCACAACTGTCGCATGTGATGACTATGTACGCAATACAATTGTCACTCAGAAAAATTTCAAAAAATTAAAAATTATCTGAAATTCTTTAAAATAAAATAAGTATTATCTCTGGTAGTTGAGACTATTTAAATATATATTTTATTAGAATCGTATCGTTACTTTAAAATCTACGTCTCGTGTACCTAAATACACGCTGTATAGTCGGATACGGATCTAACTCTGCACTGACAATTGAAGTCCCTGCACACTTGCGTGCTTAATAAACGTCTGTAATCATAATAATTTGACGTTTATTAAACACTTCTACACTATAATTGCAAAGGCCGCGCATAGTTAGCTTGGTTCGACTCTACTATGCCTACTAATATTATAAATGCGAAATAAACTGTCTCTTCACGATTAAACCGCTGAACCAATTTAGGTGAAATTTGGTATGGTTTTAGTTCTTGGGAAGGACAGTTTATACTTTTTATTATCAGAGAAATCATCAATGAAATCGCGGGCATAAGCTAGTACTTTTTGAAGAAAATCTGGAGTCTTAAGGGTGAAGATGTAACACACAGTTACGGTACTATTCGCTTTTATAATACTATTATAATTAATTGACCGTAGCTTTAAGCAAGGTCTCCATTTTGTTTTAACTCGGGCATTTTGCTTTCGTATGTTCGGATGTTCTCCACTACGGTACAGTAAAATAAAGTAAAGTAAAAATTTATTTGTGGAACACTTTTACACACTTCACAGTTAAGGTCTTATATATAAAATAATAAATAGAGCTCTGTGTGTTGCCTATTGGCGTACAAATATTGAAACTTAAAAATAATGGTTACTCATTATGTTATTATTACCTAAAACGCAAAAATTAGACGTTTTCAATAAACAGAATGACCTGAATGACCCTTTGAATGAAACTTGAAACTTACGTAACGTTGCTTGTACCTAAAGCATTGGCAAAGCCGCACTGTAAAAAAAAAACATACTTTTTGATTTTGTTCCTTTGAAATTGAGTTAGGTTTAACTGTATACACGAAGCCTATCGAGAGGAATACAGTTAAAACATTATTTCCTTCGCATTTCGGTACCTACCGTTCACTGTAAATACCCGGCAAAACACAGAAACTGTAACTATAGCGGATGAAAATAGTTTTTTTCTAGTAATAAAAAATATTCGATTATTCGAAACCTGAGCGGCCGAATATTCTAATATCAAAAACAGGTCGCATATTCGACATATTCGAATAATGGAATTGCAAGCCCTAAATACAGTTAACTTTAAAGTTTCTTGAAGCGAATGAGATGGGTGGATTGAGAACTTATACCGGGTGTGGCCTGTAACACGAGCAAAGAATTAAAACATAGAATGTACTCCTCAAACGGTGACACTTTTGTTCTACAACTTTTAAAAATTATGAAGTATTTAGACTACCTATTTTTCATACAAAATAAATATTATCTTCAATGGACGCCATCGCCACGCCATATCATTGTGATTGACGTTGCTTGTCACGCCTTAAACATAACAAAATTCGCAATACATTGCGTCTTAGAATAAACTTTAAAGTGTATTAAAAATCAAACCACAAGTTATTTTTCAAAGTTGCTGAACAAATGTTGGTGAGTATGAGGAGTACAGCCTACAGTTTAATTTTTTGCTCATGTTACAGGCCACACCCGGTATAACTACATATTAGAACAACCCCTAATATATTAATTAGTAGTGGCTTAGTGAGATGTAGACCTCGCGTTAAGCTTAGAAAATGTAAAAGTGTAAAATACTTAGTTCGTTGAGTCGTTATCACAGTGAACTCACAAGTCTTAAGCGCCATAGACTTTATTGGCGCTTAAGTCATTTATGCCGAATTCCGCATTAAAAAAAATCCAAAAACTGGATCGACAAAAAATCTATTTAGTCATACAATGTTCACAAAATTTCACGAGAATCTGTTAAGAATTGCGACCCGTATAGCTATGCTAGTTTAACTGTAGGTACTTCTTTTTATAAACGTGGGCATCTTAGAGTAGGATGACAAAATCTAGTTAATTATGTGTATTTCTGCAAAATATCATTAGTTTTGGCAATATATGTGAAAAAAGCTTTTGAATAAAACGATAATAAACCGACTTCTCGTTCCCTTTCTTATTTTTTTAAATATTCGAATATCTCGTCAGAAAAAGTCCAATATTCGAATACCTGAAAGTTTCGAATATTTGCAATCCCTAACTGTATTGCAACAAAATGGTTGCCGTGAAACCGGCGTATCGTTTTATGAACGTCTTAAATTAACCGGCCGTTAAGCCAAACGACGTTTAAGGGGGTGTTAACTGGCGTTTTGTGGCCAAAGCAGTAATTCATTGCACCGTAACTATAAGGGTCGGCGTAAACTGAAGAATACGACATACCTATAAAAATTAAAATTGGCATGATTAAATATATCACCAGTGATCGTACATTTTCCAGCATTTATGGTACAGCAGAGTGGTGTTAACGGAATTGGTATAGACAATTTCAACTGAAATGGTAAATTAAGGTTAATATTATTAACGTAATTAACGCTAATTAATCATTAGGGTTGAAATTATTTATACCAATTCCGTTAACAACACTTCGTGCACCAAAAATGCTGGAAAATGTACGATCATTGTATAATGTATATCACATTATTTTTTTTGTCAGTAAAACTTAATCGCGTATCTAAGTAATTGACCGAGCGTCAGCGAAGGTCTCCCTTTCAGCTTGAGCAAACATGAAAATATTTTGTTACCTATATTCAATATTAACCCGTTTTCAAAGTTACCCGAAGATGTTGTGTGAAAACAGATACTTCAATAAAATTCTGAATAATAAACACTTTTTTTTTGCGTTTCATACAACATACAAAATTTCAAAGTGGTTGAGCACCCCCTTGTAGTTGAGATAAAGTTACGAAACTTGGTGTATTTTATCAGCATAATAAGTGTAACAAAATAAGGGGGTGCCCCGTAAGAAAATAAAAAAAAAAATTTTTTTTAACCACTCTAATATACATACTTAATTTTATTTACTTACTTCGTAAGGCGTGATACAAAATCTCCTAGATTCTCTTACATATAGAGAAATCTTAAATATTACATTCCATCGTAGAACAATGCAAACCTTATGCGAAATGAAAGCCCTACATAGTACATTACTTGTCTACTTTCCCTCCAACCGGCACTGTGCAGCCATCAGAAGTATCGGAACGGCCGAGATGCTCAAAAATATCTGAACACGCACTTTTAGAGTCACCGGGAAAGCTGCTTCCATAAAATCGCTTCCTTAAATTACATGACATTTTTGTAATTTCCTGACAAAATTCCTGATTTCCGGATATTTTTCCTGACATTCATATTTTTCACGACGGGGGGGAGGGGGGGTCTAGCCGTTAGCAATGGCCATTTATTATTTGTATTAATTTGTAAATAAAAAGGTACTTTATAAAAAAAAATCTTCAAAAAATAAAAAATCGTCTATTCAAAAAATTCCTGACATTTCCGTGTTCCGTCCCCATTCCTGACAAAAGGCCTAAATTCCTGACATGTCAGGAAAATTCCTGTCATCTGGTAACCCTATCTGTAGGGTACTATTATTTTTACTAAAAATGTTATACAAAAAAGACCGGGCAAGTGCGAGTCGGACTCGCGCACGAAGGGTTCCGTACCATAATGCAAAAAACGGCAAAAAAAAAAACGGTCACCCATCCAAGTACTGACCTTGCCCGACGTTGCTTAACTTCGGTCAAAAGTCACGTTTGTTGTATGGGAGCCCCACTTAAATCTTTATTTTATTCTATTTTTAGTATTTGTTGTTATAGCGGCAACAGAAATACATCATCTGTGAAAATTTCAACTGTCTAGCTATCACGGTTCGTGAGATACAGCCTGGTGACAGACGGACGGACGGACGGACAGACGGACGGACGGACGGACGGACGGACAGCGGAGTCTTAGTAATAGGGTCCCGTTTTACCCTTTGGGTACGGAACCCTAAAAATGAAAGGGAGTGACTCTTGAGGAAGCTTTATAGGGCCACTTGCACCATTCACTAACCCGGGGTTAACCAGTTAAATAAACCTGGAGGTTGAAGTTACCATGATTACCAGTACAATTTGACACTGGGTTAACGGTTTAACGGGTTAACTCCGGGTTAGTATGATGGTACAAGTGGCGCTTAGGAGTATCATTTGTTAGGGCGGGTTGCCAGTAAATGATAAATTCTACCATGCTAGTGGGCTGAACTCTGAATCCTCCTCTAGACGACCTATTTGTATAGAATGGGGTTGGCCGGTAGAAGTTTTTAGCAGATGGCGCCATCATAGCTTGCCCTGTCAGTCCCTAGAATTGTGTCAAATTTTTGTTTTTTTAATACCCTGGCTGCCAGCCTTTTAAGCCAAATCTCATAGAAAAAGGGGCAAGCTATGATGGCGCCATCTATGCAAACCTTTGACAGTTGCCAACCCCATTAAGGTCTTTTATTTTTTAAATTATTTAGCGTTAAACGTCAGCATACATCATCCGCATACAAAAGACATCAACGGCACAATTTGGACCTTCGGAGAACTTCCCTTACTACCCCAAAAAGAGATTAAATTATAAAAAGACTATTGCAAATTATAGCCTTATGTAACTGTCAATAAGATTGAAATTATATTGAGACCTGAGTAGTAGATACGTCATATTGAAGTTTAGTGCTAATGTTATATTGATTCTTTTGCGATGTCGGTCTGTTATGAAGTGCCTTGATCACGATGTTTCTGAGAAATTTGCGTGTTTGAGGTTTTGTACTGTTTGCAAAAGAAATGATTTACTATCGAATATTTATATTGATGAATCTTTGAATAACGTTAATAGCTGGAGATGAAAAGGATTATGCTAGAGTAGGTACTTTTTGAAATGCCAAAAATGCCAAAATTAAACAGTCCTAAAATTATCATAAGTCATAACTTTAACACGTCAAAGTCGATGAAGATTTAAATTGGTCCGACTAAGTACCTACATACTTGCCTTTATTACTAAATTCTAATTATAAAAAATGTTTATATGAAACCTTATTACGAATATTTTTGAAAGTTACAAAATCTGGGTCTCATTTTGACCCCTGTACTCGTTAGCATTCTAGACTTGAACAAACTGGCATAACGTCCCGCGTTTCATCTAATCTGATATTTCATAATTCATAACCGCTTGCAATTCCGCAAACTTTCCCTCCTATCTGATAATAAGATAAGACTTGTCTTCATTGCTCTACGACCTACGTGATGGGCCACTTCAGTTTTGTCATTACTATATTGTCATCATGACAACTCACTAGCTTTCGAGCATATTTTTATTTTATGTTCATGTTTAACAAAATATCAATAACTACAGGGTGGCCAAACAAATCGGCAACAAAAAAAAATTGTGCGGCATATTGATGATAATTTAACGAAAGGTTTGCTTTTGTGTTTTGTGTTTGCTTAAGCAGAATATTTTGAAGATATTACCTTGGTTTTAGTTAAATAATTGTATTTTAAATTTTTAATGACGTTTTGTAAAAGTTTACACAACTTTGAGGAAGAAAAATATTCCTAAAAATGATTTGTCTACCTACATATTTTTGGTTCATCTGTATAATCCGGTTATGAATTATTTCCTCCTTTTTCCTGAGTAAATATTACCACCTTTAGTACACCACCATCTCTCGCACTATGCGGGGTTAAAACCGCAAATAACTGTGGCGATTAAAATAATCACGTAACATAATTTCATCTCTGGATATAAATTAACCCCTATTTCATAAAAGTGACCTTACAACCGTGAGCAATAAAAGCAACTCCCTTGGACCTCTTAAAAAAATACATTTTAAAATAATTATTTGATTTGTTCCCCAAGTTACTAGCCGTTTTTATGCACAACAGTTGACGTTCCATACTTTAATTTTAAACCATACGTAGATGTCGTAGATATAGTCTGTCAAATCATTTCCGTCAGTAGAAAAAAGCGGCAAATTTTAAAAAATGTTGGCGCGAGTTTTTATCGTCCCATGGAAAATTTTAATTTCGCGCCTTTTTCTACTGACAAAGTTGTTTGACAGGCTATAGGTGTGTAGATAATGTAGGTAACGTATAAACAAATATGTAGCTAGGTATATAGTTAAGTACTTGTATAATAAAAGGCCTATTAAAACTCCAGTAAATCCTGTATCATAATTTTATACTTAATTTAATTACGTTGATTGGCGATGAGTCATAATAGTCATATTACTCATGTTAATAAACAGATCGAGAGCGTGCTACAAACTGCCATTAAAGCTAATGGCCGAATAATTGATCCGTCAACCTCGTTTCTTGGTTTCTTGTTGAGATTATCAGGGGGCCTAAGGGCCACCCCACACTAGCGTCTCTCGAGCGTCGGATTCAACTCTATGGCTGCTGCTCGACGCAACGTTGGCGCAACCACGCAGCGACGCCATTTTCCGTAGCGCTGACTAGACTCCAACGCTCAAAAGAGAAGAGAAAAGAGAGGGGGATGGTCCTTTAGTCATTATTCTGTCATTATTAGTCATATTTTCCTGTTTTCGCAGGAATAATAAACTTACAAATAATGGTTATGCAAAACTAGGTGAAAATTAAGCTATGAATTCATTAAACAGCTGTTAGTAGGTAAACACCTGGTACCTACCTTAATACGTTATTGATTATATTAATAAGTATCAAATTACCGACTAAAATTTACGAGGCAAATGCCATCCTAAAATTGAACCATAATTATAACGCAGAAAGCTCTAGATTTGCATCAACCACTTCTGTAGGTACATAGCACCTTAATAATCCGACCACAGACAATATTAAAATTATTCATATTCGACATTTAAAATTAATTAAAAACGAATAAAAATCGTTAAATTTGAATTCGGCCGAACACCTGTGGTAACGTGACACCGGGGTATCGGATGTTGAATCGATTCTTATGGACTGTTTCGGTCAATAAATATGGAATAAAAGTCGTGTTCGGGACTGTTTACGGCCGCCGGCGCTCTTTGACTCGACGACGCTGTTGTTGCCAAGGCTTACCGATCACAGGCGATCAAAGCCGATACTGGCTAAGCAAACTGGATACTGGCTATACAAAGTTTAATTACGTAGTTTTTTGTGATCTCGGTTTCACAGTTGACTTAGAACTTACCAGCGTTCGCGAATCGCGACATAAGCTACGTCGAAGCTTAAAAATTGGAAATAGAGTTGATATTACTCAACTCACCAACTCGCTTGGTAGGTGCGATATGCAAACCAAATAAGGCCAATAATAATAATATAAGGCTAAGCAAATAGGTATGTTACTTACGTTGCACCTAACCTAAACTTTGAAATCTAAAGTAGGCCCTTGGGGCATTGTACCAAGGGTGCTTCCTCGTTGTATCGCCTCGCCTCGCTTTTTCAAATCAATTGGTGTCATATTTTCATTTCAAAATAGATTCAATTGATAATAAATATGACGCATTCGTATTAAATTGAAATCTTATTGGTTTTGATACTCTTCTAATTTAACTCCTTTTGTCTGGGGAAATATTAGCAACTAAGGAATATTTATTATTGTTTAGTCCACTGTGCATTGAATTACCTCCATCTGGAGAACATCCCACAAAACATCTGTAAACACAGAGGTGACGATGAAATTATAACTGAATAAACATTTTAAGAGGGAACATTTAATAAACATTTTTTTGCGGGGGGGCGCAAAACTTATAATTAAAACGCTTTTGATTGTTAGGTACGAGTTTTTAGAAAATCAAATGCCATGAAAAAATTGACGCAGAAACTAGATTTTATTTGTAAGGGCAGACTCTAATCCAAACATTACTAGCTTAGGTTGAAATGAAAATTGGACATGTATACGATTTTTAGTGTTTTGTACAAAACTTTGTTCACAGAACACTTCGTTTTAGTTTTTTATCGAGCCAACTTTTGAAGTTTTGGTTGAAGTTTGCTCTTTGTTATAGTTACTTAGTCCATTGACTGTTACTTAGTCCATTGACTGTTACTTAGTCCATTGACTGTGTGATGCTTTCTTTTCATAGCATTTGTCTTTGACGTGCAACATGAAAAAAATCAATATTAAAACTTAAATTAAAAGTATGTGGTTCTTAAAAAAAATTGTGTACAGGTTTTTAAAGGGTCTGCAATGAGCATGTAACATCTCTGGAGCTGCAGGCGTCCATAGGCTACGGTGACTGCTCACCGTCAGCTTGACCGTATGCTTGTTTGCCACCGACGTGATATAAAAAAACTACAATTTCGCGTTAGCCACGTCTTAAAATTTTATCTGCAGGTTATAGGTAGAGGCAGAGATGGGCATCATTCGAATAAACTTTTATCGGAATAATATCATTCGAATAAACAATAATTCACAATATTTTTATTCACGAATGATTTATTGATGATTTATTCGTCATTCGCGATAAATTTTGTTATTCTTATTCGTTATTCGTCATTCGAATAAATTTTGCCCATCTCTGGGTAGAGGTAGGTAATAGGTATACTGTGCTCAAGTGCTCACATCCCTTGATCGGGCCGGCGGCGCGCGCGCAGGTGAAAGGCGGTATCTGTAATTGTATCGCGATGTGGATTTCCTTGGGTTCGATTAATTCCTGTGCGGGTATGGCCGGCTTCAAGTTTATATTTTATATAAGTAACTTAGTTCAACACTTTTCAAAGCACATTTGCAGGCTTACAAAAAACATTTAACGGTCGCGGATAGAATAGTCTCTCGCAAAACGCTTTTGTATCTTTTGATGTTTACATGTTTACATTATGAACCTCCAATCCTCCAGGTCTGTTTTTATATATTTTTGTAAGTTATATCTATATTTTTATGTATGACTGTATGTGTTCTGAAGAATAAAAAAAAATATAATGGGCTCTTATTAGACCCAAGGGTTATTATTACCTATCAAAAAGGGTTATTACCTACTTACGATTATCAAATAATTAATACAATTTTTAACCTGTATTCTTATGAACCATGAACCTAGGTTCTTATCGAATATTATCAAAAATAAATAAAATAAAAATTCATATCTTCTTTAAAACTATATAAACGAAGTATCAAAGAAGCCGGTTTACAAATTGGAAGTAGATACTTAAGTTCGAGAAGATAGCAATATTTTGAAATATATCTTACGATCGTATTTCAGCAATAAAGTATCCATTTACTTTATGGACATGTGCTAAAAGGCAAATTAATAAACCTACCACATTAAACCACTTTCACATGTTCCTATATCAATGTTCAATATAAAAAAGTGAGTGCTTGGATCTTACAATCTCTCACATCTCACATTAAAAGTTACCTGTTCCGTAATTTTTTTTATTTAATTTACCTATCTGTATAGTCTCATAAGTCATAAGCCCTTTTGACATTGTCTCCAAAATTATTTCTGATGAAATATTACCCATGCGTACATACATACACACATAAATTGACAAATACGTTTCATTGAGAGTTGTCATTATAAACTTACGAAAAAATAGTAGAAAATCTTCGACAATGGACCAGCAAATCAAAACACAATTTTTTTAATGTCCAAAGTTTTAATCTTTTACCAAACCTTATGTTGTAAACATAATATGGTTTCAAAATATTCGCCCAACTATGTAAAATGGCGCATAGTTCCCAAGGGTCAGTACTACCTTTACTAGCAAGTACCAATTATCGCCTGGCTATATCTGCGCTACGGCAGTGTGAGTGATTTCCCGCGCGAGCGTGTGCGTGAGATCGAGTTCCGTGCGTGTGTGTGCGTGGCCGCGGTAGACTTCTTGGCAACCGGAGGATATTACGGCAGAGGCACACTGGGACTTAACGTTTAATACGAATTCTTTTTAAAAACTTATTCACAACTTATTCTTAAATCATACTTATAAGATATTATCTGTAGTGTTAAGGTTTCCTTTACACCGAATTACATCTATTATACAGCTTATCTATTGCTTCTACAGCTACTCTACAGCTCCAATACCGCGAAAAGCTGTATAATTTGGGCCCTTTTTTAACTTATAAGGGCTGTATAAGCGCTTATACAGACTTTGCATAATTGTACAGCTTATAGTATACAAACAAACTTATATACAGCTTGACAAACTCATATATGCTACTTGGGAGGGTCCCATTTTTACCCTTTGGGTACGGAACCCTAAAACAAAGTTTTAATACAGCCCTAGCCCCGGCCTAACGAGCAGTTGCAACTTGCATCGCAAGCGCAGACCGGGCGACGCCGCGCCACATTAAATTTAGCATCACAAATTGCAATCTGTGCACCGCACCGGTGGCACCGGTCAGCGAGTGAATGAGCGGCTCTCGAGTTTACTTTATATTTTATAAAGGCTTATTATTGTTCGGGCATCTAAAATATTAAACAGGAACTTTCATTGGGCATATAATAATATAATTTGGCTGTTTTAATATTTTAGCACCAATAAATTTATATTAGCCTCAAATATAAGCATAGTTTATTAAAAAACTGGCAGCAAAATCAAGCCACCCAAAAACTGTATAGGGAACTTGAAGTGATAGGTTGACGTCTAAAATAATAAGTTGGCAACTTTTATAAACCCTTATAAGATACCTAAGCGGTTACAGTAAAAAGAAGGCAGGTACCTAATCATTGAAATAAATTGTGAAAAAGAAGTGCAAAATGCACATGTAAAAAAACAGTCGGGTAAAAATAGTCGCTTCAATACAAAGCCATACGAATTCTGTGACTCCAGTGAACAAGTCTTTTATTCATATAATTCATAGAATAAGCTTCAACATACCCGTGTTAATTTCTTTAACACAAACGTCTTTTAAGTAGACAAAATAACACGCATTAAATATACATTTGTGTGTCATATTTAGAAAATAATACATAGGTATTAGGTAGGTATATTAATTATTACATTGAAAGTAAAGGCTACCGATGATTACGAGTACTTTGTGGTCATTAGATGTGTTCGCATTTTTTTGTCAATTTTGTAACCTGGTTACGAATAAACGCTTATTAATCTCTTTTCAACTTGTAAGTATCTATCTAAGGACGTAAAAAGGTCACATGGACCACATGGCCTGCTTTAATAAATGTTTAATTTAGTTGTAACTTTAATTTTTTTTTCTACTACACTGTCGATCTTGGTCAAGCAGATCTTGTCAGTAGAAAAAGGCGGCAAATTTGAAAAATGTAGGCGCGAAGGGATAGCGTCTCATAGAAAATTTGAATTTCGCGCCTTTTTCTACTGACAAAATTTGCTTGACCATCTATATTTAATAATTCCGTTGTCATGTGAAGAATTTATATGGAATATCCGATTTATAGTCTGCCAAACCATTTCCGTCAGTTGATTTTTTTTAGAGTAGAAAAAAGCGGCAAATTGAAAAAAAATAGGCGCGAGGGGTTATCGTCCCACAGAAAATTTGAACTTCGCGCCTTTTTCTACTGACAAAGTATCTATAATATTTTACATATCCTAAAAAAAATCAAAATTAAATTTAAAAATAAAAAGTAATAAGGCCTCCAAAAAAAGTAGGTATCTTTTGTACCGAAGCGCGGTAGCGTTTCTACATAAAATAACAGAAATCAAAATATTTTAATAAACTAAATCGATTTGTTTCCTAGAAAAAGTATTTAACATAAATCCTAAGTTCTATAAAATCTAGCGATTATGAAACTTTATTATTCTTTTAGTGCCGTGTGCAATATCATATGCAAACTAAACTAATTCTATGTTACAGTTTTGTTTCTGTTTTTTTTTTTCATTTGTCTTGTGTGATTCTTTATGTTTTAATATATATCTTTATTTGTTATCTTGTTGTAGCGTCACTTGGTCATGCTATCACGCTTAAGGTTCTAATTTTTCTGCTGCTGTTTCGTGATCATCACGAACAAATGTCTTTTAACCTTTTTTTTACATATGTCTCTCAAGGGTCTCTTTTGTTTCCCAAAAAGTTTTAATTTTAAGTCATAATGTATTGTTTGCCAGCATTTATGACTAACGATAATATGACAAACAATACATTATGACTTAAAACTTTATGGGAAACAAAGGGACCCCGTCTCTCAACAGGTATATGTATATGTCTATGTTGTCTGTCATGTGTAAGAAACACACCCGGTAACACTGTCCCTGTTCCACATATTTTGTTAACTAGCCTCACTTGTTAACGACAACGATTATCGTAAGCGTTGCTAAGGAGCGCCGTGATTGACACACATTTTTCTTAGAACATTATCTGAAGGTTCCGTGAAGTGACGTCTAAATCGACTGCCATCAGTGATTCAGTACCCACAGAGACAATACTTAAGTAATTTTACGTTAGTTAAATGTTAAACTTAACTATAATTTGTGACTAAGTTCAGTAAAAAAGTCCTATCGTCTAATAACTCCTCATCAATGCAGTGGGACCTTCACGGTACTTTACTTTCTTGTCTCTATCTTGTCGGCATGTACTCCAAAGTATGAAAGAGACACCTTTTTCTCCCAAAGTAGCGTCCCGTGGGTATTTTGATGTTCCTTTATAAACCTCAAAATTTTCACCATGAGCTTGTGACCGCTATCTAACCACCTTGAAAATTATTTGAAATTCCGTGAAACCGTGTTGTCCGACGAAACTTTGAAAGGCTCGGAAAGCTTTTACAAAACTTAACTTCCGTAAGTGGCTTTTATTAGTTGCAGGGAAGTGAAATGATACACCGATACAAATGTTCTCCAATTAAATACATGTTCTCCATTGTTTCTATTGTGCAAACTACAAAGTAATAAAAACAAAACGGTTGCTATGTACAGTCGTCAAAGATCTGTTTACACTTTGCACCTTACTCCTTTGTAATAAGAGAAAAATGTAAGTATATTTTTGCCGTCCACTGTATAGTCGACGTCAAAAATATGTATACACTTTTCGCCTTATTACAAATGATTAAGGTGCAAAAGTGTAAACATATCTTTGACGTCCATTGTACAGGTAGGTCAAGCGTTATCGAGACCATTACAGTAATGTGTCGGTATCACCTGCGTGCATTTAATTTGACATTACACTAAATACCTGGTGACAGTTGGGACACATTAGTGCATTCCCGGAAGGGTTCCTGCTAATGGGTAGCGATGATTATGTAGGCACAGTCAGACCGATCTGAAAAACCAAGCATCCGAGTGATGATTTTAGCTCCATATGGGAATAAAATTAAACTAAGAAAAGTCTGCAGATATCTTGACAGCACACGCAGTGCAGGTGTTATTTTAAACGTCAAACTTCTATGAAATGATAACGTATAAATAACACTGGCACTGCGTGTGCTGTCAAAATCTCTGCAGCTGGGTCTAGCTCTATGTCGATTGGGGTAGGTTTGCAGTCCCGATCCAACTAAATATGGAAAAATCCGCATCAGACAAGACAACTGAAAAGAATTTCAGTTTACTAACCCTTCGTAGAGGAACGTAAATTTTAAATTAAATCCAAATGTGTTGAAAACGAAACAAGAAGTTTTTTTAACCAACGCAATGGAGCCTAAAGGCAATTTTTAAGCGTCTGTGACAGTAATTATGCTGGTGGAAATGTTCATTTTTGCAACAAATACAAATATACTTAGGTATCACAAATATAAGGAAAGAGCTAAAATATAGCTGAGGCTTCACATTTAAGCAAAAAAATAGTTAAACATCGTTTGATACCTGACAAATCTCAGCTCAAATTCGCTCTACACATAATGACTATAAAAACACCTGTCCACTGCCAACAACTCCATTAACGTCTCCATCTGAATAATAATTATCATCTTGCGTTTTCTCATGCAATCTTTATCTCATCTTATCGTTGCGGACTTATCTCAGTGCCTGACGTGTTTTGCAAGGGAAGGGAAGTTCAGTTTTATTTAGTTTATTTCGCGCTCAGTTCCCAGCTCTCCCGGTGGCCGCTACATATTTATTCATACCGGATTCTAGTTAATTATAACCCGAGGAAGTGACACGTTGCCGACCAGACTGGTATAATCTGAGGTGGTTAAGTATGCTTAGAACGCGGTGCGAAAGCTTTAGGGTCAATTTATGGATAAATATTGAAGTTCCAAGCAATTAACATACATGGCGACGAGTACCTACTCGTTCTGCTCAAGTACCTACTTGAACAGAACAATTGAAGAACAAAATTTTCAATGTTTAGTGAGTTTAAAACGGGCTGCAAATATTTAGGGGGCGTAGCGGTTTTATTTCCATGCGTTTCAGTGTGGACGGGCCATTCGGCAAATCGGCACTCAACCGAGGCGCGTGTCAAGTTCCAATTGAATATGACCAAAGTGCGTGCGTCATTGTCACGTCGAACTAAACGGATTAGTTCTTAATTGTATATAGTAAAATACGCAGAACGTTTTGCCATGCATTGGTGGGAGTGGTGGGACGCTGTGAAATTGATAACTAAACGCCAATAGCATAATTACTTAATCGTGTATGTGTTATAAGTAGGTACTCCGTCTACCGGTATGGAATGCAAGATATGCACATACTTAAGTACGTAAGAGCATGCACTTACGTCAAACGAAATGTCTTGTTTCATGGTATGCAAATTTTTGTGTTCTAGATAAGAAATTAGCGACGGTAGAAATAGGTATCCATCTTGTAGAAGCCGTTTTGCTAATTATTACACGTGCGGATCTTCAAGAATTGACGTCCTCCTAGCCTAGTTGGTAATAGTGACCCTGCCCACGAAGCAAAAGATCCCGGGTTCGAATCCCAGTAAGGGTATTTATTTGTATATGTATACACACGAATATTTGTTCCTGAGTTATGGATGTTATCTTATGTATCTAAATAAGTATGTAATATATGTACTTATCTTGATAAATATGTATATCTTAATATAGGTAGGTACATCATTCTTTATTCGAGTAGGTTTAACATTCTTATTCCTAGACACAAGCACTTTCGATCATCCTTTGGGCACCCTGGCATCACTGGCATCCCTGTGCGTATCGGTACAAAGGAAGATATGATAAGACCTTAAATCATAATCGAGAACAGAATAGACCCGTAACTTCAACCCTTTTGTGGGTGGCGGCAACATTTTTGCCGACATTTGGGTGAAACCGAAACACCTACGCATGATTTGAAATAGCCTATCTGTGTGCGGAATGTAGACCGGTTGAGTTACCTCCTCAGGTATTTTCTTTGTGCTACGATTTGTGCTATGACATAGGGTTCTCAAAGATCGGCAACGCAGTTTTGGCTACACAGATGTTGCTCATTTTTAAGGGCGACGATGAATGCTTCGCATCAGGCGGCTCGTCTGCTCATTTGCTGTTATAATAATTTAAAGTTGTAACTTTGCATAGGTAATTTAAACATTAACTCCCAGTGCAACATATTGAACAAAGCTAAGTACTTACATTATGACAGATCGAGTATCTAGTGCGATCGAAGCTGACCCAAATCGCGGGTGTCAAGTAACGACGGAGCAGACACCGTGGAGACTTAGGCCATACTTTGACGCGCCTTACTATTTAATAACATAAGTTTAGTGCTCATGTGTTTCCATGTGACAATATTACATTACTACACATACTTGAAGATATACCTACCTACATAGACTAGCGATCTCCAAACGTTTTGGCTGGAGGGCCACAACTAGGCCTAGGGCACAATTATTCATTCAATCAATTATATTTTTAAATTTTTATTTGTGTTTTTTAAGTAGTCACACTAATATACCTATATAGATGAAATAGATGTGTTATACTTACCAAAGAAAAAGTCACCAAGCCCTCCAGTGGCGGCTACGGCGGCTGGATCCGGTTAGAGATTCGTACCTTGAAACCCCTTAAAGCAGCGGTCGGCAACATTTTAGCAGCCAAGGGTCAGATAGTAGTTAACGGAGGTGACGCGGGCCGTACTTTGTTAATATTTATGACTTTATGAGACATTGGCGTTTGTCACTATAACATACAAAATAGCCAAGGCGGCTCTCGGGCCGCAAGTGACTGGTTCACGAGCCGCATGCGGCCCGCGGGCCGCAGATTGCCGACCGCTGCCTTAAAGGATAAAAGTTAGTAATTATTTAGAAAACTTACGCAAGTCTAAATATTTTTACCTTCGCTATAGAACCGTCACAAAAAAAAATAAGTATGTGCGCTTTTGTTTCGTATAATACCTACTTCCAAAGGGCTTCATAAAACATGACGCCAAATCCCTAAGAATTCGTATATTTTTTTTGCAAATCCAAACAAAAAGATACCTACCTAATATTTATTAAGCTTATAGACATTAGAAGTGCACAAATCTTAATTTATTTTTTGTAAGTAACTGAGAGGCGAAAAATTATGGCTATCATGTTAGGGCGAGACCCCTAGACATGTGTAAATCGTAACTTGATATCCGTGCTAAAAATAAACCCGCGTTACACTTGATGCGAAATATTTATTCTATTTTCGTTGCCTGTTGAAAACGGTAACTGTACCGATTCAGAACAAGTAGAAATAAATAATGCTGCATTGCTGTCAAGTGTCAGCTCACTTGTTGCTGACCAAAGGATATTCACATTTTTTGTGATAAGTATTATTTGCTTGATTTAAATATATTTCTACCAAAGGGTCCGTTTCGGCCGAAAAACCGCCGAACTTTTCGGCTGTACCTATTTTTTAGTGTCAGGCCGAAGTTTTGGTTTCGGCAAAAATCCGGTTTCGGTTGGACCCTAAAATAATGGCCACTGCCAAGTGGTAACAAAGATGCTGGTATCATTGCCTCGCAGCAAGCCCTTCGGTCTCCTGTGGCATCTCTGAGTCACTTCGAGAGGTCTTAGCAGAGACTCAGAGCGTCTGGGCCCATTTCTTATTGATTTTTCTGTAGGTTTTATTTACCTTGTGATGCATAACTATAAATATACACTCACTTAAACGTATTTCCAGTTTTCTGACTTCACAAGTGAGATGAGATCATATTAGTTAATTAAGAAACAGTTTAACAAAATTTACTAGAGGATTAAAGTGCATCCGCTTCGCGTGCAATATAATTAGGTGAAATGTGATGTTAATTATACAATAAAGCTTCAAGACGTCGCAGTTGGTTGCAGTTGCCAAGCCGTTTTGCTTTATTTTCGACCCGCACTTACTTTTACTTTAAGATTTTGTTACAAATTTAACCATAAGTGGATATATAAATGTGTCATTTTCAAACAAAATGTACCACTTTGTCGCTTGCCATAAGGACGCTTTGACAAGTTAATAGTATACAAGCAAATTTCGTCCTTATGGTAAGCGACAAAGTGCATGGTACCATTTGAACACGACACAAATTTCTACAAAAGGTACACACTCAGCTTTTCTTTCACATTTTATCAAAATTAAGTTAAAGTAAACATATAGAAACGCCATTAGGCTGCTTAAAATGAGGAAGCCCGCGAAAACTAATTGAAGATTAATTTTCTAGTGCTCGGGTCTGTGAATGTATAAAAATCTGTAGGTACTTTCCTATTTGGACGTCGCCGTTAGCTCAACTTAGGATCCAAACCCACATCGAGGCAAAGTATCATGGAGCAACTTGTAACTGATTTTACTGTGTGTACGTACATAATGTTTGAATACAAGAATATCCAGCGTTAGTCTCTATAGTATTAATATTGTGTTTCTATATCTCTCGTGTTGCGGTCGCGAAGGCAGACAGCCGTCTCAGAGCTAAACAAACTCACAGCTAAAATTAAACTGCATCCATTCAGACCAGACACTTTTTTTTAACTTCAAACACTTCCGTCCGATGCCTTGCCAATTCGATTCTTCGCAGCTAGTTAAATCGATTCAAAGCTCGATAAAAAATTAAATTGTCCTGACTTTCAACTCGGTGCCAGATGACGCACTGATTTTGAGCCAGAAATAAAAAGTAAACATAGATTTTTTTAGAGCGCGGCGCGCTCTTTCTTTTTTCCGTGATTTTTTTCAAAGAGCGCAAATTTAGTGGGCCTTATTATTTCGAGTACAGTCAGTGACAAAACTTCGAGCGAAATGTTAAAAATTATCTTCACTTTGTCTAGATTGTTTAGCAATAAGTCGCAGCAAGATCATTATGTTATTTATAACTTCATCCGCATCCTACTGTATTCGCAAGATGATATTTTTTGAATGTCTTTTTACTAAAAGACACATGTTTAATATCGTATGTTGTTGGTCATAATGTTATTCTGCTTCTATATTTTATATTTAAAAGTAATTCTGTCATATATTATTGGCCGATTGAATTGTTTTAAATCAACACTATTAAATTGAATAAAAATCGCAACATGCTACGTAATTCCAATAGTCACAAAAAACCTTTACGTTGCATGGAATACGATTAATAGCATAACTATTGTTCAATTTACCTCTTAATTTTCCTTCAGTAGACACTGTAGACACGTGTACACAGGTTTTTTGCTAGCGACATGGACATTTGGACGGTGCAAAAAAACAACTTAATTTGTTTAAGGAAATATGGCGCCAATTTTTGGCGCCAACAATTAGTCACGGCTACGATTTGATTTGCGATTAATTAGCTCTGACTAATCTATAATAGTTACGTGTTAACTTTATTTTAAATAATATTTGAGATAATCAAACGGAAATCTCTGAATGGACGTCATATATTATTATGTGAATGGATGTTTATAATTATTAAACTGTATTGCTTTTGGATTTCGGCCAGCACACGTCAGTCTTGTCTTGAGGAAAATCAGGGTTCATTCGACGATAAATAAAGGGTAATGTTGGTCTCCCAGACGGCGTTGACAACTTTACTTTGCGGCCAGACGGTACAGAAAAAAAAGAACTAACATTTAAATTTTTACTTTCACGTAACATCATGCTACTTAGGCGTGTACATCGTATATCTCTCATCCAGCTAATTAATTTAAATATAGATATATTTTAATTTTATTTAGTCATAGTGTTTAGTTTTATTTTATAGATAAGTTAGTTTTTTTATGTACCTACCTGAAACAGAAAATAAATCAATTAAACTTTATTACAAGAGGGAACGATCAGTTTTATTTTAAGAAGGATAAATGAAATTAGGTTCCATAATCTCGTTTAATACGTTTTTAAGTACCTTTTTATAGTTTGTAAAATAACTTTAATCGCCAATCAGCCGTGGAAAAGCCCGCGAAACCAATAGTTCAATTATATTAACTATCAATTTGGCTAAGTAATAAATAGGAAATTCATTAAGTATAAAAGGTATACTTAACACATTATTTTTGCAAAATGCAATAATGTATATCAAACTGTAGTTTTGTTTTAAGTCTCTCCTTGATAACAATACAAAAACCTTATCTTCTAAAAATATCTTGACAGGCGATGTCAATGTACGTTGACAACGGGCTCGGTTTTTTTATGTAATGCGGAAAATTTATTCTAGTATTTAGGTAAATAATACTTAAGTATAATCGGCCAACGGAATATACGTCATTTCTATTAGACAATACCTTTCACATTATTTATTTTTACATTTTTTTTTCAGTTCCAATTTTAGATTATTGATTCGCATTATGTGCAGTATTGGTTCCTATATTCCCCGACTCTTCTTTTTCCGTACAGACTCTAAGTATACTAAGCATTAGAACATTATTGTAAATATTATCCTACAATATTAATAAAAATCCTACATTTATGTATAGATAACTGAAACCTTTATATTTATGTAAAGGTTTCACTTAAAATAAAACAAATGAGGTCCTATGTCGGAATAGTACATTTCGATGCTAGTGCGGAAGGTATGTCATTACTTCACGAGTACCGAGATATCTTGCCACGAGCCGCAGGCGAGTGGGAAGACTCGGGACGAGTGAAGAATGACATTTCCGCACGTGTATCGAACGACGTTTTTTAATACAGTTGCGAAAAAATAAGTAAAACATTGTTAATCGTACACTAAACAAAAGTGGTAACAGTGACAGCTCGCTTAGACGTCGTCTTTAAGTATATTATATCTATGGGCGTTTGGCAGCTATTCCGTTCCATTCAGACACCTTATTAAGAACGGAATTTTCAATATTCAATATTAAAAAATAAACGTGTTATAATGATGAAGAGGTAAGTATTAAAATATGAAATATGTATATTTTTCATATTCTTACATTAACAGTAGGTTTTTATGCTGATTACGACGTTTAAAGGAAACTAATATTAACACTCATCAATAAGTAGTCGTGAATTGGAACAAGTATAAATTTAAAAAAATTGGAAAAGTAAAAAGCACTAGTTCGACATAACCAACTTTCCGCACGCTAAACAGCTACGTAAAGTAGCACTTTGTGAGCAACTGTATTAAAAAAGATTTTGTAAACGTTTGGATTTTAGAAACCACCGCAAAATTTAAGAAACCAAGTTTTATTACGTTGTTATAATTATAGGACAGCGTATACTCTAAATTTAGTACCAGTAACCGCAGAAGAGTTGTGGAAAATCCCCTGACTTTATTATTTGTCATATTAGTTTTCGCAATTTAAGCAGAAAGGACAGGACGGTCTAATTGGCCACACTCGAAATAATTAAGCGAAACTCTCAAAATAATTTCAGAGATACATTATTCTTAATCTAGGCCAGTTCTAAACATTGTTGCAATTTATTCGTCCCAGGATGTACGTACTTTATTACATCAATAAGATTGTTATGATGTCTCCGAGTTAAACTCCGGAACTATTCGTAATTTATTATTTTATTTATCACTGCGAGATGAAATTGAATTCAGAACGAAAAGTTGACGTCCTGTAGGTAATTACATTGAAATTGTATTGATTTACGCTCAGGCTTACTATTTAAATCCCAAAAGTACAAGCTACATAAATCGTCGTAACTCATTATTTTACCTACATGTGTGTCGTGAATGGTCAGTCTGGAAAATATCGATGACTCGCGGGGTATATTTTAGTGCCGAGTAGGTATTTAACCATAGACAATATGTAATTACTAATTATAATGTTCTCGTACAAGCTTGAGGTAAATGGCACGCTACAGTCACTACAATTGTTTAAATTCATTCATGATGAGGAAAATTGCCAATTCATAAGTTACATCATGCATTATTGTGAACAATGTACATTTATAAAATAAATTTATGTATAGATAGATTGACGGCAATGTCTGGCTGTCTGTTTGTGGCATCGTAACTCCAACGGATTCGATGCGGTTTTTTTTACGTAAAAGCGAGTTTTCTTGCGGTGGTTCTTAGCTATGATTCATAGACATCGATCCAGCAGTTAAAGAATATCAGCGCTTTTCCAAAATGACGTAAGGCATTTATGGCATTAAAATGGATTTTGTTGGCATATAGCGTAGGGTTATTTTTAAAATTTTTAATAATATAAGTTATTAGACTTATTAGATACGTTTGATATCACTAGTTATTTTTCCAGTTTCTAGTAAGTGGTAAGTATTTAGTGGTCAAAATAATCAAATTCATGTTATTGCTTTTAATTTTTGAAATATAAGTAGTTAAGCTTATTGTATAAAATTTACTCTGTTAAGGGGCCCACTGATTAACAGTCCGCCGGCCGGTATCGGCCTGTCAGTTGTTCGGAACTGACAAAATTTTGTTCTAACTGACAGGCCGATACCGTCCGGCGGACTGTTAATCAGTGGGCTACCTTGTAAACCTTGCCTGTAACTGGCGATTTAAGTTAATATATAGAGATTTTCTTGTAATAAATGAAAAAAAAGACTTGTGGTTGTGGTTGGCTACAGATATTTTTTAAAACGCTCTTTAACCAATCTTTAACTATATAATTAACTATAATATTGTTTCTTAGAGAGTTCATGAATCATGATATTTAGTAAAGGTTGTTTGAAATTGTTATCGGTGGATATGGTAGATATATTTGGAAACTCTCCTTTCAAAGATTAGATAATGAAACTTGATTAAATAATGATTTTCTTTGGGTAAATTGAGACTTTTTTATTTGTAACCGATTCGGTGTATTTATTAGCAACTTACATGTAGGCTATGTTCTCAGGCACTTAAGGTATCGTAGTAGTTTCTACAATGCGTAATATTGTGAGGCATATTCCATTAGCATTTGTGTTTTTAATTGCCATATTACATCCGCTTCCTGTAAGCAGCACTTCCGTCACATGTGTAGTCTATGACTACCTTTAAGAAATATTATAGTAAACAATCTCCACTTACAATATAACAATTTCATCTTAGATTTTCTTGTTCTTGAATGTTTTATTTAAGTACAAAAAAAACTTAATTTTTTTACATTAGATAAAATGTAAATTTTGTTACTGAAAATCGACAGAGAAGTTATCTTATTTTTTTATTAATCGACAGTTAAATATTTTCAAGTGTTGTTTCCCTTTCTGTGTGCCGCAACTCTCAGTTTCGTCGCGCGCCACGAGTGCATCAATCGGTACACTCTATTATTATGCCGTATTAAATTTATCTCTCGTAATCCAAGGCCCACCTGAGCGGTTCAACGGCACTAGACGCAACCAGTCCGTCTGGTTAACCGGCCAATATAAATTTACACGTGTCAACTACAATCGCACGCGATTCGCGACCTTATTGCCAAGAATTATATCCAACTCGACGTACACCTTATGTAAACCAACGGTCTATGGTTACATGACGTTTGCCGCCAAAGCGCCATTTATGTTTATTTTTTTTTAATTTTGTTTTTTAAACTGTATCTGCCCGGACGACCGCGATTAATGCCAGTTGTTCGCGAAGTTTCTTGTCTTTTTTTATTCCCTTTTCAGGGTGGGCTGAGATGTTATAATTCAAATAATGCAGAATTGTAATGAGAGAAATAAAAATAATTTTAGTTCGAGCGGACAATTTTAAATTATGTTCAGGCGGATGGATTGAAAGGGCGGACAAGAAAACTTTAATTTTTGCTTTTTTGCCTGTCAAGTCTGTAAATTAGAATGATTTAGCACAGCGCAATCGTTCTACATGTGCAAGAGTTGCGCGTAGTTTATGTAAACGACAGTCGTTCTCGAACGTTCGCGGCTTTCCTACCCAACTAGGTACTTCAGCGACAATTTTCCAATAGTTGGCCTCATAGGTTTTTTATGGTTACCTGCCTGCCAGTACATCGAGCATACCGGTTGCGAGTACTTTACACAAATAAACTTGACTCTCGACTGGTTTGTATACGCGTTTAAGTAACTGCCTAGTATAAAAATGTCATCATAAACTGTAAAAATAATTACAGTTACACTTATGCTGAGAAATTGTATTACTAAGTTAGTTCAGAAATAATTTACTTGAAATATGAATTACTCGTACGTTTTATATTTATTCAGGGATAATTTCATGAACTGGGTACAATAAATGTATATTACCTATTCAATTTAGTGTGCTTTAATAACCTATCTCTGACAGTTTAATGCATATATTCAAGAACTGAGAATTTACCTAATATCAAATTCTCAATATCTGTAGGTATGCTATTTATTAACACTACGAATGCAAAGTAACTACTTGTGCCCTGTTTATCAAAAGCTTGTAACTTGTAATACAAGTGGAAGTCCCTTTTTGACAGCTTTTGTTAGAAAGGGACTTCGACTTGTATTACAAGTTACAAGCTTTTTGTATAAACAGGGCATTGGTCCTTACTTGATAACTTGTCTAGTTTTAAAAACCTTGTAAACTCCTGACTAATAGGAATGTAATCGATTTTAATTCGAATACCTACGCCTTCGAATTTGTATCGATTATCGATTGGTTACCAAACGAATTCCTTTATCGTTACTCACTGGCTGAATGCAAATCAAGTTGTCTATGACCTGTATTACACTATCACTATTATCACGAAATACTACCTATATATTGACCCAGTACTTACCGCATTATTAAATATGAAATGTTATTCTGATCTGAATGTCTATATAATGGTTCTGTTATCTTTCACAATACAGAATTTCGGCTCTTTAACATATGTATTTTCCAAATGACGAATTTCCATATATGTATTACGATGTGCTTTATTGTTCCGCAACTTGTAAAATTGCATGGACACATTATTATTGTAATTATTGCAATGTATGGATCTTGTTATCTGAAATAAATATATTATATAAATATAATAAATAAATGGAATTGCAGCTGGATATACATCAAAACAAACTAATAAGTACAAGAAACACAGTTACAAAAATAATTGAACACAACAAATTCTTTCAGAAGCATTCAAATTTGAATTCGATTGAATTCCCTATCGAAATTAAAATTCGCGATAATACTGACACACCACACGATAATAGTGACAGTGCAATGCGGGTCTACGGCACCACGATCGCGTTGCACCACACAATACGTTTATGATCAATTGATGAAACCGAAACCGAGTGCACCGTGTGCACACGAGCTCGCACACATACACACGTGAGGATGCATTCGACCTCTTTGAATAGGTTTAGTTAATTGTAGATACTAAATAGCGCAGGCAAATTGCGAAGAATGTGAAATATACTTTGGCAAGCCAATTTTGTCAATAGAAAACTTTCAGATTTCTGCCGTGGTGAAAATTTGTATTATTTGTATTATTGTATATTTACTTAGATAGAAACTTATTAGTATGTAAGGTAAACGTACTGGTGCTCGACGCGGTCCCAGTACATGTCATCTTGAAAGAGGTGACAGCAAGGTGTCATCTATTGGGCATTAGCATGTCGAGCACTAGTACGTTTACCTTACCTATGCAGTTAGGTTTTATAATTATCTAAACTAAAGTTTCCGAGTTATTTTAATGACATAATTGCGCATGATTTACAGCGTGAAGTAGGACTCCGCAAGTCGTACGCGGTATGTTTTAATCAGTATAATTAATCAAATGTTTCTAGTCAGTTAATTGCATGTGGAAGGTTTTTTCAATTATTTGCACACGTGAATTAGTCGCGATTAACTACATCTGTGCTACTTATTTAAAACTATTACTTCTACTTTTTTTGATGACATGGAGTAGCCCTTGAATTGGCAACGGAATACAGGAGCCACATTACCTATACGTTTGACCGTCTGTTTGCATTTTTTCTAATACAGAATCAAAGCACTTCAGTACCAAGCAGGCTTGAACTCACGAGCACCCACGTTTTTTGCCAATTAAAGGCTTACCTAGGCTACGTTATCCACTTATTACCATCAGGCAAACCGTACGCTTGTGAAAAAGGCGTAGGTAGTTGTAAAATCAAGCAGGTAATCTTAGCTTAAGGAAAATATGAAAAAAACCGGGCAAGTGCGAGTCGGACTCGCGCACGTAGGGTTCCGTACCATGATACAAAAAAAAACAAAAAAAAAAGCAAAAAAAACGGTCACCCATTCAAGTACTGACCACGCCCGACGTTGCTTAACTTTGGTCAAAAATCAAGTTTGTTGTATGGGAGCCCCATTTAAATCTTTATTTTATTCTGTTTTTAGTATTTGTTGTTATAGCGGCAACAGAAATACATCATCTGTGAAAATTTCAACTGTCTAGCTATCACGGTTCGTGAGATACAGCCTGGTGACAGACAGACGGACGGACGGACGGACGGACGGACAGCGAAGTCTTAGTAATAGGGTCCCGTTTTACCCTTTGGGTACGGAACCCTAATATGACCCATTTGCGAGGCAAGGCAATGTTCTGCAAAGAACATAATATAATGCGTAATCTTAAGAGATAAGTAACCCTACAATATTAACTATCCAAGAAATGAAAATGAAACTATACTACCTACTTCATTGTAACTATACTACAGTACCTAAGTATTTACATTTCTAGCTATTTGGAAATGCATAACGCAGGCATTTTACACATTCTAACACTGCATAACTTCCAAGGCAAATTATAAAGTTAGAAGCACAGATTACGTATTCTTAAAGATGGAGCATATAATATACTTACTTAAGATATTTGCGTTCATCACACTTAGCCTCTCTCGCACTTAATTTAGAATGGGAACCCCATCTTTTTTTTAATGTGCGTCCATGTTTACCACTTGTAAATTAATTTAAAATATCTAGAAGAATAGTTTTAGAGATAACATTTTTATATTATTAGATATTACCTATAAGTCCTATAACATAAATTATTGAAATATCAAATAGTGCTATCCGCGAAGGATTTTTTAAGTAGATAAAATTGAACTTATGTGCGCTACATTTAGTAAATTTTACATTTGCATCACTTAGGTACGGTACTACGGGTCTTGCAGACTTAAAACGTGTCGTGAAAATAGAATATTAATTTACGTTATTTGTCTCTCTATCAATCTCGCATATTCGAGCAATAGAATAGAGAGGCAGATAATTTCGCGGTAGAGTCTCTGCCCCGTGACTCCACCATTGTAACGTTCAATGATATTCCTTACATTAACTCTTTTAACCTAAAAGACAACTATACACTAATATTACATTTTAAAGTTATAGATTATCGGCATTATTCATAAACGCGTTACTGACCTGAATTACTTAGCTATGAATCGTTTGTCTTTATCTGTCATTTTGACTTACGTACACATAAGAAAGGGATAAAACATAATTGAACTAAATCAGGCCCGTAAAGTATTATGAATAAGGGGGTATATGTTTGAGTAGTCTGTGGTTTAAAGTGACGCGTATATAAAATGAAATGATAAGTAGGGAAACGAATTTCACAAGCCTAACTTGCACAACTGCGTTGAGCGCTCGCGCAGACTGCGGGGCGGCGCTGCGCTGACGCCCGGGCATGCGCGTGGTGAGTTCATTATGAGCTCCTACGAGTACATAAGGAAGGAAGGGTTATATTTTGATATTTGTTTATGAATATATATTTTTTAAACCACCAGTACCTACCATCACCAGATCACCACATTGAACCATTTTCGGAGTTGTATTAACGTTTAGTACTTTAAAATTATGTATATATTTCCTGTAGTAGGATTGCATTATGATATTCAAATTCAAGACATCCAATAAACTTCTATTTCATAACGATAAAAAGACTTGGAAAAGAGCCATCTATCGTGTAATTTATACACTATTATATCTACACATATTCTGCCACTACCCTCATTTTGCACAATTATTTAGTTCAATTTTACTGTTCAAATATAGACACATTGATAAAATTTTCTGTTTATTTTAAATAATCATGAATCGTGTCATTGTCCTGTTCAATAAAACTATAATATAAAGTACCTATACAATACAATACTCTTTATTGCACACTTCACATAGTTTACATAAACAAAGACAATTGTATAGAGGATTGGATAAAGTATGAGAAACTGTCAATAAAACACATTCGTTTCTCATAAAGTTACCATGTTATATTATTTAATTTCATTATGACACATTTGTTAACAATTTATATTACACTGAACCATTCTACGCGAAACCTTGCACTTTAACTGACATTTAATTTAAAAGCATACGAGCAATAAGGCAGAAATCCATACGTTGCCACGCACGAAGTGAAAGCACGACTGTGCAAACTGTAGTTTGTTCCACATCAGACATTTCAATGCCCAGTTTAAGAGGATAGTTGAGGACGGCTGCTTAAACGTAGTTTCCATTTTCCTCCCATATATTGACATTATGGAAAATATTTTTACACGATTTATTTTATGTTAACTATAACTGGTTAATGCCCTTTCATTTGATTTTTTTCGCATTTTTGATTATTATAAGAGTTAGGAGCGAAAAACGAATTTCATAAATTTTGAATAACCTTATAACCCTTTTATGGGATAGAGCTACTACGGGTACCTATTACATATTTATTATTTTATGCGAGCGAATTCGATACTCGTATGTATTATTTTAATTGATTTATTTATAAAATGGATGTGCGCGCTCGGCACGGCTTGGATTTGATTGATATTACATTTAAAAAGTTATATTTAGTTTTGGCACCAACCCTTACCGATGAGACGGCCAGACATCGTGGTGACATGCTGATGTAATTTAGATAACGAATAACGATCCTACTCGTAATTCTTCTTAAACCTTGATCAATAATGAATTTATTATATTGGTGCCATCAAAGGTTGCATAGTGTCGTTATAAGGATAATAGTTGTCTAATAATGCCACAACACAATATAAACCTTAGAGACCATTCTAAGTGCGATATCGATTTTCTCATTTTTTATCTTCTGTCTATCGTTTTTCCAGTATTTGCGAAAATTCGCTTTCCTGCTTGCCATTTTGCTTACCACCTACTTCATTCTTACTCATTCCTATAAATAAATTAAAGATCATAATATAAAAGAAGTAAAGTACTCGGTCAATTGTATTACTACGCATCAACGATCGAAAACCCATAATAACGTAACAGGAAACCATTAATAATCTCACGACACCCATTAACCCATTCCGAGTAGCGTTATCAATAAAACAATCGCGAATCAAAACGCACGTCACTTCAGCTTCAGCTGACCCAGTTTCAGCGGACACGTGGTTAATTGTCTCTCATTGGTTGAGACGTCACGCGATGGCCTAGCTGCTAATTGAACGCAGACATGATGTCTAAGGAGTTGCCCATACTGTCGAGTATATTTGGCTACTGGCTTACCTACTTATAGTTAGGGAGGCGAGGTAGCTAAATGGCGTAATTCAACGGCGCCGTCGAGACCTATCAAAATCGAAAGATAAAATAATTTCGAAAAGAAAAGCTCGTATGGCAAAAACCATTTTAGCGGTGGGTTTGGCGTGTACGGTTTTTCAAAAATGTGTAAAAAAAACAGTTACTTGGGCATTCTCGAGCGCGTCAGATATTCATACTACGTATGCCCCGAGTGCCTCTGATAACAACGGTATACTAATCTGCCGGTTTGCGTGGTGGGGGTAGGCATATAAAGTAGTCAAAAATGCAAAAAAAAAAAATTTACTCGAGCGCGTCAGATTTTCGGAAGGGGTGTTAAGTAGGCCCCAAGGAAGCTTCCTTTAAAAAAACTGACGATTTCGGCGTGACGATAAGTTACGATGAATTTTTGAATATGCAAAAAAAAAAAGTTTTTTTGAAATACTCGAGCGCGTCAGATTTTCATAGGGGAGGTTTATCTCGGTATCCTGAAAGCATATTTTTTTAATCTGACAAAAATGTTGGTGGGTTCTCTTAATCTGACCGAAAAAGGTTTTTTGGTTTCTTTTTTTTTCCTTTCTTTCTCCTTGATAAAACGGGGAATTTAAGAATGACAATAAAATTACCTTTTTTGTTTATTTAAACTTTTTTTTTGTAAAATGTATCGTTCGCGACTTATATGCCGCAACGCGTTCTTAGGAAGACGAAATGGCTCCTCCACACTTCCGGTCATGCGGAAACCGGCAGATTTTGTATTTTTAGTAAGTTTTAGATTATATTCTTCAAAATAAAAAATAAAAAAATCGCGCTCGAGAATGCCGGATTAACGTTTTTTTTTTACAAGTTCGCGACCCTATAACTCGGCGGCGTCAAGGACTTATCGTCAGATTAGTTAAATTTAGTCTTTAAACACTAAAATCAACCCCCAATATCTTAATCTGAGGCGCTCGAGTATTTCAGACTATCCATTTTTTTTTACTAATCTGATCGTCTATCCTAGGCGCGCGTCACTACATATAGAGCTAAATACTTTACAAGGTTGTTCTATTAGGTCTAAGGTATCTCTCATATCTTAAACTGCCACGCTCGAGTATTGCCGAAAATTCCCCTATTCGCCTCCCTAACTATTAGTTTTCTTAGCGCCAATTGCACCATACCACTATCCTAGGGTTAAGCGGTTGAACCGTTAACCCAGTGTCAAATGTACTGGTAACCATGGTATCTCCAGGTTTAACGGTGAAAATCGGCGGAAAATCGGTGGAAAACGGCTAAACGCAAATTTTTGAAATACGAAGGATAGAAACTGGGAATTTAGTGGTATTGACCACTCTTTTTTTTCAATTCTATTAGTAGAATTTGAATGCTTAGTAGTGGAGATATTATATTGAAGCTTGAGCGGTCGAAATTCAAAAATCGGCCCCCAGGTGTCCACAGGCGATGGTTATTTTTGCAATAACCATCGCCTGCTAGTTTGCCTCCCATATCTTTAAAAAAGCTAAAAATTATATGAACCTCCTCATCTTAATGATCCAATGCCAGGGAAAGGCGGGAAAAAATAACGAACGAGAAAATCAAATCAATAAAGACAGAAAATAAAGAGTTAACCTCGAATTAGAATACGTGACGAGTATAGGATGACTCATGTTAGAACGGTCCGGGCCCGGGCCGAGGCTTCGGTCGGGAGCGTGAAGTAAGGATTTAAATCATTTAGCATATTTTTCGATTACAGACGCAAATAATTAAATGCCACAAAAGCGGAATTTATGACCTGCGTAGTAAACTCCTTCAGAGTACACAAACATATATGTACATCCAATTCATAACCTAAAGTGTGTAACATACGTTTAAATGAGCTCAATTAGTTTTCCACCATCATTCCATACGAAATAGGAAACCTTCTAAATTTAGAACGTCCTAGCTTTCCACGCCTTTGCATTTAGACGGCACTTAACCAACTTAACAAGAGCAAGGTACAGAATATGATACGATAATATTCATCCGACACATCGCACTATGTGACTAGCATAGCACATTACTTCGCTCGAAGTGTAAAATATGTATGCATTTTTCGTCTTATTACAATGGCATAAGATACAAAAGTGTATAGATGTATTTGGAGTTGAGTGCTATTAAGAGGGAGGCCGATGGCATGCAGCCCGATGCATTCAAGAACGTTGACTCTATTGAGTCCTCTTAGGGCCCATCCTTGTTTATTATATTATATCTAACTATATTATATCAGATACTAGCGACCCGCCCCGGATTCGTATGGGTTAACAAATTATACACCTAAACCTTCCTCAAGAACCACTCTATTGATAGGTGAAAACCACATGAAAATCCGTTCAGTAGTTTTCGAGTTTATCGCGAACAAACATACAAACACACAGACAGGCGTGGCGGAGGACTTTATTTTATAAGGTGTACTTAGTGATTTATCAAGACTTCATCGTCATATTGAACAATTGGGTCATCGCAAAGTTAAGCGCATCAAAAGCTAATTTTTGAACTTTTTGAACTGCAGGCAGGTTACATTTTTTCAGTAGATAAATACTTCAGACTCAAATACGAAAAACGTGATATACAATATGTAGCCGGGTCGTTAACTTTTGAGATTTCGTCCACAGAAGTGACCTTTTCCTAAAATGTGTTTGTCCCAAGTTACTTCAGGTAGATACATTTTTTTTTTTTGTAAAGTATGTAATTGTCCGTTGAGATGCGAAAATACCAAACGTTCTTAACTGAATAGAAGATTTTTTTTAGGAAATAAGTACGGTAAAATAATGCTTGTACAGAAGAGGGAACTCTATTTATCCACCAAATTTGATCAAAATCTGACGAAAAAAAAATCGTCAACTAGGTACATAAAAATCGGCCCTAAATATTATCAATAGCTTATGAATCTTATGATATGGTAAACTTCAATAAAAAGTTAAACACGTGATAACTGAGTATTTAGTAACTTTTAGGTACCTACTTAATACTTTAAATACCTTCCCGGGAACAAGATCTTGTCAGGCAGCTCTGTAGGCAGACGGAGGCTTTTAGTATTCAGCCACTAGTAGAGATAACAGGATGATGATAAATAAAACGGCTTAACAATTCACACGGCGGGATTCCACGCCGGCACCATGGCTGTCAATTATTCTGCAATTTTACTTGAATAGTGCTTTTAAGTACAGTAGGTATTTATTTACATACCTTTCAACTGTTTTAATGTACAGGCAGTTTTTATTGTGAATATTTATTAAGGAAAGAAGGAACGCAAAAATATAGTAATGTCAATTAACAACGTGATAATTGTTATGCTTCAAAATGTTGTGTTAGTGATCGATAATAAATAATAATAACTACCCCAAATTATTGCCGCCTACCTAAAGGTACGGTCTTGAAACTATAAAGGGTGATTTATTATTGTCTGACAAACCAATTTGTCAGAACAGGTGCAAAAATTACATTTTGTGTTTGAGATCGAACGATAATAATCGCGCCATTTTTTTCAAATCATTGCGTCCTCTTTGTTAATCCGATTTTGATTAAAAAAAAACCATAATAACAAAATCTCATATACGTTTTCATTACTCAAAATCAAAAGTAGGTACATTTTGTAGGACGTAACTGTAAGTTGAATTACTTAATTATAATGTCTGTCACCACAGGCTGTATCTCATGAACCGTGAGAGCTAGACAGTTGAAATTTTTACAGATGATGTATTTCTGTTGCCACTATAACAACAAATACTAAAAAGAACGGAACCCTCGGTGGGCGAATCGGGAAAACGTTTATCGAATTCTGACTGGGTTGCCTAACTACTTATAGGTACGATTAATTTTTCAAACTCGCTAATAAAAGGGGGAAATTCTTACATATATAAATCTGCAAACCTGCCAATTCAGGGAAACTAGGAAGCGATATCCGAATTCGCGCTAAGGCCAGCGTGAGGTCGCGCGAAGGTTACAACAATGGCGAGATGGTGCGATACCATCCATTGTCCCAGGCGGCCATTTTGTTCAGCGGCTAGTATTTATGGACAAGTGGTCAACGATTATACATAATACAAATCATTTAATTCCATTAATATTTACAATCATCGTAGGTTTTATTACTAAACTAGCGACCCGCCCCGGCTTCGCACGGGTTAACAAATTATACAAAACCTTCCTCAAAAATCACTCTATTGATAGGAGAAAACCGCTTGAAAATCCGTTCAGTAGTTTTTGAGCTTATCGCGAGCATACAAACACACAAACAGGCAGACGCGGCGGGGGACTTTGTTTTATATTTGAATTTTTCATTTCCATCTGTACGGAAAAGTGGCGTTTACTAACCGTGCATTGTAAAAAGGATTTGCAATACATAAAAGGTAAACATTACCACGCAATCTTAGGTGCAAGTTTTAGTCGCTTGTACTTAAATAACGTTAGGCTGACGGAAAAATACTTGCAATCGCGATCGTTACATTACAAGTATATGGGCAATGTCACCTCAAACTCACGACGCAAAAGTCCTAAAAACACTCGAAGTCAAAACTTTCTTACTGCATTTCAGCTCTGAACGAGCGTGGTGCCATTTTGTCTGTCCTCAACGACCACTTTAATTTGATCTCCATTACGTGTTTGCCCTCAACTGTCTGAGGTAACCGGCGGATCAGCTTACGCTGGCCCATCTGACATGGATACAAGTAATACAAGTACGATTTGGTGTAAACAAAATAAACTCGACGTTTTATCTGTGAGGCCGATATATTAATGTAAATGCAGTATAATGGTGTGTAATATTTGGAGACTAACACTATGAAGCTCGGGTTTATGCAGTCAGCTGCATAATAAGGTTTAATTTAAAAACTTCTCACGGAGCGTCTTGTTAACTCATTACGTATAACCAAGTACGCAAGTACCTACAAACTTTGTGGACACGCAAGTAACGCGAATTATTCACACTATTACATAACATAAATTATACATACCTACATAAGATGGGTTTAACTACTTTGCGCCCACAAAATAATAATAATTATCATCTAACTCTAACCCAACGCATTATGTATTGTATCTTCTGTTTTGTAAAGTTAAGGAAACTATAGTGGAAATTTTCTAATATCACATACATATATGAATGACAGTTTATTATAAATTGAAGTTATATTCATATATGAAGCTAGATCTACCATTTAACTGATAGCCTTGACGTATATGTATATGTCGCGCCAGATTTTAGTATTTACCATTTCATGATGTGGCAATCATTTCATGAAATGGTCACATCATGAAAAAGTCAAACATAGCCTAACAATTCTAAAATGTCATTTCATCAAAATCTTCGACTACGGCTATATTAGGGTTAATTCATAATCATAACATCCACGATGTGATCTTAGGCTGTTGCCATTATAAAAACAACTCAATTTAAATTCATACTTACTTGTACAATTACGCGAAGACCTACAAGTCTTAGGGTTTTTTTTACGTAGGACGGGACCCTAAAAAGGGCTGTTTATAAATCGTTCAATAATGCGGGGCATTATCTCTTGGGTGGCAGCCGGGCAGTCTAGCCTGCATGATTACTATTCGCGGTGCGCGCAAGACAAATTGCAGCAGGCGCAGCGAATGCATTCAACAGTAATTTGACTTCGTTGTTTAAATAAACGAGGGAGAATTTAGCGATGGGGTGAAATACGTTCGGAAAAGAAGGCGTCTATCCGGAGGTCAATTAAATTTCGAAAACTTTTTATATTTTTGTATAGGTTTGTTTCCTGCACGTTTCCTTCATTTCCTATTATATTTTCCCGAAATATCCCAAAACTTTTCCCACTTTTTTGAAACTTTCCCCAACTTGCACATCACCGTCCCCAAGTTTACCCTTCACGACCCAGTCCGCTCTTTTGATTGGATTCCTTTGAAGTATAATATCTAAGGACTGGCCTTTCGGGCAATAAGAATGGGGCAGAATGGGGCCAGGACAGCGGTGTGACACCGCTACAACGCGATTGGTTGATGAGTTCGCATCACGCGCGCGATAGGTCGCAACTACATGCGTTAGACTGCACGATTGGCTCGAATTCGTGAGTGACACCGCTGAACTAGCCTTTTCTTCAGGATTCTGATTCTGACGTTCACGTAAAGCACCATTAAGGGCCAGTTGCACCAACTACAGTTTACAGACTGATCAACATCACGAAGCAGAGATCTATGAAACTTCCCATACAATAAAATTTAGCGAACGCTTTAACGATGTCAGACGGTTAGGTGCAACCAACATTAAGTCATGTTACTGACTTAACTACCCTACTGCGGTAGATACAGGCCTCGACTCGAGTGCGTTCACTCCTTATTCACATAGAAACCGTGGAATCTTATGTATAATTGATGACGTAGCCATATACGACGCCGCCGTTCGCAATTCCCCGTATTTTAAAAGTATAGTCAAATGTCGGCCGCTGATCGACAGCCGAGTTAAACAGAGTCGTTGCAAACGCTTACCAAGTCGACTGAGTAACCAGAGGACCTACCGCAAAAAAACTCTTGCGTTTTGGAGCGATAGAGGGGCAAATAGATGAATGTACGAAAGAAATGGTTGGTGGTAGGTTAACTGCTTTCCGATTAGCGACTATTTCTTTAAATATCTTTAAATATTATAGGGACATTCTTACACAAATTGACTAAGCCCCACGGTAAGCTCAAGAAGGCTTGTGTTGTGGGTACTCAGACAACGATATATATAATATATAAATACTTAAATACATAGAAAACAACCATGACTCAGGAACAAATATCTGTAGGTATCATCATACAAATAAATGCCCTTACCAGGATTCGAACCCGGGACCATCGGCTTCATAGGCAGGGTCACTATACCCACTAGGCCAGACCGGTCGTCATATTCCTTTTCGATTTAGTAGAGAGTAGTATTTTTTTTATAATCGTTGTCAATACTAACAAAGCTGTGATAATCGTTTGTCCTTATCCGTCACTGACAATTCCATTTCTTAGAAAAAGACAAAATTAAACCAAGAGATTCCTAAGTTTTCGATGTTACCCCATTCCAGCTTAGGTACCTATACTAATTTCGATAGGTCACATTACAATGGCCTTCTAAAACTTGAATCGTCTGCTCTAAAGGAATACACGGACTCAGTTCTCATGCGAGGACTAACTTTATTACATACATCATTCAGATTCGCCAACTTATTTAGTCTACAACAAAGCCTTTACCCCACGGATAAAAGGGCTATTATCGCTTGTTTCAGATCCATGTTAAGTTGGTGGTTCAAGCTCGTTACGAACAAAGAGACCGATCTTTACGATCGTGAAAATCGAATCGAATCGAAACGGGTTACGGTTCCGTTGCGATTGTTTCATCGTCAACGTCAATTTAACGGATGATTCGTTGTTTATGAAAAGAGTTGTGTGTTTCCAATTAATTGGAACACACAACTCTAAATTATTTATATTAAGAAACAATTGAGACGTTTAGGTATTCAACCGTAGCTTTGACTTGTTTTGTACGAGTAAAATTCGTAATCGTAGCATGATTTATCTCTGCGGGGTGAGGCCCTATCGATGCTGAATTTGAAATGTACAGTATCCTATTGTTATTCTTCTCTGTAATCTCAGCTACCTATAAAATTAAGTTCTAACGTATGATAAATATTAATTATACAGTACAGTAAGTGCACTTTAATTTTTTTGTAAATTCATCAATCACAATACAAAAATACCAGAGTATTAACTCTACCTGCGATCTGCGAGCATTAATACAGCACCTTCAAGTTTCACTGATTAAAAAGTGTATCATTTTCAATTGTGATTTCTCGCATACCTATTAAGAGATATCAATGCCATCGCTAGTGTGAAATTGAGAAACCTAGTTCGAAAAGTCAACGACAGAGCCTCTTAGTGCACCTATACTTTCTGCACGGCCCCTATCTACTCAGATAATCGGCCAACAGACTTAGTGGGACCACCATCGCACTATATTAACACTTTACAAGTCCACTTTGCTTAATCACTAGCCACTCACTTGAACTGCCAGTTTCAAAGGACTTAATACAAGTTTCCACTATACTTTACCACGGTAGGATTTTACAGGTCGTTATCACTTTACCTGACTCGCTATAATAACACTCTTGTCCCATTTAATAGGGTATATTTTCCCTTGATGCACGTCTCACTTAACAGCTTGCAGATAACAACTTTATCTAAGACTCTGCAACATTCTTATGCCCTTCACAGAAAGTCTATTTTACATAAATTCGCAGCAAAATTTTGTAATTCCTGCGCACGTGATAAATGCAAATATGAAGGCTCGCGCCTGACAGATGGCGATTGCGCGGAGAGCTGAGCTTGCGACACTGCAATGTAATTTCAATCGCTTACATAGTCGAATACTCCAAAGAACCAGTATATTTGCACTCTTCAATGACCGCGTAGTTGCCACGAATCGGTGGCTCAATTTTTTCTGATCTCGAGACTCGCTTGGAGTCGGTAAGCAGCTTAAACACGGTCTAGTATCGAATGTTCGATTTACCGACCGTAATTATTATAAAATCGATTAGTGCTAGGGCCGGGTTAGACCTTGGCAACAGGAAATTGAGTTAGTTTAAAACGTAACCGTTAAGCGTAACGAGTTAATAGGACCTTAGCTTAATTAGTTTTCTGCTCAGATATATCATTTCTATCCCATATTTATGCGACTTAGGTGGTCACTTGTACACCAGCGCTGTTACATTAGGTAATTAATAACAGAATTACCAATGATACCTACTTATTCCTGAAAGTCCTTGTGCGAGGCAAGAGTCTAAATAATCTTGCAACATATGATTATGCGCGTTTCTTTCATAGGCCTTCTTGGTCTCTTCATAGACGTTCATACTTGGTTGAACGATACGATGCAGGGGCATTCCAGAAAAGCCGATATTTGCTATGATAACGCTTGATAAGATAACTTAGCTTTAACCTGTCCTCTCCCACGGGCTCAAATATGGGTCAAAAAGGATAGGCCAATACATACATTATTAAAGTAACTTTCATTTAAGTCAATGCTCGTGGGACAGGACAGGTTAAATTCAACTGTACTAGGGAGGTACAGGTGTCTAAAAGATAAGTGCATTCCCGTTGCCAGGGAGGTTTTGGGATTATACTGAGCAACTTTTACTATGGGACCAACCACGAAATCGCAAAACCAACCCCTCAGATCAATTCTAAATTCAAAACTTCAAGGTCGTTTTAGGCAGGCAATAAGGTACCCTTGGGAGTTAGTGCGTTACTATTTCTAAACCGGCAGCGCCATCTACTGTCAAATCCATTTACTAATCGACTTCTTTCTCTGTTACAGATGCATCTAAGCTCAGTACAATTGGCGTGCGCGCTCCTGACGCTGGCGCTCGCCGCGGCGGGCGCGCCCCCCGCGGCGACGCCTCACCACGTCGCCCGCCGCTCTTTCTTCAACCTCCAATGCAAGGGCGTCTATGATGCCGCCATCTTCGCTCGCCTTGACAGGATCTGTGACGACTGCTATAATCTGTTTAGAGAGGCGCAGCTTTATACTTTATGCAGGTGTGTTCGAAATTTGAATTTTGTTGTCTGTGGTAGCGAGGATACGTTAAAGTCAACAATCGCACAATGTGAAAATAGTAACTAAATTACACAATAGATGGCGCTAGTCGTTTATTGTAGGTAATTTTCGAGTTAATATTTTTTTAATTAAACATTATTAGCTTAATGTATCCTTGTTTAGTGTATCAGATTTAGGTATATTAAAATATACCCAACCTGTAATACGATACAGTAACTTAATTGGGGATTGCGCTTTCAATTTTGAGACATTAATAAATAATAAACAAATATTATTGCCTCAGGGAGTAGTGAATGTTGTGCCGTTTTTGTGATTAACTTTATGTAACCCAAAAAAACATTTATTTACTTACAATTAAACTATTATGACAACTTTAAAAAGCTAGTCAACAGATGACGCTCTTACTTACTACTACCCACATTAGTCATAGTTAAATAGCTTTAAAATGAAAGAGGGTTTAATTTATGAGCAAAACTTTAGTGACTGTACCTACTCGTCTCAGTTTAGATTTTATTTCCTGATTGAATCCTCTTTCGTTTAAACATCAAATATGTTGTTGTATATGTGTTATAATATGTTTTCCTGGGGAACAGGCAAGACTGTTTCACGACAGAGTACTTCAAGGGGTGCGTCGAGGTGTTACAAGAACAAGACCAGCTAGAGCTCTTCAAGACATATATAAAACAGTTACATGGGGCGGATCCAGGGATTTAGGTGAACATTTTATTTTGTTTTCTCCTCTCCTTCTTCCTTTTCTTACGGGTCTATGAGACCCACCACACTAGCGTCTCCCGAGCGTCGGCGTCTTGTCAACTCTATGACTGCTGCTCTACGCAACATTGGCGCAACTGTGCAGCGACGTCATTTTCCATAGCGCTACCAAGACGCGGACGCTCAAAAGATGCTATTGTGAGGGGTCTCTATAGGGTGACATCTGAGACATAGTTAGAAATAACGCTCAGATTACAGCCTAAATAAAGACTAAGGGCGACCCCACACTAGCGTTTCCCGAGCATCGGCGTCAAGTCAACTCTATGGCGCTGCTCGACGCAACGTTGGTGCAACTGCGCAGCGACGTAATTTTCCATAGCGCTGACTATACGTCGACGCTCAAAAGACGCTAGTATAGGGTGGCGCTAACTGCTTCCTTTTCTAATTATTTTTCTTCTTGGGGTTAACACTTAACAGCATGCACTTTCGCTGGTTCTGCACTGGTCTAGTTTCTAGCACCTATTTCTAACACACCTAATCGCATGGCTCTAACCTTACTAGCTTTAACTAAGCTATAAGATAGGTACCTACCTACTTAATTTTTTTACTAATTATTCTTCCCTACCTTACGCTAGAGCGCCGTCATGATTATTAACATTTAACATACTAAGATTATTGCAAATCGTAATAGTCAAGTTGTTTCTATCTAAGTTTATTAAGATCTTTTTACTAAAAGTCAAATTTAATTGTACTTTCGTAATGAATAAAATGAGTGAAGTGAGAGATGAATAAACGAGGACGAGATTGTTGCCACTGCAGGCAAAGAATGGCATAGTGTAGCATTAGATAAATCCAAATGGAAACAGCTGGAGGAGGCTTTTACCCAGAAGGGATCTACAGTAGAAAAATAAAAACTTAAAAATTTATGTATTAAATAAGAATTATAAATAACTTTAAAAAAAATACAATTCTCTGTGGAATAATGAAAGCTCTAATAAATAAATAAATAAATAAATAAAATAATGAATAAAGTTTGTATTATTCGGTAAAGCAGCCACGTTATTTATGGTTTTAAAAACCTAGGACATTCATCTTCCATTCCCGTTTGAGCAGTTTGGGGAAAACCCCTGACTAAGGCAAGTCGATATCACGGGCATGCAAAGTTTTAGGTCAGGCAAAAGCTCCATATTGTAGGTACCTACCAAAATAAAGATAAAAATAACTTTGAATCTGGTTTATAAACAAACTACAATAAACCCATTAACTCCAATTTATTATAGGTATGTGAGTTAACCTTTTGCAGTAAAAATTAAAACTGATATCGTTTAAGTAGGCGTTTTGATCTTACCAAAGCCTTTCCTTAAGCCCCGCTTAAAAGCTTGTGTAGGCTTTAATGGACTTCCTTTCTGATAAAGCTGAACTTTTATCTACTCTGTAGCCTTTTATTAACTTTTCGCTCTCAGTATTTTATTTCCTTCAACATATTATAATATACATTTGTGACGTCCCACGGTCAAAGGTACCTTATGGCGGGTATGGAGTTATGCATACCCCAGTAATCTACAATAAATAAGCTATCGATAACACAAAAGATCAACCTTCTAGGTTGCGTAGTTACAGAGATATGATTTTTTGAAAATAATGTTGTGAAATTAGCAACTTTACGATAGAGAAGTTTTAAGTTTAGCCGCCTAAAAAACTATGTTCCTGAAGTAAGTTACATAGTTGACTACAAATAATAATACCTTATATATGTGAGATTAAAAAAATATTGCGACTTGTTCTGTAATGCAAATAGAAACTTTTGATATCGACTGATTTATGTGTATACTAGCCAATCTCTTGAAAATAAAGTTTTATTTCATTTTCACGATTGATTGCAATGAGCTCTCAAGATTTAAATTCTATCTATTAGAAAACGACACTGACAGACAGTTTAAGCAAAAAACAATACCGATTTAGAGGTGAAAATGTATTTTCTGACTTTTTCATATAAAATCACAAAATAGAATATTTTTACTTTTAATGTGACACACAATCAATTTTTCTGAGCACATATGAAAGAAATTCTGTCATTCAAATGAAATAAATCCTAAAACCCCAACTAAATACTATATTTAACCCCTTATGCCACTTTAAACTTACATAACAATAACAGTATTTGCTCCATACATTTACGAAAAGGTACCTTATGGAAATAAATCTAATAATACATCACTACAAAATATCAATCATATTACAGTTTATCTTTTATGAATAGAAAATATTAATTTACATTAAACTGCCCCAAATTTAATTAGTTCTTCGTCATAATAATCTTAAAAAAGACCAATAATTTGTATGTAATGAAAAGGTACCTTGTGATTAAGTTACATGATGAGGCATGATGATGATGGAACAGTTAGGATAAACTAATAATATTTTGGGGTTAAGATGGTATAAATCGTCTATTTCTTATCAATAATATATTTCGGTTGCTATTGAAGATAAGCGGCATTGAGGTTTAATGACCTCAGATATTCCATAAGGTAATGCGTCGGGTATTGGCATTTTTCAGCAAACCAATGGCTGATTTACTGCATGCGACCAAACCAAATGAAGATTATTCTAGTTAAGAAAGACTTGACGAGAGTAACTTTGGTATAATAGCAGGCTACTTGGATTTGTGATGTCGGTCTATGTACGGTTATAATATTTGCGAGGCGCCCCAACCAGAACTGAAATTATCAAATTAGTTTTGCAGAATGCTAATACAGTTCTCTACCAAACTTCTTTTCCCGTATTGACTAGTTTTTTTGGGAATTTTCAATCTTTTTTCCATAAGGTACCTTTTCTACTAAACTCTGAGACGACATTACTAGGCTTATAACTAACTTATAACAAAAATAAAAACAGGTAAACAAACGTTACGCATTAAGGTTTCAGATCACACAATAAAAAAAATTGAGCATTTTTTCACCTCTTTACAAAACATTTCATATCTCCGAAACTAGAAACCCTCATAAGGTACCTTTTCCCGTGGAACGTCACATTTAAGTATCTACCTTTTAAAGAACTTATTACTCTACTTACCGAGAGTACATACTCTTACAACGTCCGATATTTTTAATTTAACTTTACTATTTTTTATCAACTGAATAAGCATGGTTCTAATTTGTTCACTTCTAGACTTACTAGATGATATTTATTTTCAGTAAAGTAAAAAAAAACAATACAAATTTACTGTGTACCTATTTATTTAAAAATGTATTTTAGACGCCACGGACGAACGAAAATCTATCTTTAGCATTAAATTTCGTCTTCAGTGCACTGTCCGTTAAAGTTTGAATATTTTTTTTAAGTTACGAAAAACGGTGATTAGCGATTAACCAGGCCCAAAAAAACCTTACTATCCCGATACTAATTATATTTTGTTGCCGTTCCAGGGCCAAATGTTTCACCACGCCCTACTTCAAGGGCTGCATGGAGTCTCTGTACCTCTACGACGAGGAGGAACAAATAGATCAAATGGTGGACTTCGTCGGACGCTAACGCACTCAACGCCATCTAGCGCGCGGAGCGGTAAACCAGCGCTCATCACACACGCTCCGTCGTCACTATCGCCATCTAGCGCGCGGAGCGGTCAACCAGCGCTCACCACACACGCTCCGCGGTCACCATCGCAATCCCTGGCCGCGCGGACGCTACCACCTTGCGTACACTGCGGTCAACGCAACCGCGGCGGTCACAGCGGTCGCCACCGCAGAAGCAGAAAGTCACGTTCCTCCTGCTTTCTATCCTCAACGTATTCTAGTCTATTATGCGGCATAAATTTATTTATGTTTGCAACTAATGTAATGTTATCATAATTCGTATTTAAGGACATTTATTATTATGTATTTTATTAAACGAAATGTATATTTTATTAAGTGTTGTGTGTAAGCTTAGCCAAGAAGTAGTACATAAATCAGTCCACCTCCTAGGTACTGTCTGACAGCTTCCCGATGATGCTGGCCATCTGACTCGAACGAATTCGCGACGCATTCCAAAACCAGTATTTTTAAAATCCTACGCTTTTTTTTACTGTTTAAATGACTAAACATAGACCTAATATACATGTACGCTGTAGTGATAAGAATCACACAAGTGGCTTAACGTTATATATTGTCAACTAGGTATTACATTATTAACGCCCCAACATTTTCCCATTACTAATTTACAATTTAAATTTAGATTTTATAAGTATAATGAACAAAATAAATTATTTAAAGTCCCAGTATCACATACCATATCCTATTTAAATACATTAAATAAACTCTAAACAGACGTTATAATCATCACAAAGTATTTTAAATAAAACTGTTGTCTGTTTATTGCTTTTGTACTGGAAATAATTATTTTTCGCTGTAATTAAATTCTTCGCTTAACCGTTTAGTGTTAAAGGGAGCGAGGTTGAATTTATTTAGTTATTTAATTTAGTTTTAAGTATTTATAAAGATTTATTTTTATATACTTCCGAACTATTTATTGTTATGATTTTATTTATTTGCACAACGGAATATGCAGCTATAGAGGTGTCAGTTGACGGAGTATTTTAATCGGTATTATTTAAAAAATATTTTTTAAATGTAAAACCTGTATTTTGTCTCACAAGGTGCTAATTATGCGAAAATATAATAACTAAACATGTTAATTCTTAAATAAATCAAACTGAAATTCAATTGTTACTATCACCTATTTATATACTGATATACACAGCGGTTTATACTTATTTAACAAATCTTTCGCTTGTCTCTCCGAATCTCACTTTAATTCTATTAGCTAAATAAATAAAATAATGTATTTATTGATAACCCAACAAATACATTATTTAGTTAGATTTGCGCATTGCGTATATGTAGGACCGAGGTGCCAATAACCGTAGTAAATATTGGTTAAAGATATGTAGAGGACCTGTGGTATTAATGTAAAGAATATAAATTTAGTAAAGTGTACTGTATTTGTATTAATTTTATAAAAACAGCCAAGAAACGCTACGGGTTCCGTGAAATATATTTCATTTCGAAAATCATTTGTGAATTTTATTACACCTTTCACCTCCATCCCTCCACCTACATTAGATCAAAAATCACAAACAATAATCAGAGCCACTTAACTGCAAAACGTAATTCAAGACCAAAAAAAGTAAGACAATGTTGCCACTGCAATAATTTGTTTGTAAAATAGTAAATTCCTTTTGATAAATAATCACGCTAAGATAATTTATTTATTAGTATTTTGACTCCTACGATTTAAAAAAGTACTTTTATTTACTTATTTTTACATAAATACAAGACGCGCTAGTAAAAAGTGGCAACATTGTCTTACTTTTTTTGGTCTTGAATTACGTTTTGCAGTATAGCATGTGCATCCGTGGGACACAGAATAAATATTATAGCGACATTCTTACACAAATTGACTAAGTCCCACGGTAAGCTCAAGAAAGCTTGTTGTGGGTACTCAGACAACGATATATATAATATACAAATACTTAAATACATAGAAAACATCCATGACTCGGGAACAAATATTTGTGATCATCACACAAATACATGCCCTTACCGGGATTCGAACCTAGGACCATCGGCTTCATAGGCAGGGTCACTACCCACTAAGCCAGACCGGTCGTCTGACACAGAATAGATTTGACTTTGGCGACGGGGCAGCCCTAGCCCAGAACCCTATAATCGGCACTACTTTGAAAAAAAAACTCTTATCTTGTTCTGTCAATCAAAAGAAAAATGTAATAGAATATGTATGTGATGCAGAGTTGCCTTTCAATTTTGAGTAGCAGTGAGATAATTATGAGATTTTTCAAAGTAGGGGGCTGTCCATAAATTACGTCATCGTTTTATGACGATTTTGACCCCCCCCCCCCCCTAAAATCATCCAAAAATCATGCTTCGAATGACCCCGTTTCCTCCTACGTCATGCTACCATCATCCGATGTCCAGACCCCCCCCCCCTAATTTGAAATGACGTAATTTATGAATAACCCCTAGTGTCATTAGCAATGGATTGCTGTCCATCTTTCTATATTTCTCTTTTTGGTTTATAAACTTACTGTGGTTTTGTGTTTATAATAAAGATGATAAAATATATCTACTATTACTGATACAAGAAAATGAAGAAATTAAATAGGTATGAATAATGGAAGAAATGAAATGAGTAGCTAAAGTAATTAGGTAGGTAAGTATGCCTACTTGCCTAGACAGTGTTTGATAGAGAATGCCTCTTTTCTCAAACATGCGTGGAAATATCGTCTTTGCATCTTATCATGAGGAATGGAATAATGGATAACATGATTTCAAAATGACAAAAAATAAAAATAAGTTATAGTCATTTATTATAAACAATACAATTAATCTATTTTGACACATTTAAACACATTGTGCGAATCACAGAAAGGACATAATCATTTATCATTAGATAATTACAGATAAAGTTACAATAATATAAAGTGATTTTGTTCTGTGTAAATGTCTTTGGGAGACCACAACAAGTGTGATTAAACTAAACATTTTCTAAATACCTAATCTTATTAAATTTATATCAGGATTGTGAAATGAAATATAATGTGTACCTAACTACCGACACCAGAAAATTTCCTTTACTTAAAACTTTACTTTGACAACTCAAAATATTCACGCCAAATATGACCGTTTAAATACCTAATAGACTTAGTAACAACTTGCTGTTCAACGCTCGGTGTTTTTGCTTTTACATGATACTTAGGCCCAAAAATACGTTGTAAATTTTTTTAACTGTGGCATATTCGATAATTTTAACAAACATTTGCGTTTGTCTAACAAAGGTAAACTAGAATATTTTGAAGATAATACGCTTTGTGTTAGTTAAATGATTGAGTTTTAATTTTTAATGAAGTTTTGTAAGTCATTTGTAAGAAAAATATTCCTAAAAATTTTTGTCAACGCGTTTTTGAGCCTTCATGTATGTTTCTATGCTTTAAAATGTGCCGAGCGTGAGTCATTGCTTAAGTTTAAAGACACAATTGTATAGTCGTTTATTTTATTGTATAACTGAATATTGCTTCCTGATCTCTTTGTTATAAAAATCTTACAGAAATGAATAAAAATATAGTCTCACATTAAACTTAAATGCTAACAAGTCAATATATTGTTACATCGCGATAATAACCATATCGAAAACTTAAAATACTATGGTAGTAATAATTATATGCTACGCGTCATTAAAATTATTGGCGGCAGGATGTTCTACAAGTAGAATGATATTTATATAACTTCCAATAAACATTTAAATGTGGACTTTACTACCACGGAATAAGAACTTTTTAATGCTTAATTTTCAGCAAAAACAAGGTATTACATGAACAAGTACCTTATTACTCGTAGAATGAAATAAGGTGTAAATCGAAATCTTTGGGAATGACGCCGCCATCTTGGAAGCCTGTCGTGGTACAATTACACATCAACTAAAGTATTATAATGGCACTGATGATAACTACAATATAATGTCTGCAATGTGGTGACATCTTAAAAACAAACATATAAAAAGACGTATCTTCTTAAAGACAAACATATAGGTAAAATCAGCAGCATAAGTAGTTAAACAGGCGAGGTGTTCAAAATTACCTACACACGCACTTTTTTCTAAATATGTAATAATGCTTGTTAAGTTTATTTTGAACTCCTCGCCCGATTCGCAACTTCTGATGCTAACTAATTAATGTTCAGTAATAATAAACTTTACCAACAGAATAATAAAATACTTCCTAAATTACGATTTAACTCAACACATAGACGGATGTCAACAGAGCGTTTTTAAAAGAAAATACAATGTTAATAAGAAGTTTTATAAAAATATTTTTTTATGTTTGCGTATACTTACATGATTCACTAACATAGATTTTATTTTTTGTATTTTATAATTTCTATCACTAATAATATATAGAAAGAAAAAATAATTAATTGAAAGAAAAAGTGAGCCTCTCTATCCAAATTACCAGTAAAAACATATTTTAATCACAATATTTTATACCTATTCTCCAGTTCCCAGTATACATAGAAACAATGGATCAAACGCCATAGTGAAAAGGCGGTTAAAATAAAAATAATCATCAATGTAATTTCGTAATGCAGCTATGAGCTCACAACGTTATTATAATATAAGTAGTTTTCTACATTTTATTTATTACTTACAATTTCATTTCTTTTGTTTCTTCAATATCTCACCAGACGGAAAAGGTTGGCATTTCCAACCGATCACAGCCACGTTTCATTAAGCAATCAGATCCTTCCGTTTAAGTATAACCAACTTCATTGATTACCCTCCTTATAAATTTTGCCTACGAAGATTTGTACTAATTTTTACCAAAAATATATTTTTTTTATACAACAAAAGCTTTCTTTGTTGTGTTTTAGTCTTTGTGGGAATAATATATTATACTTAGTCAAAAATTAAAGCACCGAAAAGGAACAAAATGGAATAAATCACAGTAAATCTTACTGTATGTACCCACATTTTTAATTTAAATTTGTGTCTCTAAAAGATATGAAAAAACAATACCTCGATTTAATTTCTAAGAATGTTTTTAAAATTGCTTCTTATTTTCTTATACACACCTCTTTTTTTTAATTTCCTATAAGCTTCTTCTAATCTTAAAAAACGAGGTAAATATCGTCCAAAGCTGCCTTTCCACTGAGGCGGAGATAAGAGAAGACGTGCGGAAGTCAACTAATAGCATTGCCTTCTCCGCTCCGGGTTACAGCAGTGGTAAAGCTTTGGATTCCTCCGAAAGCGGTGCCGTCATATAGCGGCCGCTATATAGCGGTGAATGACGTCACTAGAACGTTGTCTATGTAAACAAGATGGCGCGGTTTCCTAGACGGCGTTGATTGTCAACGTAACGTAAAAAAGCGGTGCCGTTATTTGGATGACGGCCGTCATGACGGTGTCGATAGTTTCGTGAACGTTTTATTAGATAGCGGTGAAGCCATTTTGAATAAATGACACGAGATTTATCGAACGATCTTCCGTACTACGATTATTTTCCTCTTCTGATGATATTTCATCCTCCAAGTAAATTATAGATGGTTAAGCAAATCTTGTCAGTAGAAAAAGGCGCGAAATTCAAATTTTCTATGGGCCGATATCCCTTCGCGCCTACATTTTTCAAATTTGCCGCTTTAACCTTGGTGGCTGACGGTGTGTTATGACGCCGTGGTACTTTCCACATGTCGTCACCGTAAAGACGGCCGTCTTTTGCGGCCGTTATATAACGGCCGCTATATGACGGCACCGCTTTCGGAGGAATCCAAAGCTTAAGGCACTAAGGCGGCCTAACGTAGATACAGGGCCAACATACCAAAAGTCTTGAAGAAGAGAACAGTTTCCACGAAACTTAAAAGTCGTCCAAGCAGAAGTCGAAATGGTCCTCCATAGCTTTGTACTGCTCGCTCGAGAATCTCAGGCATTTCGGGCACTTGTACACCTGTAAGAGAATATTAGATTAATACTTATTTAGTCACACTCTATTATGACACCCAAACACACTTAATTATTTTCGTAATTAGAAAAATCATGCGGCTATTTCAAAATAAATATAACATTTGTAATTAGGAGTAGGTACAACATAATTACAACCAAGGCTCGGAACCGGTTTTTCTTCATACAAAAAACACCGGTATTATTACGTTATTTTTCGTTCTTTGGTTAATTATTTGATTTTTAATTTAATGGGACAATCTAATAATACGAAGTTGTTACCTAAATATGTACATGATACAGTCCTACGGAAAGAGCATAAAATAATTTAAAATATTGGGCTATTTCGGGTTTAAAAAAAAAACTGGTTCCGAGCCCTGGTTACAACAATGGAATCACGGTAAGCAATTGGTTATAGTGACGGATCAAATATTTTTTATTTTAGGTTATAAGTTAATTATGTCTAGCCTATGCTATGTATGCCTATGTCTAGAAGTGGACGTCCTCTGGCTGATATGATGATGATGATGATTAGATAATTAGTCCATCAATTTTGAATTTAGGTGCACTCACGATCACGAGTTATCAAACCTTTGTAGGAAGATTTTACACATCCCGTTTTCATGGCGCGTAAGTGTAGATCAACATCAAAAAAACGCATTTTTACAATTCATACCATACATGTTAATTGTGCACAGCAATGCAATTGTTGAGTAGGTTAGGCACTATAGACCGACCGCTTAACTGAGTCCTCGCCTGCGCGGTACGGGGGCGACGGGGCGGGACGACTAAGGGTGGCGGGGAAGGTGCGGGCGCCGTACGCCTGCCGCCCAGGCGAGGACTCAGTTAAGCGGTCGGTCTATAATGGACGTTAGATATGGTTAACACATCTAAAACACTCAAGGATATAAATAAATAAAAAATCTCACCATAATCATATAAATAAAGTAATAATTAAGCGACATAGATAAATTAAGATTACTTGGATTCATCTAAAAGTCATTTATTTAACTAATGTACGTATGATTTGTTATAAAATAATTCATTTGTATAAAAAACTTTGTAATAAATATTTCTGAATACAAATAATAAATGTGTATATTATTCTAAATGCATTTTTTAAATGATAACAAAAATGCCAGTGTATTGCCAATTATATTTTTGTGGCAATAAAATTGGTTCAAAAGGGTTATTCCCACTAATTACCACCAAGTCGTTACCAGTGGTGAAAGCTGAGAATTTTATTCTCACCTTCTACCTCTGGGAACAAATGCAAAATTTAAAACATAAAAATACTCCATATTTAGCCATCTAAAACAATGACGATTTCCTCGGCGTTGTATGGGGGTTGTCCATTACGGGTTGTCAATCTTCACTATTTCTAGCCTGTGCCTTAATAGGGAATATTACGCAAAACTCTGCGTAGGGGGCGCCACTACCACTATCCATCACAATCTGGGGGTCTACCGCGAAACAAGAAAATCGAAATTTCGTTATCCAACCTCTATCACTCTTGCATATTCGAGCGATAAAGAGGCAGATAACAAAATTTCGATTTTCACGTTTCTCGGTGGGCCCTTGTTAATAAACCGCCTTGATGCATCAATGTCATATTTTATTGTATGTGAAAACTTGACAAAAAACAGTTTAAGGCACAGTATGTATAAGGTACTCTATGGTTTGCTAGCTAGCTTAGTGCTGCACTCTGGCGGCAGAACATTGCAGTTATACCCCGTATTATCCATAGGTACAATAAGCAATATGTTCGACATACTGATGTAATAACACGAGGATCTTGAAAGGCTCGTCGCTGATTGGGCAGTCAAAACAACTAGTCTGTCTAAGCTAACTCTGCATCGATCTGCCAATGGGCAACGACTATAGTCTGTATCTTTAGGTATTTAAATAAAAGTAAACAATTTGTAAATTTTCGGGTAGGTATCCAACCAACCAAACCAACCAAAGCCCAACCAACCAACCAACCAACCAACCAAATACAAAACCGCCTGGATCAGTCACTGAACGACCTGACTTTAACCTACATTATTTGATCATGTAAAGTTTTCGTTGTTTATGACTGGCTTAGGGAGCCATTTGAGGGGAGATTTTGTTTACTTTTATTTACATACCTAAAAATACAAAGTATAAGAGTGGCAGCGCCAATGGAAATGTCATCTATTCATAGGAGTTCGACGTTTTTGGTGGTGCTAAACTCTATCGCTTTCCAAGTCTGTGCAGGGGATTTAGCCAATATGACAATCGTTAACGCTACGACAACGAAACGCTATCTGTCTCTCTATCACTCTTCCATACTAGTGCGATGGAGACACAGAGCGTTTCTTTGCGTTTCTCAGCGAACAATTTTCATCTTGGCTACAGGGCCAGGATTAGCTTAGGCGGACTCTAAACCCTAAGCCCTACAAAAAGCAGTGCTCAACGTGTTGCTGTAATAAAACGAGCGTCTTGAAAGGCTCGTCGCAGATTGGGCAGTTAAAACAACTAGTCTGTCTAAGCTAACTCTGCATCGACAGTGGCAACGACTAAGAACGTTTTCACATTGACCGATCCGATATCGGATGAAGGATCCTACATCCGCGTAGTCAGGCCGCGGGGGCGCGCCATCTTTAGCGGTCACGCACACTACAACAAGTATTATGCCTACACATACGCACGCAAACAAATATTATCAGTCCGACAGCTGGGGCCGATTGCATAACAAACTAAAACTAATATTACAAGCGGAACTCCTTTTCTAATTTCACTTATTAAATAAGGAGTTCCGCTTGTAATATTAGTTGTAGTTTGTTATGCAATCGGCCCCTGATGGGGGGAGTGGCAACGCCAATAGAAACGTCATGCCGACCTATGCCGCTGTGGCCCGGTGGCCGAATGGCACAGGCACCTGCCGCGATAGCAGAGGACGCTGGTTCGATTCCAGCCTGGGGCACTGGAGGTTTTGGTCACTTTTTCTTAGTATATGACATTTATTTCAGTTTAGAAACGTGATGTATTCATAGGAGTTCGACGTTTTTGGTGGTACCATGTGGTACTACACTCTATCGCTTTTCAAGTCTGTGCAGAATTAACTTTGACGAACTGTAACCCTAACCTATCCCTACAATAAGCAGTTTTCAACGTGTTGCTGTAATAATACGAGCGTCTTGAAAGGCTCGTCGCAGACGGGGCAGTCGAAACGCAGCGGCGGCGGAGTCACTTCTTTAGGCTCTTTTGGCGCTGGTGGCTCGTTCGATAGCTTCTTCTTTTTCCGGACCTTCGTGGTAATATATATAATAAATAATAATTTAGCCTATATACGCCCCACTGCTGGGCACAGGCCTCCTCTCAAGCTCGAGAGGGTTTGGGCTATAGTCCCCACGCTAGCCCAATGCGGATTGGGGACTTCACATACACCTTTGAATTTCTTCGCGGATGTATGCAGGTTTCATCACGATGTTTTCCGTCACCGAAAAGCTAGTGGTGAATATCATATGATATTTCGTACATAAGTTTCGAAAAACGCATTGGTACGAGCCAGGATTTGAACCCGCAACCTCCGGATTGAAAGTCGGGCGTCATATCCACTCGGCCACCGCGCTCCGTGGTAATATACCATCAGTATACTTAATGACAAATCGAATGTACAAAATACATAAATAATGTACACATGTGGTTAGTATCGATCCTTAACAGTACAATGCATACTAACATTAAAATAGATAAGGATATTCTAATTATAGCTGGTCAAGCAGATCTTGTCAGTAGAAAAAGGCGGCAAATTTGAAAAATGTAGGCGCGAAGAGATATCGTCTCATAGAAAATTTGAATTTCGCGCCTTTTTCTACTGACAAGATCTGCTTGACCAGCTATATATTTGCAACTGAAACTTAAACCATTGTAATCACGATCCTGCTTGCAGCCCTTCATAACCAAAAGGCTAACTGTTAATATATTTATGAAAATAGGTAGGTATGTATTAGGTACCATCACGTCACCGTCTCATGCAGGTCCGGACCTTGAGTACTAAGTTCTTACAAGTGACAACGCGTACAGATAGATAAAATCTATGAATAACTCGTGTGCCCGGTTTAAAGGGGCCCACTGATTAACAGTCCGCCGGACGGTATCGGCCCGTCAGTTAGAACAAAATTTTGACAGTTCCGAACAACTGACAAGCCGATACCGTCCGGCGGACTGTTAATCAGTGGGCCCCTTAATAGCCGTAACACACTACCGCACCGCACCAAGGTCATAAGTAAGAGCACCAAGTTGCACCAAGGTTATAGGATAAGTAAGAGGGAGAAAGAGATATCGCTTTCTCCCTATTACTTATGGGTGCGTCCCACAATGACCTTGGTGCGGTGCGGTAGTGTGTTACGGCTATAACAGCCGAAATAAATGACGCTATATTTTATGTAATAACTGGCACGTTACATGTCAACTATTGACAAGCTGTTTTACGCCTTTTTGGACCCTAAGTATTAACTACTGCATAATGTCATAGAGAAATATTATATAGTAAGAATAAAGTGCTCACTCCATACATCAGTTTTGGTACCAAAAAGACTATTATTTTCGTAGTCGACATCTAGCATCGAGTAGCGGAATTATCAGCACTGCTACTTGATACTAGATGTCTCGTGAATCGCGACTCACGAAAATTGTATTGTATTGATTCACAACTAATATTAAATGAGAAGGAGTTCAAATAGAGTTCCAGTTAATCCGGTTACAATATTAGCTGAAAATTGTTGAGCATTAGACTTTTCGGTCGATCCAACATCTATTGTCAAGTAGCAGTACTGATAATTCCACTACTCGATGCTAGATGTCGACTATGAAAATAATAGTCTTTTCGGTACCAAAACTGTTGTATGTAGTGAGCACTCTATGTATTTTTTTCTCTACGAGTATGATGTTTAGCAAAGAATTTAATTTCCTGCTCATTTTGTACTTTGTCACAGTGACAACAGTATGAGGTCTCTAGCGACTTTCATGTAACATGAATCATTGTCACTGTGACATGGTACTAATCAATGAATCATTGCTCGTAGCCAGTCTTACCATATTGCCGGTAGTGTTGCCCTGCGTAGAAATGGAAGATGGCGAGCTGGGGGTCGCAGTTCGGATGACAGTGGTCGGACGAGACCCGGCGGGGCGTATATTAGGTCTGTTTTGGGGGCTCATGCTGTTGCTGGAAACGGTCGGGTTCTGTTGACAATGTAAATTGACTTTAATTAGCAATTGCATACTAAATTGGCCCGATTAATTGATAATTAAACAAAAAATCGGTCAAGTCCGAGTACATTACCCAATTTTTAACAATGTATTTTTTTATGTGGAACGTGGAATGAAATGTCTTTAAAAAACCCGTAGGGTCAATCAATCAACAACGAAGTAATTAAGTCCGAGTCACGCTTGGCTGCACATTTTTAATAGGTTTTACTGTGATCTAGGTATAGGTAAAGAACTATGTTGTGTATTTTTCTCAAAATTTTAGACCCAGTAGTTTGGGAGATAAAGGGAGGGGAATGGTCGGACAGACAGACAGACGCACTCGTACGTCGACGTGATCCCATAAGGGTTCAATTTTTTTCCTTTTGAGGTACGGAACCCTAAAAATGGCCCATGCACATATTTTTACGAATGAAACTGCCATCTGACCTTTCAACATCAGAGATAAATTATTGCGATTATTCCGGTTTCCTCGCGAAGTTTTCTCTCACCTAAGAGCCACTTATAATTATGTATACATATCAAAACACTTTCACTATTAGTTAAAAGTAGACAATAAACAATATCTTAGAATAAGCCTTTCATCGCCGAAGACTGCTGTGGACGTCATCGGAAAGTCTTGACAAGGACGCCAACGACGGCCACAGACGTCAGCTTCGCCAATGCAATAGGGACTTACGCGGGACTCCGTAAAGTTCAATTTCGCTTAAATAATCGCAATCGCCTGGCGTCCGGGGCACGGCATATTCCTTCGCCGGCGTTCAAAGGGATAAGGAATAAACTTTTCGGTTTAATAACGAATTCAAAATGTTCCTCTAAAACCTTAACTTATACACGTAAACCTTCCTCAAGAATCACTTTATTGATAGGCGAATACCGCACGAAAATCCGTTCCGTAGTTTTTGAGTTTATCGCGAACATACATACATACAGACGCGGCGGGGGACTTAGTTTTATAAGGTTTAATGATAATTCACCGCAGAAAGGCTAAAGGAGCATTTCACTGTGTTGCGACTTTTTTTCGGCATTTAAAGCAGGCGATTATTTTTCTATGCATATTTTTGACCATTTGTGATAGAAAAGGAAACTCTTATACCTGCAAATCTTCAGAAAATTCGCGTTTGTACGGGACAAACGGTAGACAATTTCATGGAATGCTCCTAAAGATATTTTCTGGATCGTATAAGAACCAGCCTGGCATCGTAGCGCCTAACCCTTACTAATTTCTTAACACTATAGTAGGTATATGAGAATATTTTAAATGAAAAACCAAATAATTAAAATAACGTTTAATTTGCCTTAAGAAGATAATCATTAGGTACATAAAATCCAAACTCGTAAATATCACAGAAACATTATAATATAAAAGAGAGGAATTTGCCTCTTTGCCTACATGAGATAAATGCTATTCTATCACAAAAGATTACATCACTGGATTATAAGTTATAAGTATGTACAAGTTAAACATGAAATAAAAGTTGGTGCACAATATTTTAATTTTAAATATAAATATCACATTTTTAAACAAGATGCTTGTAAAAAGCTTCGAAATAAATAATGATATAAGTTGATAATGCCAATTCTAAATAAGTATTATTTTTAGACTAGTTTACTGTTTTGACAGTTGCCAAAATGGTATACTGCCAACATTACTTGTTGTTATCTCGATTACTTCGATGTGGCTATGGCAGGCGTAGCTCACTCCGCGATTTCGTCCCTTTGCAACAGGTAGCTACAAGTACATCCGTTCCACACCAATTTTGGTGGCTAGCCATAAGCCGCGCGTGGCGCTGTCGCCACCTAGCGGCCATATCTGTCCTGATCGTAACAGAGAGCGAGTCTTCTGTACCTAGTACTACTATTTATTCTGTGGCTATGGTAATGTTGTAATGTGATACTGTCACCATGCCAGTTGCATTTCGTCCAAGCCACGTCAATCAGTTGATTTTGCTATTTTTTTTTAATTTATTTCATGACCATGGTTGATTTTGCCAAGCTTTGGTAATGTTGCCAACCTCTTCCCTTTTAATCTTGCCATGCTGTGGTAGTTTGTACCCCACAACTTGGTAATGTTGTCACGCAGTAGCCACGTCACTTGATATATTAGGGCCACTTGCACCATTCCACTAACCCGGGTTAACGGGTTTAACCTGGAATTACCGTGGTTACCAGTACAATTTGACACTGGGTTAACACTCTAAGCGGTTAACCCCGGGTTAGTGGGATGGTGCAAGTGGCGCTTAGTCTCGCTTGTTACTGCACGTCGCACGGATCCGGGTCGGCGGCGCGCCGTCTCCGGCGGAACTAAACAAAACACTTCAATAAGTCCGACGATACTTATTTTAAATACTTCTTTAACTTATTTTCAAGTGCGTGACGAGTTGATAACTTGGTGACAGCTGTCAGCGTTAAAACGCTTAACGAAGCAAATAAGCGTGCAACGTCACAAGTGTTCGATCAAAGCTAAGTTAGGTATTCGAAATGTCATATAGTCAGACCGTGAAAAGTCTGCAGCGATTTTGATAGCCCTCGCAGTGTAAGTGTCATTTTAAACGTCAAACTTATATGAAATTATGACGTATAAACAACACTTGCACTGCGTGGGCTATCAACATCGCTGCAGACTTTTCTTGGTGTAACTCTAACCACATTCTCATGTAAAAAAAACGTATGCGAGCAGACTGAATTACCGCTTGCCGCTTCACTACCCGCCCCGTTCAGTCCGCTGGGCAGCCAGTGTCGCCCCGGCCCTACATGTAGGCTGGCATCTTCTCATTGGCTGCGGATCCGCATTTCACTCCGGCAGTGTGCACCGATTTATACCATGTAATGAGCTGGAGCTCGGGTCTGCACAAGTGACTGGGCGTCAGATCGTGCGCGGCTTTGCTAAGGGCGCGCCCGGGCGGACCGTTGCGCTCAAGCTAATGTGTTCGAGATTTTGAATCTCGAACGAGAATTATAAATTGTTCGAAGTTGGGCTATTGGGTCTAAAAGACACCTTCCTTATACTGTGAGTCCGGTATGAAAGCGGGACTATCTACATACATAGCGTTTGTGGGATAGCAGAGCGGTGTACGACTATACGTACCCGAATCAGTCTGATGACCGAATTAGTACATCCATGCTGTGAATAGGGAATATTACGCAAAACTCTGCGAAGGGGCTGCAACTAGCACAAACAGAGGGCCTCCTGTGAAACACGAAAATCGCAATTTCGTTTTCTGCCTCTCTATCACTCTTGCATATTCGAGCGATAGAGAGGCAGGTAACGAAATTTCGATTATCGCGTTTCGTTAAAGGCCTCTAAACAAGCCGCCTTGTTGCATCATTGTCATATTTATTCGTAACAAATTATCTGTGAAAACTTGTCAACTGTTTAAGGCATACTAAGTATATGTATGCAAAGAGACTTGATTGTAATAGAGAGGTAAAGTCTAAGAAAAAAACGTTCCCCTTATTTTGACATCCAGAACAGATGGCGCTGTACTGCGCCATGTTTTGCGGTCACTGAATTTACGCATCTTACTCAATCAATGCATCTTTGATATCCTCCTGAGTCCCTGAGGCCTTTATAAAGGATTGAAAAGGAGGAAGAAATGGAAATTTGAATTAAAATGAAGTATAAGTAGGTTCCAAATTCAAAACTGCAATAATGACTAGGGGGATTCAGGAGGATATATGGTTTACGATTTTTGCTAGTGCTGCACTCTGGAGGCAGAACATTACAGTAATAACCGGTATTATTTAGAAACATTCAAATATTGACAACAAATAAAGCTCAGTACCGACCTGTTCGAGTTTCTGCATGAGCTCCTGGTTGCGGCGCTGACTGGTCCGCAGGTCTGTGAGGATGTGCTCCTTCTCCACGGCCATCATCTCACGAGCCGTGCGCTCGGCTTCGAAGTCGCTCCTGTTGACACGTTAATATTTAGATATAAACGCTGATTAATATATAGTGGGTCAAGCAAATCTTGTCAGTAGCAATGTAAAGCAAACTAAAGTAGGGAAACGCTCAAAGAGCAGTATTGCGCTAAGAAAAGCAGCAATGTACATCGAACCAAAACATTTTTTTCTGCTGAGCGCGCGGAGCGCGCCCTACGTACGTCAATTCAAATTGTCACTCGCGGTTTTTTGAAATTTTTTGATATTGTTGTGAATATGTACGGACAATTTAAAAGCGGTGTAAAAACGATGTTAATCAAAATGATTACCAAATTTGAGGATCTCAAAATAAAACTAGAAGCTACTATGCTCATTTCGCCGCGGTCTGATAAATAAGACAAAACTTTGTGTAACTTCGTGCCACCGGCGACACAAGCTCGCTGGATGAAAAATTCTATGGCGGTCAAAAGGTTAATGAACTATTTTCAAAGTATAACATATTATAAAAACTTACTTGTAGAGATCCAGCTGCGCTTTCAGTACATCGACTTCCTCTTTCTGCTGTCGCAAAGTGTTCAGCTCCAGGGTTAGAGCCGACACCTCCTGCCCTCTGGCGAGCAGAGCCGTGGTCAGCGCCTCTACGTTCGGACCGCCTGAAGGTTTCTGCAAGACAAAGAGAATTTGAAATAGACAGTTACTGTCATGGTAAATTAAAAAAAATATTCGGAGGGCCGACCCCAAATGAAATGGGGAAAGGCACTGTCATGGTAAATTATGTAGCTACAGTACATTTACTGCCATCTTTCGACAGAAGATTATAACTGTTAGAACGCCATTGGACTTTGATCATTATTCTTTCACTGATATGTGTTAACTTGTTAAATATTAATATTAACGCCATCTGCTCAAGAGTAGGCTGAAGGTTATAGCGCCATCGCTCAAAAAGATTGCACCATACCTTTGGCCTACAGTCGAGTAGATGGCGTCAATATTAATTCTATAATAAAATAAATCTACTACTTACATTTTGCATTGTCACCGATTTTTTCAGCAACTCGTTGTAGTCTTTGAATATACCTTCAAATATTGTCAGAGTGCTTCTTACTTGGCCACTGAAATTATAAGAGTCCATACATTACCAAATTTGTTAATAAGTATACTTTTATTTTATTTTACAACAGTATCTTTAAATGAAAAAAAAATTTACCCTATTTATAGTGCGACTGTAATAAAACAACGCAACCTAATTGTGTTTGGGGTTTTTTAGAATGGTCTCAATGAGTATTAGTTGTCTGTGGAAAGAAAATTACAGTCAGCGATAAAAGATTGTACCAAAAATTTAATTTTTGCCAAAAACTTATTTTGTACTATGCTCTATTATAATGCGTACCAACGTAGCCTTATATTATAATGTACTATTATGTGTGTATATAAAATACTGACATGTTGTTGAGCGCGTAGCTGTACTGTTTGTCCAGTTGTTGCTTGACATCGGCCAGTCCGGCGCGGACCTGGTCGGCGGTCGCTCGCTCTAGCTTGAAGTCGTGCAGGCTCGCTACAACGCCTATTGTCTGCACTAGGCTGTCTGATGCACTGTGTGACCAACGTAGCCTTATATTATACTAGTATGTGTGTATATAAAATACTGACATGTTGTTGAGGGCGTTGCTGTACTGTTTGTCCAGTTGCTGCCTGACGTCGGCCAGTCCGGCGCGGACCTGGTCGGCGGTCGCTCGCTCTAGCTTGAAGTCGTGCAGGCTCGCAACAACGCCTATTGTCTGTACTAGGCTGTCCGATGCACTGAAAATAACAAGAGATTTAAAAAAAACGACGGGTTGCACTCCGGGAGTGCCGACAGAAGTGAAAACTCAATGACTAGTGCAAAATGTCTGCAGCACTATGTATAATTGAGGTTAACGCCGTCTAGCGTTATTTCGTCGCATTACTTGAAACCCCTAAGCACATCGCTGTTAGTACTCGAGTTATATTTGTACCAGTTAGAGGGAAACTCACTAGATGGCATTTAAATCAAAAAACTCAATGACGTAACAGTTTTTCGATCAGGTCCCCTGTCCGTCTTACGACTCTTACCTGTCGCGAGTTTAACATTTTTCCCCCCCCCCCTCAAAAAGTGCACAGCGCCGCTAAAGAAGTTTTCACTTCAATAAAATACAAGTTGTTTCAAAATTACAGCGAATCTAAATACGTAAAACAGTTGTAAATTAAATCATAACGAACAAATACAGAAGCCACGAGAGAACTATTGAAGGTCTTCCAAATTCGAAAGATATTCTTCAAATCGATTCTTAGTTTTAACGACTTACTACGTTTATAGTATTTTTCAAACTCGATGGGTACGCTGACTGGTGTTATTTTAATACAATTTTTGCGAGATTTGGCGTTTTTAGGTTATATAATATATGAAGATGACACCTGTCACCCTACCCATCGAGTTTGAATAAGACAATAGTTAAGATTAAGACTGAGTCGACCGTCCAGTGGCGCCTTCATTAGAGGAATTGTGTTTTCTAATAAACCGATTAATTTAGAATAGAATAGAATAGAATAGAAATACATTTATGTATTAATAATATTATTGTCTTACTCCTTCCCCAATTTTTGATCTATGTGATACAGGCATAATAACAGGCAAGCTAAATAAAAGCTTGTAAAAACCGGCCTCGCGCACAAAGGGTTCCGTACCATTACGCGAAAAACGGCAAAATAATCACGTTTGTTGTATGGGAGCCCCACTTAAATATTTATTTTATTTTGTTTTTAGTATTTGTTGTTATAGCGGCAACAGAAATACATCATCTGTGAAAATTTCAACTGTAGCTATCACGGTTCATGACATACAGCCTGATGACAGACAGACTGGCGGACAGACGGACAGCGGAGTCTTAGTATTAGGGTCCCGTTTTTACCCTTTGGGTACGGAACCCTAAAAATGAAATGATACTCAATTACTCACCCATGAACCAAGCCGTTTAACAGCTCGGCTAAATGCTTCAGCGTCCTGTCATATAATTTGACATTGGCGAGGTAGCTGCTGAACTCGCCAGGGCTTTCTGAGTCCGGACTGATAGACAGACGGACGGGCTGGAACAGCTGAGGGAGAGAGATGGCATTAGAGACTAGAGATAAATAGAGAAGAAGATAACCAGTGTCATAACAGGTCATGGACTTTTTAACAAACATCATTTTGTAACAGGTGTCACAGACAGTCCCCTATGCCGTGGATGCATGGAGAAAGAAGAAACAGCCTCTCGCGTGGTGTTGGAATGCAGCGGATTGGCCCCATACAGGGCAAAACATCTCGGATCCCCGAGAGACCTCCCCGAGGTCCTACTCAACATCAAAGGTTTGATAGGATTCCTTGAGGAGCTGGGCTGGCAGGACTAGCCCACCCCCTATTATGCAAAATAGGCGCAAGTCGTCGAGTTGCGTCTAAATCACTACATCTTATAAAACAAAGTCCCCCGCCGCATCTGTCTGTTTGCATGTTCGCGATAAACTCAAAAACTACTGAACGGATTATGTGGATGTGGTTTCCACCTATAAATAGAGTGATTCTTGAGGAAGGTTTAGGTGTATTTGTTAAGGTTAACCCGTGCGAAGCCGGGGCGGGTCGCTAGTTTTATATTAAAGGATTTTTTTTCTGGTAGGCTTCCAAAGCTCAATTGGTTAAGAGCGATGCACGGATTGCAGAGGTCGCGGGTTCAAGTCCTGCCAGTGGCGTAAATTTTTCCTTCAATATAAAAATTAAGGAGGCTATTTAATAGATAGATGAGATGTGCTTACAGTGATCTGTGCATCCTTAAGCCTGTTGTGGAGATCTTGTATTTGGTCCTTGTATATTTTCACTATCTCGGCCATTCCGGACTTGTGTTTCGAAAATTCCATCTGAAAATGAAAATTCACATAATGTAACATATTAAGATTCATTGGTAAGCCAGTCATTAATATGTAACTGTATGTAACAAACCAAACATTAAGGGTC